>NC_134265.1:338764735-339429735 GCF_031893055.1 Leptodactylus fuscus
TTATGTTAATAAATGTAAGATAGATAGATAGATAGATAGATAGATAGATAGATAGATAGATAGATAGATAGATAGGAGATAGATAGATAGATAGATAGATAGATAGATAGAGAGATAGGAGATAGATAGATAGATAGATAGATAGATAGGAGATAGATAGATAGATAGATAGATAGATAGATAGATAGGAGATAGATAGATAGATAGATAGATAGATAGATAGATAGGAGATAGATAGATAGATAGATAGATAGATAGGAGATAGATAGATAGGAGATAGATAGATAGATAGATAGATAGATAGATAGATAGATAGATAGAGAGATAGGAGATAGATAGATAGATAGATAGGAGATAGATAGATAGTTAGAAAGGAGATAGATAGATAGATAGATAGATAGATAGATAGATAGATAATCTGTATGTTCTGTATGTTGTGTTATATATTTATATAATCTATCTACATATTTATCTATACATCTACATATATGTATGTTCTCAGAAACTCACTGAAACACCAATTTATATATGGTATGTATTATGTTAATAAATGTAAGATAGATAGATAGATAGATAGATAGATAGGAGATAGATAGATAGATAGATAGATAGATAGATAGAGAGATAGGAGATAGATAGATAGATAGATAGATAGATAGATAGATAGGAGATAGATAGATAGATAGATAGATAGATAGATAGATAGATAGGAGATAGATAGATAGATAGATAGATAGATAGATAGGAGATAGATAGATAGATAGATAGATAGGAGATAGATAGATAGATAGATAGATAGATAGATAGGAGATAGATAGATAGGAGATAGATAGATAGATAGATAGAGAGATAGGAGATAGATAGATAGATAGATAGATAGATAGGAGATAGATAGATAGATAGTTAGAAAGGAGATAGATAGATAGATAGATAGATAGATAGATAGATAATCTGTATGTTCTGTATGTTGTGTTATATATTTATATAATCTATCTACATATTTATCTATACATCTACATATATGTATGTTCTCAGAAACTCACTGAAACACCAATTTATATATGGTATATATTATGTTAATAAATGTAAGATAGATAGATAGATAGATAGATAGATAGATAGATAGGAGATAGATAGATAGATAGATAGATAGAGAGATAGGAGATAGATAGATAGATAGATAGATAGATAGGAGATAGATAGATAGATAGATAGATAGATAGATAGGAGATAGATAGATAGATAGGAGATAGATAGATAGATAGATAGATAGATAGATAGATAGGAGATAGATAGATAGATAGATAGATAGGAGATAGATAGATAGATAGATAGATAGATAGATAGATAGATAGGAGATAGATAGATAGATAGATAGATAGATAGATAGATAGATAGGAGATAGATAGATAGGAGATAGATAGATAGATAGATAGATAGATAGATAGATAGATAGAGAGATAGGAGATAGATAGATAGATAGATAGATAGATAGGAGATAGATAGATAGATAGATAGATAGATAGATAGTTAGAAAGGAGATAGATAGATAGATAGATAGATAGATAAGAGATAGATAGATAGGAGATAGATAGATAGGAGATAGATAGATAGGAGATAGATAGATACGAGATAGATAGATACGAAATAGATAGATAGGAGATAGATAGATAGATAGATAGATAGATAGGAGATAGATAGATAGATAGGAGATAGATAGATAGGAGATAGATAGATAGATAGATAGATAATCTGTATGTTCTGTATGTTGTGTTATATATTTATATAATCTATCTACATATTTATCTATACATCTACATATATGTATGTTCTCAGAAACTCACTGAAACACCAATTTATATATGGTATGTATTATGTTAATAAATGTAAGATAGATAGATAGATAGATAGATAGATAGATAGATAGATAGGAGATAGATAGATAGATAGGAGATAGATAGATAGATAGATAGATAGATAGATAGATAGATAGGAGATAGATAGATAGATAGATAGATAGGAGATAGATAGATAGATAGATAGATAGATAGATAGATAGGCGATAGATAGATAGATAGGAGATAGATAGATAGATAGATAGATAGGAGATAGATAGATAGATAGATAGATAGATAGATAGGAGATAGATAGATAGATAGATAGATAGATAGATAGAAGATAGATAGATAGATAGATAGATAGATAGGAGATAGATAGATAGATAGATAGATAGATAGATAGGAGATAGATAGATAGAGAGATAGATAGATAGGAGATAGATAGATAGGAGATAGATAGATAGATAGATAGATAGATAGATAGATAGATAATCTGTACGTTCTGTATGTTGTGTTATATATTTATATAATCTATCTACATATTTATCTATACATCTACATATATGTATGTTCTCAGAAACTCACTGAAACACCAATTTATATATGGTATGTATTATGTTAATAAATGTAAGATAGATAGATAGATAGATAGATAGATAGATAGATAGATAGATAGATAGGAGATAGATAGATAGATAGATAGATAGATAGATAGAGAGATAGGAGATAGATAGATAGATAGATAGGAGATAGATAGATAGATAGATAGATAGATAGAGAGATAGGAGATAGATAGATAGATAGATAGATAGGAGATAGATAGATAGATAGATAGATAGATAGATAGATAGGAGATAGATAGATAGATAGATAGATAGGAGATAGATAGATAGATAGATAGATAGATAGGAGATAGATAGATAGATAGGAGATAGATAGATAGATAGATAGATAGATAGATAGATAGAGAGATAGAGAGATAGGAGATAGATAGATAGATAGATAGATAGATAGATAGAGAGATAGGAGATAGATAGATAGATAGATAGATAGATAGATAGGAGATAGATAGATAGATAGATAGATAGGAGATAGATAGATAGATAGATAGATAGGAGATAGATAGATAGATAGATAGATAGGAGATAGATAGATAGATAGGAGATAGATAGATAGATAGATAGAGAGATAGGAGATAGATAGATAGATAGATAGATAGATAGGAGATAGATAGATAGTTAGAAAGGAGATAGATAGATAGATAGATAGATAGATAATCTGTATGTTCTGTATGTTGTGTTATATATTTATATAATCTATCTACATATTTATCTATACATCTACATATATGTATGTTCTCAGAAACTCACTGAAACACCAATTTATATATGGTATGTATTATGTTAATAAATGTAAGATAGATAGATAGATAGATAGATAGATAGGAGATAGATAGATAGATAGATAGATAGATAGATAGATAGAGAGATAGGAGATAGATAGATAGATAGATAGGAGATAGATAGATAGATAGATAGATAGATAGATAGATAGGAGATAGATAGATAGATAGATAGATAGATAGGAGATAGATAGATAGATAGATAGATAGATAGATAGATAGATAGGAGATAGATAGATAGATAGATAGATAGATAGATAGATAGATAGGAGATAGATAGATAGGAGATAGATAGATAGATAGAGAGATAGGAGATAGATAGATAGATAGATAGATAGATAGATAGATAGATAGGAGATAGATAGATAGATAGATAGATAGGAGATAGATAGATAGATAGGAGATAGATAGATAGATAGATAGATAGATAGATAGATAGATAGAGAGATAGGAGATAGATAGATAGATAGATAGATAGATAGATAGATAGGAGATAGATAGATAGTTAGAAAGGAGATAGATAGATAGATAGATAGATAATCTGTATGTTCTGTATGTTGTGTTATATATTTATATAATCTATCTACATATTTATCTATACATCTACATATATGTATGTTCTCAGAAACTCACTGAAACACCAATTTATATATGGTATGTATTATGTTAATAAATGTAAGATAGATAGATAGATAGATAGATAGATAGGAGATAGATAGATAGATAGATAGATAGATAGATAGATAGATAGAGAGATAGGAGATAGATAGATAGATAGATAGATAGATAGATAGATAGGAGATAGATAGATAGATAGATAGATAGATAGATAGATAGATAGGAGATAGATAGATAGATAGATAGATAGATAGATAGATAGGAGATAGATAGATAGATAGATAGATAGATAGATAGATAGGAGATAGATAGATAGATAGATAGATAGATAGATAGGAGATAGATAGATAGGAGATAGATAGATAGATAGAGAGATAGGAGATAGATAGATAGATAGATAGATAGATAGATAGGAGATAGATAGATAGTTAGAAAGGAGATAGATAGATAGATAGATAGATAGATAGATAGATAGATAATCTGTATGTTCTGTATGTTGTGTTATATATTTATATAATCTATCTACATATTTATCTATACATCTACATATATGTATGTTCTCAGAAACTCACTGAAACACCAATTTATATATGGTATGTATTATGTTAATAAATGTAAGATAGATAGATAGATAGATAGATAGATAGATAGATAGATAGGAGATAGATAGATAGATAGATAGATAGATAGATAGATAGAGAGATAGGAGATAGATAGATAGATAGATAGGAGATAGATAGATAGATAGATAGATAGATAGATAGATAGATAGATAGGAGATAGATAGATAGATAGATAGATAGATAGATAGATAGATAGGAGATAGATAGATAGATAGGAGATAGATAGATAGATAGATAGATAGATAGGAGATAGATAGATAGGAGATAGATAGATAGATAGATAGATAGATAGATAGATAGATAGATATATAGATAGATAGAGAGATAGGAGATAGATAGATAGATAGATAGATAGATAGATAGATAGGAGATAGATAGATAGATAGTTAGAAAGGAGATAGATAGATAGATAGATAGATAGATAGATAGATAGATAATCTGTATGTTCTGTATGTTGTGTTATATATTTATATAATCTATCTACATATTTATCTATACATCTACATATATGTATGTTCTCAGAAACTCACTGAAACACCAATTTATATATGGTATATATTATGTTAATAAATGTAAGATAGATAGATAGATAGATAGATAGATAGATAGATAGATAGATAGGAGATAGATAGATAGATAGAGAGATAGGAGATAGATAGATAGATAGATAGATAGGAGATAGATAGATAGATAGATAGATAGATAGATAGATAGATAGATAGATAGATAGGAGATAGATAGATAGATAGATAGATAGATAGATAGATAGATAGATAGATAGATATATGTACATTCTCAGAAATTCTGCACTCACTGAAACACCAATTTATATATAATATGTATGTATTATATTTATTTATTTAGGGGTGTGTTTTTATATATATTTTTAGTTTCACTAAGACCTTACTAAACAGAGCAGAGAAGCACATGGCAAACACTACTATGATATGGACACTTTTCATCTAGATCATGGATGATAAGAACCTACCTCTCCCCAAATGCCAACAGTGTCTCTGATGTCATTTTTGCTGTATGATAGTTGTCTAATACAGTTGTTCACAGCAACGCTGCTTTTCCCTGGAGCCAAGTCCTCTTCTGCCATTTCTACCCAGCCCAAAGAACGCACAGCAAAGCACTGGAGATAAATAACACAACAACATATATGATATTTATGGTGGGTACATGTATACTTTATCATCTAGGATTCTAGTCATCATTGATGTCTTACAGAACTGTAAATACGGTAATGTCACAAAACAAAAAGAGGGAATAATAGTAACTTTTCATACACAGGTAAAGAATATGCAAATGAGTCCTCCTAAATAATCTGCAGGTAAGGAAAATGCAAATACCTAGCTCTCTATTGATCATTGCCTGGATTTTCCCTGAAACCTAGTGACATAATCTGGGAATAAAGCCAAACCAGAATATTTCTTCCAAAAGGAAGAGAGACCTGTCCACAGTCATTTTCTTTTTGAGGTTATTGCCCATCCTCCGTCTAAAGTAGGACATTTATTAAGACATTCTAGAGAGATTAACAGAGTAGTGACATATTAGTGGTTGCTTAGTCCAGACAGAACACGTCTGAATCAGAACTGCTGTTATATTGTGGGGTCTATTCACACCCTCAGAGTATAATGATCGGAGACCCATGGGAGGTGAGCAAACATAAAAAACAGTGTTACTCACCTCTCCTGGCCTTCAATGCTGGCCATCATCTTCTTCAGGGCTCCTGAATAATGTCAAGTGGCATTGTGGTACAAATACGCAAGCTCGATAGCAGTGGTTATGATTGCATCATGAAGCCACGTACCATTGAGGCCAAATCACAGGGGTCACCTGACGTCATTCATCAGGCATGAAGATGACCAGGACACCGAAGCCTGGGGGAGGTGAGTTTGGGCCTCTGCTAATTATACTCTGGGGTTTGAAGAGACCCAGGAGCATAAGTTGAGGGGTGCAGAGGGTGAAGGAGCCTTAGGGGGACCATATGCATTGGTATCAGTATTGAGATTGCAGCTTCCATCTGGCCCATAATCCAAGGAGACCCACAGATTACCCCTAACCACACTAAGGTGGGTTAAACTCCTTAACGCCCATAACCATCACTATCAAGAATTCGCTGTAGGGATGATGTAGGGAGCCCTGGACAAAAGATTGCACCACGGCCCACAAGACTTTATCTATGCCACTGATGAGACCCTGGACTATAATAGCAGTTCCAGTTCAAACATGTTTGTCTGGGGCAATCCTCATGAGATGAATCTCACAAAGTTTGCCCAACAGATATTCATATCTGAAAAGGGGCGTGACACAAATAATCACCATTAATCATAATCGAGGTAAAATGAACAATTAATCGCGATTTTGATTGATGTCATGATCGCTCAGCCCTAGAATGGCATAATGCTGAGTTCTAAGACAGGTGGAGATGGCAAGTATTTACTGAAGCAGATCAATATACAGTGGGGCAAAAAAGTATTTAGTCAGTCACCAATAGTGCAAGTTCCACCACTTAAAAAGATGAGAGGCGTCTGTAATTTACATCATAGGTAGACCTTAACTACGAGAGACAAAATGAGAAAGCAAATCCAGAAAATCACATTGTCTGATTTTGTAAGAATTTATTTGCAAATTATGGTGGAAAATAAGTATTTGGTCACCTACAAACAATCAAGATTTCTGGCTCTCACAGACCTGTAACATCTTCTTTAAGAGTCTCCTCTTTCCTCCACTCATTACCTGTAGTAATGGCACCTGTTTAAACTTGTTATCAGTATAAAAAGACACCTGTGCACACCCTCAAACAGTCAGACTCCAAACTCCACTATGGTGAAGACCAAAGAGCTGTCAAAGGACACCAGAAACAAAATTGTAGCCCTGCACCAGGCTGGGAAGACTGAATCTGCAATAGGCAACCAGCTTGGATTGAAGAAATCAACTGTGGGAGCAATAATTAGAAAATGGAAGACATACAAGACCACTGATAATCTCCCTCGATCTGGGGCTCCACGCAAAATCTCACCCCGTGGGGTCAAAATGATCACAAGAACGGTGAGCAATAATCCCAGAACCACGCGGGGGGACCTAGTGAATGAACTGCAGAGAGCTGGGACCAATGTTACAAAGCCTACCATCAGTAACACACTACGCCGCCAGGGACTCAGATCCTGCAGTGCCAGACGTGTCCCACTGCTTAAGCCAGTACATGTCCGGGCCCGTCTGAAGTTTGCTAGAGAGCATTTGGATGATCCAGAAGAGTATTGGGAGAATGTCCTATGGTCTGATGAAACCAAACTGGAACTGTTTGGTAGAAACACAACTTTTCGTGTTTGGAGGAAAAAGAATACTGAGTTGCATCCATCAAACACCATACCTACTGTAAAGCATGGGGGTGGAAACATCATGCTTTGGGGCTGTTTCTCTGCAAAGGGGCCAGGACGACTGATCCGGATACATGAAAGAATGAATGGGGCCATGTATCGTGAGATTTTGAGTGCAAACCTCCTTCCATCAGCAAGGGCATTGAAGATGAAACGTGGCTGGGTCTTTCAACATGACAATGATCCAAAACACACCGCCAGGACAACGAAGGAGTGGCTTTGTAAGAAGCATTTCAAGGTCCTGGAGTGGCCTAGCCAGTCTCCAGATCTCAACCCTATAGAAAACCTTTGGAGGGAGTTGAAAGTCCGTGTTGCCAAGCGACAGCCCCAAAACATCACTGCTCTAGAGGAGATCAGCATGGAGGAATGGGCCAACATACCAACAACAGTGTGTGCCAACCTTGTGAAGACTTACAGAAAACGTTTGACCTCTGTCATTGCCAACAAAGGATATATAACAAAGTATTGAGATGAAATTTTGTTACTGACCAAATACTTATTTTCCACCATAATTTGCTAATAAATTCTTACAAATTCAGACAATGTGATTTTCTGGATTCGTTTTCTCATTTTGTCTCTCATAGTTGAGGTCTACCTATGATGTAAATTACAGACGCCTCTCATCTTTTTAAGTGGTGGAACTTGCACTATTGGTGACTGACTAAATACTTTTTTGCCCCACTGTAGGTCATTTCTTTTTGTATGCTAACCAATGCAATAAATGAATAAAGTGAATAGAGAAGGTTCTGCAGCGATCTGCTTTTCTAGAATAAATATGATAGACGACTGATACAAATTATGATGGTTTTCAAACATGGGAAAATAAGCCACACTACAACCCAGTTTATGAAACCTGTGGAATTAAAAATGCATGTATATATACTCGGAGGAAAACGTCTTACATCTGCATGAGAGATGAAACTGCACATGCACTAATCTTCTTCAGAAGCTGTAATATTCTCTCCCTAGAGGAGCGCTTTGTCTATGACGCCAAAATTTCCTTTTGAAGAAAAGTCTAATTGCTTTCTTCAATGTCCCAGATCTTAAAGAAGACCCCATTAGTTTCTTAATGTTAGTACTCCTGAAGATGCACCAGTTAACCGGGTTTCCAGAAATGCATTGAATGGTTTTGAAACTTTTTAGGATATTTATTGTGAATCAAATAAGTCATATAATAGAAATTAGCAACCTCTCCCCTGCTCTCCGTGTCCTAGCCTGAAGAGTCAGTAAGATCGATAACGTATACGGGGGTTTTACTGGACTTACATATGAATGACCTGTCCTTAGGATGGAATGTAACATGCAGCGGTTTTTGATGCAGGCCAAAATGCTGCTTTTTTGGAATGTGAGCTTTAAGGCTTTTTACATTGTTAGGTGTCTTTACAGTTTTTTTTAGGTTGTGTCCGCAGGCAGTTAGCAACTACTCTCCATTGATTTTTATTGTAAGAGAGAGACCTCTTTTTACTAACTCTTTAGGGTTAGTTCACACGTAGTTTTTTGGTCGCGATTTTGATGCGGGAAGCGGTGCAATGCAGCGGCATTCCGCTCCGGATTACACCCAAATGAATGGGCCTAGTCAGGAGGGAGGTGTCGCGAGGCGGACGTCCGCAGCTGAATCAGCCATGGAATCCGCCTGAAGAAAGGGCATGTCGCTTCTTTTTTCCGCGAGCGGGAACAAACCACTTGCGTAAAAAGGAAATGACTAGCTCCCATTGATTTCATTGATTTCAATGGGAAGCAGATTTTGAACAGCATTTTGACGCGGAATCATCTAGCTGATGAATTTTATTCATCAGCTACCGTGTTTCCCCAAAAATAAGACAGTGTCTTATATTAAATTCTCTTCCGAAATATATGACCTGTCTTATTTTCAGGTGATGTCTTATGGAGTGACTGACAACCGGCAGTCATGCTGGCAGTTCCTCAGCGGAGTGCCGGTTGTAGGTAGTGTAGGGGAGGGGGGAAGGTATGCTACTTACCTTCCCCATCTTCGTAGTAGCACTGTTGCTGCTGTTCGTCGCGGCGGCGGAAGTGGTGGACGGGACTTAGCGAGGCTTCGGGCAGAGAGCCTCACTTCTTGGGCATTGCAGCCGGCTGAACGCTGTTCTCCGTGTGCACAGGAAAGATGGCTGCTGCCTCTGCTGTTGTATCCACTGTTCTGGCTGCTGTGGGATGAGCTGGGAGAGTGGACTCCCTGCCGCATATACACAGCGGGCATCTCCCAGCTCATCCTACAGCAGCAGGGACAGTGGATACAACCTACAGTATCATAGCAGAGGCAGCAGCCGGTATACCTGTGCACAGGGAACTTCGTACACAGTGTTCAGCTGGCTGCAATGGGTTTTGGGGGTGTCTTATTTTGGGGGGTGCCTTATATTAGGCAATTCAACAAAAACCTCCCCCATGTCTTACTTTCGGGGGGTGACCTATTTTCGGGGAAACATGGTAGATGAAAAAAAATCTGCTTTACTGCCATTAAAATAAATGGGAGAGTTGGAAATTGTTTTTTGAGGCAGATTCTCCACCTTGCAAAAAATTCCATATGAACTTACCCTAGAATTTTTATATCAGGGGAATACAAGCATCTACTAATCCTCTATGACCATGTTTCCTGGTGCTCTGTGGACACAGACCACACGATCTTGTCATCTAATTATCTTGTCCGTCCCTGGGATGACACTTCATAGACGTATTCACTCCTCCTCCGCTGTGACTTACTTTGTTAATGAATTTTTCAGCGGTAATATAGTGTGCATGCTGAATTAAACGTTACTGTATTATTTATCCAGGAAAGGAACGTATGAAAAATTAAATTGCCCAGTGAAACAGTCATTGGTATCCCAAAAGACAGCGGCAAAACAGACCTGTCTGCGACAGCTGCCGCAACGCTGATAACCAACGCTAAAACAAAGCAAATGAAAGGGAACAGAAACAGCAACTCATCCTGCTGCTTGTCCTCTAGACAGAAAGAAACGGGACAATATAATCCAGCCAAATATTTCAGTATCAAAGACAGCCAATCCTCTTTGAGCCAACCATCCAAATGTGTACTAAAAATTGACCTTTATAGGGTTAGCCATATCAAAGAAAAAAGTATACAGAAGGAAGGATATGGTGTCTAAAGGAGACAGCAAGCATGTACAGCCGCCCAGCCCCAAATAATGAGGAAAGAGACAAAAACATGTATTTTATGCTTCAGTATATTACACAGAACCAGATATCACATCAGTATATTACACAGAACCAGGTATCACATCAGTATATTACACAGAACCAGGTATCATATCAGTATATTACATAGAACCAGGTATGACATCAGTATATTACACAGAACCAGACATCACATCAGTATATTACACAGAACCAGACATCACATCAGTATATTACACAGAACCAGATATCATATCAGTATATTACACAGAATCAGATATCACATCAGTATATTACATATGACCAGGTATCACATCAGTATATTACACAGAACCAGGTATCACATCAGTATATTACATAGAACCAGGTATGACATCAGTATATTACACAGAACCAGACATCACATCAGTATATTACACAGAACCAGATATCATATCAGTATATTACACAGAATCAGATATCACATCAGTATATTACACAGAACCAGGTATCACATTAGCATTTTACACAGAACCAGGTATCACATCAGTATATTACACAGGACAAGGTATCACATCAGTATATTACACAGAATCAGATATCACATCAGTATATTACACAGAACCAGGTGTCACATCAGTATATTACACAGAACCAGGTATCACATCAGTATATTACACAGAACCAGGTATGATATCAGTATATTACACATAACCAAATATCACATCAGTATATTACATAGGACCAGGTATCACATCAGTATATTACACAGAACCAGGTATCACATCAGTATATTACACAGAACCAGGTACCACATCAGTATATTACACAGAACTAGGTATCACATCAGTATATTACACAGAACCAGGTATCACATCAGTATATTACACAGAACCAGGTATCACATCAGTATATTACACAGAACCAGGTATCACATCAGTGTATTACACAGAACCAGGTATCACATCAGTATATTACACAGAACCAGGTATCACATCAGTATATTACACAGAACCAGGTATCACATCAGTATATTACACAGAACCAGGTATCACATCAGTGTATTACACAGAACCAGGTACCACATCAGTATATTATACATAACCAGATATCACATCAGTATATTACACAGAACCAGGTATCACATCAGTGTATTACACAGAACCAGGTACCACATCAGTATATTATACATAACCAGATATCACATCGGTATATTACACAGAACCAGGTATCACATCAGTATATTACACAGAACCAGGTATCACATCAGTATATTACACAGAACCAGGTACCACATCAGTATATTACACAGAACCAGGTATCACATCAGAATTTTACACAGAACCAGATATCACATCAGTATATTACACAGGATCAGATATCACATCAGTATATTACACAGAACCAGGTGTCACATCAGTATATTACACAGAACCAGATATCACATCAGTATATTACACAGAACTAGATATCACATCAGTATATTACACAAAACCAGGTATCACATCAGTATATTACACAGAACCAGGTACAATATCAGTATATTACACATAACCAAATATCACATCAGTATATTACACAGGACCAGGTATCACATCAGTATATTACACAGAACCAGGTATCACATCAGTATATTACACAGAACCAGGTATCACATCAGTATATTACACAGGAACAGATATCACATCAGAATATTACACAGAACCAGGTATCACATCAGTGTATTACACAGAACCAGGTACCACATCAGTATATTACACAGAACCAGGTATCACATCAGTGTATTACACAGAACCAGGTACCACATCAGTGTATTACACAGAACCAGGTATCACATCAGAATTTTACACAGAACCAGATATCACATCAGTATATTACACAGGATCAGATATCACATCAGTATATTACACAGAACCAGGTGTTACATCAGTATATTACACAGACCCAGATATCACATCAGTATATTACACAGAACCAAGTATCACATGAGTACATTACACAGAACCGGATACCACATCACTATATTATACAGAACCAGGTATCACATCAGTATATTACACAGAACCAAATATCACATCAGTATATTACACAGGACCAGGTATCACATCAGTATATTACACAGAACCAGATATCACATCAGTATATTACACAGAACCAAATATCACATCAGTATATTACACAGGACCAGGTATCACATCAGTATATTACACAGAACTAGGTATCACATCAGTATATTACACAGAACCAGGTATCACATCAGTATATTACACAGAACCAGGTATCACATCAGTATATTACACAGAACCAGGTACCACATCAGTATATTACACAGAACCAGGTACCACATCAGTATATTACACAAAACCAGGTATCACATCAGTATATTACACAGAACCGGATATCACATCAGTATATTACACAAAACCAGGTATCACATCAGTATATTACACAGAACCAGATATCACATCAGTATATTACACAGAACCGGATATCACATCAGTATATTACACAGGACCAGGTATCACATCAGTATATTACACAGGACCAGGTATCATATCAGTATATTACACAGAACCAGGTATCACATGGGTATATTACACAGAACCAGATATCACATCAGTATATTACACAGAACCAGATATTACATCAGTATATTACACAGGACCAGGTATCACATCAGTATATTACACAGAACCAGATATCACATCAGTATATTACACAGAACCAGATATCACATCAGTATATTACACAGAACCGGATATCACATCAGTATATTACACAGAACCGGATATCACATCAGTATATTACACAGAACCGGATATCACATCAGTATATTACACAGGACCAGGTATCACATCAGTATATTACACAGAACCAGGTATCACATCAGTATATTACACAGAACCAGGTATCACATCAGTATATTACACAGAACCAGGCTTAGACTTAGGCTAATAAAGTGCACAATTCCTAGCTCAGGATAGTCCAGAGGCATTACTCCCAGAAGTGGGGGCTGATCTATCCTAGTCGTCCATCAAGGGATTGTAGACAGGTGAATTTAACTTTTATTTTTTTTCTTTTTAAGCACGTGTGGACCTTATAATTGTATGTGGGGGGAGACACCTACATACCTCCCAA
This sequence comes from Leptodactylus fuscus, assembly GCF_031893055.1. Lineage (NCBI taxonomy): Eukaryota > Metazoa > Chordata > Amphibia > Anura > Leptodactylidae > Leptodactylus > Leptodactylus fuscus. Next base: position 338,778,867 of record NC_134265.1, read on the forward strand.
CTTTTGAAGAGCCGAAAGATGGACAAAATATGCGGCAAACTTAGCTCCACCCACTTTTATGCTGATTCCGCCCATTCTCATTCATTTTTCATGTGCCTACACACATTATAATCCTCCTACAGTCACCTGTAAATTATATGTCCCCCCTCCATCTCTCCCCCAGTTTCATAGAACCCCTTTATTTGCCCCCAGTTTCATGTCTTACTATCTATGCCCTCAGTTTCATGTTCCCCCATCTCTGCCCCCAGTTTCATGTCCCCCCATGTCTGCCCCCAGTTTCATGTCCCCCCATGTCTGCCCCCAGTTTCATGTCCATCTCTGCCCCCAGTTTCATGTCCCCCTATTTATGCCCTCAGTTTTATGTCCCCCATCTCTGCCCCCAGTTTCATGTCCCCCCATCTCTGCCCCAAGTTTCATGTCCCCCCCATGTCTGCCCCCAGTTTCATGTACCCCCCCATGTCTGCCCCCAGTTTCACGTCCCCCCATCTCTTCCCCCAGATTTATGTCCCCCCCTTCATCTGCCCCAGTGTCATACCGTTCCCCCCTTCATCTGCCCCAGTGTCATACCGTTCTCCCCCCCTTCATCTGCCCCAGTGTCATGCCGTTCCCCCATTCATCTGCCCCAGTGTCATACCGTTCTCCCCCCTTCATCTGCCCCAGTGTCATACCGTTCTCCCCCCCCTTCATCTGCCCCACTGTCATGACGTTCCCTCTGCCCCAGTGTCATGCCATTCTCCCCCCATTTGCCCCCAGTTTCATAGGTCCCCTACATTACGTTCCCCTCAAAGTTTAACACAAACACTTATACTCACCTTCCAATGCTCCCCCGATGCTCTCTCACTCCATTTGCATAGTTGTAGGCCCGATGTGATGTCATCACATTGCGCCTACACACGCCGAAGCCAGAGCGCAGTGGTAAGGCAGGAGCTGAGCTGTAACACAGCTCCTGCTTTACTCACCGATGAGTTGAAATCGGGACATACCCCCCGCCGACCGGGACCGCGGGACAAGACACCGAATTTGTGAATGTCCAGCGGAAATCGGGACGGGATGCATTTATATAAAGGTAATTATGAAGCATTATGGCTATAAGGGGTGGGATCATTTATTTTATATAAAGTTAATTATAGGGTTAATAAAGGGCTATAAAGGGAGAATCAAATAATTTATTAATTTAATTAAGGTGGCACTTGGGCTTTATTAATGGTGCTTTTCAGCTCCTCAGGATAGATCATCACAAAGATGTGTATAGGACGAGGTTGTAGTTACATTACATGGACATTAGGAAATAAATTATATAATGTTAACAGAGGAGGGGTCACAGCGCACACACAAGTGCCACAGTCCCTTCAAACAGCGGATCAATATCTGTATCAGTATCAGCACTGTATCCCTTAAAATCATAATCCTCTGTAAGGTCCCCTGTCATTTCTAGTCCCCGCACAATATCCCTTTAAATCTTGCTCTTTAGCATTGTCTCCATCCTAGACCCCAACATGACTAACCCTCTCATTTCTGACCCAGCACCCAATGTAAACAATGGAGCATCTGTAGAACGAGGTCCAAGAATCCGATACCCATTGATTTGAACTTTAGAAAGTTAGAGAACCCCTTTAATGTAAAAAAGTCATGTAACTACAAACTCTGCTTTTATCACCAGCAGATCATTTATTTACCCAGTAGACCAGGGGTTAAACAATACAATCATCTCCAGCGATTAAAAAGAAATAAAATTTGCAAACAGAACCCTCTATTACAACACGGTCTACACAAATCTGCCATAAAATACTTTCATAATTGTGGTACTTACTGATCTACATGAATAAGCCGTGTATGTAACAGTAAATGGATAACTAGTAATTACTGAGGCCATTACCCACATACTAGAGGAATAAAAGGAACACGGACGTGACCTTTGTAACGTGGCACAAAAATGCGCAGTGCAATACTGCCCTCTAGTGGCTATTTTATGTGCCGGATTCTAAGAACTGCAAAGTCTTGAAGATCAACTGCAGAGAAATGAAGAAAAATAGGAAATGATGATTTTCACTATTAAAGGAGACATAAAATACAATCCTAGTTTGGTATGTTTTCAGTTTTGGGAGTTTTAAACATATTCCCCATATTGACTATTTTTTTTACATAAATTATTTCTTCTGCTCTTGTGGATTTCTGAGACGGTTTTGATAATTTTGGCCTACATACGTCCAATATGGATGGTAAATAATAAAAAAAAATTGAAAGTTTTCTGATTTTACAATATAGGGCACCTTCATTAAGTGACTTAAAATCTTATCCAAGCGGAGCTGCTAAACATCCCAATGAAACGCCATCGGACACATTAGAAGTCAATGATGTCTGCACTTTTATTAATGCAAACCTTGTAATAGAGCGTAACGTGGCGACATTCTGCCATAAACTAGCACACCAAGTAATTCGCTCCCAAGGGATTCAGAAAGCTGACAGTGAATGACCCCCTGGTGGTGGTATAAAGAACTGTCATCTTCTGCGGGGGGGCGGGGAGACTACACAGTAAAGATACAGTCAAATCAGGTTTTCTCGCAACCCATGTAATGAATCTGCTAGAACAAGATGTAAGTGATGGCAAAGTCGGGACATCTGTTTAGTGTTCAATGATCTGATTCTCTTCATTGGCATCCCTTAGTCTATCCGTTAAACACGTGATGTGAATGCACCTATAGACTACCAAAATGTACCGCACTCCACACTACACATGCAGACTGCTATTACACACAGGTGTCCAGACTATGTTGTCAGAGCGCTATTATAGGAAACAATGCAGACTACATTGCCAGACTGCTGTTATGGGCAGAGCTCCAGACTCCAGATAGCTACTACAGACAGAGATCTAGACTACACAGTCAGGTCTACCTTACACCGCCAAACTATTGTTATAATGGGGTTCGTGTGCTTCCTGCCAGATCTCCGCAGGGATCATGAAAGTAGTTCGCAATCTACTTTCCTGCCCGCATGATTTGTGCAGGCAGTGCGCGGCCAGCACACGGACCCCATTATAGTCTGTGGGGTCCGTGTGCTTTTACTGCACACCGCTTGCAGTTGCGTTCGGTATTCCATTCGGTGGTCCCCGTGCAGACTCCCCGAACAGAAAACCGATCGCAGATGAGAACAAAGGGTCAGCTTGCTGTATACACAGTTAGCTTGGACTATACAGCTTAGCTCTTGCTGTAATAGAGATCCAGACTATACAGCCAGACATACAATATAGGGTCCTGACTATAGCCAGCTGAAATTATATCAGGTGTTCCAAACTACAATATCAGACTGCTGTTAAGGGAATCTCTCTATATTAGGGTAAGTTTGCATGGGGTTTTTTGGTCAGGATTTTGAGGCCGTATCCACCTCAAAATCCTGACCAAAAAGACGGCTCCCATTGAAATCAATGGGAGCCGGTCAGTTCTTTGTTTCGGGAGCCGTTTGTTGCCTCGTGACATCCGCCTGAAGACACTCTCTCCTGAATAGGCACATTCATTTGGGCCTAGTCCGGAGTGGAGTGCGTGACTGGATGCCAGTGCACTGCACGGTCATCCAGTTGCAGCTACCCGTATTTTGTTCCGGAAGCTAAGGTGGCCTCCACCTCAGGTTCCAGACCAAAAAACTCTGTGTGAAGTTACCCCTAGGCTAAGGCCCCACTGGGCGTAAACAGTGCTAAAGCGCTGCGGAAAGAACCCTAGCGTGAACGTACTGCGGTTCTTTCCACAGCGCTTTCAACAGAAAGTTCACAGAGTTTTCCTCTGCGGACTTTCTCTTAACATTATATCTTCGGGAAAGCCGCCAGCGTTTCTGTAGATATAATTGACATGCTGTGATTTGCAAAGCCTCAACGGCTTTGAAAATCGCAGCGTGTCCGCGCTGCGATCTTTTCCGCAAAGTGGGGATGGCATTCGCATGAATCCCATCCACTTTGCAAGCCCTGTACAACGCCGCAATTTTTCCTGTAGCGTCTCCGCTGTGGGCAAATCGCAGCGTTTACGCCCAGTGGGGCCCCGGCCTTAAACAGTTAAAACACAACTAAACTTTCGGACAACTATTGATTTTCTGGCAGTATTTGCGTCAGTAATAAAAAAAAAATTATATACTTTATTAACAAATTTTAGCTCCTTTCTGTGAAACCCTGCATTTTTTCATGCTTTCCCTTGTTTCTGTATTGAGAGCTGTTCCTTCCTGTCATTACTCTAGGTTCACACTAGTGTTCGAATTTCTGTCCTACAAGTCTGCATAGGTACCAGAATGACGGAAGCCCTGTTTGCTTAAAAAGCTGTTATACACAGAAACCCATGGACCCTATAGACCAGGGGTCCTCAAACTGTGGCCCGAGGGCCACATGCGGCCTGCCAAGCACTTCTGTCTGGCCCCACCGACAATGCCAGCAGGCGTGCATTTATAATGAAGCTCCTGGGAGCTCGGGCCAGGCCATGGAGCGCACTTCACTTTACCTATTGGAGGGCACCGCTCCCGATGTCTGTGCGACCTGCTCTGCCTCCGGCCCACTGTTTAAAAAGTTTGAGGACCCCTGTTACTATAATGGGGTCCGTCGGGTTTCCAACAGTTTTATACTGCAACCAGCAGAGAGAAGAGTCCTCCTTGTAGAACTTTTAGGCTGAGGTCCCACATTGAGGAAATGCAACTTTTTTTGTTGCAGATTTTTGATGCAGCTTTTTGAGCCAAAGTCAAGAATGGCTACAAAAGGAATGGGAAATATATAGGAAGTTCTTATACTTCTCCCTTCTGCTCAATCCACTCCTGGCTTTGGCTCAAAAAACTGCAACAAATTCTGCAACAAAAAAAGCTGCGTTTCTGCAACGTGGAGCCTCAGTGTTAAGCGGATTCTGCTGCGGAGTCTCCTAAGTGTTAATCCAGCCTTACTGTGTATGATGTACAGGAATACCGGGCTGTGTAATATGTGGAGAAAATGTTTTATAATATCTGAAATAGAACTGCATGAAGTGACTCTCCCCTACCCCCATTTCTCTAGTACACAGCTCCATACTCCATACACAGTAACATTCAGTAGGAGGCAGAAACAGCTCTCATTACAGAAACAAGGGGAAGAGTAAAAAATGCAGGATTTTGCAGAAAGGAGCCAAAATTTGTTAATAAAGTATAATCAAAAATTTATTAATGACACAAATACTGTCAGAAAATCAAAAGTTTTGCGGAAGTTTAGTTACGCTTTAAAGAAACCTGCCGCATTAAAAATACTATCCAATCTGCAGGCTACATGTCATAGAGCAGGAGGAATTGAGCAGACTGATATATAGTTTTGAAGAAGTTTCAATAACTTGTACTTTTTCATTTTAAAGGATTCTACCACTAAAACGCTGTTTTTTCTACTTTAGGGTGCATTCACACTGAGTAAACGCTAGCTTATTCTGAACGTAAAACACGTTCAGAATAAGCGGCGTCTAAAGCAGCTCCATTCATTTCTATGGGAGCGGGGATACGAGCGCTCCCCATAGAAATGAATGGGCTGCTTCTTTCACTCCGTGCAGTCCCATTGAAGTGAATGGGGAGTGCCGGCGTATACGGCAAGCTCTGCTCATGCTGGAGCGTACACGGCACCTCGTAAAGGTGTCAGAGCTGACGAAGAAGGAAGACAACAGAGAAGGGGAAGATGCAGGTGAAGAAGAAGGCGTCGCTGGAGAGAGGGTCTCGGGCAGCAGTGGAGACGCCCCTATCGCCGTTTGAGTGCTGGGGCCCGCCCTCATTGCTGTGGAGAACTCATTAGCATACCGGTAAAAAACTATATTTCTAAGGAACGGCGCGGCGGAGACCACGTCTAAAGGTAAGAGACGAATAGCCTTTCTAAAGACTATTCCGATGTCTAAAGCAAAAAAACCTGCGTTTTAGTGGTAGAATCCCTTTTAAGTCTGTGCTCATTCTGGGCTTAAGTGTCCAGTGGGCGGTCCTACTGAATCAGTCACTGAGTATAACCACCCACTGAATTCCTAAACCCATGTTGCCTGCAGACTACACTGGATTTTCAATCTGAAAGGTTCCTTTAAACTACTAGGCAAACCATAATGGTGCTGCTAATAATACTGTAATTGCTTTTTGTAGACATCACTCTCGGGGTCATGAACCATAGATTATACCACACTCATTTAGACAAAACACTCCGTCTAGACTAATAACTATCATGCTTACATAAATTTCATTACTTCATTCTTTAGGACATCAGACCTTTATCTAGCCCAAGAACCAAGAATACATAGCGCCATGAGGTTTGGATAACACTAGGAACATTTTTGTAAGATCATTTATTAACCTACTAAGCTTCCTTTGTATCAGAAAGCAGGCTGTAAAGTTCCCATTTACAATGCACTGAGCAATGCCAGGGAGAGACTTCAGATGGCTGTATCTCCAGCTTTATACCACCTACAAGATGGTTCTAGTATGACAAGAAAGCTGAAATTCTCATTCATAAGCTGCCAACTAATTGTAAAAGAATAAGAGATATCACCAGCTAAAAACACAGTTGGAAATGTGATTTTGTATTATGTTCAAATTCCCGACTGTGTGTTTAACTAGTGAAATCTCAGGTCCTGTTATAGCTAGTACTTCAAACTTGGCATCATATGAACGCTGAGAATCTTTCTTTGCGACACCAGAAACATCTAAGTTGTATAAGAGCTTCCATCCCCCCCCCCCCTTTTGGTAAATGCTTCAGCTCTGCATATTCCCAATATAACTGTTTCTCTAGTAATGATGAGGGTTGCTAAGGAGAATGTTACAGCCTGCTTTCTATTAGAAAGGAAGTTAGATAGGTTAATAAAGCATATTACAAAATGGTCTCCAAACACCCCCGAATAGTTAAAAAAAAAAAAGAAAAAAAAAAGGAGTTACACTTTAACTTCACTTATGTTGGAAAATACTTGTAACTGGGAAACTGTGCAGCCCCGACTTCGACTCCTGCGCTGACTTCACAAATGGATGGAGATGGAGATGGGGCGACACAGGCAGACGTACAAGCCACGGGAGAATAGACTGTGCCAGCACTGTGACCAGGGGGCCCTAGAAAACGTGACCCACTTCTTGTTACACTGCACCAAATACTCAACTGTGAGGGCCGTCTACTACCAAAGACTCTCTGCCCACATCTGCAGACGAGAAGAGGAAACTCTACATCCTACTGGGAGAAGAAGAGGCCACTGTGGAGATCGCTGCCCAATACGTGTCCAGCTGTCACCAAACAAGAGGAAGATGAGACCCCACGGACTGTTATACCACCTGCCCATCCCACCTCCCCATATAGCGGCCACCAACTAAATGGAAAATGAGACCCCACAGACCGTTATATACCCCAAATCACCCCCCCTCCCCCTATACAGCTGTCACCAACTAAGAGGAAGATGAGACCCCACGGACCGTTATACCCCAAATCCCCCCCCCTCCCCATACAGCTGTCACCAATTAAGGAGAAGATGAGACCCCACGGACTGTTCTACCCCAAGCCACCCCCCACCCACACCCACCACTCTCCCCCCCCACCACCACTTTACTAACTTTGGCAATGCTAAATATCTATTCGGACGTGCCAATAAAGCCTGTTTGATTTGATTTGACAGCTATGGTTAGTTAGTAAAGCTCCTCTAATTCATTGAAAACCTGGTAATTGACCTTCTATTAAAGTAAATATGTCACAAATTATCCATCTAATTAATTATACTATATTATAATTGTATACTATAATTAAAACGATCATTGAAATCTTGAATCCGGAGTCAGAATCAGTAACTTTTTTTCCAACTCTGACTCCACTCAAAATTGATCCTGACTACGACTCCAACTCCCAGTCCTGGCTTTATACAGATGAGTTCACAAATTTTACATAGGACTACAGTTTCTTATGGTAAAAATGCAATAGACCATGACAAGATGGCAAAATCCTTGATAGGTTGCAATTGATATCAAAGCTGCGGCCACACACAGGTACATATAAGATAGACATCTTATTGTGAAATTGTGCAATTGAGTATTGTGAAATTTTTTAATCAAAGTTAGTCATCTCAGGATATGTCAAGCCAAGAGGAAAGGTAAATAAGGACACATCTGGACTCCTAAACAGTTGTTCCCACTAAGACACCTTATCCCCCTTCCACATTGCCAAGTATAATTGGTGGGGTACTAGTACTGGGACCACCGTGATCATGAGATCCCTTGAACCCCCGTTGGAATGGAGTGGCAGTGCTACTATACTCATGTCTTGGAGACAGGTAGGAATATCTTAGTAATCTCTGCCAGGCCCATAGTGTTAAATGGAGAGGCAGTGCCCCTGTACCACTGGATTACGGTATTTTTTTAAGGTTGGCCATTGACATGTTATCGCCAAAGTTGGTATGACCTGCCCGGAAATATTTCTGACTATGGCTATGCCACCCGTCACTCCTTTTTAGGGCCGTACTGTAGCAGACATTTACTTACAGGATGCAAAAATATTCTGCAGCTCTAACCGTATACCCCTAGACCTAAACATAACATAAAGATGACAGTGCTGAGGGCCTAGATCTACCGCAGACAGCTTCTATGTATATACCACTCAGTTGTAATTCCGTCTGGCTTCACAGCCGCACATATTTAGTCTACCTGTATTTCTCCATCTGGCGTTCAGTGCGGCGTCTCCGTCTCCGGCATTAGTCATCCCTATAAAGCTGTATAATTACAGACATAATCCCGGATTCTGCTCTTGTTCCTCTACACAATAACAAATTGGTTTATTTAAACCTGAAACATGGCGGCTGCTGCATTATTTATCTGCAGTTCCCTTCGTGGCTGTGAGTGGATTTTAATACTGAGTGTGGCACGCTGCCAAGTCCTGGCTGCAAACAACCAATATTTAAGCACTGCAGTCCCTGTCATTGCCACAGGCTTGCTTACTGTCAGGACGTCAAGTCCCATAGACTGTAAGGAGATCGTAGCAATGATCTAACCGACATATCATAAAACCCGCAATACTCTGCACCCAGGCATGCAGTAACATACATAATCTCGGGGTTCATTTCTTTTCCACCACTTTAGCATTCTGTTTTATTACTATGATATTGATATAGTCATCCAAACGGATGAGGAGAGGAAGTAGTGCAGTCTCAAGCTCCAATGATCTCCATTAACATAGGCCTCAGACAGCTGATGGACAAGATGTTGCTCAGCCGACTGCTATTCCTCCTGAGCCCCCATAAGCAGGCATGCTAAGTTTGGCAGAGAATGCATGTGCTCAATGTGGAGAGGCAAATTAGTCTGTGCCAAAACCCTCTGGCAGCGGTCTACCCTCCTTGAGAATAACAGAATTGGGCATGCTGAATTGAAAAAGCCTCTGACATCTGAGAGAGAGCCAGTATGATTGTCAAGCCGCAGGAAAAAGCTGGATTTGTCTAATGTATATAGTCAGCTGCCTATGTCATACTGTATCTTCCTTGGTTCAAAAATCTAGTGCCGTCAAATACAGCTGCTCCACTGATTCTGGCCCATCTTGAATTTTTTCACTAGCCCCCACCATTCCCAAGCAATAAGTACAGTTAGTTTTGGTGCCTGATTCAGGCTCTGTACTGTCAGGCAGGAGCAGACAAGGGGCGTGACTCTGATCTCTGACACTGGCCGCCTCTGACTGAAGATCTGAATCACACCCCCTGCCTGTACACTGCCCTGCAACATTATAGAACCTAAGCAGCATAGCAGGCACCAAAACTACCTGCACTTATTGCTTGGGAACAGTTGGGGCTAGATAGAAAAATCTAATTGTGCCAGAATCCACAGACCGGAGCTTATTAACAGATGCTAAGAAATGGAATTGGTGGAGGTGGTGAAAGGTTCTCTTTAAGAAAATAGGTGGCACATGTAACAACTGATTACAGGACAACATTTGGAAAAATGTATTTGCTATGAAAAAACATTCGTGCAAAACGGGAAGTTATAAGAAGTTGGGTTAAGAGCTAAAGGGCCAGGTAGGAGTTATAATAAATAGATATTTTAGTTACAGAAATAAAATGCATAATGATAATAATAATAATAATAATAATAATAATAATAATAATAATAATAATAATAATAATAATAATAATAATAATAGCTTAGGGGTAGCAGGAAAGGCGTGATCTTTGTGATCCTGGAATTTTTCTCTCTGCATAATATATATACATCACAGTTCATAGAGACCTGACTTGACTAGTGCATAATATTACACCACATTTTTACGTCCTATATGTAATATACGCTCGTATACAAGACTTCTCCCGAGCTGCACCACTTCTCTGGAATTCTCTACCCCGGACAATCAGATTAACTCCCAATTTCTACAGTTTCAAACGCAAACTAAAGACGCATCTTTTCAGACAGGCCGATCACAATTTCTAACGTAAACCCTTCTGTACTATAATTAGAATCCCCAAAATGTAACCCTCCTCTGTCCACGCATGATATGATGCCATCTCAGGATAACTTTATAGGTCCAAGCTCCATCCACATGTTACAGGACACGACTGGTGGCGGCTCATAAAGTTTTAAGTTTGTGTAATGACAAAAGTGTCTGACCTCTGCATAAGCAATGCCGCCCCTGCTACCTACGTACAGCACTGCACACCTCTTATAGGAGTCAGCTACCCTGCTGTGTTGTCACTAGCTCATAAGGAAAGGGTGCTGGTTTCTTAAATGGGTTGTCAAAGTGAGTTACCAAGGGGGGGTGAAAATGACATAAGCATAAACTCTTGCAATATTCTGGCAGCAGCAAAATATTATAGTGGTGGATTGGGGAAAGCTGAATTAAGGATTCATTACCATCCAGCATTATTCTCATACGGTAATATCTGTATACACTGTGATAAATGTAGTGATTTATTGAGAAAATACAGTATTATTGACAGTTACATCTTGCAGCCACTAGGTGGCAGTAAAAGCCTGTGCTGGCTAAACTGAGAATTCAGCAACTCTTCCTCTTTATCTATCTGAGCTTTTTGTAGTTTGCATTTTTTTTCTGCTGTTTTTTCTATGGTGCAGATTTATCACTGTACCTCATCTGTAAGACTGGTGTAAGAGGATCCTCACCATTTAGGATGAGACATTCCAAGAGAAGTATATATCCAGAATGCAAAGCTGGAGAATAGTTGGCCTTTGCAGCCAATTGATTGCAGTTGATCATATGGACAATCCTTCTATCGATATAACCAACTATGAACAGATGAAATAAATGATAGCGGTATATGTAATGTGCACATCTGCCGAGCTACGTCACCACTAACCTTGGCTTCGGGATCACTGTTGATGCTAGAGGAGTCATCTTCATCAGACTGAGGCCCATTTCTGAGGGAGACAAAAGGTGATGGTAAGTGTACGAGCCATGCCATGTGCCACAGTCTATGCAGTAATACCGATTTACAATAAGAGATTACAATAGCCTGTCAGATACTATCAATACATTAATAGGCAGGTGATTGTACTCTAGTGGACTGACATTAGTAGACATTGTTATTATGACTTTCATAGACTGCACTAGTCAAGTGTAAAAAATGACAACTTATATAGTAAGATAGTAGATAAGGTTGGATAAAGACACAAGTCCAACCTATAAACCTACCAAGTTGATCCAGGGAAAGGAAAAAAAAAATCCTACAAGGCTAATGTCAATTGTCCCATAGGAGGGAAAATCTCCTTTCCAACTCCAAATATGACAATAAGATAAAGTCCCTGGAACAACATCCTATTGCAAAAAATACAAGTTATCATATATTTGTACATCGTAATAAGGTCGCCCCCAAAGTTAACTTAAAGGGGTTGTCCCATCACAAGCATCCTATTTATACTGCTAGTTTATGTGGCTTTAAGACTTTTCCTAAATACATTGCTTTATCAAAACTGCTTTGTTTGGCCGCTATCTTAATTTATTCACTTCATTGTTGACACTGCGTTTCTATGGCCCTTGGGATTATCTGCTCATTTGTCAAGTGATGTAGCTGCCTGCTCTGAGGGGGGAGGGGGGCTGGGAGCAGCTCTGAGCTGTTTGTGTCTGATAACTAGCGGAGCTTCTCAGATAGAGGAGGTGAGAGCCCCGTGATTTCTGAGCTCTTATCAGTCGGTTTAATTGAATTTGGCTGATAAGGGCTGAGATAGGGAGTCCATTACCTCTGTATGTAAGGTAAACTGACTCAAATCCAGCTCTGCTACATCAGCTTCACACTGTGGTAATTCATTTACAACCAATCCCGTGCAAGTGAAACCCCGCCCACCTATGTGCTGAGAGAAGCAGGAAGTGAAGAGAGCACAACAGCCTGCAGGTTAGTGAACAAGTGTCATGGGAATACCCCTTTAACAGGGGTTGTTATATTCATTGAAATGAATGGGGTGGAAGAACAATACCAGACACAGCCCTTGAATGGACATGACAACATTTTTAGGGTTAAAAACAATTTTTCTTACACTTGGCCATATAACAGGCAGGTGTGTGAGCTGTATACTTAAGGATGGGTTTAGATCGGAAAGCACATTTTGGGAAAGACTGTCCTGGCCTCACGCACCAGGCCGAGCTTTCATGTTGTCAATGGCTCTGAGTAAATGGATCATATACTAGCCTAAGGGAACAATTCTTCAGGGTGGCTTCAACTTCGCTTTGTACTGTGAAAACATCCTTGCCCCGGCCTTTTATACGTTTAACCCCTTCCAATACACTACCTTCCCTAGCTTTCTTCTCCCCCTTCATTCATCACTCCCAGCACGATGGAGGGCTCCTTCATACATCGAAACATGGCAGAGTCAAACTAGAAGCTAAATTCAGGACCCAACAAATCCACTAGGAATACAATAAGACTCCATTATCCTTGAGGAATAGGTTCCAAGTATACTCACAGATACTGAAAACCATGGATAACATTAAGCTCTATTTCACACAGTGTACAGAGCCAGAAGTAGATGGCTCTGTGAACTATGTAGTGACCTGCCAAGCTGTTACAGGCTCCTGGCTCTGTACACTGCTCAGAGAAAAGCTGATTGATGTGGGGGGTGAGTGTCATCCTACCCCAATCTTATTCTTTGGATAGGTCATTAATATAAAGACTTGCACTACCCCTTGGTGTTAACCTGCTAATTTTACCACAAAAAAAAAAAACGTATTGACTCGAGTATAAGCCGAGGGGGGGAAATGCATCAGCTACTGGAAAATTTCAAAAATTAAAATGGTTTTTGGGTGCAGTAGTAGCTGGGTCCTGGGGAAGGGGAGGGGGTGTTTTGGTTGTCTGTCTGCCCCTTCCCTGGGCGTGAGGACTATTTTTTTTTCCCCCACTTGGAATTCAGCCTGGCTGAATATAGGGGATCTGCAGTGCTCCTATTAACCCCTTCCCGATGGCACAGTCATTTTCTACTTTTATATGTATTCTAGGGAAAGGAGGGATTTAGAACATTATATTTTTTATTATATTTTTCAAAGCCTCTTTTTTTTCACAATTTTATGGGAGATTCTATACATTACTATTGCGGCTGGTCATAGACCCCTCCCCCCCCCCCAAAAAAAAAAAAAAAAAAAAATATTTATTTTTGCTTGACTCAAGTATAAGCCGAGGGGGGCTTTTCCAGCACAAACACCGTGCTTAAAAATTTGGCTTATACTCGAGTATATACGGTAAGTGAGACAGATACCATGATTCACTGTACCTCTGTCTCCAAATATCCCAGGGGTGCACAAACTGTATCGTGTAATGCTATTCTGTGTGACCCCCAACCATCTCTGGAACCCCTATATTCAGGATTCCTCTCTGTTCAGTACTTCAAAGAGGAAAAAATGGTTGTGTCTGAATTAATGTGGCTCTTTCCATTGTATTGCTGTATATCAGGGATGCAAAATGCTCTGGCTGTTCACCATATTACACTTTATTGTGGGCCTTCGGATTAGATAAGGTTGTGCACCCCCGCACTATACAGACTATTGTACAGTTTTCTTTGTATGTTTGCTACATGGTTCTCATGCACTGTGAAAATCCTGTTTTTTCTTCCAGGTTTCTTTGTGTGATATCAATCACGTACTATATACATTGCTGGTTGTTTATTGGTGTCGCTATACCTTCAAAATGGTATAAAACAGTCAAGCATTAAAAATACCCTAGAGGTCAAAACCACACGTTCATCCAAGGACACACTACTAACTTTCTAGCTGTGCTTTCTCCTAGCACTCAATAACAATGATAAGAACCGAGAACTTGGTTTTAGATTTTAAGCTGTAAGTTTTTTACAGTATAAGTAAACTTTTTTCAGAAATCCATAGTTCGGGTGAAGGTAACAAACTTCGTAATGCATCGTATATACTTGAGTATAAGCCGACTCGACTTATACTTGAGTCAGGGTCCGACTGTGTTGCTGGTAGGCAGAGACACGGCTCTGAAGGCAGCGAGATCGTGACCACCTCCTGTGTGAAAGCAACTTATCTACATCTTCTTAGTGTGCCGCTGCCTTCAGCAGAGAAGATGCTCTGGAAACATCTTGAGGTGGCCCTGGAGACAGTGCTGCTTCACCACTCACCTATCGGCAGCAGCGCTGCTCCAGCGGCCACCCACAGTCAGCAGCGGGCCTCCGCTCCCTTGCTCTCCCCACCGCTCCATTACATGCTGGGTGACGTGGCCATGTAAGCTCAGGGCCGAACCCGACGTGTGTCTGCATTCCTGGCCTACTAGCAGAAGTACCGTGAGTACACTTCTGCAGTTTGAAATGAATAGTAAGAGTGATTTTTCAAATATTTATCGTCGATCCATAGGATAGGGGATAAATACTAGATAGATGCTGATGGGCGGGGGTTGGGGTTTGGGGTGCAGTAGGTGCTGGGGAAGGGGGGTGGCATTTTGGTTGTCTGTCTGTCCCTTTTCTGAGCTTGCAGACTGGGTTTTTTTTCCCCCACTTGGAATTCAGTCTGACTACAGCTAGGCTGAATATAGGGTATCTGCATTAACCCCTTCCCGACTGAATCAGAGCACTGCAGATCCCCTATATTCAGCCAGACTGAATTCCAAGTGGGAGAAAAAAACCCAGTCCTCAAGCTCAGGGAAGGGGCAGACAGACAACCAAAACACCCCCTCCCCTTCCCCAGCATCTACTGCACCCAAAAACTCTGACCATTTTAATTTTTGAAATTTCCCACTAGCTGCTGCATTTCCCCCCTCGGCTTATACTCGAGGCAATAAGTTTTCCCAGTTTTTTGTGATAAAATTAGGGGCCTCGGCTTATAATCGGGTCGGCTTATACTCGAGTCAATAAGTTTTAGCAGTTTTTTGTGGTAAAATTAGGGTCCTCGGCTTATATTAAGGTTAGCTTATACTGGAGTATAAATATGTTGAAAATAAATATTTTTAAATATAGATAGAAACATGGAAAATTAAAAATCAAATCATTAAATATGAAAAAAAATAAGTTTCATGTAAAACCTTGGGCCATATACGATTACACATTCCCTTTAATGTTGACAAACAGTGAAATTTGTAGCATAATGTTCATTCCTTACCTTAATTTTAAAGAGGCGTAGCGTAAAGTAGCTCCTTCAAACTCCTTCAGACTCGGATCCGGGTTGACCGTGGCTGCGTGCAAATCCTACAGATAAACAGACTTGACATTAGAATACGATCGTCATTAATCGCTCATTAAGACTGTGAAGAAAAGTGGGAGGTGAAGATAGTCATCCATATTTACTAGAAAGGACTGAAATAAAAGGGGGTCATGTGTGGAAGCAAAGCAGGAGGTGGTATATACATCAAACGGCCCTATACGCCTCACGTGAGATACAGATTAGTGTGTGTATATTTTCATATATGTGAGTCGTTCATCATGCAGCCATAAATCTATCCTTGTCTGATGTAGCAGCCCCGGTGGAATAACATTGCATGAAGATACTTATCGTATGTGACATAAAGAAGGCCATGTGATGAATATACTCCACACGGGGCCCCACGCAAGTACATTGCGGCCTTGTAAATATGGCATAACATGTTTTCCCTCCAAGCAAAAGAAGCATACATAGGAGACTGGTTAACAGAAAAGGGCATGCACTGGGCCAAGCATTTGACAGAGAAATGAACCGTTGAGTCAAGAGTAAAGATTCATAGTAAGGAGTCCGGAGCGGGAGCGAGAGCCCTGCGCCTGCTTTGTTCTCTTCCGCCTGCTTTATGAATGGTAATTGTGAAAGTAACAGCCACTGCCATGCAAACGAAAAAATAAAGGTTACGCGTTGAAACGTCTCCGACCAGATACTTGCCTTCCAAATGTCAACATTTATCTTTCCCCCATTCAGAACAGCAAAATCACTCCATGGTTGTTTCTAGGCATACAATTATTCACAAGGTAGGAGCACATTCATAAAAAAAAAAAGAAGGAAAGGGGGGGGAATAAAAAAAACAACAAAAAACAAAACAAACACAAGACAATGTTGTTAGCAAATTTTCACAGGGTAAGTTTAGGATCAGTAGCTGTAACGGGGAATTATCACAAGACGTCAGTGAAATATGTTGTAGCCGTTGTTCATTGACTCATTCTCATGCTAAGCAAACCACATTCCAAGGACACATCCCTGTGTACTACAGCAACATCCACCGCTTGCTTGCTTGCTTTCTTGCTTGCACAAGCGGCGTGTTTTCATTGTGGCTCATCTGATACAACATAGGTATTAACTTATCAAGATGTCTTTGCAAATCTGTAATGCAAATTTTATTTCTATATGTCGTATTGTTAGGATAGCTTATGATTTTAGGATAGGTGAGTGTCACACCAAACTGGAGAGTGTTGGGTATGCAATGTGGCCCCTGGCCACATACTTGACAGGTATCTGCTGTGTATAGGGTTGGCTGCGGTTCACAGCACATCTTGTTAGATCAGAATGACAAGGGTTAGGAAAAACTTAAAAAAAACGGATGCAGCACTGATCCAGAACTGTGTCCCAATCATACTTGGGATTAATGGGGATCTCAGAGTTTGGAGCCCCAGCTAGTGATAGGTCATCACTATATAAGATAGGAAGGTCCTTTTAAAAAGCCCAATGACATACGTTATCTGATCTCATTACTAAGGATGACATGTAGTCTGAAAAAAGCCCCTCATCTGATAGATAGTCACCCTCAGCATTTTGGGCTTTTGTTTATCCAAATCCATTCAGTCTTTTCAACGATATAAGCCCTGTTACTGTTATGCAAACTGGTTAACCAAATGGGTGGCATCACTGTTTTCTCTGGGGACTTGGTCTCTGTGTGCTGTGTTACCATCCACTTGGCTAGTACCCTAATTTGTATCTACACTAAAGGGCCTATATCTTTGGAATTGCTGAATAGGTATGGATAAACAAAAAACACCAAAATGCCCAGAGTAACAGATGAGGATTACACTGGGCTATTCAGACCTGAAGGGGATGTGTTAGAAGCTGATCACAGGTTGCCCTGCTTTTGTCATGCTCAATGATCAGCTATAATTTATGGGAGATCTTGCAGCCGTTTTTTTTTCTTTCGATGCAGCGGCCCCTGCAGGAGAAATGATGCATTACACAATACTTATAGATATCAATGGGCTGTCTGTGCTTTGTATGTGTTTAGTCCTTACAAACTAAGGAAGCTCTTCTTAAGTTTTCTGAGCTCTGACTAATAAATAAGGGTCTTCAATAAGTCCCACTTCCCTCCCCTGTTAACTCAGAGGTAAAAGTTCGGTAAATACAGTATTAGGATTGAGCCGATCTTGACTTTTCAGGATCGGTTTTGAAATCCGATTTCCGATCATTTTTCATTCGAATCCGATCTCGATCCCAATGCGAGTCAATGGGATTTTTTTAATATTCGGAGATCGGATTTCAAAAACAATCCTATTCACTATACAGCATGGAATCTAGCAATTGAATGCTTTAATTGTTAGAATCCACGCTGGGTAGTGATTTTTTTTAATCACTGAGCATTTTGGGCTACTTAGTCCCCTCTGGTGTCCACTTACCTGCAGAGATGGCTGGTCCGGTGCCCGGCGTTCTCGTTCTTCTTCGCCTCGCTGCCCCCGCCTCCCAGGTTAGGAGAGTGTGGGTGGGTTAGGAGAGTGTGGGCGGGTACTGGAAGGGGAGACGTCACGTCTCCCCGCCCTGTACCCACCCACACTCTCCTAAGCCACAAGCCCCGCCTTCTTCCTAGCTCTTTAACACTAACCTGGGAGGCGGGGGCAGTGAGGCAAAGAAGAACGAGAACACCGGGCACCGGACCAGCCATCTCTGCAGGTAAGTAGCTACTAGAGATGTTAGCTAGTCTCCCATTAGAATGAATGGACGCAGCTGGCGCGCAGGGGGTTAAGGTTGTGTGCCGGCTGCTTCCATTCATTCCTATGGAACCACAGCGGAGCCTTCACACTGAGTATACACTCCGCTCAGAATGAGCGGAGCATATACTCAGTGTGAAGGCTAACATTGTTAGCTTTTCCCACAATGCTTGTCCAGTAGCAAAGCATTGTGGGAAATAATCACCAATCTCGATCCCACCTAAAAAGATTGTGTTTGGAATTCCGATCGCGATCGTGACATTTTCTTGATTGCCGATCGGAATCCGATCTTTTCCGAACACAATCGCTCAACCCTATACAGTATATTTTGAGATAAGTCGTCTTGGTAGTACATGGTATATCAGCACCCTCTTACAATACACATTTATCAGAAACGGTTCAGACTACATTTACTAGCAGCTAGTTATGGCGACCCCCATTGCGTTGACTCTGTGTCATTGCTGCCTCCTGTATACTGCATAAAATCATTACAGGTGAATGTAAGAAACTTAATAATATAAGATTATATTAAAATATAGATTGTACAATATATCTTAATAAATAAATAATGTTTCCTTCTCCATATGTTGATTTTTAACCAGAAGTCTATGGAGAGGGGATGGGGAGGTTGCTGGATAAGATACAAACTGTGGCTACACTGCGAGTGAGGGAACTCTTCTTAAAGATAAGGCTCTAGCACTGTATATAATGAGGCAATAAATGTGACAACAGCTGCACCTTCTCCCCCTCCCCTATCCATAGACTTCTATAGACAGGTATGAATTCTATAGAGATAAACAGTCTGAGTGAAGGCAAAGAGAAATAGAGTAGCCTAATAACTATAGAAGGAAACATGTTCCTTTAATAAGACATATTACAAATTTCCCTATATTCGCCTGCACTATTAATTTATGTAAGAAGAGTGCTTTATGAGAGGAGGTGCACTTTAAGGTGCAAGGCCTGTTAGTAGATTCCAGAAGAGTAACAGTGCACACGGCTTGAAGATCTAAGAATAACAGCCATATATTTCGGCACGTACAGCATCACTGATTATGTTTGGAGGCAGGAAAAGTGGATGACAACCGACATTACAAAGTGTCAGAAAATGACACATGAAAAGCTCCATGTGAGAGTGCCAGCTTTCAGCACAGAGATACTGCGCATTCCTTGTACGCTCACACTTTATAATCTTATCTTTCAGGGATTGCTGTCAGGTTTTTTTTTTACAAGAACAGAAGTCTATATGATGGAAATGCACAGGCCTGTTGTTGTAATACTGTGCCATCTAAATGATATTAAAGGGGATGTCTGGCTTGGATGATATTGCAGGTATATAACTGGTTAATAATGATGGGGTTGGGGGTATCCATTGTGCAATGTAGAATAAATATGAAGTATAGTAAGTACAGTATATACATATATGTACTTACAGTCAACTATTCCTGCATCTCCTCTTTTATATTCATTTGGGCTTTACTCAGCTACTTATTTGCTATCATACAGTTACTCCTGGCAGAATTCCATGAACACAAACCAGTAGTAGTTATAATGGATAGGGGCGAGGGTCAGGGGAGTTGACTACTTTTATGCCTACAGCCTCAAAGACAAAATGTAAAATGTTATTCATCCATAAAGAGGATATTAGTATCAGGACTGCCAGACTGCCCAGAAAGACCCTGCACTTATTTCAGCTTTTCATGAAATCTCAGATACCTTTTAAAGGGTTTGTCCATTTGAGACAGCCTATTTTTAACATAACTGTACCCTAGCGATTAACTGTAACCTATGGAGGAACCTGGCAGCATGGATTTAATTCCTCTTCAGCACCACTTCAGGGAAAATGAAGCATTACAAGAAATAAATAGGCTGTCCATATACAGTTAGGGCCAGAAATATTTGGACAGTGACACAAGTTTTGTTATTTTAGCTGTTTACTAAAACATGTTCAGAAATACAATTATATCCTATTAATATTATAAATGTGAAAGTTTGTGAGTTTGGATGTTTGTGGGTTTGTGTGTTCGGATGTTTGTTAGTCAATCACGCAAAACCCGCTCGACCGATTTGGCTGAAATTTTCCACAAACATAATTAATACACCCCATTGCGCAATAGGCTACTTTTCGTCACAATAGCGCACATACGTTTTTCCCAGGACCCCCACAAACCCCAAACTCACATCACTATCTCTGCAATCTCACACACTTTGGACCCCGATTTGGCTGACATTTTCCACAAACATAGTCCCTACACTCGATTGCGCAATAGGCTACTTTTCGTCACAATAGCGCACATATGTTTTTCCCAGGACCCTTTGGATGTTCTGATGTTTGGCGGTCAATCACGCAAAAACCGCTCCACCCATTTGGCTGAAATTTTCCACAAACATAGTCCCTACACTCGATTGCGCAATAGGCTACTTTTCGTCACAATAGCGCACATACGTTTTTCCCAGGACCCCCACAAAACCCAAACTCACATCACTATCTCTGCAATCTCACACACTTTGGACCATAGCAAGCCACAAAATTCATATTACCCCCTACAGCAGAGGTCAGCAACCCCTGGCACACATGCCAAGAGTGGCACTCCTGCCATATTTCACTGGCATGCCAGCAGCACAGGACCTGCAAGAGTTAAATGAAGTCTCTGCTAGAGCTGAGGCATAAGGACACTCCCCTTTGAGAGGGGTGCAGGAAACCCAGGGGGTGGAGCTTAATCGCTCAGGTCTCTGCCTGCTATAGTGATAGCTCCTGCCATCTGCACCCTGCAAACTGAAAGTAAGAAACACACAGCTCCCTTCCTGTAGTTCCTATTCTCATTAATGTCAGGCATGGGGTTATTAGTTTAGTGTTAGTAACTCCATGTGCCTCACATTAATAGGAATAACCCTCATCATGTCCCTCATATTAACCCCTGTGTGCCCCATATAAAGGTTACTAATATGTGAGACATATGGAGGTACTAATAAAAGACCTCAGTAATGAAGATACTTAATTATTACCTCCAAGTCTCTCACATATCAGTAACTAGAGATGAGCGAGTACTGTTGGGATCAGCCGATCTGAACAGCACGCTCCATAGAAATGAATGGATGCACCTGGTACTTCCGCTTGGACTTAGCCAGCGCGCTTAACCCCCCGCGTGCCGGCTACGTCCATTCATTTCTATGCGAGCGTGCTGTTCGGATCGGCTGATCCCAACAGTACTCGCTCATCTCTATCAGTAACTCTTACACAGGGGTTAATATGAGGGACATTATGGGGTTAATTGCTATTAATAAGAGGCGCATGGAGTTACTAAACTGTCATGCACAGGGCCAGACTTTATGTGGCTTGCTCAAGAGTATCCTGTGCCCAAAACTTACATGTACTGGCGGAAAATAACTCATACAATGTCGTATATCAAAGTATATTAACCTGAAATACCTCTGTCCCAAAGACACTATGTACAGTTTATACCAACACTGTATAGCGGCTGAAATACAAATTACATTCAACACAAAAGTCTCATGTATTCTCAGAATTACAACAAAAACAAGATACACAGTTACATTTTATATCCCATACCTTATACACAGTATGAAAACCTTACCCGCGCCTGTATATACCCACTTCTACAATCACCGCAGACGAAGTCGCGGGTACCAGCTAGTATATAATATGGGCTGAAAGTGCACACTCCCAGCTGCAATATGAGAGTTTCCACATCCAAATCGGAGAAAGGGTTTAGGAATCATAGCTCTGTAATGCATAGCCTCCTCTTTTTCAAGGGACCAAAAGTAATTGGACAATGGACTCTAAGGGCTGCAATTAACTCTGAAGGCGTCTCCCTTGTAAACCTGTAATCAATGAAGTAGTTAAAAGGTCTGGGGTTGATTCCAGGTGTGTGGTTTTGCATTTGGAAGCTGTTGCTGTGACCAGACAACATGCGGTCAAAGGAACTCTCAATTGAGGTGAAGCAGAACATCCTGAGGCTGAAAAAAAAGAAAAAATCCATCAGAGAGATAGCAGACATGCTTGGAGTAGCAAAATCAACAGTCGGGTACATTCTAAGAAAAAAGGAATTGACTGGTGAGCTTGGGAACTCAAAAAGGCCTGGGCGTCCACGGATGACAACAGTGGTGGGTGATCGCCGCATACTTTCTTTGGTCAAGAAGAACCCGTTCACAACATCAACTGAAGTCCAGAACACTCTCAGTGAAGTAGGTGTATCTGTCTCTAAGTCAACAGTAAAGAGAAGACTCCATGAAAGTAAATACAAAGGGTTCACATCTAGATGCAAACCATTCATCAATTCCAAAAATAGACAGGCCAGAGTTAAATTTGCTGAAAAACACCTCAAGAAGCCAGCTCAGTTCTGGAAAAGTATTCTATGGACAGATGAGACAAAGATCAACCTGTACCAGAATGATGGGAAGAAAAAAGTTTGGAGAAGAAAGGGAACGGCACATGATCCAAGGCAGACCACATCCTCTGTAAAACATGGTGGAGGCAACGTGATGGCATGGGCATGCATGGCTTTCAATGGCACTGGGTTACTTGTGTTTATTGATGACATAACAGCAGACAAGAGTAGCCGGATGAATTCTGAAATGTACCGGGATATACTTTCAGCCCAGATTCAGCCAAATGCTGCCAAGTCGATCGGACGGCGCTTCATAGTACAGATGGACAATGACCCCAAGCATACAGCCAAAGCTACCCAGGAGTTCATGAGTGCAAAAAAGTGGAACATTCTGCAATGGCCAAGTCAATCACCAGATCTTAACCCAATTGAGCATGCATTTCACTTGCTCAAATCCAGACTTAAGGCGGAAAGACCCACAAACAAGCAAGACCTGAAGGCTGCGGCTTCAAAGGCCTGGCAAAGCATTAAGAAGGAGGAAACCCAGCGTTTGGTGATGTCCATGGGTTCCAGACTTAAGGCAGTGATTGCCTCCAAAGGATTCGCAACAAAATATTAAAAATAAAAATATTTTTTTTGGGTTATGTTTATTTGTCCAATTACTTTTGAGCTCCTAAAATGTGGAGTATTTGTAAAGAAATGTGTACAATTCCTACATTTTCTATCAGATAGTTTTGTTCAACCCTTCAAATTAAACGTTACAATCTGCACTTGAATTCTGTTGTAGAGGTTTCATTTCAAAACCAATGTGGTGGCATGCAGAGCCCAACTCGCGAAAATTGTGTCACTGTCCAAATATTTCTGGCCCTAACTGTAATACACAGTCAAGACAGCGATGATATTTGTAGTTGCCCTTCATTCTGGCAAGTCCTCTGCTTACTTCAGATTTCTAAATAATGTAGTTTTGGGATTTATTTTTTTTTAAACATCCCCTTTAAATAAATAAAAGTATATACATATTTATTAATATTATTTTTTCTATATCTAATATGTATAAAAGTAATTTTTTAAAAAAAACTGATTATATTTAGGAACGTGTCACTTTGTCTCCATTATTATTGAATCCTTGAATATACACTATGTGATCAAAAGTACCCAGACACCCGGCTGAAAATGACTTACAAGTTGGTGGCGCCCTCTATCGGTAATGGAGGGGGCTTGCACCCCTTGTTGTTTTGCGTGGCACTATCACAGCACAGGCCTACATTGATGTATTAAACACCTTCTTGCTTCCCACTGTTGAAGAGCAATTCGGGGATGGCGATTGCATCTTACACCACGATGGAGCACCTGTACATACTGCACGGCCTGTGGCGGAGTGGTTACACCACAATAACATCTCTGTAATGGACTGGCCTGCACACAGTCCTGACTTGAATCCTATAGAACACCTTTGGGATGTTTTGGAACACCGACTTGGTGCCAGGCCTCACCGACCTACATCGATCCCTCTCCTCAGTGCAGCACTCCGTGAAGAATGGGCTGCCATTCCCCAAGAAACCTTCCAGCACCTGATTGAACGTCTGCCTGCGAGAGTGGAAGCCGTCATCAAGGCTAAGGGTGGCCAACACCATATTGTATCCAGCATTACCGATGGAGGGCGTCACCAACTTGTAAGTCATTCTCAGCCAGGTGGCCGGATACTTTTGATCACATAGTGTATTTCCTCCAGCAGATGTAATGGATAATTTTCAGCACACAGTCACATTCCTTTCATGTTTGACTTTTTGCCCTTGACTCTGACCGTCCGCTGTCACCTGCCTCCCACAGAACAAGCACATAAGCAAGGACCAAGTTAATGACCATGCTGTAGGGTCTCAGCTCTCCTGTGCAAACACAAAATTCAATTATACTGTCAGTGGGGGATGGAAAATTCCTTGTACAGAGAATGAAACCAAAAGCTACATTACAGGGGTGGCCAGTTACAGCCCCTTTGGGAGTCACAATGGCTAAGTGCAATTCTGGAATTTTATTCATGCACACATGACACAGCTAGTTTTTTTTTCCCAAAGGAATGTATCGTTAATATTTTAAAATTTATTCATAAATATATCACATTTTTCTAATCTTTCTTTATTTTTTGATTGCAGATTTTTTTATTCTATTTTTTTTTTTTTTGCACATGATTATAGGGGCTGCCATCTTGCCTGAGCTTCCCCACTTTCTGATATGCTTTATAGCATAGTCACGGCCATAGGCAGCAATAGTCTGGAGATGACTCAATGAGGTCTATGGCAAAGTAGATAAACTGTGACATCATCTATTGTCAGTAGTGGATGCAATGATATAATATATAATAGTGTTCTATAGAACAGTGTTATCTTCTACTGTATTCCTCTCTGTCTTGTCTGTGCTGTAAATGAGATGACTGCTGCAAAGTAAAATAGTGTTATATAGAATGGCGTTATCTTCTATTGTAATCTTGTCTGTCTTATCTGTGATATAAATGAGGTGACTGCTGTCACAAAAAATTTTTTTAACTAGAATTTAAAAAATTATTAAAAATATGTTGAACATAAAAACTTGGTTCAAAAATAAGATATTTTCTGGTGACGTATTTGTGCCATGCCGACCTCCCATATGCTCTTATCCTTGCAGCACCTTCAAAGTCAACCCTACATAGGGATCACAATGTACATTTTTTTCCTATCAGTATGTCTTTGGCATATGGGATGGAAATCCATGCAAACACGGGGAGAACATACAAACTCTTTGCAGATGGTTTTTGTCCTTGGCTGGATTCAAACCGAGGACTCCAACAAAGCTGCAAGGCTGCAGTGCTAACCACCGAACCACTGTGTGGCCCCTCAAGGAGAATTTTTGAGCATGTAAAGCCAACTCTAAGGCCAGGAATGAGGATTTGGACCCTTTAATTTTTGTTATTGGTCAGGTCCAAGAAGTTGCGCTCACCTGTTATCTTCAAATGCCTCTAACAGACATGTCATAAAATAGAAAATGATAAAGACAGCATCATTAAGATTTTTAAGGTCAGAGACAGTCAGGTCCCTGCCCTGTGTGACAACTACTTCAGTACGGTTTATTACTGAACCACTCCTCTGCAATGTCAGGCAATGTATATGCCATAATAACTGAATGTAAAACTATTTTCCTTATCTTCTTTGGAAACATTAAAGGGGGTCTATCAGCAAGATCATGCTAATAGAGCCCCACCTATGCATGAATATCCTTTAGAAAGGCTATTCAGGGTCCGCTAAAGATATATTAACCCCCCCCCCCCCCCCCCCCCCGGTTTTAAAATAAAACCCTAGAACAGAATATGTTCAAATTACCAAACGTGCACAGTGGGCGGGAATTCAGGGTCCATCGTCATCTTTAGCTGCGCCTCCTCTTCCAGCAATGTCCTCGGGTCCCGTCTAACTCGCAAACTGACATTGATAAAAAATGGTGTGTGTGCATGCGCAGTAGCAGTATTAGAAGCAGCATTTTTATCAATGTCAGTTCGCAAGTTAGACGGGACCCGAGGACATCGCTGGAAGAGGAGGCGTGGCTGAAGATGACGTCGGACCCTGAATGCCCGCCAACTGTGCACGTTCGGTAAGTTGAATATATTCTTTTTTAGGGTTTTATTTTAAAACGGGGAGGGGGGGTAGTTTAATATATCATTAGCAATGCCTGAGTGGCCTATTCACGCATAGGTGGGGCTCATACAGCATGATTTTGCTGATAGAGCCCTTTTAAAGAGAGTCGGTCACCTGGTTTATATGCCCTGATACAGTGAGTAGTGATAGAGATCCTGATTTTTTTTTGTGCATTTGCTTACATAAAAAATCCCTGTTTATTAGCTCCAAGTGAAGCAGGCTGTGAATTCCTCCCAATGTCGAGTATATATATATATATATATATATATATATATATATATATATATATATATATATAGTGCAGTCTCTGTATTCATAATACTGACAACAATAATACTAATAACAATAATACATTTTTACTGATACTGATTGACAGACTTCTCTCTATGTACAGTATAGGGAGAAAGCTGTCAATCAGTGGCAGGAGGGCAAGCTTAGCCAGCCACTTATAAATACAAGTACTCGGGTTCCTATAGAGGGATTTTAAGGAAATTACATTAAGGTGACCTAGTTTTGGAATCGGGGTCACTACCTTATGCTGACCCCAGGTAGTGCAGCACAAACTTGGTATAATTGCGTCCTAAAAAAGAAATACCTGCAACATGTTATTAATTAAGCATTCCATAAAGGGGGAATTATAGATTTTTATAACTCTATAATATATCTGTACAGCTGCTTTTACTGAGGACTTTGTTATGTCTATGATGTGGGATGCTGATATTGTATAGAAGAGGAGACGGGGTGAGGGATGCAGCAATGGATAATGATCGCAACAGCTGCTGCAGCATATCACAACTATTATCCCTGTCACACCATATAGATCACAAATAAGTATGTGTATGCCTATTATATACAGCTGTAGGGACAATTTATGCACACATGAAGAATTGCCACCAAGTATGTAAACTGCCTAGAACGATGGCTTGCTGGGGGCACAAATAAACTAGCCATTGACTTGTATTACCGCAGAGGATTTTATGTTATGCCTCATTTAGGCAATTTTTCATATTGCTACTGACTAGCAATGTGAAACAGATGTTCACAGAAATGTGACAGTGATCGTTGTGTCACTGGATTTCCAAGTGAGCAAGCCGACATCCCAGGACAAGTAAGAGAGTCAAATAAGCTGAATGCTACTGTAAGACAACAGAACAAGTCCAGGCTATGGGCTCCTCTACATCGTTTGTTTTTCTTGCAATAGGTTTATATTAAAAATTTTAATATTCAGAAATTAAATGTTTAATTTTTGTCTCGTGACACTGGTATGTTTTATACTACATAGCAAGCTGCAGGATGGTGTTCTCAAATCTGTCACTGTGGTTGACTGACAGCTTGGTCTGGCATTTAGGGTGAAATAAGTTTGGAGGTTAGAACTAAGATTGTTATTGGCTCATAGTTGTGAAAACAAATTGCATGCACTTTGGTAATATCTCTTGAAAAGGGCCACCATGGGAGGCACTAAGAATTGTATAGAGAAACTGATGACATTTGCAGCAAGTTACACAACGGAGAGTACTTGGGGCAGCACGGTGGCTCAGTGGTTAGCACTGCAGCTTTGCAGCACTTGAGTCCTAGGTTCAAATCCTGCCAAGGGTAACATCTGCAAGGAGTTTGTATGTTCTCCCCGTGTTTGCGTGGGTTTCCTCCGGGTACTCCGGCTTCCTCCCAAACACCAAAGACATACTGATAGGGAATGTAGATTGTGAGCCCTATGTGGGACAGTGACCTACAATATCTGTAAAGCGCTGCGGAATACGATGGCGCTATATAAGTAAGCATAATAAATAAATACTATAAGCAACTAAACTATCAGTGGTAAAAGATATTTAAAGGGGTTTCCATGATTTAAATACTCATAACTTGTACTTAGAACAGGTCATCAATATTAGGGCTAGTTCACACGGGGCTAGGGACTGCATATTTTGGTCCTGATTTTGATGCGGGAAGCCACGTCAGAATAGGACCAAAATGCGCCTGCCGTGACTGTCGCAACATCCGACAGTCGTGGCTTCCTGTTCCAGATTAGGCCCAAATGAATGGGCTTAGTCCGGAGGTTGCTGTCGTGAGGCGGACTCCAGGACTGACTCAACCGTGGAATCCGCCTGAAGAAAGGGCAGCTCGCTTCTTTTTTCCGTGAGTTGGAACATACCGCTCATGGAAAAAAGGAAGCTAGCGGTCTACATAGACCTCTATTGTGAGGGGGTGGATTCGGCGTCAAAATCCGCCCCCTCTTGCCCCTTGTGAACAAGATAGATCACCCACTATTCAGAGGAGAGCCCTGTCACCTTTACTCTGCTTGCCAAGCAAAGCATCACACATTGTACAGCAGCGGTGCTTGCTACTGCATCTCAGCCCCATTCACTTGAATAGGACTGAGCTACAAACAGGCCATGTGACCAAAAAACACGACATCACAGACCTATGAAGAGGAAGCGTTGCTCACTGACACTTTGAACAGCCAATCGGTGAGTGCCAGTCCCCCGCTGATCTGATACTGATAAGTTATAAGTTAGGATAAGCTATAAGGATAGGTTTTCAATATCAGAGTCTTGAAAAATCCCTTTAAGTCCTACCTCAAGATTTAGGGAAAAGATAGAAGTGTTTAAATAAATCTTACAAATATGATTGCCCATATAAATAGCTCCTTGGCCTTGGTGTACAGCTATAATTGGGTTTTATCATACAGTATATCTGCAGCGTAGTATCTATAATGGTATTCTTCAGGGTAATAGCTCTGTACACTATAACTAGGAGGTCCCATCTATAGTTCAGTCTAGATTCATTATATATTCATGCTAAGATGTTATCCAGGGGACCCCCAACCATCTACCCTTTACAAAGAGAGCAGATTGTGATTTCAAGTTCTGTGCGCCCTACTGCTGCCCCCCTCTGAGCGCATACATATTTTATAGAAAGCTAAATATTTTAAAGCAAACATGAAATACATTTCTCGCACCTTCAATATTCTATCTCAAGGTTTGAAATGATTTTCTAGCTCTGCAAAAACCTGAGTCATCTGGCTGCTCATATTAATGATCTTAATATCACCTTGGACTTTGCATACCTAGTTACAGCGCTCCCACGTATTGCTTTAGTCAGTATTTCACTGTGTGAATTCTCATCAATTGTTAATTATGTATTCCAATTAAGGACATAATGTACTATGAATGTAAGGGTTAGTTCACACGTAAATAACGTGTGGCTTATTTTGGCACCGGAAAAAAAAGCTTCCTAATTAGGAAGGTTTTTTTGGACCTTGCCAAGCTTTTTTGGAGCTTTTTTTTTTTTGTAAAAACAGCTTAAAAAAAAGCCAGGCTGTTTCCCCTCCTGTAAGGTAAATGGGCTGAACAAAACGCGTCGTGTTTTTTACAAAAAAAGCGTCGCTTATTTTTGCAAAAAAACGTGCGGAAAAAACCACGTGGTTTTCGCCTCCCATTCACTTCTATTGCTTTATTCAGGCGTATTCCGTCATGTCTCTTCTTTTTCTCTGCTAGCAGTCTACATAGACCACTATTGTAAAGGGGCTGATTTTGAAGCGAAATCCGCTGTCAAAATCAGCCTCTTTTCC
The DNA here is from genome assembly GCF_031893055.1 of Leptodactylus fuscus. Lineage (NCBI taxonomy): Eukaryota > Metazoa > Chordata > Amphibia > Anura > Leptodactylidae > Leptodactylus > Leptodactylus fuscus. The sequence goes on from NC_134265.1 coordinate 338,808,713, forward strand.
CCCGTGTGAACTAGCCCTAAAGGAGTTCTCCCCTTTATACAATAAATATCTGATAGAAGTGAGTCACACCGATTGGACCCACAGTCGGCTGAATGAGCATTTGGCAATAGTTATCTCATATAGGGTCAGCTCCACAATGTCATGTCCCCTTTACGCCCCTACTGTTCTGTTCCAGATGAGAGTCATAGTTCGGGTTCTTGGTCTTCCTGACCTTTGACCTGCACAACAGTGCATCAGCCAATCAGGATTTGAAGTGTGTAGGGTCAGGTCTACAATGTCTATTCCTATTATTCATGAGGGTTTTCTTCACCCTTGTAGTTAAAGAGGGGTTCCACTTGTTATTATCAACCCCTTGGGAGGCGTAAAACAACTGGCCGCAGCTCCTGCTACAGCCAGTGGACTTACAGACTGTAACAAAATAGTAAGAAGGAGGGGATACAGTTCATCTTCTATCTATCTATCTATCTATCTATCTATCTATCTATCTATCTATCTTTTTTTTCAACAATAGGGGATTGACACAGAGGAGCAGATCAATGAAGGAGGGGATTTTTCTGTACGTATTATATTTTTTATGAGCTTTTAATTGATATGAACTATTTTGCATCTTCCTATAATTCTCTCCTTGGTGAGGATCTCTACACAGTGATGTAACCGGTTAATCTCCCTGAAATGTTCCACACTTATTGAAATATTTATCACCTAGCCTCCATTTTTTTTCATGCATGACAGAGGATAACTTCAATCCACATTTATTTCAAATATTCAATCTGATGCCTCAAAGCGAATAAAATATTTATGGCACCATAATTTGCATGTCTGCTTCATACAAGAATAATGTATTGGTGGCTGCCCTTAAAAATTCACACTCAGGAGGGTATAATGTTTATTTCATGTCCTATCGCTATTCCGGCTATATACAGACAACTTTGACTATATGAATGAAGGACTTGTATCAGGAGGAAATGAAAGATAGACACAGAATTGGAGAAATGTCTTATCTGGAGTCAGTACAAGTAAATATTTGATGCACCTTGTTTGTACACTGGAGATATAGAGCATCCCTGAAGGGTCCCTGTCAAATCTCATCTGTCTAAATAAGTGTGAAATTAAAGCCATGTTTTGTTTCATCTCACAGTCTGAACAAGACTATAGAACAGAATAAGAACTGTATATCTTGGTGTCAGTGGTTTGGGGCAAGATTTTGAAAAAGACTCTCTGTTCATACTGCAGCTGTATCTAGACGTATATATATATATATATATATATATATATATATATATATATATATATATATATATATATATATACACATATGTTACTGAGCACAGCTTCTCTAGGTTAGGTCCTCGCTACATGATACCTTTTCTTTTGCTACTGTATGCCAAAAGGATGTATACTTCTAACTGGGTTTCAGATGTTTCTCCTTATCCTTCTGTACTCCTTACTTTACTCCCCTAAAATATTCTATAAAATTCAAACTGTAAAAAAAAAAGCATGTAACACAAGAACACCAAACTGAGGGTCACCATAACAAGGTTACAAGTATGGATACCAAGGCCCCCAGTCACCAGGCTAAATCATTAAAGGGGCAGTTCACTTTTTTTCTTTTTTTTTTAACCCTAGGGTGGCTTAAAGGGACAAATGTGAGGCAAACTAATCACAGTGCCTTGTAGGCACAGTTTATGATGATGTATTTCTTATTCAGAACCAATGCTCCAGTCTTGTAAAAATCATCCTTTTATCCCTTTAAAAGAGTAGAAATGGGCTTTTGTGTGTCGTCCATCAATGGGCTTTAGTATCTGCTGCTAACCGCTGCTTAGCTCCACTCACTAATTGTACTGTGCACGTCTGATGATGTCCAATGCACATCTGAAGCTGCTTCATACATGCGCTGAGCTGAGCTGAGCAGCAGTTAGCAGCAGCAAATAGTAAAGCCCATTGATGGAAAGTAATGCCACTAAAGCCCATTGATGGAAAGCAATGCCCCTAAAGCCCATTGATGGAAAGCAATGCCCCTAAAGCCCATTAATGGAAAGCAATGCCCCTAAAGCCCATTGATGGAAAGCAATGCCCCTAAAGCCCGTTGATGGAAAGTAATGTCCCTAAAGCCCATTGATGGAAAGTAATGCCCCTAAAGCCCATTGATGGAAAGCAATGCCCCTAAAGCCCATTGATGGAAAGCAATGCCCCTAAAGCCCATTGATGGAAAGCAATGCCACTAAAGCCCATTGATGGAAAGCGATGCCACTAAAGCCCATTGATGGAAAGCGATGCCCCTAAAGCCCATTCATAGAAAGCAATGCCCCTAAAGCCCATTGATGGAAAGCAATGCCCCTAATGCCCATTGATGGAAAGCAATGCCCCTAAAGCCCATTGATGGAAAGCAATGCCCCTAAAGCCCATTGATGGAAAGCAATGCCCCTAAAGCCCATTGATGGAAAGCAATGCCCCTAAAGCCCGTTGATGGAAAGTTATGTCCCTAAAGCCCATTGATGGAAAGTAATGCCCCTAAAGCCCATTGATGGAAAACAATGCCCCTAAAGCCCATTGATGGAAAGCAATGCCCCTAAAGCCCATTGATGGAAAGCAATGCCCTTAAAGCCCGTTGATGGAAAGCAATGCCCCTAAAGCCCATTCATAGAAAGCAATGCCCCTACAGGCCCATTGATGGAAAGCAATGCCCCTAAAGCCCATTGATGGAAAGCAATGCCCCTAAAGCCCATTGATGGAAAGCAATGCCCTTAAAGCCCATTGATGGAAAGCAATGCCCTTAAAGCCCGTTGATGGAAAGCAATGCCCTTAAAGCCCGTTGATGGAAAGCAATGCCCCTAAAGCCCATTCATAGAAAGCAATGCCCCTAAAGCCCATTGATGGAAAGCAATGCCCCTAAAGCCCATTGATGGAAAGCAATGTCCCTAAAGCCCGTTGATGGAAAGCAATGCCCCTAAAGCCCATTCATAGAAAGCAATGCCCCTAAAGCCCATTCATAGAAAGCAATGCCCCTAAAGCCCATTGATGGAAAGCAATGCCCCTAAAGCCCATTGATGGAAAGCAATGCCCCTAAAGCCCGTTGATGGAAAGCAATGCCCCTAAAGCCCATTCATAGAAAGCAATGCCCCTAAAGCCCATTCATAGAAAGCAATGCCCCTAAAGCCCATTGATGGAAAGCAATGCCCCTAAAGCCCATTGATGGAAAGCAATGCCCCTAAAGCCCGTTGATGGAAAGCAATGCCCCTAAAGCCCGTTGATGGAAAGTAATGTCCCTAAAGCCCATTGATGGAAAGTAATGCCCCTAAAGCCCATTGATGGAAAGCAGTGCCCCTAAAGCCCATTGATGGAAAGCAATGCCCCTAAAGCCCATTGATGGAAAGCAATGCCCTTAAAGCTCATTGATGGAAAGCAATGCCCTTAAAGCTCATTGATGGAAAGCAATGCCCCTAAAGCCCATTGATGGAAAGCAATGCCACTAAAGCCCATTGATGGAAAGCAATGCCACTAAAGCCCATTGATGGAAAGCAATGCCCCTAAAGCCCATTGATGGAAAGCAATGCCCTTAAAGCCCGTTGATGGAAAGCAATGCCCCTAAAGCCCATTCATAGAAAGCAATGCCCCTACAGGCCCATTGATGGAAAGCAATGCCCCTAAAGCCCATTGATGGAAAGCAATGCCCCTAAAGCCCATTGATGGAAAGCAATGCCCTTAAAGCCCATTGATGGAAAGCAATGCCCTTAAAGCCCGTTGATGGAAAGCAATGCCCTTAAAGCCCGTTGATGGAAAGCAATGCCCCTAAAGCCCATTCATAGAAAGCAATGCCCCTAAAGCCCATTGATGGAAAGCAATGCCCCTAAAGCCCATTGATGGAAAGCAATGTCCCTAAAGCCCGTTGATGGAAAGCAATGCCCTTAAAGCCCGTTGATGGAAAGCAATGCCCCTAAAGCCCATTCATAGAAAGCAATGCCCCTAAAGCCCATTCATAGAAAGCAATGCCCCTAAAGCCCATTGATGGAAAGCAATGCCCCTAAAGCCCATTGATGGAAAGCAATGCCCCTAAAGCCCGTTGATGGAAAGCAATGCCCCTAAAGCCCGTTGATGGAAAGTAATGTCCCTAAAGCCCATTGATGGAAAGTAATGCCCCTAAAGCCCATTGATGGAAAGCAGTGCCCCTAAAGCCCATTGATGGAAAGCAATGCCCCTAAAGCCCATTGATGGAAAGCAATGCCCTTAAAGCTCATTGATGGAAAGCAATGCCCTTAAAGCTCATTGATGGAAAGCAATGCCCCTAAAGCCCATTGATGGAAAGCAATGCCACTAAAGCCCATTGATGGAAAGCAATGCCACTAAAGCCCATTGATGGAAAGCAATGCCCCTAAAGCCCATTGATGGAAAGCAATGCCACTAAAGCCCATTGATGGAAAGCAATGCCCCTAAAGCCCGTTGATGGAAAGCAATGCCCTTAAAGCTCATTGATGGAAAGCAATGCCCCTAAAGCCCATTGATGGAAAGCAATGCCACTAAAGCCCATTGATGGAAAGCAATGCCACTAAAGCCCATTGATGGAAAGCGATGCCCCTAAAGCCCAATGATGGAAAGCAATGCCCCTAAAGCCCAATGATGGAAAGCAATACCCTTAAAGCCCATTTATGGAAAGCAATGCCCTTAAAGCCCATTGATGGAAAGCAATGCCCCTAAAGCCCGTTGATGGAAAGCAATGCCCTTAAAGCCCATTGATAAAAAGCAATGCCCCTAAAGCCCATTGATGGAAAGCAATGCCCCTAAAGCCCATTGATGGAAAGCAATGCCCCTAAAGCCCGTTGATGGAAAGCAATGCCCCTAAAGCCCGTTGATGGAAAGCAATGCCCTTAAAGCCCATTGATGGAAAGCAATGCCTTTAAAGCCCATTGATGGAAAGCAATGCCCCTAAAGCCCGTTGATGGAAAGCAATGCCCTTAAAGCCCGTTGATGGAAAGCAATGCCCCTAAAGCCCATTCATAGAAAGCAATGCCCCTAAAACCCATTGATGGAAAGCAATGCCCCTAAAGCCCATTGATGGAAAGCAATGCCCCTAAAGCCCATTGATGGAAAGCAATGCCCCTAAAGCCCGTTGATGGAAAGCAATGCCCCTAAAGCCCATTGATGGAAAGCAATGCCCCTAAAGCCCATTGATGGAAAGCAATGCCCCTAAAGCCCGTTGATGGAAAGCAATGCCCCTAAAGCCCGTTGATGGAAAGCAATGCCCTTAAAGCCCATTGATGGAAAGCAATGCCCCTAAAGCCCGTTGATGGAAAGCAATGCCTTTAAAGCCCATTGATGGAAAGCAATGCCCCTAAAGCCCGTTGATGGAAAGCAATGCCCCTAAAGCCCGTTGATGGAAAGCAATGCCCTTAAAGCCCATTGATGGAAAGCAATGCCCTTAAAGCCCGTTGATGGAAAGCAATGCCCCTAAAGCCCATTCATAGAAAGCAATGCCCCTAAAACCCATTGATGGAAAGCAATGCCCCTAAAGCCCATTGATGGAAAGCAATGCCCCTAAAGCCCATTGATGGAAAGCAATGCCCCTAAAGCCCGTTGATGGAAAGCAATGCCCCTAAAGCCCATTGATGGAAAGCAATGCCCCTAAAGCCCATTGATGGAAAGCAATGCCCCTAAAGCCCGTTGATGGAAAGCAATGCCCCTAAAGCCCGTTGATGGAAAGCAATGCCCTTAAAGCCCATTGATGGAAAGCAATGCCCCTAAAGCCCGTTGATGGAAAGCAATGCCTTTAAAGCCCATTGATGGAAAGCAATGCCCCTAAAGCCCATTGATGGAAAGCAATGCCACTAAAGCCCATTGATGGAAAGCAATACCCTTAAAGCCCATTGATGGAAAGCAATGCCCCTAAAGCCCATTAATGGAAAGCAATGCCCCTAAAGCCCATTGATGGAAAGCAATGCCCCTAAAGCCCGTTGATGGAAAGCAATGCCCCTAAAGCCCATTGATGGAAAGCAATGCCCTTAAAACCCTTTCCTGCTCATTTCGATAAGGATAAAAGGATAATTCAACTGCCCTGAATAAGAAATAAATCCTTGTAAACTGTGCCGACAGCCCTAGAGGTTACTGCATTAGTTTATATATACATTTTGTGCTGACAGACTCCTTTTAAAATAACAAATAGTATATATCCACCTGTCCATTCAGTCAGGAATCCAGTGCAGGATCTCACTTCATCTCCTGATTGACTGACACATTGCCCGAACTGAGACAGCCCAACAGACAGGTGAGTAATGAGGACATGACAAGAGACACCCGTTGCCAATGCTCATTCAGCTCACAGCTGTCTCCTTCAAATTTTCCATACACTGCACCTTCAGTCAGGCATGCATGTATTCTCAATAAGGACAGGGGAATTCAACCTACCTGACCATTCTCTCCCCAGACATCTGTGGTTGGGGAAGAGTCTAGATGCCCCCATACACATTAGATCACCCATCAGTCCCACCAAAATCTGTGTGCTCAACCAACACACATTTAATGTGTATGGGCAGCTTAAGTCACCTGTGTATACTGATACAACACCAATGTGTTACCAGGCACTGGACAGTGCACCACAAGTCTGGAGTGGACTCTCAACTAAAGGGTCACCAGAAACTGTCTGAGATAAGATAGTATTGGGTTATCATAAAATAGAGATAGAATTGTGCTAGTAACATAGATTGTATAGCGCACCTCCATATATAAAACAACTTAAATACAAATTAATAGTACATGCGAATATAAGAAACTTTGTTATACAGTATATACACTTATCAGGCTGTTTTCCTCCTACCTTTCACTTAGGCTCACATATCCATTTCCAACCTCACACACAGAAGTCTATGGAGAGGGAAAGGGGAGGAGAAGGCTATTGCTTACTAAATATAGTAGTCAAAGGAGCTATTCTAGTTACTAAGTGCAGCAGAGCGCTCAGTGTGTGTGTGTTTCAGCCTCCTCCTCCCCCTCTTCCCTCTCCGTAGAATTTTATGTCCAAAGTAACTCAACCTGAAATTATTTTTTTTTTTAAGATATAGTACAAACTTTCTTTGATTCACTCATACTACTCCTTTGTAAAAGTTGTTTTATAACTGTAGATACCCTTGACTATTACTTGATGTTGCAGTATGTTGTCTTTATAGAACATGTGGTATACAGTGATACTTTGACCCAGGGTAATGAACAATAATATATAATAATGCAAGAGTATGATGGGAAACATTAAAAGTCATTGATCACGGGAAAAGCCAATATGGTGAATCTGCTAAGGGGGATTCATAGTTCATGAAGATCTCATATAATATTATAGCTTTCAATCACAAATACTGATTATAGGATATCGGTAGATGGATCGGCTTGAATTTGGAAGTGACAGCTTGTAAAATGAAGATTCCAATATTTATATTCTAGACTTAAATAACTACTTGGGAAAAAATACTCTGACTGTACGTGTGCTGGGTCTATCTTATCAAAATTCACCATTTCAGTGGTAATACCTTCTCAAACAAAAAAATCTGAATAAAATAAAGCTACAAGTAATGGCATCAGTATAACTATAATAGGAACTAGCACACTCGAGTCTCTGAGTCTACAAGCAGCTATGTAGATTTCATGTGAAATATCTTGAGTTGTACCTCGTTCTCCGGAGTAGGCGATGACGTCACAGAGCTAAGAGATCCCTTTCGTGATCCCGGGAGATCGGTTGGGGCAGACACAGGGCGTTCCCACTGGGTTGCTCCAGTTGGAATGTGCCAGTAATAGATTCCTGCAATGTCATTAATCTTCTTCCAACCTGGTGGTAGATCTGGATCTGTCTGAAACGAATGGTCGCTCCATATATCGGCTGTAAAATGTGGAAAAAAAAAATTACTACTATTAGATCGGAAAATTGTGATCTCAATAATATTATTCTAATCTGGATATTCATAGGATTATGATTTAGATCATATCAAATAGATCATTGCAGAAAATAGGATATACATATGAGAAGTATGTAAGATATTACATGTATTCCACATCAGCTGAATATCAGTCCATAAACTAAGCATGTTTGCGACTATATTAACATGGATATACACAGATATTAAACATCTGTCTAACATGACTACAGTAATGGATCCTGACATGTGGAAAATCAGTGTGCAACCACTGGAAGACCACGCATGGACACATATAGTACAAACATCTTGTGACAGAGTACCGAAAATTTTAATTATTACTGTATATACGCGAGTATAAGCCGACCCGACTATAAGCCGAGGCCCCTAATTTTACCACAAAAAACTGGGAAAACTTATTGGCTCGAATATAAGCCGAGGGGGGAAATGCAGCAGCTACTGGAAAATTTCAAAAATTAAAATGGTTTTTGGGTGCAGTAGGTGCTGGGGAAGGGGAGGGGGTGTTTTGGTTGTCTGTCTGCCCCTTCCCTGAGCTTGAGGACTGGAGTTTTTTGGAATTCCGTCTGGCTGAATATAGGGGATCTGCAGTGCTCCTATTAACCCCTTCCCGACAGAACAGTAGCACTGCATATACCCTATATTCAGTAGACACAGGATACCTAATGTGTTTGTGTTACACAGTAATTTTCTACTTATATGTATTCTAGGGAAAGGAGGGATTTACAACTTTTATTTATTTTAATTTTTTATTATAATTTTTTAAAGCTTCTTTTTTTTCCACTATTTTATGGGAGATTCTATACATTACTATTGTGGCTGGTCAAAAATTTTTATTTATTAATTTTGCTTGACTCGGGTATAAGCAGAGGGGGGCTTTTTCAGCACACAAACTGTGCTGAAAAATTCGGCTTATACTTGTTTATATACGGGTTTTTTTTTCCTAAAGAGGGTCATCTTGTATCTCTCATCTTATGGATATGTTGAGCCAAGAGGAAAAGCTGTGCAAAGATCACTGTATAGCAACAGACAAGAGATGTAAGCCATCTTTTTGTAGGCCTTGTACTGTAATATTGTAAAATTTATCACCAACATCTTGGAAGTATGTTTTTTGGGTTGTTTTTTTTAGCTTAAGACATTATAAATATTAGCTTACTTTTTAACAGCGCAGAATTTGTGATGGGTCTCTAGCTATCTTGCGTCATTTAGAAGAGTGGTATATTTTGTGTGGTAAAGGGACCTTTGGGGCCCCTTCATAGACCAGGGCATGGTGCTAAATGCACTCCCCATAGCTACACAAGAAAGAGGGCACTTCTGTGACTACTGCCGAAAGGAAATGCACCAGTGACTACTGTGAGAGGAGTACGGTAATAATGTAGTACTGTGCGAGTATTGCGGTAATGTTATGTGGCTACTGCAGTAAAGAGAGCACTGCTGTGACTACTGCAGCAAAGGTATGTACTGCTGTGAGTACTGCTGAAAGGAGGGGCCCTACAGTGCCTAGTGTAGAAAGAAAAAATATCTTTGTACTGCGTCAGCCAGTGGATATAAAAAACTGAGAGTCCTCAGTAGTTGATCCCTTTTTTAATGGCTAACTAAAATGACAACAGATTGCAAGCTTTCGAGAGTCCTAGTCCTCTCCCTAACTATGCCTGAGGAAGAAGCCTTGGAGCCTCGAAAGCTTGCAATCTGTCATCAATTTAGTTAGCCATTAAAAAAGGGATCAACTACTGAGGACTCTCAAATTTTTTATAGTGTAGAAAGGAAATGCAATGCTGTGACTACTGTGGGAAAGACCGACACTGCTGAGACTACCGCATGAAGGCTATTTTCTGCACAAAGATTAGGAAGCATGATCTAAGGCAGATCTGGGCAATGTGCGGCCCGTGGGCCACATCCGGCCCTCTGACTGCTTCTGCCCGGCCCGTATAGCTTGTGGCAGTTCGTTCAAGGACCTGTGATGATGTCATCACAGCCTATCACCAGGATAGGCTATGACTCGTTAGTGGGCGGAGCCACACGGGACTGTGTGCTTCCTGCAAGCTGCCAGCAATGGAGGCTGCTGGATGATAGAGAGAAGAGACAGCATGTGTGAGCAAGAGGGGGGACTAGGGGCAGATGTAGGGGGGCAGTTACACTGAAGGCAGATGGAGGGGGGACATTAAACTAGGGGGCAGATGGAGGGTGACATTAAACTGGGGCAGCTGGAGGAGGATATTAAACCATGGGGGGTAGCTGGAGGGGGACATGTCTGCCTCTAGTTGCCCCCAGTTTAATGTCCCCTCTAGTTTCTGCTAGTTTACACTGGGGCACCAGGAGAGGGACCTAATACTGTGGGACATTTAGAGGGGAACATTAAAATGTGGGGGCATATAATGTACGGGTGAGTGTAGGAGGATTATACTGTGTGCGGGCACATGGAAAGATGATTGAGAATTGGCAGAGTCAGCATAGAAGTGGGTGGAGCTAAATTTGCCGCTGTGCACATGGCCCTCTAGAACCGTTACGATTTCTCATGTGGCCCCATGGGAAAATGAATTGCCCACCCCTGTCCTAAGGTATCAAGCATTCTATTTATTATAGGCAACTGACATGTAACATGTATATCCAGAATTGATCATGGCTATATGTATATGGATACTGGCCACCATAATATTGTTGACAAATTATATCACAAATATATATATATATATTATATATATATATATATATATATATATATATATATATATATATATATATATATATACACTCACCGGCCACTTTATTAGGTACACCTGTCCAACTGCTCGTTAACACTTAATTTCTGATCAGCCAATCAAATGGCGGCAACTCAGTGCATTTAGGCATGTAGACATGGTCAAGACAATCTCCTGCAGTTCAAACCGAGCATCAGTATGGGGAAGAAAGGTGATTTGAGTGCCTTTGAACGTGGCATGGTTGTTGGTGCCAGAAGGGCTGGTCTGAGTATTTCAGAAACTGCTGATCTACTGGGATTTTCACGCACAATCATCTCTAGGGTTTACAGAGAATGGTCCGAAAAAGAAACAACATCCAGTGAGCGGCAGTTCTGTGGGCGGAAATGCGTTGTTGATGCCAGAGGTCAGAGGAGAATGGCCAGACTGGTTCGAGCTGATAGAAAGGCAACAGTGACTCAAATAGCCACCCGTTACAAGCAAGGTAGCCAGAAGAGCATCTCTGAATGCACAGTACGTCGAACTTTGAGGCAGATGGGCTACAGCAGCAGAAGACCACACCGGGTGCCACTCCTTTCAGCTAAGAACAGGAAACTAAGGCTACAATTTGCACAAGCTCATCGAAATTGGACAATTGAAGATTGGAAAAACGTTGCCTGGTCTGATGAGTCTCGATTTCTGCTGCGACATTCGGATGGTAGGGTCAGAATTTGGCGTCAACAACATGAAAGCATGGATCCATCCTGCCTTGTATCAACGGTTCAGGCTGGTGGTGGTGGTGTCATGGTGTGGGGAATATTTTCTTGGCACTCTTTGGGCCCCTTGGTACCAATTGAGCATCGTTGCAACGCCAAAGCCTACCTGAGTATTGTTGCTGACCATGTCCATCCCTTTATGACCACAATGTACCCAACATCTGATGGCTACTTTCAGCAGGATAATGCAATGCCATGTCATAAAGCTGGAATCATCTCAGACTGGTTTCTTGAACATGACAATGAGTTCACTGTACTCCAATGGCCTCCACAGTCACCAGATCTCAATCCAATAGAGCATCTTTGGGATGTGGTGGAACGGGAGATTCGCATCATGGATGTGCAGCTGACAAATCTGCGGCAACTGTGTGATGCCATCATGTCAATATGGACCAAAATCTCTGAGGAATGCTTCCAGCACCTTGTTGTATCTATGCCACGAAGAATTGAGGCAGTTCTGAAGGCAAAAGGGGGTCCAACCCGTTACTAGCATGGTGTACCTAATAAAGTGGCCGGTGAGTGTATATATATATATATATATATATATATATATATATATATATATATATATATATAAGCTGTTTACTCCCTATATACAGTAAAGAAAACAAGTACATTCTTAGTATTGGTTTGTCTAGTTTGATATTTTGATACAGAGCCGGGTGATGATCATTTCTCATTGATTCCTGCGCTTGTGAATTCTAGACAAAAAAAGACATTTGATGTGAACACCCTAATGCTGTCCACTGCAATATCCCAGCTTTCCCCTTGAGCTGTCATCCTGCAGAGCTGGATATGATGTATGTCAGCAATGTAATGCATTCAGCCCTGCACCCGGCACAGTTCACACGCGCAGCCTGACAATATAATAAGCACATGTTGCAATTAAACAAGATTTTACATTCTATAATAAGGCCTGAAGAATTAATCACTGTTTTCTTCTTCATCTATTCATTTCCTTTCACTGCAGGATTAAGAGCTAAAACACAGCCATTGTAAAACTAAATTATCACCTAATCTAGGCTGCAGAGGAAGAGACATCCAGACATGTTCAATCTCAGCCTGATGAACATTGCCAATAAGACTACGGAACAAGCTTGCCTTTCAGGACTGATGAATGATTCATTAGAAGACTCCGCTTTAACATTCACACTTAGTCCAGGATCTCCCTATTACATTGCAGACCGGCACGTCTTCTAATCAATGTCTCTTCAGCATCCAAAGGACTTCTCTTGCTCTGCTTTGAAGTCTACTATTCCGTGCTGAGAAGGAGATCAACGGAATTTAGGAAGAATGAGGGCAACATTTACTAACCGAAACCTCTTCCCAGCAACCTGGTACAAAAAAACCCACATGGGTTAATGCCAATACAAAAATTACAGGGGACGGTTTTTACCGTGTGCAGTCTACAGGTCAGTAAAAACGGCACCGATGACACACGGATCGGTATCTGCGGTTTTCACGGACCATTGACAGAGCTAGAAGTACAGACAGGTACAGGACCTAATCCATGTTTTGTGGCTCTTCAATCCGGTCCGGACATACAGCTGCAAAAACTATGGCTGCATGTATGGGCCCATTGAAATGTATGAGTCTACACTTTAAAGATTGGTAGGGGTCCGATAAAGGGGGCCTCCAGCTGCAGAGTTGCGGTATACATTGCAGAATTTTACATTCAAAGTGATGACGTGCTCGGTCACATCTATGGAGGTGGAGCTATTTGAATAAAACTGGGGACACGTGTGTGGGGCTGCACCTCTGAACTCCCACGCACCCTTGCCCTCACGGTTTGTTTGTTTTGGTATGGGTCTATCTTTTGTTTTTTTGTCTTTGTTTTTCAGTGTCACAGCAGGCAGAAGGTCCATGTCCCTTGGGAGGAAGTTTCGTGCCTCAACTGCCCCCTGTGGGACAGCGGGGCATCATTACAGGGCAAAGGTCAAAAAGGAAGAGGCGGGGCATGGGAATGGTCTATTTCCTGTTTATATTTATGTAATCTGGTTTAATAAATGCTGTGGCCAAACTCAGCGTCAACCATAAAACAGTTGTGGTGTGATCTCTAACTCTTAATAAGGTGGGGTCATCACAGGTTTTAAGCTAAATGGATTGAAAGTCCCATCAGTCTTAAAACCCAGTGGTTGGATCCAATTATTGCACCTTGAGAGACCACTTTATAGGACTATCCATAGCTGTAACTTAAAGCTCTTGGGCCCCAGTGCAAAATCTGTAATGGTGCCCATAACTTCCATTGAGAGTAGCAGTGTATTTTATGTCGGGCCCCCTCAAAGTCCAGGGCCCGGTTGCGACTGCTACGGCTTTAACAACCATAGTTACACCCCTGAGGATCTCTCAATGTCAGGGGCAGCTGGGACTAGAGATGTGAGTTTGAATGTGACATGAGCCACACCATAAAACCAGGGTCTGATGTAGGAAAAATAGCTTGCGGTCCTATAGAGACAGAAGCCATCATTGAGAGCCTTTTCCGCACACTGCTACAGCTTATGTTGGAACCTTATAAATAAGGGTAGTAAATAATGACCTAAGATGTCATAGCCATGGCACTGAACCAGCGGCTAATAATACTGCACAGTAGAGCCAGGTCATATAGTGTTTGGTACAGTGATACCGTGATGTAGTACTCGGGCTATCAGTAATCTGTCAGAGCTGTCTAAGAGCAGTCCCAGGAACATTGCTATTTATAGGCTGGAATTACTGCTCTATTATTAAGATAATGGGATCACCCTGTGTAGCACCTGAATGGTGTTCAATACCCTATGCTACAGGCTATGGGGGCGGTAATGATGCTCTGACAGTCAATGACATGTAAGTGGTCCGTCAGGCCCCGATTATGTACGTCGGCTGATTGATGTGGAAATGACAGTGGACCGACAGCTTTTAGACCCGCATACATTTTTAATAGACGACCTTAAAGATGATCCTTCAGCTGCTATGAATATAACACAAGCGTTCCTGTGCCAACTGCATGTCAAGATACCCCGTAGAATTCATATAATCATACAAGTGGTTTGCTTCAATCAATTCCAATTTATCTTCAAGGATCGACATGTAACATTGCTCTAAAGGGGTTTTCTGGAGTAAATATTGATATCCTATTCTAAAAGATACGTCATCAATATCAATTTGATGGGAGTCGACACCCAAGACTCCCGTGAATCAGCAGCTGATACACCAAGAAGGAAACAGAAAGCAACAGCTCCGTTCTCTGTGTAGTGGCCAGGTCAGGTACTGCAGATCAGTTCCCATTCACTTGAATGTGAGCTAACGCTGGGTTCTCACTACCATTTGAGTCTTTGTACAAGGCTTTGTCCCACGTTTTGCTTAAAATCAGTGATGAGAAAAGTCTTGCAAGGAAGCAGAAACCTGGCGGACCCCATTATAGACTTTGGGGTCTGCAGGCTTCCGCTTTTTAAGCGGATAGGGTTTCTGTCTTTTGGGTCCTCATGTACAGGATTTTAATAATATTAATAATACTGTATTTTTTCTACACCTGTCTAAAACTTTTGCACATCACTTTTCATATTGATCTTCTTAGCTCCTCCTGCTCTGCGACAGATCAAACCACTCGCTCAATGTCACCGTTCCCCATGCCAAGGAAGGAAATGCTATTGAAATATTTGACCAACTGAGGTGAAGAGAACAATCCACATAGACGGAGGTTCCAGATGAAACACATTCACCATTAGTTGCTACTAAGGCCCAGTTCACATCTGTGTTCGGCCATTCCGTTCCCCTCTCTGGATGAAAAATGCGGAGAGAAAATTCCTGCAAGCATCACTTTTCTCTCTGCATTTTTTGTGCGGAAACCACATGGACCTCATTATAGTCTATGGCAGAACTGGGCAATGTATGGCCCGCGGGCCACATCCGGCCCTCTGAATGCTTCTAACCGGCCCGCATAGCTAGTGGAAGTTTTTTCAAGGACCTGTGATGATGTCATCACAGCCTATCACCAGGGTAGGCTATGACTCGTTAGTGGGCGGAGCCACAGGGGACTGTGTGCTTTCTGCAAGCTGCCAGCAATGGAGGCTGCTGGATGATAGAGAGAAGAGACAGCATGTGTGAGCAAGAGGGGGAACTAGGGGCAGATGTAGGGGGCAGTTAAACTGAAGGCTGATGGAGGGGGGACATTAAACTAGGGGGGCAGATGGAGGGTGACATTAAACTGGGGCAGCTGGAGGAGGATATTAAACCAGGGGGGGTAGCTGGAGGGTGACATGTCTGCCTCTAGTTGACCCCAGTTTAATGTCCCCCTCCAGCTGACCCAGTTTAATGTCCCCCTCTAGTTTCTGCTAGTTTATACTGGGGCACCAGGAGAGGGACTTAATACTGTGGGACATTTGGAGGGGGACATATAATGTACGGGTGACTGTAGCAGGAATATACTGTGTGGAAAGATGATTGAGAATGGGCGGAGTCAGCATAGAAGTGGGTGTGCACATGGCCCTCTAAAACCGTTACAATTTCTCATGCAGCCCCATGGGAAAATTAATTGCCCACCTCTGGTCTATGGGGTCCGTGGATTTTTTAAGGTAACCCCTTTTTTATGCGGATTAGGTTTCCATTTGGAGGGGTCCCCAAGCAGACTCCACAAATGGAAACCCTGATGTGAAGCGGGCCTAAACCACAATTGAATGAGGGGAGTATAGTATACAGATTGTACATGCTTTTCATGTAGCATGTAGAACTTCCTATACTGAAATTGAAGGAATCCTGTACGTGAAGGGCCCTTTTCCTTGTCTATAGGAATATCAGCCTAATGCAGTCTGTTTCACATTTCGGATGGACAAGGAATATCTTTGCATTGTACAGATGTTAGTGGAGGAGGATATGGTATGATGTGTGCAGACACATGTAGGCATTCCAAGACAGGCAGGTTATTAACCCGCGCACGGGCCCATTAGTTGCACTCTCTAGAAAGTGTGACTGCATACAATGTGCCTATTCATGGATGATTCTGGATCGCCCCAGGGATCTCCGGCGAGGGTACATCTGCAGACGCTTTCTAATTAAATACCCAATTTCTTTGAAATCAATCTGGCTGTGCGGAGAGTATAGCAGTAAAAGATATCATTGCGGGCACTGAGCTGAGAATAATCTAATATAAATAAATGGAATCGGGAAGGAAAATGAAAAACGTCCTGCACCTTGATTTGTGGTAAATCCGTCTAGTAGCTGGTGAGTAATAGTGGTTTTTAATATATTTAATGTTTTAGTAGACCACTGTGAGAATCCCTGGAGGGAAACCTTCTTTTGCACTTATTAGATTATCAAGCAGAATTCTGCGGGAAAGAACGGAGAGCGACAACTTCTAGAAATCTGCAAAAATACAATTTTGTTTTGACTGTACTCCTAAGACACTGATAAGGTGTCCTTCATATAACCCTTAAGGTGACATAGCCAACGCTCGGATAGTACAGGGTATGGCACTGTATTATGGAGATCTTCTCCACAGGAGACAATGACAGTCGCCATCTTTTCTATATACGCATCCTGTGGTTTTCATTTGATTAAAGAACTCATTTAGACACTCGTGCCTGATCTTAAAAGGTTTAACCCATAAATTACTAAGATGTCAGAAGATGCCAGTATGCGAATTTTATCAGTATACTCAATATATTGTTATAGTGCCCCCTAGTGTTGAGTCTCCTGAGCCTGCACAGTGTCCACCTTCTGAGCTTTGTATTGGCGGACACACATGGGTGATTTATTCCTCTTCAGGGGGAACCTGTGGATTGGTGAGACATATGAGGGTCCTCTATGCTGAGATATTGGAAAACTAGGAGCCCATAACTGTTCTTGTACGGGTTCCCTCAGCTGTCTGTATCTGCCCCTGGGGTGACAGATTCTTCGTGACTCCCTGCTGCCAGCAATGATTCCTTCCTACTCTCCTCTGCAAGCCTTTATGTTATTTTTAGGGAGAAGAAAGAAATAAGTTACTGCCAGACAACGTTATTGGATTTACCCATTTAGGCCAACTCAAGACTCATTTCTTTAAAGCAGGGGGGATAGCTATAGGGGACAGGGAGGTAGCATTCACTACTGGCCCCAAGAGCCTGAGGAGGGCCAAGGGTCTTCCTACAACATAAGAAACCAGTATTATAGATAGGACCTGTATTATACATAGGACATGGGAAAAATATGCAAATCTGTCTCCCAAGATGTAAACAGGGAGACAGTGCCTCTGTTTCTGCCCTCTATGGGAAGCACCCTGAACAACATGCCCGACTTCCCAGAAGCCTTCGCTGCATGATGCAAGATTATAACCAAATCAATTTCTCAGCTACAGACGGCACCGTTTCTGTCTCTTTGGACTTCATCAGCGCAGCCTAGAGAGAATTGAGTTGGTTTAAGTAAGAGGTTGAGAGACCAGATTGTGGGGATAACGTCTATCCTTAGAGAGAGACCACCTTCTCAAGTGTGTGGAGACTTATACAGCCATAGTTGCTCCACTGCAAGGGAACATGCAGTGAAGGCTTCTGGGAAGTCGGGCATGTTGTTATCGCTTCTCGGCCTTTTGGCTAAGATCAAGTGTAGTATCTGTTCTTATCAGAAGTAGTTAGTAGGCGAAACTGCTGGTGAGCCGGGTCTGCGACCAGTCACAGCAGGAGTAGGCCGAAAGCTATGGAGATCTGAACGGAGAACCACTTGAGGCTCCGCCAGTGGAGGTGATGGACCCACTGCAGGGGGCTGGCAGAACGCCACAGACGCTGTCGACACGACCACCAAGGGGGACAGGACGCTCCCTTGGGGATCTTACCATGGGTCGGTGAAGCGCTCGAAGGTCTCTGGTGTCGTGCCCTGGGGGTTGAGTGGCCCCCAGGGTGCCTTAAGTCACTGGGCTTGGGAACCCCACTGATTTTGGCACTATTGCGTGGCACTGGATTACACCATTTGAGCACCCCACTCCTTAATGCCTGGTTTACCAGCATTGGAGTAATTTTTATAGATCCGGCGGTAAACCGGGCTCTGAAAGGGCACTTTACCACTTAAGTGTTTTTCTCACGTTTTTTATTTTCACTCTGTCACCTTTTTGTGTGTCGACGAAGGGATGCTGTACCCTTTTGGGACGCTTCCTGACGGTGTCTGGGGATGAGGCCTGTAATGGGTCTCTCCCCTCTTTCAGCTGACCTGTCCTGGGGAACCAGGGCAGGCGCAGACTTCTTGCCTGAGCCAAGGAGTATCTCTGGTGGTGGCAGCCCGGAGAGAAACTTGGCGACTGGTAATCCTGAGTACCCTTGGTGGTGGCAGCCCGAGGGGAAAACGGATGTGTTGGTAGGGCCATCCTGCTCCGGCAGATGGTCCATCGGATACTCGACCCCACTCGGTCACCTTTTGGTCCTTGTGGGGAAGAGTTTGAGTCAGGAACCTCTCTCCCCTTTAGGGGAAGGGTGCGTTTTTTGGCAAGCATCCTGGGCACGTTTTTTTTAGTGTGGCACCCACACTTTTTTCGTGCACTTGGTGTTTTTGATTTGGCACAGACGGAGACCTTAAAAAAAAAAAAAAATGTTGTTCAGGGTGCTTGCTATAGAGGGCAGCATAACAGAGGCACTGTCTCCCTGTTTACATCTTGGGAGACAGATTTGCATATTCTTCCCATGTTCCCTTGCAGTGGAGCAACTATGGCTGTATAAGTCTCCACACACCAGAGAAGGTGGTCTCTCCCTAAGGACACACATAGGACATGGTAAGTTACAGATTTTGTATTGTCACCCATCACCTTCAAGTTACGCTTCTGGACCAGTTCAACATTGAGTTGACTCTCTCCTAATCTCTGATCACATTGGTCCCAGACTGAAAATTATCTCAGAATTCCTCTATATTAGCACTCAGTATTGTAATAAAAAAGGCATAGACATCATGTTGTAATGACAATAAAAGTAAAAATAAAACAGAAGAAAGAATACAACTCGTTTTACGGTGGCTCAGTGGTTAGCACTGTAGCCTTGCAGCGCTGAGTCCTAGGTTCAAATCCTGCCAAGGGCAACATCTGCAAGGAGTTTGTATGGGTTTCCTCCGGGTACTCCGGTTTCCTCCCACACTCCAAAGACATACTGATAGGGAATGTAGATTGTGAGCCCTATATGGGACAGTGACTGACAATATCTGTAAAGCGCTGCGGAATAGGATGGCGCTATATAAGTAAGCACAATAAATAAATAAATCCCTTTTTGTCACTCACTGTACACTGTATAGTGGCCATGGATGGTATTGCAGCTCAATCCCTTTCATTGCGGGAAATGAGCTTCAGCCTGGCCATGTGACCAATAGAAAGTGATATCACTGGCCTGAGAAGAGGAAGTGGCGCTCACCCAAGTGAGGACTCCCAAGACGGATTCAACCAACTTAATTACTTAAGAATAGGTCCTGAAAAACTTTATATTTTAGGAAAAATTTTGAGATGAACAATTGTATATATATAGTTACATATCACTGATATCACCCCAACACACAAAAAAAAAAAAAAAATGGTAAAAATAAATACTAATGTTCTATTAACACAAGTGCATTTAAATAATATTAACACCAAATCTGCTGACCTATAAAAAGAATTGTATTGTCTCTAGGTCATTTCAAGTGATAAAAATGTAATTCAATATGGTCTATGCTCAGCTGTAGTAAGCATGGAGGCAAAACTCCCACACAAGATTTCATGCAGGGCAGAAAACATGAACTACATGTTTCTACCACTAGGTGGTGCTATAGAATATTATTGGACATGTGCAGGTCTCTTGTTGCAGCACTCCCATGTGGTCAGTGGTGGTACTTCAAGTCAAACTTCAATAAAAAAAAACATAAAGCACCTCAAATTAATCAGTATTAACGTACCAGCGTCTTATGTTTTATCAAAGCAAACTGAGATAAGGAACGAATTTTGTCGGTGAGGTCAAAAACGTCATAATAAATTGTATTAATATTACACAAGACATAAATAAACTATAAATCCCCAGGCCACAGGCATCTCCCTATCCAGATATATACTGCCAGCAAGCAGCGGGATGTGTTTTCCTGCATTGTGTAAAGATCTTCAATAGCTTGTCACTTCCAAATCCGCATAATGCATCCCAACAATACCCGGCACATGATCGCAGCCCGTCACATGCTCCTGGATTTACCATAATAGTTATAGCATGATTCATCTTAAGGTTGGATTCTTGCAGAGTCTTAAGATTCTGTATGACAGAGAAAAAAAAAAAAAAGTAGGAAAAAAAAAGCGTCACCTACCCTCGTAATTTACAATGACGATGGTCAGCATACATTCTCTCCCCAACATCGTGGCACAGCGGAGGCATACGGGCCAGCTCACAGACACAGAAAACACTCTAGCAAGGTCTATTTTTGGTAACAGGGCTCATCACAGAGAGAAATAAACAGCAGGAGAGATGGAAATTCGGATGCTCCGTCTTCTCAGCATGAAGGGTTCTCATGGCAACAAAAAGCGCATCTCTCATGCAGTAAGCTACAAGGTGTCACGTGCTGAGCAGGAAAATACACCGTCACAGTCTTCAAGATGGTACATGCCTATGTGCACAAGTCACCTATGGGGGGCAGTATGTTATACTTGGGGGGGGGGGGGGGGGGACTTTAAGGCTAAAAACAAATAGACATTTAGATTTTATCCGAAACGTAACATGAAGCTCCTGGGCCCCAATGGAAAATCTATTGTAACAGGCCCCCTGACTATATCGCTGTAGCAGGTCCCCCCGAATCTCTGTATAATATAATGTATTGTGTATAGTACTGGTCTCCTCATATTGGGTAAAGACACTGAGTTACTTCACACATAGTTATTTGGTTCAGATTTGGACGCGGGAAGCCGCATCAGAATCCAGACCAAAGTGCGCCTGGCGCGGCTTCTGACAGTCGCGGCTTTCCACTTCGGACTAAGCCCAAATGAATGGGCCTAGTCCGGAGAGATTGTTTTGACACGCACGCCGCAGCAGTTTCCGCCGTGGAATCCGTGCCAATGGGAGGTGGTTTTTTGACCCGGATTTTGATTCGGATTGCGCGTCAAAATCCGGAACAAAAACCTACGTGCGAGGGGCCACACGGTGGCTCAGTGGTTAACACTGCAGCCTTGAAGTGCTGGAGTCCTGGTGTTCAAATCCCACCAAGGGCAAAAAAAAACATCTGCAAGGAGTTTGTATGTTCTCCCCGTGTTTGCATGGATTTCCATCCCATATTCCAAAAAAGACATACTGATAGGGAAAACTGTACATTGTGAGCTCTATGTGGGGCTCACAATCTACATTTAAAAAAAAACAAAAAAAAAAAACCTACGTGCGAACTAGCCCTAAGGCTCCTGGACCCAAATGCAATGACAACCTATGTGGCTCTTAGACCCAGATTAAGTTAGATACCTAGCCCCCCAGCAATAATATGTTGTACATAGTACTGGTCTCCTCATAAGGCTCCTGGGTCCAAATACAACCACAACCTCTGTGGTTCCGGGGACCAGATGCAGCCGTACTCTCTGCACCCCTTCAGGTTAGAAGGTCCTTCAGCTCTAACATATTGTTTATACTTCTGGTCATACCGTATATACTCAAGTATAAGCCGAATTTTTAAGCACAGTTTTTGTGCTGAAAAAGCCCCCCTCGGCTTATACTCGAATCAAGCAAAAAAAAAAAAAAAAAAAAAAAAAAATTTTTGGAGGGGGGGGGGGGGAATCTATGACCAGCCGCAATAGTAATGTATACAATCTCCCATAAAATAGTGAAGAAAAAAAAAAAAGCTTTAAAAAATATAATAAAAAAGTAAAATAAATAAAACTTCTAAATCCCTCCTTTCCCTAGAATACACATAAAAGTAGAAAATGACTGTGTAACACAAACACATTAGGTATCTCTGTGTCTACTGAATATAGGGGATCTGCAGTGCTCCTGTTCCGTCAGGAAGGGGTTAATAGGAGCACTGCAGATACCCTATAGTCAGCCAGGCTGAATTCCAAGTGGGGGGGAAACCCAGTCCTCAAGCTCAGGGGAGGGGGTGTTTTGGTTGTCTGTCCGCCCCTTCCCTGAGCTTGAGGACTGGGTTTCCCCAGCATCTACTGCACCCAAAAACCATTTTAATTTTTGAAATTTTCCAGTAGCTGCTGCATTTCCCCCCCTCGGCTTATACTCGAGTCAATAAGTTTTCCCAGTTTTTTGTAGTAAAATTAGGGGGGTCGGCTTATACTCGGGTCGGCTTATACTGAAGTATATATGGTAATTATTGTGAAGAGACAGCGTACAGGACCTTTACCACTTATAGCCCGATGTGATTGAACTCTCTTAACCCTCTTATACCCTCAGCTATACCCTATAAATTACACCCTCACCTCTCTTCCAGAATGAAGAAACCTTTCTCATATCAGCCAAATTGGAGATTCTTTCAAAAGAAAGAGATACCCATCTGTGGACAGGACCTTCTTGCACCTGAACAGGAGCAGAACTAATATGCATACACTGTTTCCATGGAGCAATGCCTATAAAAAAAAGTCTTCACCTGTGTCTCTCCAGTGAGAGACCCTCAATCCCTGGGTAAAATATATAAATAAGGGTAAACAAAAAAAATGTATTCATGTTAACAAAAAAGAAAGATAAAATGAGGACAACCTACATTGCTCCAGTATAGTGCACTGGCAGTGCTACAAAAGTACTGAATAATGTGGATCAGACAAGGGAGTGTGTCTCAAAGCTCCAATCAGAAAGAGACAGTGTTGAAATACAGGATCCCCTGCATTGGGTACGTTGTTCCACATTTTTTGGAGCCGCCCCTTGATCTGTACTTTTTAGACAGAAGTTAAAGGGGTTTTCCCACTTCAGTCTCTCAGCCAGGCTGCATGCAGTGTCTGCTTCTCACTTCCTGTATTTCTCTCCCTCCTGCTGAACAGGACACAGAACACTTCTGAAGGTCAGATAATCTGCAGATTCTTGTACAGAACAAAGTGTTATCTGTGTGTTTACATAGAGAGATAACAGACTCAGCTTTATCAGATAACTGCAATTATATGTATGGATTCCCCTGCCAGGAAGAGCAGTGAGTGAGTGATGTCACTTGTCCTATAGGTCCGTGGTTATAGCAACACTGTGTAAACAATGAGGAGCATAAATTCACATACCATGCAAATAAAGCAGAATTTCTAAAGCAATATATTTAGAAAAAGGCTTCAATTTACATAGCCTAACAGTAGAGAAAGGATCCTTGAGATGGGACAACCCCTTTAAGAGGTTGACTGATGAGCTCTTTCTCCAGAGTGTCACACACTGGACCCTCTCGTTTATTTACTTAATCTACCTCCCCGACAACTTGGCAAAAAGACCTCTAAACTCTTCTTATATCTTTCCATTGCTGCTAAAACACTTGTGGCTCTCCATTGGAAAAATGTGCACCCTCCTGCCGGTCCAGCCCTTGTGGCCCATGTCAAAGATGTGCGCAGCTTGGAGTGCCTCAATGTCACACTCCGCAACACAACGGATACCTTTCAGGAGATCTGGTCCCTATGGGATACAAGCATCACTATGACTAAGGAGTTAACGCCCTGAAACACATCGGCGGGTTACTTCATGGCATTTTTTTTGTATGTTTTTGTGATTTTTAATTCTTTCACTTGGTATCTTGTGATGGTTTTTTTTTCCACCATTAAAAGTTAAGTTTTATATTTATTGTAACATTACTTGTTGCTGGACATTGTTTTTTTTGTATTCCTATGGGATACATACTGCACTCTCCAAGGTCTCTGATCTCCCTTTCCTCCAAAATCTAAGGCTCCAAAATCTAAGGGTCAATGCACACAGAGTTTTTTGGCGAGGATTATGGAGAGGAAAAAATTAGGACATGTTTTTTTCCTCCAGCACAGTATATGGACGCTGGAAAAACCACTAGCGTTTTTTTTTTTTTTTTTTTTGCAAAAACAGCTTCAAAAACTGCTAGTGGTTTTTCTGCCTCCCATAGACTCCTGTTGGTTTTTTCAGGCGGAATCCGCTTGAAGAAAGGTCATGTTGCTTTTTCTCCACTAGTGGGGAAAAAAAAAGCTAGTGGAATACATAGAACTCTATGGTGAGGCTTTTTTGGAGGCTGATTTTGAGGTGGATTCAGAGTCAAAAAACTCTGTGTGCATTGACCCTAACAGCACAGATTTCTTGGAAACTAAAGAAAAAAATTCTAACTGTGCTACAATTAGTAAAGGGGATATTGTCACTCCTTGGGGAGAGACCACCATATAGGTGTATGGAGACTTATTAAGCCTTTAGCACTGCACTTCGCAAGGGACCATGGGAAGAATATGCAAATCTGTCTTCCATGATGTAATTAGGAAGTCAGCTGCTGCCTCAGTGTTGCAAACCAATAGAGGGCACTCACTGGAATGTGCAAGCCTGTCTTCCCTGATGTAATTAGGAAGACAGAATTTCAGTGAAATAACCCAATAAAGGTTTGCTCTCTTTAACATCATGCTCGACCTTTCAAGAGGCCTTTGTTTTGCAATGATGCTGGGATTATTACCAGGTATAGTCTCTCAATCGAGGACGGCCGTTTCAATGTACTTGCATCTCATCAGCTTGATGTAGAGAGGACTATAACCTGGTAGAGGTGAGAGGCTTAGACAGGGTTAAGGGGATATTGTCACTCCTTGGGGAGAGACCACCATATAGGTGTGTGGAGACTTATTAAGCCTTTAGCACTCCACTTCGCAAGGGACCATGGGAAGAATATGCAAATCTGTCTTCCATGATGTAATTAGGAAGTCAGCTGCTGCCTCAGTGTTGCACACGATTGAGAGACTATACCTGGTAATAATCCCAGCATAGTCGAGAGGAGGGAGTGTCTTCAGGCGGATATCGTGAGGCGAATCCACCTGAAAGAATGAGCACGTCGCTTCTTTTTTCCAGGAGCCGGAACAAACGGCTCAAAATCCTGACCAAAAAACCCTGGGTGAACTTACCCTTAGTAAGAGGCACGTCTGGCCTTGCAGTCTTTTCCTGCCACTTACCTAGATATGACTTACCATCGTTTCTATTTTGTTGGATTTCATGGGTTGTTTTTTTTTTTTTTTTTTGGGGGGGGGGGGTTGCTCTGTTTAGGTTTTTATGGCTTTTGCTCCTGTTTTCTATTATGTTCTTTTTACAGTGTGCCAGTCTGACTGATTGAAGCGCCTGTCAGGAGGCCGATGGTTGGTATCTCTGTCATTTGTGGTTATGCTCCTTCTATGCCTTTAAATTTGTTCTTGTTGTGTTGAAGTTTTTCAGTAAACGCTAAGGCCGATCACCATCCAAAACTAAAGATAGTCACGATATTCATGGGCAGGGGGGGGTGCCCGTAGTTATGTGGCCTGCCTGCAGTCTACTCTATCTCCTGTAGTTGTGGATTACCCAGCACTGCACCTTATAACAATGATTTATGGCCACCATGAGCACCACTTTAGCTGTAAACAATGGAATCACTGACAGATGGTGGCGGCTAAAGAGATACTCATAAGATCAATTGTAGTGTTCTTTTACATAGCAATTTGCAGTATTTGATACACAAACCACAGACAATTTATATGGAAAACAGGACGGTAGGTATACAAATGAGAAAAGCCCTATGAAGGAGATTTACATAAACTAACAGTGATTCCCCGCGCTCTGCCAACTTGTCCAATGTCACAAATCTGCTTAGCATAAAATGACAGTAAATTGTCAATACAATACGCTGTATGAGAGATAAATGGAGATGGGGAAGAGGAAACGGACAAAGCTTCACATAATGCAGTCAAATTCTGAAGATGTAATGTAAGAAAAGAGCTCATAACCAAAAGGGCGCTCGTGTTCTTTGCCGCTTTATGACATTAATTTAGCAATCGGGCCACGAGCATCGAGCGCATTTTTCCTTTTAGACTAGCACTTGAATGCTTTCGCCGCTCACATCTCGCTGTGTGGTTAATTTGCCATCATTGGCGAAAGCAATTACCCTGAGAAATATGAAAAAAAAAATAAAAAATCTAAAAAAAACCCCAACTATGTAACAGCCAAGCTGTGTATGCAGAGAGTGCCGGAACGCGGTGGTAAACAACGTCCATACGTTACACAATCGCCAAACAAGTGTTTGTAGAAATGATTGTTACGGATAACTGACCCCTGTATCAGCAATCAAATTTGTCAGATAATTGCATTTTTTCTACGGCACCAAAAAATCAGCGCTTGTCAGTACCACACTGGTAAATAGAGGATATACTGCCGACATATTGGAAATGAAGAGCGAACAAATGACTGCAGTAGACATTGTGTCTTCGCCATGCAGTTTGTATGGAGCCATGTAAGGGCAGGTACAAAGGAGCGATGGCAGACATGTAGTATCATCAATATGAGCTAAGCCTAGGGCCCTTACTGAAACACAGACATTTTGGAGAACATTAAGGGCTCGTTCACACGGGGCAAGAGGGGGAGGGTTTTGGCGCTGATTCCATGTCAGAATACGCCCCCCCTCACAATAGAGGTCTATGTAGACCGCTAGCTTCCTTTTTTCCATGAGTGGTATGTTGCCGCTCACAGAAAAAAGAAGCGAGCTGCCCTTTCTTCAGGTGAATTCCGCGACTGATTCAGCCCCGGCGTCCATCTCGCGACAGCACCCTCCGGACTAGGCCCATTCATTTGGGCCTTCTCCGGAGCGGGAAGTCGCAACTGTCGGAAGCCGACAGTTTTGGTCCTATTTTGGTCCTATTCTGATGTGGCTTCCTGCATCAAAATCAGGTCCAAAATATGCCATTCCTTGCCCCATGTGAATGGAGCCTAAAGGGGTTATGCCACAAACAGCACTTATCTCCTATCCGTACGATAGACGATAAACTGGTGATCAGTGTGGGGTCTGACTGTTGAGACCCCACCGATCCTGAAAATGGAGGTCGTTTCACTCCTACTGTGACTGTAACTAAGGGAAAAGTGGCTCTGGGGACAATTGCTTCAACCTCTGTTCTCAGGATCAGTAGGGGTCTCAGCAGTCAGTCCTCCACCGATCAGCAATGTATCCCCTATTCTATAGATAGAGAATAAATATTGTTCTTGGCATGACTCTTTTAATGTCTTAATGCATAAAACGTTCTTAAACCTAGGATATGCAACTTTTTTTTTTTTTTAATAACACTAGCGACAAACATTATTTTCTCTAACCATCTCAGTGGTAACAGTATTTTGTCTTGATCGGTTGCCAATGGATGTGACCATTAATGCAGGAACTTTCTGGGACTTGTCAGAAACCCAGCCGTAATTTCTTCACTGTGGCCGGGTTATCTTCTCATACATGTAATGCCCCTGCCCGATAATCTGTCCACAAAAGGACGTCATGGCTGCTATTCTGCCACTGCCCAGACCACAGAAAGTTCCTGCATGTATGGTCATATCCATTGGCAACCGATCAAGACAAAAGACTGTTACCAGTAAGATGGTTGGAGAAAATATTTCAAATTTTTGATTATTTATATTTGCAAAAATGTTTCACTTTTTATTGTCTACAAATTAAATATATTTATGTTCATAGGAAAACCCCTTTAAAGGGATCCTGTCATTCCCCTTTAAAGGGATCCTTAAGAAAGGCTATTCTTCTCCTACCTTTTGTTGTCTTCTCCATCCCAATTCTTGTCAGTATGTAAATTAGCTCTCTCGCAGCACTGGGGACGGGCCCCAGCGCTCAGACAGCACTGGGGGTGGCCCCAATGCTGTGAGAGAACTCGCTCCAGCGCCACCTCCATCTTCATCAGGAACGGCCTCTTCATTCTCTTCTTCCGGCGGTGTCTTACTTCTAGGCCTCTGGCAGAGCAGACTATGCATGCCCACAGGCCCTGAGAAAATGGCCGCTTACAATACTATGCAAGTGCCCATTTTTTCGTGGCCGATGGGCATGCGCAGTCTGCTCTGCCCAAGGCCGAAGGCCTTAGAAGTTACATGCCACCGCTGAAAGAAGAGGCTGAAGATGACGCTGCTGAAGAAGAGGAGGCGGTGCTGGAGAGAGTTCTCTCACAGCAATGGGGACACCCCCAGTGCTGTCTGAGCACTGGAGCCCGGCCCCAGTGCTGCGAGATAGCTAATTTACATAACAACAAGAACCAGGATTGTAGGCGAACGGTGGCGCGGAGAAGACAACGAAAGGTAGGAGAATAATAGCCTTTCTTAAGGCTATTCCGACGTGGGACTTAGAAAAATGTCGTCTGAATGATAGGATCCCTTTAATTTTCAGACATACATTGATAAAATATAATGGTGACACTGAATGGGCTATAATAATTTTCACACATTCTTATTTTATACACTTTATAAATAGTCAAACACATGCACAGCTTAGTCATCGTGTGTCCTTCTTGTCCACGATTTCAGCATCTTGTGGAAATTTCCAGAAATAATATGTAAATCAATTATGTAAAGGACTGTATGTTAAGATATCGGCTTCCAAAGTTAGCAAAAACTTCTCTAAATGGATAACTGTATAAAACTGTGTGTAACCAGGGATAGGGACATAGGTGCTTGGCTGTGACCATACACATAGCAAGGGTCAATAGACATGGTTAATGGCCTCAATCAAAACACTGAATACAATTACTATTGTAACAAAAAGCCTCCTACAATGATGCTATATATTATATAGTCTTCTCTTTCTCTGTGTGTTCCAATCTGGTGTCTGTTAATTACCAGTCTCTAGAGACTGTACACAACAAAGCCGCAGTCACCGGATCCTCGGCCTACAGGGAGCGGACAATGGCCTTGTCTGTAATTGCTTCTGTACCCTCACAGTCATACCTGGATATACTTTACTTATAACCATTGTGATGTCACTTTCTTCCAGTTTGTCTCAAGGGATGTGAATGTGTAACTAGCTGTATCCTGCATTAGATGCAACAATTAACTATTTCTGATTACAAGACATTATTCTTCATCAGAGATACCTATTTACAGCAAATTATGTATAGGTCATCCTGAAATAACACATCATTCTGGCTTATACCTGAATAGTAGAATACTCGCGGCTTCGCTCGCGGACAATATGTTAAAGGGATCCTATCATTCAAACGCATTTTTTTTCTAACACATTGGAATAGCCTTAAGAAAAGCTATTCTTCTCCTACCTTTCGTTGTCTTCTCCGTGCCGCCGTTCGCCTGAAATTCCGTTTTTTGTTGGTATGCAAATGAGATCTCTCGCAGCACTGGGGGCAGGCCCTAGCACTGAAACAGTACTGGGGGCGTCCCCAATGCTATGAGAGAACTCTCTCCAGTGCCGCCTTCATCTTCGCCAGCCTCTTCACATGCGGGCTGCCATTTTTTTGTGACCGCTTACGCGAGCAGGCGCAGTATGCCCCTGTAGTTCTATGGTGTATGGGCAGAGCCGACTTGCGCATGCGTTGAATTTTGACCCACCGCGCGCCAGAAAAAGAGGATGAAAAGGCCGTTGCTGATGAAGTTGGAGGTGGTGCTGGAGAGAGTTCTCTCACAGAATTGGGGACACCCCCAGTGCTGTTTGAGTGGTGGGGCCTGCCCCCAGTGCTGCGAGAGAATTCATTTGCATACCGACAAAAAACGAGATTTCAGGCGAACAGTGGCACAAAAAAGACATCTAAAGGTAGGAGAAGAATAGCTTTTCTCAAGGCTATTCTGATGTGTTAGTCAGAAAATAATGCGTTTGAATGATAGGATCCCTTTAAATTATAGGCTATGCTAAAGTAAAATTTTCAGTGTCAAACTGAAATTGACATTTTCAGAGTGCTACAGTAAATCTTTAAATTTTTATTATTTTGGCATTTTACTAATTTGTCATAACATTGGTGTGAACAACAACTTTTTTCATTTCACATTTTTATTGATTTTACATATTCAATACATATTATGTAGTATAAACTAATACAACTATTTTTTATCACAGATTAAAATTTACCTTACACAACCATATAAAACAATTGCACCAGGGATGTAACTACCGGGGTAGCAGCAATAGTGGCTGCCACAGGGCCCGGGACATTAGGGGGCCCAGCGACAGCCGCTACCGCTGCTAGTTTTTTTTTGTTTTTTTTAATAGGCTGTTACCGCCAGGAATTACTCCAGGTAATGGGCCCTATTTACTTACCAATCCTGGCAGCAGTAAGTGATGCCGCGGGCCCTACAAACAGTATTATTATACTCGAGGGTCCGAGTATAATGACCGGAGGCCCAGGAGAGGTAAGGGAACATAGGATCCAGGAATAGGTAAGTAACAGTGTTTTTTTATGGTTGTTTCCCTCCTGGATCTCCGATTTTTATACTCTGGGGTCTCAAAAGCCCCCAGAGTATAATAATTGTTCATGGCTGTCCACAATGGGGCATAATGCTGGGTGAAGGGGCCACTATGGGGTATAGTACTGTGTGCAGGGGCCACTATGGGGTATAATAGTGCATGCAGGAATGCGAGGGAGAGGGTTGGTTGGGGTCTTCGGAGGGGGGGCATGTCAAAAGTTCGCCATGGAGCCCTGCCATTCCTAGTTATGCCACTGATTTACTTCCCATAATGCAACCCTTCCCCCTCCCTCCAGTGTAATTTATAAGTAGTACACGGAGTAAAATTGGTTTCCAGTTACACAACTATCTATTGTAGTGCTCAGTGATGAAAGCTCCCTGTATAGTAAGCGTATGCGCAGTAGGGGCTGGAGAAGAGTAGAACATGACACAGCCTGTAAAATCATTACAGAGGGAGGAGCCGTCTCGCCAGAAGAATCCTGGAAGGTAAGTATAATGAAGTGGTTGGGAAGGAAGAGGACTAATGTAGGAATTTCAAATTATCCCAGACACGTGGTTTTGTCCAAATTCACATGAGAGATGGATCCGCAACACTCTTCCAATGCATTAAAACTTCATCTTTAATTTAGTTTCATAAGACAATACAAACTCCATACAAAAGACTGAAAAAAACAAAAAATACAAAAAAGACGCCGTAAAAACCGCTGTCAGTGCCACATCGCTCACGTGGTTTTGTCCCCCAAACATCCCTGTCCTAATTCTATCTGTGGTCGCTATGAAAAAATATATACTTTTATACTTACCTAGAGAGGAGTCATCATACTTACAGTATTTCTAGAGTCACCAGTGAAGCCAGGTAAGTATATCTTGACTTCACTGTGCATGCGCCTGCAGTCTGCGCCTGCTGCATGTGCGCTGAAGCTGGGGGGGTGTACTGCTCCGGCTTCAGAACTGTACAGGTGCCTAAGTAAAGCAGCTGGTAAGTATAAAATATTTTCTTATCTATCTGCTGGCACCTTACAGACTGGTGGTGTTCCTTTTAAGAAAGTCTAAGTGCAATAATAGTACACAACAATATGGCACCCAAAAAATGGTACTGTATTTGTCCATATAGCCAATAACATATCTGCAAAACTGAGCTGATCACGTCTACATCCTTTTCCTCTACAGAGAAGTGAGTGATTCACTGTGATGGCAGACCCACGGGGATCTTTACATTTAATTTTAGCCTAGTTACTGTATTAGAATACATTGACGCCATTCACTCTTGTGGCACACGCTATGTTCTGGCAGTGCGGTATGAAAGTCATAAAATCCACATTTCAATTTAAGATATCATACAGAATAGAATCAGGCTGGGAGCGCTCAATCATTGTCCTCACAGATAATCTCTGTCTCCCGGGGTATTCACCCTCCTGCTACCAACTCAATTTATGCTGCTATGTATAAGAAATAAGTAGTTTACAGGAAGCACATGCCATGTCCTCAACTCAATTACAAAGATTAGAATCAAAGGACGCCATGACATCCACAGTCTAACAAACCCATGAATCGAGGTGAACTCTCTGCAGGTCTCATAAATTAGATCCAACTGATACAGACGAGGATTGGCCGAGGCACCAGAAGATTCGGAAGCAAATGGAACGCTTTGTAAACTTCATATCGCTTGTAATTCTTCAAGAATGTAACAAAGTTAAATGCAGATTGAGTCATCTGGAATATTTTCATGGGGTTTATGTTTAGGAAGTGCTCTAATGGGGAAAAAAAAGGTATGGGGAAAAAGAAAGGATTGAGTCAGTAAGGCTTGATTCACTTCTGCGCATGGTGTTCCGTTTGGGGACCACCTGAACGGAAAACTAACCATCATAAAAAAGCAGTTACCGCTTGGTTTTTGCACAAAAAATGCGGGGAGAAAATTACTACTTGCAGTGCTTTTGTCTCCGTATTTTTCATGCAGAGAGGGGAACGGAATTCCCGAAAGAAGATGTGAACCGGGTCTTAGTATACTGCATTATTAAACAATGTGACTTGTAAATTAGCATTTTTGGGGAAAATTATGTTACTGAGAGAAGTTAGTTTACTCAAAAATTTAAAATCTGTGTTATATAAATCGAGGTCCAAGCAAAAGTAGTCATCAAGTGGGGATCTGACCTGAGCTAGAAATGTATAATGGTCCGGGAGATTTTATGATGTTATACTTCTGACACAATACACACATGTCTACGTGATCTTACAGGTCATATGGACATCATTGAAGGGGTTCCTTGACTGGGACCCCACTCTATAAGCCAAAACGGAGAGATACTCAGCATGAGTGGCTTTATGCACCATTTTTGGAAACCTGTTAGGCTGGGTTCACACAGGGTTTTTTGGTCAGGATTTTGAGGCCGAATTCGCCTCAAAAACCTGACCAAAAAGACGATTAAAATCAATGGGAGCCGGGCAGCGACATGCTCATTCTTCAGGCGGATTTGCCTCGCAAATCCGCCTGAAGACACTCCCTCCTCCCGACTGAAGACACTCCCGACGGTGTACTGCACCGGCATTCAGTCGCAGAAACCAGTTTTTTGGTCCAGAAACTGAGGCAGCCTCCGCCTCAGGTTCCGGACCAAAAAACCCTGTGTGAACCTGGCCTTAGGCTGGCCATACACATTAGTTTTCTGTAGCTACCCCCATTCCCCCAAGTGTGCATTTATTCCCTATGAGAACAAATGAGAAAATCCCTGCCAGATAGCTCTGGTGGCCGCTAGAGATGAGCGAATAGTTAAATATTAGAGATTCGATATTCGTTTCAAGTAGAACCTCAATATTCGAATACTCGATTGAATATCGAATCCCATTATAGTCTATGGGAAAAAATGCTTGTTTCAGGGGAAACCACTATTCAACTAAAGGAGAGTCACCAAGTCCACAAGTAGCAGGAGGAGAGTGTTTAGGAGGAGCGCTGTGCAGATAAAACGCATGGACCCCATTATAGTCTATGGGGTCCGTGCGCTTTAACTGCACAGCGCTTGCAGTTGCGCTGATAAAGAGTAAGCTCCCTTGTAACCGCAAGCTGCCAGCTCTCCCGACTAGCAAAGACGAGCCTGCGGCAAATCAACACTGGCTTTGCAGCAGGCTCGTCCTTGCTAGTAGGGAGAGCTGGCAGCTTGCTGTTACGAGGGAGCTTACTTTTTTGTCATAGGAATGAATTGACCAGTGTTGATTGGCCAGTGTACAGCATTCGGCCAATCAACGCTGGTTCTGCTGGAGGCTCGTCTGTGAGGAGGCGGAGTCTAAGATCAGACCACAATGGAGACTGCTGTGGTCCGATGTTAGACTCCACCTCCTCACAGACGAGCCTCCGGCAGAACCAGCGTTGATTGGCCGAATGCTGTACACTGGCCAATCAACGCTGGTCAATTAATTCCTATGACAAAAAAGTAAGCTCCCTCATAACAGCAAGCTGCCAGCTCTCCTGACTAGCAAGGACGAGCCTGCTGCAGAACCAGCCTTGATTTACCGAATGCTATACACTGCATAGCATTCGGCCAATCAACGCTGGTTCTGAATCGAATATTTACTGCGAATAGCTATTAGTATTCGATCGAGTACGAATATTTTGAATACCGTAGTATTCAATCGATTACTACTCGCGCATCTCTAGTGGCCACTTATCACTCAGAGAACAAAAGGATCAGTCATATCAGAATCCAACTGCCCAATCCTTATTTCTCTTGATATCTGACAGCGGATGAGACTCAGTAGACCCCCCATACACATAACAGCTAATATCTATGGCTAGTTTTCTTTCTGATGCTCAAATCTTTCAGGCTTTTCCCTTTTTTACTTCGTCCCTTCCCCATTTACTGGAACCTAAAGAAATTCAGCTGCATATGGGGTTGCAAATCCCTTTTAATAAACTCCTTGAAGGATAAATTGAGGCTGGAATCGCTAAGCTACGAATTTGTCTCAAAAGCTGTAGTTTGCTATAAAATGCTCCAGAGTTTACTGACCCCTGGGGACCAGTGAATCACATACCCAGTGTGCACTTGTATACCATATGATTTTACATAGTTTTCCTGGTTATCCATCTGTCTATCACTTATACTGACAGTCACGCTCACTCTTAGTTTTTTACACTGTATATCTGTTGGTAGCCGCAACCACATTAGGAGTCTTCTGTCTTAGCAATTCAAGGTATGAACCAAATTAGATTTTCACATTGACCCTGAAACCTACAGGAAAATGAATACGGTGTATTTTCCAATAATGTCTGGCTTTTCTAATTCTCCAGCTTTTGTTAATGTTACAGCTCATTGCTGGACCTTATCCAGCTCCGTAATGCCCTTGGCTGTAAACAAATGTGGTGTGTAATGAGGTATAGATAATAGTATAGATTGTAATGATTCCCTTACTACAAGCGCCTCCTTCAAGGACACGTGCAGAGGTATACAGTGATCAATGGCGCCAACCAGAGGTATTCTGGATCATACACCATTCCATTAATATCAATGTGCCCAACTCCAAATATACATAAAATATTAGTGATGTTCAGCCAGTGAACATCTATTTTCTTCATGGATGTGTTACACAAAATTTTATAGTCACCACACGCTTATTTGTACTTTTTTTTTTTCCAGAAAGGTGCCCCAACAAAAGCCAGATCACATCTTGTCTGCTCTTCTTTGAGGGTATATGACGCTACAGGTGTTTACTTTTCCCACAGCACCACCACAGGAGAAATTAAGTATTACAGTGTATGGAGGTGTTCACACATAGGCCTCAAAGTCACCTGAAATCTGCCTCCCATTCATCTCCATGGGAGGCATTAGCTGATTTTTTTTTTTTTTTTAGCTAGTGGAAAAATAAGCATCCTGATTGTTCTTCAGGTGGATTCCACCTGAGAACTCCCATTGGGGGATCAGTGGGGGGTCCATCAACTTAGACCCCCACTGATCAGCTGTTGTGAAAGGCACTGTGATCATACAATGTCTCATACATTTGTATAGCCGCTGTGCTTCATATCACAGCTCAGCCTATTCATCTGAATGGAACTCAGCTACATGTGACCATTGAGCATGACTTCCTATGGCCCTTGGAGCAGAAGTGTCACTTCAAACAGCTGATCTGCGGAGGTGCAAGGTGTCAGACACCTGCTAATCTGAAAGTAATGACCTAGCCTAAGGATAGCTCATCAATTAATAAGTTGTGGAAACCCCTTTACGTGATGTAGTTACTAGATTTCTGGAAATGAGATGTTGATCTAGGGAGTTTTTCTTCCACCTTTAGATTTGGGAAAGAAATGATCTCCCTAAGATGAGGAAAACTTGCTTGTACTATAGTGGTTTCTACTATACCAAGGGGGTTTCTGTCTTTCTCTGGAACAACACTAGAATAATATACTGAACTGGACAGACATATGACTATTATCAGTCTTACAATCTATGTCACCATGTTAGTGGAATAAGACGATCCGAATTCTACCAACTGCTTCTTCTGCAGACTCGGCTAGGGCAAGTATGCATGGAAGGGGAATAAGTCACTACCAGTTGCAATGATCTGCTGTGCTTGAGAACAATCATGAATGCTCAGTAACTGCTTTGTAACGGTAAGAGATAAGCTGATGGGTCAATGGAACGGCAGTCCATACATGTCTGGTCACTCTCTAAGAAAGAAGTGAATGGAAAGCCTTAAAGGGGTTGGCCACCCTTAAGCTGAAAAAATCAAAGTGCCCCAGACAACTCATAAAGATGGTTATAGAACAAATGTGCTATAAAAATGATTTTTATCTTACCTGTTCCACATTAAAATTAGATTTTGCGGTGTAAGCTCAGCCAGCTTGTGTGGGCGGGACAATCAACAAACTGAAAGTAAAACTCCTGCCTGCATTCCATTGGTGGAGCTGAGGTCACATGACAGCTCTGCATCTTTCCACACATAGGACGTTATCACACAGCTTTATTCACTTCAGCTCCTCCACAGACAGTGACAGAAACACTGAAAATGGTAAGATGCCTCCAATCTAAACACTAGATAATGTTTATTACCCATCTGAAGCTATATGTTTACATTCAAACATATACTATGTAATGTATACAGAATAATATATATATAGCTGTACTAGCATCATCCCGCAATTTCGTCTGCGGGTTGGCGTTGGCGCCGAGCCGCTTCTATGTAGCCAAGTTGTGTTGGTTACAATCCGCCGTGCACCCTCACCTCCCTTGGCCCTCGTCGGGCCGCGCGGCCTATCTACCACCTGCTCCTGCCTTCCCCCCTGTCACCCGCGCATCTGCCCCTTCCCGTCCCCGCGCCTATGGCCCTGCTTCCTACTGTGTCGCGTGCCTCTGGCCCCCAAACTCTCATCCTGGGGCACCCCCTTCACAGGTGCCATTTCCCTCAGCGGCCCCCCACCCCTATCTCACGGACCCCTGGGCTCCCTGCCCACGTCCCAACCCCCAACCTCCCCTCCCGCGGCCCCCGCACCTTCCTCCCGCGGGCCCCTGCCCCCTCCCCCCTCTCAAGGAACCCACCAGCCCCATCCACCCTGTGTGGCACTCCCCACCCCCCCTCCACTAAGTCTCCTTGCGTTCGCTTCCGCAACCAGCGCCCCTTGCCCCATAGTGTATGCTACCCATACAGCATAATGTTCCATAGTGGCCTCTGCACACAATATAATGGCCATAGTGGCGCTTCCACACAGTATAATGTCAGATATTTGGAGTACACCACCCATGAACTTTTCAGACCCCAGAGTATAATAACTGGAGGCCCAGGGAATGTGACAAAAATATAAAACAGTGCTACTTACCTCTCCTGGATTCCAGCAGACGATGGTTATGCCGGTATAATTATGTATTTTGACGTCGGCCTGACCCTCGTAAAATTATTAAAGAGGCCTGAAGACATACAGGATTCCAGAGGGATCATTATATTTACGAGTATAATAATAGAAATTTCAGTTTGAACGTCTTTGGTCCGAACAGAACCACCAGGCAAATCTTATAAAATGCATCTCTTGGGGTGGGCTCATGACCTTACTCACTGATCCCCACTCCTACTTCTGCCCGCCTCTGCTTCCCCTTGTTCCCTTCGGGGGCCCTGTGTGTCCCATATCATGTTGCTGTCAGCACATGATATGAAGCTCACAGGGCCCCATGGAGGGAACAAGAGGAAGTAGAGGTGGCTGTGAAGAGGAACGGGGATCGGAAAGTAAATAGGGCCAGTTACCTGCTGGGTTACTCCAGCAGGTGATGGCCTATTACAAAAACAAACAAACAAACAAAAAAAACCCACAGAGAACCACGGAGAACCCTAAGGGTCAGTTCACACGTGAAAACCGCCTAGCTTATTTGTGCGAGGTAAAAAACCTCGAGGAGTTTTTTTGACGCTGTTTTTTGCATTCCACGCGGTTTTTGACGAGGTTTTTGACGCGGTTTTCGCTAGCGGTTTTCGCTAGGGTTTTTTTTTCCTATATGTGCTATAGAAACTGCAGGCGAAAACCGCGCGGTTTTTTGCAAAAAACCGCGCGGTTTTGTGTGCAAAAAACCGCGCGGTGTTTTACCGCGCGGTTTTCGCCTCCCATTCACTTCTATGCAATTCTTCAGGCGTTTTCCGCCTGAAGAAAGGTCATGTCGCTTCTTCAGGCGGAAAACGCTAGGAGGAAAAAAAAAGCTAGTGGTCTACATAGACCACCATGTTAAAGGAGAGGTTTTTGAAGCGAATTCCGCTGTCAAAAACCTCCCCTTTGCCCACGTGTGAACTAGCCCTAAGGGTATGTTCACATGGCGGAAAAGGTGCAGTACTGGCATTCCGTCACAGCATCCTGATTAGGCCCGAATGAATAGGAGCGTCAGTGCTGTAAATGCAGACTATTATAGCACATGCATGTAGATTGCAAGGACACACAGCTGCAAAAAATGCGATTGTGTGCCTGGGCCCATAAAAATGCATGTGTCCTTACTGTGACAAGACATTGAACCCAATTTCCCACTAGCTATAACACTGATGGGGGGAGCACTTGCGTATTCTCTCTCATAAACTGTAAATCTGGGTGTCCCTTGATATTCGCTCGCACAGCTTATACGTTCCCTTCCTGACGCAGCCAGTTGTGTTCTAATGATTAAGCGATTTTTGGGTTTTTTTGTCTTCACATTGTATAAGCTAAATTTTTGTTTGTTTTCTGGCGATGTCGCCATATATGTTTGCGATATGAGGTGTACTTTTCAATGCCACCATTTTGGGGTGCCTGTAACTTATTTTCTAAATTTTAAATTTCTGACATTGCATTTTAGCATTTAATTTTTTTCCCGTGCTGCATACAACATAAGTAACATGTGACCTTTATTCTGCAGGTTGGTACGATTACGGCGATACCTCATTTATATTCTTTTTCCATTCGCTGCTAATTGTACAGAATAAAATTCAATTCAGGGAAAAAATCTATTATTTTTGCATCGCCATCTTCAGAAAGGCATAACATTTTTATTTTTCTGTTTAAAAAAAGAGCTGTTGAAGGGCATTTTGGTTTTCATCTGACAATTATAACCTGATTAGGTGGTGAATAATCATTATTTTGTGTGTTTTTTCTAAGTTTTTTAATGTCGTTTAGCGTGCAGGTTAAATAATGTTTTATTTTTATTGTTCTGTTTTTTACGGACGTGGTGATACCAAATATGTATTTTTAAAAAAAAAAAAAAAATTCTTTATTTTTCATAATAAAACATTTTATATGGGAAAATTGGATTTTTGGATTTGGGATTTTTTTTTTAACATATTTTTAACAAGTTTTTTTTTTTACTTTTTTTTTTTTTTTAAATTTTCTGTCCCTATGGGGGTTTGAAGCAGTGATCTTTTGATCACTGCTTCAATACATACCGTATTTTTCGGACTATAAGATGCACTAAGGTTTTAGAGGAGGAAAATAGGGAAAAAAATTTTGAAGCAAAAAAAATTTGTAAAAAAATTTAACATAATTTAACATAATAATATTTCACCAATGTAAATAGAACCGGGGGGTTTTGGACACACGGATACCAAATGTGTATGTGTTTCAACAGTATTGTTTTTGTTCTATATGTGCTCTAGGGATATGGGGGTGATTTGAACATGCATACATGCGTGCGTGCGTGCGTATATATATATATATATATATATATATATATATAATGAGGCATTCAGGGTCTAAACTAATGTGGTGGATCCCAGAAGAAATGCTGTAGACACAAATGTGATCAACTGTAATTTCAGATCTCACTGAGTGAGATCTCACATAGTGAAGCTATGCAAGAAGAGAAACAGGGGCGGGCCAGACGGGTGAAGGAGGCGTGGTTTAGTAAGCAAACTAGAAAACACACCTCCTTCACCCATCTGGCCCGCCGCTCTTTCCCTGTCTGTGTGGCTTCATTGCAGGAGCTAGACCTGAGAGGCAGTGAAGGAGGGGCGGGACAGACGGGGGAAGGAGGCGTGGTTTTCGTGGCATGATTGAAACCACGCCTCCTTCACCCATCTGGCCCGCCCCTCCTTCCCTGCCTCTCATATCTCACTCCGGGAATAAAGCCACACAGGAGGGAAGGAGGGGCGGGCTAGACAGCGCTGCTCTACTTTTGCTTAGCACAGACCGGACAGGGACGGGACACAGCGATATACGCTGCAATACACTGTGTATTGCAGTGTATAGGAGGCTGTCAGCCCATGCACACACATGGGCTGGCAGTCTCCATTCCTGGCAGGATCGACCAGTTACGTGTAGGAACACATAGAGGGCAGACCCGGGGTCACTGAACAGACCTCAAGCTGTCCGAAACCCCTGAGATGCCCAGAATATAAGGAAACCCCTGAGATGCCGGCATCTCAGGGGTTAACACAAGTCATAAGAGCAGCGCAGGCGCGCACAAAGTCACGTGACATGGTCAGACTGTGTCACATGTCCCTCCATGTCACGCGCACGGTGGTCAAGGCAGGCATGTCAGGGAGCCGGCAGAGCCATGTTAGTGGGGGGCGTGGCTTTGAAAATAAAGAGACAGAAGCAAAAATGCAAATGAATGTCTATGAATAAGTTTATTATTTATGTTTGTGCTGCACATTGCAGACTTTTACCTATATAGTGGCCAACCCCTTTAAGTGCTCGGCTGACGGAAATCCTTACTGTCTCTCTCCAGTATATCACTAGACCACGCACTTGTCACCTTAAAAAAATGTCCTTCCTCATATTATAAAGCAGGAGGAGCTGAGCAGTGTGATATAGTTTTATGAGAAAAGATTCTTCACATGTTATTGTTGTTACAGGTTGTTACAAGACAGAGTTGTGATGACTATGCTGAGACTGTAACAAACCGTGCACTCGTGTGTCCATCACATGACCATGGACTAAGTTTTATCCACTGGAAGCAGAGATCTAGAAAAAATGTGAGGAATTGATACAGAAAATATATTGGAAAACTTCTCATTAAACAAGCAGTAGCATTTATTTGTTGAAACTGGACAACCCCTTTAATTAATAATAGTCTTTCTCTTGAAAATCCCTTTAAAGAGGACCTTTTCACCACCTCCAACAAGTACAACTCTTTCATTTGATTCTGGCACAGTTGGAATTTTTCCTCTAGCCCCCACAGTTCCTGAGCAGTCAATGCTGATAGTTTTGGTGCATGATATACTATTTGGTCTCTGTACTGTCAGGAGGGCGGTGTCAGGAAGGAACAGGCAAGGGGTGTGACTCTGAACTCTGACAATGGCTGCCTCTGATTGGAGCTCTGAATCACGCCCCCTACCTGAAACTGACATTACAGGTCTTAAATAGCACATCAGGCACCAAAACTAACTGCCCTTGTGCCTCAGGAATGGTGGGGGCTAGAGAGAAAATTCCAGCTGTGCTGCAATTAGTGAGCAGAGCCTAACAGATGGTAAGAACTAGAATTGGTTGAGGTGATGAAAGGTCCTCTTTAAGAAAACCTGCCACTGTTCTATATTCCAGAGTTGAGCCCAGTAAGTTCCTGTGCAAGTCACATTACAATACCTTTTATGAGGCAAAGATTAAAGAACAGATTTGTAAGAAAACTGTGTAAATAAAAGTAATTGGTTTTGTTAGATGTAAAAGACAAGTGAATATTGATGAGAATGATATTTTTCCCGGTTGGAGGTAGTGGTGTTTTACAGCTTGCTATAACAACTTTTCCTGCAAAGTCATTTAGAAATGTTCCTTATTAATGGAGACTTCATATTACTCGGAACATAACAGTTGATTTCATAATGTGGAAAGCAGTTCCCATGGGAAAGAGAGGACATGATGAGCTCTCCTCCGCAGGACTGCCGGCAACCTGAAAAAATACTAGATTTAATTACCGGAGACAAAGAGAACAAATCTGGAGTAATCTATGAAATCCGATTGTGTTTCTGCATTCGGTGCGACTCGGTCTTATAGGAAAAAATGAGAAAAAGCGTTTGGAGACCAAACAATAGCCGACTGAATGATAGCGATGGAGCACAACAATACATGAATGGGAACGTAAGGTGATAAAACACGAGGCCTTGAGTAATTGCCGCTAGTTGAGGTTGTAATATTAGCAAGATGCTTTATCTAAAACCCAAGAAAAAAGGCAAAACATCATCAATCTAACAATTAACTACGTCAGACCCAACAAATAAAATCTTGTCTAATCCATGTCATTTTATGGCTAGTAATTATGGAATAATAGGTGAGTGAACATGGCTGTAAGGAACGTCAATGATCATCACAAGGCTGACTCAAGGACAGGGATGAGTAATGAATTGGAGAAACTGCACAGTACAAGGATCAAAATAAGTCGCCCATTATGACGCCCGCTATAGAAAGGAACAAGAGATTGCTATTTCCCTCCATGTTTCTCTGGAGATGGAAGTATTGCCCAGGTTTTTGCTAACTAGTATCATAAGAGATGGGACAAACCAAGGTTGACCTCTATACCAGTTGCATGACCTGCCTCTATGGTATGTATACTGATGATGTAATAATTTACTACGTAATACCACCCTGAAATATGGGGCTGAGTATAATGTAGCCCTTATTTCACTTTTGGAGATCAGGGTCGTACTGGACCACCAGAGTACTAAAGGATCCTCCACTGGACCCCGTAATACAACAAGGCCTCAAATGTCCATCAGAAAACAAGTCCATTTAGAAATGACTTACGATCTAGGGTCTGTTTCTGCTATGGGACAATTTCCTTTACTGTACCAAAGGATTCCTAGTCCTACATAGATGGCGTTATTCATACGGTATGATTTTATTCTCAAAAAATACTAGTGGTGGCTGCAATGACCCTCAGATGGAGTCCTACACTGGTGGTAATGTTCATATAGTATTATTATATTCTTAAGAAATACTAGTAGTGGCTTCAATGACCCCAGCTGGAGTCCTAGTCCTACACTGGCGGTGATAGCCATATGGTATAATATATTCTCAAGAAATACTAATAGTAGGCACAATGATTCCCAGTAGGAGTCCTAATCCTTCACTGATGGCGATAGTCATATTACGTATTATTATATTCTCAAGGGATACTAGTAGTAGCTGCAGTGACCCCATCTGGAGTCCTAGTCCGACACTGGTGGTAATGTTCATATGGTATTATATTCTCAAGAAATACTAATATTAGGTACATTAACCCCAGTGGGAGACCTAGTCCTACACTGGTGGTGATGTTGATATAGTATTATTATTAATAAATACTAGTAGTAGCTGTAATAACCACAGATACTAGGGTTAATCTCCTGCTGATCTGCTCCATCTTTGGGATGGGACTTAATTTTTTTGCCCTACTGCATACAAGGTAGAAGGGTGAGGTTGCTGCCCCAGCTGGTTGTCTTATAGCCAGGAAACAAGAGTGAGGAGGAGGAGGAGGAACATAGCTGAGCACCTAAAACACTTCTTGTGTTTGGTGTACTTATTAAAACCCCCCCACTAAACTAAGAAAATACACAGAAACATTATAACATCTTACAACCCTTCCTCTATTAATCTTCTCCTTTCCCTTCGTTCTATGCTGTTACAGTTAAAATTGAAGGATATATAAAGAAGTCTTCTCTGTGTGTCCCAAGAACTCAGTTATGCGACTGTCTGTCATATAAGTGACTGCAACAGAAGCCTCCATGTGCTGCCCTGTTTGCAAAAGTCTCACTAAGCCCAACCCCTTTGGCTAAACCTCATCTCCTTTGCCAGTCAATGGAGCAGCCGAAAAAAAGGTTACCACCTTGTTTCTCTGCAGGATCTCTATAAGACTGTGCCACGATCATGAAGACCATTCAAAAGTCTTACAATAATGAAGTTTTTCCCCTTCAGGAACAATGCTGACTTGCAACACAGAGAACATATCTGACCCATATTATATTACTGGACAAGAATAACAAAACCCTTTACCTGCCCCTACACTAAACATCTACAAAACATAAATGGCGTTAGGAGGACACAAGGATTAAAGACATATTTGGAGGTTTCCCTGCCACAATAAGGCTGGAACTCACTGTAATACATGGATGGTTGGCTCCATCATCGGGGGACCTGTGGTTTATAGAGTAGGTCC
The DNA here is from genome assembly GCF_031893055.1 of Leptodactylus fuscus. Taxonomy (NCBI): domain Eukaryota; kingdom Metazoa; phylum Chordata; class Amphibia; order Anura; family Leptodactylidae; genus Leptodactylus; species Leptodactylus fuscus. The sequence continues at coordinate 338,852,832 of NC_134265.1, forward strand.
CTAAAAAGGGGCTTTACAGGCCCAAATAGAGTTTTCATTCTGGTTACCCATCAACCCAGACCGGACACACATCTAATGTTCTTACAGCCTCCATGTACTGGAAACTGGTGCAGAGGACAGAGAGCGTGTGCAGCCTGCTCCTATTCCAGTAACAGCAGTGCAGGCTCCTATTACTTGTACAGGATCAGCCTGCACGTGCTCCTCATCCACTACAACGGCTACAGACAAAAACATGATGCGTTTCCGTCATGGGGTTTTCTGCAGCTCGCTATATGGGGCCTTAGCCTTAAGAGCGTCTGCAAACACTGTGTAAGGTGCTTGAAGGGAACTTGTATAGTATAGAACTTGGAGCAAGTTGATTTAAGAAGTCCATCTTCCCGCCATCCGTCAGCCTGATGTGTACCGTGCATACTATGCAACCACTATACAGTAGGTTGCAAATCACTGGTCCTATTGGGGCTTGTGGGTAATAATAAATAATCCCACTTACTGTACAAGTAATAAAACCTGCTTTGTTATAATAAACTCTGATCAATAGCTGTTCCCGAGCCAAGAAGTCCTGTTTGTCCAGACCAGAGAGCAGCACTTTTTTTCTGAGCACTCAAGCAAATTAAAGTGATAAACTGAAGTGTTCAGCATGTACAAAGCTATACAAGTACTGCGGCATAACCTAAAGTAGGTCCGTGCTGTAAAAACAAAGGCAAAAACAAGCGAGCGGGGGTCCTTTAGTAGTGTTTGTCTAACCCGAGGCATGTGAGGGATGTAAGGTGGGGACGGATCAGTATAAGATGGACACCAATGACTATAATGGGGTCCCCATTAGGTTTCCATCAAGGTGACTTGTCCTGAATCTTCCTTATCCATACTCATGATATGACTGGGTTTGGCCATCTCTTGGAATCTATTGTACATAGGATTGTCACACCTCTCACCTGATAGCGAAGCATTCGGTATGTAAGGTTATAGTCACACAGAGTTTTTTGCAGGCTGCAAAAAATATGCTTCAGGTATTAGGAAATGTTTTTTTGATGTGGTTTTTTTTTCATGGTGCAGTTTTTATCGCATTTTTTGTTGCAGTTTTTGCTCCAGCACACTATACGGAACTGGAAACTTTCCTTTAACAAAAGCGTCGCTAGAGGGAAAAAACTGCTACTGAGTCCCATTGAAATGAATGGGAGGTGTTTTTTGAGACGAATTCCAAACCAACTTGCAAAAAACTCTGTGTGAAAATACTCTTAGAATTCCTCTGGTCTCACAGAAGATTAGATACTGCCAGACGGGTTAGTTCACACGTAAATTACGTGTGGCTTATTTTGGCACCGGAAAAAAACGCTTCCTAATTAGGAAGCTTTTTTTGGACCTTGCCACACTTTTTGGAGCTTTTTTTGGAGCGTTTTTTTGTAAAAACTGCTTCAAAAAAAGCCAGGCTGTTTTCTCCTCCCGTAAAGTGAATGGGCCACAAAAAACGCGCAGAAAAAAACGTGCGTTTTTCGCCTCCCATTCACTTCTATTGCTTTTTTCAGGCGGAAGAAAGGTCATGTCGCTTCTGTTTTTCTGCTAGCAGAAAAATCTGCTAGCAGAAAAAAAAAAAAAAAAACTAGCAGTCTACATACACCGCTATTGTAAAGGGGCGGATTTTGAAGCGAAATCCGCTGTCAAAATCAGCCTCTTTGCCCCTGTGTGAACTAGCCCGAAGTGTCTAAGGGGACATTCACACAGAGGAAGTTGGCGCTGATTCAGGCACGACAACTCGCGGCAGAATCAGCGCTGAAAAAAAAGACTCCCATTGACTTCAATGGCTTCCGTTTTCCGCGCAGAACCCTTTGAAGTCAATGGGAGTCTTTTTATCAGCGCTGATTCTGCCGCGAGTTATCGTGCCAGAATCAGCGCCAACTTCTTCCATGTGAATGCCCCTTAAGTGCACCTTATTTCACCCCGCACTAATGAAAACATTTTCACACTCAACCAAGCCAAGTGTGAATGTGTAAGAGAGAAGAGAGGAATAGCTGTTGGCCAAACAAGTATTTGGCCAACACCTACCTAAATTCAATGCCCACCTTTAGGTGAGGGCTCCATACCAATGTTGCATTGCCCATGGGGCACAGTGAGATTATAAGATTATGAAATCCCCTTTTCAGTGCTACTTGACAACTCTTTCCCCCCCACAACAGAAAATCCAGGGTTCTCTCCCTTTCTACATCTTAATGATCATCTCCTTTCTTATTTGCTAAAATTGCAGGACCTGTAAACACGCCATCCTGGTGCAGGTTCTTACCACTCTCTTACCATCCTGTGATGGGTTTCTTAGCAGCCTGATGGACTGTACATGGTATGTTCACCCTTGATGAAACTTCAAAGCTAGATGTGCAGGGCACCTTACCATGTTGTGTCCAACCATGCTGCTATGGGAGCCTACTCTATGTATGGTCTTAGTTATAGGATATAATAGGACTCCCAGCACGTGTATACGGTAGTACAATGGTTATTATGGATTATTCTGTTACATGGCTTCTGCCTATTCTTTCGTATTTCTATTTTATAGTTATGTAGTAAAGAAATGAATTAAACCCTAGTATACAGAAACTACCAGTGCTTCATAGTATATACTCTAAACCTAATACTTCCTTCATTATACACAATATCTATTACTTATTACTTTCCTTATAGCTCAGTATTAGGTACTATAACATTCTAGAGGCCTACATTATAATATATACCCGATGCCTTTAACAGAAACATCAAAACCGGTGGAAAAAAAGGTAACGAAAGGCCAAGAATATAAATGGATCTCTTCAAGAACACAATTTCCACCAAGCGGCATTAACATTAACTTTATCACGGATCAATACTCTGCCTGCCAGTCAGCAAACTCCTGCCGCAGACACTCACCGATGCAGTTACATTACCTTCGATATAAAACACAATACATAAGCATCAAATACACGAGAAGTTTCACGCAAGACACAGACAATAAGGAGCAACAAGTAAACACGGTACTTACGAGATTCCTTTCTTTGGAGGTATCCTAGCTGTCCTGCTATCAGCATCCTTTGTTAGCTCCAGGACCAGTAGCTCCAATGAGCTTCATTCTTTCCATCCATGAAGAAGCGCAGACCCCAAAAGTCGGATTGGTAAGAGCATGGATTTGTGTCGACCAGTTCCCTAATTGTACTTAAGGCATATGGTAATTTGGGAGAGAAGGAGGCTTTGAGGGATGCTAATGAAGGGGAGTTGGTTACCTTCTCCAACAATAAGGAGTCTATGCAGACGCCACATGTTGATCTCGAGAAGGAGGACTGCCCTCGCGAGCCAGACAGCGGCTACAGGAGCAATAAAGAAATTATAGCCCTGTGTGCAAACACATCACTACTCAATTGATTTCCCCGAGACAGTGATGTATTTCCTGACGGATTCTGTTTAGGACGCCAGCTATGGAGGGAATAAATTCTAGGCTGTGAGTAAGTGATCATCAATCGCAGAGCTACATTAACATCTCTGCGCGCTATGTAATACGCCGATGCTACCTTAATGAACACCAAGACCCTTCCGTTTATACATTAAGGATTAAAGGTGCGACGCATCCCGGCTTGGCGCGCCACGTTTACACACTCTGCCGATGACTCTTTATGTAAATGTATACAGAAAGTTATTAAATGTGAACAGACATTTCATGGGTCAGCAATTGCAATAGACTATCAGACTGTTCGCGCAGCTTCTAACCTTCCTCTCGCTGAAGGTGCATTGCAGCACTGGACTCAATTGATTTAGTGGATGTCTTCTATTAGCGAGAGTGCTCCTCTCATCTCATAGTCCCTCCCTTTGTTATAATATATCATTAAGAGCAATGCCAAGAGCCCGCCTGGCACAGTGACCGAGGGAAAACTTTCATGCTGCAGACCAGAACAAAGACAGACGTTCTTAATAGGAGTCGAAAGATTTCTAAGTGAACAGCCTCAAGCTACACCGCTAATATTACCGCTTACTGTATATGAGACGCCATACTTTACAAGTGAAGGTTCACTGAAGATGACAACACTGTATGCTGGTCAAGAAATGAAATGGACTGGTGCCATGTTACTGACCACATGGTAGGTGCACTCACCGGCTTCATAAAAGGGAGTCTGTCACCAGAACCCAGCCCCATAGATAGATATGTTAGGCTGAGTTTACACGGGGTATTTTGGATAGGATTTTGAGGCCGTATCAATAGGAGCCGGACATGCTCATTCTTCAGGAAGAGTCGCCTCCCAAAGACACTCCCTCCTCCCGACTGGGCCCATTCATTTGGGCCTAATCCAGAGTGGAGTACGCGACTAGATGCCGGTGCACTGTACTAGCATCCAGTCGCGGCTACCAGTATTTTGGACCGGAACATGAGGAGCCTCCACCCACCTCAGGTTCTGGTCTAAAATACCCATGTGAACCCAGCCTTAGGGTCACCTGAATCAAATGTTACTTTCCTCTTTGTGAATCGTCGTCCCTGTTACTGACAATATGTACATGAGCTCTGTGGAACATTGAGAAGTCATCATTGCCCCAAAGATGTAATGACAATGTCCTCATTGCTCCAAAAAGCACATAGGCATATTGACAAAAACAGCAACAAAGGCAACGATTCGTAAGTGAAAACTTTGTTTGATTCAAGTGACCCTAACCTATATGTCTGCAGGGCATCTATGCCCAGTCTCCATATGGGGATTCCGTTCCCCTCTCCGCATGAAAAATGTGGAGAGAAAAGTGCTATAAGTGGCGCTTTTCCCTCCGCATTTTTTACCCTTCTCAAGCAGAAACCGAATGTAATCCGCGCAGACTCCATTAAAGTCTATGGGGTCCCAGGAATTCCTAAGGTAACTGCTTTTTTACGCGAATTAGGTTTCTGTTCGGGGAGGGGGATCCTGAATGGAAACCTGTACACAGATGTGATCCAGGCTTGAGGTGATAACCGGACTCTAGCGACAAACTTCTTAAAGGGAGCCTATCACCAGAAATCAGAATATCAACCCATCCTGACAGATAGATAGGTTAGGGTCACCTAAATTAAATGGTATTTTGACCTTGTGAATTGTCGCCTCTGTGAGTTCTGTGGAGCAATGAGGACATCACCATTGCTCCAAAGAGGTAATGACAATGCCCTCATTGCTCCAAAGAGCAAATTTGCATATTGACAAAAACAGCACTCTCTCAGCAATGGAGGCAGCGAATCATATTTGATTCAGGTAACCCTAAAGTATATGGTCTGCAGGGCTTAGCTGATAACCCGGACTCTAGTGACAAACTCCCTCAGGGATCCTATCATTGGAAACCCCTTTTTTTCCTGACTAAGACGTAGGACTAGCCTTAAGAAAGGCTACTCTACTCCTTCCTTTAGATGTCTTCTCCGTGCCGCTGTTCGGTAGAAATTCAAGTTTTCTTCGGTATGCAAATGAGATCTCTCGCAGCACTTGAGGTGTCCCCAATGCTTCGAGAGAAATCTCCAGCACCGCCTCCATCTTCTTCTGGAACGTCCTCTCCTTGTGTCTTCATCCCTCCTGAGCTTCAATCTTCTAGGCCTTGGACCTCAGGCAGAGCCAACTGCGCATGCCCGGGCCACAAGAAAATGGCCGCTTACTCAGTAAGCTGGTATAAGCGGACATTTTCTTGTGGCCGCTTACACAGTAAGCTGGTATAAGCGGACATTTTCTTGTGGCCGCTTACACAGTAAGCTGGTGTAAACAGCCATTTTCTTGTGGCCCGGGCAAGAGCAGTCGGCTTTGCCCGAGGCCTAGAAGATTGAAACCCAGCTCCAGAAGAAGACACAGGGAGGGGCGTTCCAGAAGAAGATAGAGGCGTCACTGGAGAGTTATCTCGCAGCATTGGGGACACCCCCAGTGCTGTTTGAGAGCCAGGGCCCGCCCTCAGTGCTGCGAGAGGACTCATTTGCATAGAAGAAAACCCGGATTTCTACTGAATGGCGGCGCGAAGAAGACATCTAAAGGTAGGAGAATAATAGCCCTTCTTAAGACTATTTCTAAGTGTTATCAAGAAAAAAAGGGTATGCAATGATAGGATCCCTTTAAATGAAGTCACTTTTAGAAATAAGGAGTTTCATGGAAAAGTATGATTTGGAAAATTTAATGTTGACGCATATCTCTATTCTAGACTAAATAATTGGGAAAATGTCAAGGAAAACAATCATTTTGTAAAGAATGTAATTATTAACCCAAATGCCCCTTGAGCTTGCACACAAATTTACATACAGTACATTATATCTGACGTAAAGACAGTAAGAGAATCGCTCCTGACATGTCTGTTTTTGTAATAACTGTATACTACAAGAAATACCAATTCTCAACCATCTTTTCTTATCTGGAAAATCTTTCTATGTGTTGTGTTTCTCTGTTATTACTACTAGAAATGAATGAATGAATGAATGAATGAATTGACAATTGGGGATAACATTGCCTAGTCCAATCAGTGCCAGCAGTATGACCGATAAGCCTGGCAAGCCTGATAAAATGTGTATCGCATGAAACGATCGTCGTTTGAACTATATGTCTTTCCATCTACTCGATTCCCATGCACTGGAGTTGTTTTAAAGAGATGAAATAAAGTTTGCTGGTTTTAGACCCGTTGTCTGGTGAGTGCCCTGTTTTTTGCTCTACTTTTTTGCTATTTTTGTCTGGACTTTATACACAGAGAGAGTACCACCTGGAAAGCGTTATTAGCTGTTCATTTTGACAACGTGGTTACCCGTTAGATGCTCCATATATTGCAAGTGTTTCAAATGCCTTTTTAAGAATTTAAAACTTCTTTCCAGTAGTGCCGCTTTATTTCTTTCTATTCTTTCCAAGATGGTTATTTGTCATTTAATGCTCCAGGAGGGAAAGATGGACATCAAAGTCCATTACCGAGTTAGTTACATTTATTAGTTTCTTGCAGAGTACTTTATGCTGAACCATTCATGGCGACAAGTCATTTGGGCTCTGGATGACTAGGAAGATGGTGATGCATGAGCATGACATAGTGCGCGGCCATCGCAGTGTTCAAAAGAAAATTAGAGGCCGCCATATTAATCACTGGCATGTAAAACACAAGGGTGCTGAACAGACGGAGCTGGAAGGTGCCCCGAAGCGCACAAAGTGACTCAACTAAAGCGCAAAGTACAACTCAATATTATTACTATCTGTCGATTTAGAGTAACTATCAATGCACTCAATCTGTCCAGCTGCAGTGTCTATCTATCTATCTATCTATCTATCTATCTCCTATCTATCTATCTATCTATCTATCTATCTATCTATCTATCTATCTCCTATCTATCTATCTATCTATCTCCTATCTATCTATCTATCTCCTATCTATCTATCTATCTATCTATCTATCTATCTATCTCCTATCTATCTATCTATCTATCTCCTATCTATCTATCTATCTATCTATCTATCTATCTATCTATCTATCTATCTCCTATCTATCTATCTATCTCCTATCTATCCATCTCCTATCTATCCATCTCCTATCTATCTATCTATCTATCTATCTATCTATCTATCTCCTATCTATCTATCTATCTATCTATCTATCTATCTATCTATCTATATCTATCTCCTATCTATCATCTATCCTGCATATAGATAAAGGTCCTATGTCTACACAGTGCTTACTAGTCATGCACTTGTCACATTGCATTGTTTGTCACATCACTGTGTGCATTATTCCTATACTATGACAATACTATATAACGATACTGTGATTTGTCTCTGATCTAACCCCTTATTATCACTTCACTTGGTTCATTCTCCATATGTTCCCTTCCTGCTCTTGTTATACATGTACTATGACATGACTCCTATGCGACATCACTGCAGCTATGTTTCTCATGCTGTAACATCACCTTAGTCTATACTACGTGCTGTTTATTATCCCTGTAAGATATCACTTCTTATTATCTGTATAGTCACAGCACAAGGTTTTTCTTTGTTATCCCTGTGGTGGGATACATTGCGTGGATTATCTATCCTCTACAACATCATGTTAAGGATGATTTCTGTGTAGTGACATTATTGTGTGCATTTATAGGGCTGTAAGTATACGAGGTGCAGCAATTGCAATTGACCTTGGAAACTGGTGTCTGTGGAGGCCAAACCATTCCTCCCTCCACAAAAGTATATTAGGACTATAAATTCTGCGTACAGTTGTGGAACTGTATGGAAGATTTTGCATTGGGTCATAGCAGATTCAGTTTTATCTATTTATCTATCTATCTCCTATCTATCGATCTATCTATCTATCTCCTATCTATCTATCTATCTATCTATCTATCTATCTATCTCCTATCTATCTATCTATCTATCTCCTATCTATCTATCTATCTATCGATCTATCTATCTATCTCCTATCTATCTATCTATCTATCTATCTATCTATCTATCTATCTATCTCCTATCTATCTATCTATCTATCTATCTATCTATCTATCTATCTCCTTCCTATCTATCTATCTATCTATCTATCTATCTATCTATCTATCTCCTATCTATCTATCTATCTATCTCCTATCTATCTATCTATCTATCTATCTATCTATCTATCTATCTATCTCCTATCTATCATCTATCTATCTCCTATCTATCTATCTATCTATCTATCTATCTATCTATCTATCTATCTATCTATCTATCTATCTATCTCCTATCTATCTATCTCCTATCTATCTATCTATCTATCTATCTATCTATCACCTATCTATCTATCTATCTATCTATCTATTTAATATTTCCTTCCATACTGTAAGCCCTTGCGGGCAGGGCCCTCTATACCACTGTACCAGTCGGTCACTGTTAGTATTGTGCATATTATGTGTATTGTATGTCGCCCCTCAAATGTACAGCACCATGGAATTAATGGTGCTCTATAAATAAACAGCAATAATAATAACTTTTGATCTATGTAATACATCTCTATTATCTATTTAATATCAATATTTATATTCTGTTAATATTTATTTATGTAATATCTATCTGACATAAATATGTTTCTCTTTTTTTTTTCCTCTCCCTATCAGTATGTGTTTATAGTGTGGAAGGAAACCCACACAAAGGGCTAGTTGACACAGTGTTCCGTGTGTACACATTCTGTTGCGGTTGTTGCGGCAGGATGGCGGTGCATTGCACTGGCATCCCATCGCGGCATTCCGTGAAGGATTAAGCCCAAATGAATGGGTCGGAGCCTCACACTGCGGATGATTCAGCCGCGGAATCCACAGCAAGATAGCGCAGCTTGCTTCTTTTTTCTGCTACAAGCTAGCGGAAAAAAAGAAGTGAGCGACTCCCATTGAAGTCAATGGGAACAGTGGATTTGGAGGTGGATTCCGTGTCAAAATTCACTGCCAACTTGCTCCGTGTGATTTAGCCCAAAAGGAGAGAACATAATCCTTGCATATGTTGCCCTAGGAAGGATTCGAACACAGGACTCCAGCACTACAAACCACTGAGCCACCGTGCTGCTGTCTGTTTCTCTATCTACAGTATCTCTCTCTCTCCCTAATATCTATCTAGCTATATATTCATCCATCCAACTATCTAATAGTTATCTCTCTATCTGTCTATTTATCTATCTATTGTGAGAGAGTGAAGGGTGTAGACTGGGAAGACAGGTATGTCCCAGCCAGGCAGCTAAAGGGTGTTTGGTAAAGACTCACACCAAGGAGGTCAGCTGACTAACCAGGCCCTAATAACAGTCTGTGTGTGAAGACTAGCAGGGTGGCACCACACAGACAGAGCTGACCTGTCCAGACCGGACCTCCAAAGCAGGTACCGTGCTACCCGTTGTTGTTGCCAAGGTGGGAGACTGGTAGCCAGTCTCCTGTATAGTCAGGGAAAGGTTTCCTTACGTTTAAGTTAGTTTCTCAGCCGAGAGGGATTTTGTTTTGTTTATCCAGTGGCTTTGCAAAAGCAGTGTATGCGTTACATGTGAATAAAGCCTGAACTTGTGTGCAATCCGGTGTCTGTGTCCCTGTGTCCTGCACTGCTACAAGCACCTACCTGAACGATTCCTCACACTATCTATAGCTAGGTTCACACTAGTGCTCTGTCTCAGCTCGGTGATTCTGTTTCCCATTCCGTTCCCCTTTTTGGGCAGAAACTTGGCGGACCCCATTATACTGTAGTCTAAAGGGTGCAAAGGTTTCTGAGGGTAACTGCTTTTTTAAGTTGATTAGTTTTCGGTTTGGAAGGTCCCCAAGCGGACCTCCCCAAACAGAAACCCCAACGATAGTGTAAACCTAGTGTAACATCTATCTTGTATTTAATAAATACAACAAGTTGTAGCAGCAGCACAAGAATCTAACAAGGTAGGTGCTAGCCCCAAGGAACCAAACAGATTCCTTGGAAGTATCCATAATAGTGATTCCAGGCAGCACTTACAAAGATAGTTGAAGAAAAAAGGGGGGTGCATTGGTGAATATAGTGCCCCTCTTTTTTCTATATATATATTTGGAGTGCTGGCTGGAATCTGTTTTTTAATGTATTTAATAGTTACATATTTATCTAATATCTATCTACAATATCTATCCATTAAACTACCTAATAGGTATCTATTGAACTAACATCTACCTATTTAACCCCTTCCCGCCGATGGCATTTTTTGATTTTCGTTTTTGACTCCCCTCCTTCTAAACCCCATAACTTTTTTATTTCTCCGCTCCCAGAGCCATATGAGGTCTTAATTTTTGCGGGACAATTTTTTCTTCATGATGCCACCATTAATTATTCTATATAATAATGTACTGGGAAGCAGGAAAAAAATTCAGAATGGGGTGGATTTGAAGAAAAAATGCATTTCTGCGACTTTCTTACGGGCTTTGGTTTTACGGCGTTCACTGTGCAGCCAAAATGACATGTCCCCTGTATTCTGTGTTTCGGTACGGTTCCAGGGATACCAAATTTATATGGTTTTATTTACATTTTGACCCCTAAAAAAAATTCAAAAACGGTGTTAAAAATTTTTTTTTCTAAAAGTCGCCATATTCCGACGGCCGTAACTTTTTTATACATAGGTGTACGGGGATGCATAGGGTGTCTTTTTTTGCGGGGCCGGTTGTACTTTTTAGTTCTACCATTTTCGGGAAATGTTATTGCTTTGATCACTTTTTATTCAAATTTTTATCAGAATTAAAACAGTGAAAAAACGGCGGTTTGGCACTTTTGACTATTTTTCCTGCTACGGCGTTTACCGAACAGGAAAAATATTTGTATAGATTTGTAGAGCGGGCGATTTCGGACACGGGGATACCTAACATGTATATGTTTCACAGTTTTTAACTACTTTTATATCTGTTCTAGGGAAAGGGGGGTGATTTGAACTTTTAATACTTTTTATATTTTTTTATATTTTTTTTTTTATTTTTTTTTGCATTTATTAGACCCCCTAGGGGTGTTGAACCCCAGGGGGTCTGATCACTAATGCAATGCATTACAATGCTAATGCATTGCAATGCATTGCAAAAAAGCATCATCTCTTTTGCAGGCTGTATACACCAGCCTGCAAAAGAGAGAATTTGCAGAATGGCTGGGAGCCTTTAACAAGGCTCCCGGCTGTCATGGCAACGGGGGTCGGCCCTGGATCATGCTCCAGGAGCCGGCGATCCCTGCCAAAATGGCGGCGCCCATGCGCCACTGGGAAAATGGCGCCTCCGGCGCCTTTGACAGCAGCGCCGGAGGGGTTAATGCCTCCGATCGGTCCGGGGACCGATCGGAGGCATTAGAGCCGGTTGTCTACTGCTTAAAGCAGTAGACACCCGGCGGCTATGACGGCCGCCCGGCTCCTGGGAGGTCGCCATAGTTACAGACCCGACACGCGCCGTACTATTACGGCGCATGTCGGGAAGGGGTTAATATCTATCTAGTTATCTAATATGTATTGTCAGGGTCTGGGGTTGCTAGGTGGGGTGGCAGAGACACACAAGTCCAGTTTCTTTTAGTCCAAAACAAAGGAAGAGTTTATTTTCACTCAAAAAGGTAGTGCAGCAACAAAAGGAAACAATACAGAAATAACTCCCTGCCCGGCTAGGCTCTAACTAAACATAGAATAGGTTACCTCACCTAGAATAACAGAAACCCAAAAGCCAGAAGAATCATTCAGGACACAGCTCCAAAAATATGACCTCTCTGGTTGCTCTCCAGCCAAGCCCTGCCCAAGTGTTGCTGCCAGAACATCCCCAAAGTGTGGACTGGAGGGGGGTGGAATGACAGGTCCCACTACCAACCTACCTGTCATTCCTAAAAATCCAGCCCAGTACTGAGCATTTACCGAAATGGTCAGCAGATGAAAGTTGTCTATGAGAACAACCATTCCTGGAGTTTTCTCATCTCACCCACCTTAGTAGTCTGTGTGAGATGTACACCCCCTCCACTACCTGACCAGCCATCGGCTTACACTATGTACAGTATCTATCCATCCATCCAACTAATGCCTACAGTATCTATTGAACTAAGGCTATTATCACACCTGCTTCAGGTGACCGTTTGGGGATTCTGACCCCCATTCTGCTTGAAAAATTCAAAGAGAAAAGCAAGCAGCACTTTTCTCTCTACATTTTTCAGGCGTAAACCCAGCAGACCCCATTATACACAGGATCTCAGATGCAGGTGTGAACATAGCAAAAGATCTTTCTATTTAATATATCTATTTCTGTAATATTTAGATTGTGAGTCCTATATGGGACAGTGAGTGGTGATAACGTCTGTACAGTGCTGCGGAATATGATGGCGCTGTATAAGTAAGCAAAATTTAAAAAAATATCTAGTTAATGTCAATTATGTCAATCTATTTCTATATCTAATATCTATCTACAGTATCTATCCATCCAACTAAAATCTATCTATCTATCTATCTATCTCCTATCCATCTATCTATCCATCTATCCATCTATCCATCTATCTATCTATCTATCTATCTATCTATCTCTCTCTCTATCTATCTCTCTGATCTATCTATCTATCTCTCTGATCTATCTATCTATCTATCTATCTATCTTTCATCTATCTATCTATCTCTCTGATCTATCTATCTATCTATCTATCTATCTATCTATCTATCTATCTATCTATCTCTCTGATCTATCTATCTATCTATCTATCTATCTTTCATCTATCTATCTATCTCTCTGATCTATCTATCTATCTATCTATCTATCTCTCTGATCTATCTATCTATCTATCTATCGATCTATCTATCTATCTATCTATCTATCTATCTATCTATCTATCTATCTATCTCTCTGATCTATCTATCTATCTATCTATCTATCTATCTCCTATCTATCTCTCTATCTCTCTATCTATCTATCTATCTATCTATCTATCTATCTATCTCCATCCATCCATCTATCCATCTATCTATCTATCTATCTATCTATCTATCTATCTATCTATCTCCAATCTATATCTATCTCTCTATCTATCTACATGACACATTATTTTACATTCCTACAAGCAATGATTTTGCAGCCTACTGTTTGCAATCCCTCTGCTTTTTGGGAATCCCATTAAATACACAGTGAAGGTTTTGGCGTGTGCTGTGACAGCCCGGTGTCAGGTGAATGATCATTCTAATATCCTACATATGAATTTGACTCTAGCTGCTAGGGCCAAGCATGCAGGAAGGGAATATCAATATTCGGGCTTTGTTACCATCTTCCGCCTGTGGACAGGTAGTCACTTGTTTAACATCTCAGACTATTTTGCCTGCTATCATCTGGAGCCTGAGGTAAAACGGCTATTTCACATTAGTTGAGAATGAGAAATTCCTATCATACCAAATTCTTCAAGTTTTGATAAGAGCTTAAGACTGATTTATACTGGCTCCTCGCTAGCACCGGGCTCCTAGGAGATGTCTAGGCTGGAACAGCTCATAAATCGTGGCTTTTATTGGTACAGTAAGTGCAGGGCATTCCTGTATAATCTCCAAACTGTACTTAACCATGTCCCTTCACTTCTGCTAGCTAAGCACACTGGAGGCATACGCTTTAAATACCATACTATTAGGAACATAAACTATATACACATCTGAATAGGGGTGTATGCTGCACCATTTTAATCCTTGCTGTAGGACCCTCTTCTAGTCATGGTTAATAATACTGTACATAGATATCTGAATAGGGGCATACATTGTACTATTTAATCCATACATTACAAGCCCATTCTAGTGCTGGCTAATACCATCATACCTCCTAACCACCATAAGATGACTTCATCTTGTTTATCCCATTTTCTTCATATGATCTTTGGGATAATTTGCCTGATCCATACTTGTAGTACCTGTAAGGCCGGGTTCACACAGGGTTTATTGGTCTGGAATCTGAGGCAGAACCCAAAATACGGGTAGATGTGACTAGATGCCGATGCTGTGCACTCCGCTCCGGATTAGGCCCAAATGAATGGGCCTAGGAGGGAGGAGGGAGTGTCTTCAGGTGGAATCGCGAGGCGAGCCTGAAAAATGAGCATGTCTGTTCTTTTTTCCAGGAGCCGGAACAAACCGCTCCCGGAAAAATGAACTGACCAACTTCCATTGATTTCAATGGGAGCCGTCTTTTTGGTCAGGATTTTGAGGAGGATACGGCCTCAAAATCCTGACCAAAATACCCCATGAGAACTCAGCCTAAGAAGGATTCTTGCACAGGTTCTCGCACCCATTAACCACCTGGGACCACAACCAGCTTTCATTTTTCATCGTCTTCCAGACGCTTCATCACATACACAAATACATATATATAGCCTGCAATACATCACTGGTGTATAGTAGTCTATGGAGCCTCATCCTATCTATGGCGGCACACCAAGGATCTCCATTACGTTCCCAACAACCGCTCAGCACCAGGGAGTTGTTTGGGTTGGTCACACTTTTGCTGGATCCTGTACCACGCACACAGTGCACAAAAGCAGGGGAACCAACTCCATGTCACTTAGGGATAAAATAAAGCATCCAGACAAAATAACTAGGCGCCCCTTGTTCAGGGAGTCTAGAACAGCAACATGGTCTGCATTTATGGTGCAATAGATGAGTATTTAAAGCATTTCCAAAAAATACCAAGCAGATTTTTGTTGATGTCTAATTCAGACAGGCTACATCTTATACTTTACCTGTACTACTTGTGGTATGCTAAGTTATACAGACTATGTGCATAGTATGTTCTTCCTTCATAAAATTCCCAAACCCCACAAATATCAGTTTCTGATCAAGCTCAATTTTTACAACATCGGATTCTACTTGCTTAAAAGACAATACAATTTCGGGCTTACCGGTCTCATCTGGAGTTATTGGTGAAGCACTATCTTGGGACAAGGTGGTCCAACTGGAATCTTCATCGCTAGGGGCCAGGTTCTGTATGCGATGTAAGGCGCAGTCTGTCTTTGCACCAGTCTTTGGATGGTCCTTTTTAGTCTCAGGACTAGAGGACACTGTTGGCACAAGACTATCCTCAGGACTTGGAGTCTTGTTCTGCTTTGACAGAAGCATTTCTCCATTCGTAATAATGCCAGGACCTTGACCAGTGATCCATATGGAGTTTTCCTCTTCCTTCACTGCATGGCCATTAGCTAGACTCTGATCAAGGTCTCTGGAAGTGTCAAGATCGGAATAATAATCAAGGAAACTCTTGGTCCTTCTGGGAAGTAGTGGAAGGATTTCAGAGGTTTCTGGATCATCTTCATCTTTGCCTTCTAGTTTTTCAGAAATCCTGTTGACACCATCTTCTAAGCTTACATTCTTGTTTAGGTCTTGTTGTCCTTGTTCAGCAGCTTTTCGCAACTGGTTCTCTCCATTCTTGACCAGTTTGATGTTTGAAGAGCCATTTGACAGAAGGGGTTGTGCTGCTGGGTCAGATAAGCCCATGGCGGCCTGAATATTGGTCAATGCGTATTTTTTTCGGCATTTGGGAGGTGTGTCACTCTTTGTTTCAGTGTGTTTTACATCTGAATTTAGTAGTTCATTGTGAGAGGATCGTAAGTTCAATGTGTTTGGAGGACTGACTGGACCATTCCTATTTGCTATGTCCGTGGCACTGTGGCTTGCCATAAACATTGGAAGTGTTTCCACACTTGAGTCGACTAGAAGAAACAATAAGAAAAGAGCTTGTTATTCATGAAATCTACGTCACACTAGATTATCAAAACCATATCATAATAGTACCCTTCATATACAGTACTTATAATATGTTCTTTGCACTGAAGGTCCTCTGAGTTATGGTTCTAGTATCCAATCATGAGACTATTAGAGACACGGAGGAGAGGGCTTGAGGAGCATTCAGTGCAGTGAGCCCTGACATGGACACTGCACATACAGAGAGTAAACCCAAGCACTTGCAATGAGCCCCGGCATGGACACTACACATACAGAGAGTAACCCCTAGCACTTGCAATGAGCCCTGGCATGGACACTGCACATACAGAGAGTAACCCCAAGCACTTGCAATCTCAGTGCCAGGAGCATTTGGATATCTTGGTCATGCAACAAATGCATAGGCCTGGTTACACAGCTCTGATACTTATAAACTCTCCTATATTACCACTGACTAACCCTAAACATAGGACAGACATCTTTTACTTCATAAAGTGTGTACCTATAAAGAGTTGTCTCATCAAAAGACAACTAATTACACAATGTGACCCCCGAGGTGATCAGCTTATTGCCCATGTCCCACTTCTAGCACCCTCAGTAAAAGCCAACATTCTCCTAGGGATCGATCTGTAACCTGTCGGCCATTTGTAGTTGAACCCTATGGTGGCCCCCTCACATGAATGGCCATCCTTGTAATATATGGAAGTCTTGACCGCTTATACTGAGGTTCTGGTATATAGAGGGGTTCTAAGCAGGGGACCACCTATATAAGTGTATGGATAGCGCATTTGGAAAGCCTCTGTCTCATTAAAGGGAACTTGTCACCATGTACATACTGTGTAATCTGCAGACATCTCGTCATAGAGCAGGAGGAGCTGAGCAGATTGATGTATTGCTTATATTTCTGTTCTTTCTATGCCTGGAAAGAGACATTGAGTCCAGTGAGCGGTCCTAACAGTGACTAATAACTATTCCTGTAGGCCCAATCATTGGTAGGACCGCCCACTGGACTCATTTACTCCTCCCCAATTACAAAACCATAAGTGAATCTGCTCAGCTCCCCCACCCTATAACATGGTGCCTACAGGTTAGGCCTCGTTCACATCTGCATTTGGATTCCGTCCGGAGGAGTCCGCATGAGGACCCTCCCCCCCCCCCTCCCCGAACGGACTATCAAACACAAATGCAAGCGGTGTGCCAGAGAAAGCACACAGATCCCCATAGACTATAATTGGGTCTGTGTGTTTGCTGCCAGATCTCCGCAGGGATCATGCAGACAGGAAAGTGGTTCACAATCTATGTTCCTGTCTGCATGATTCGTGTGGGCAGTGCACGGCCAGCACACAGACCCCATTATAGTCTATGGAGTCCGTGTGCTTTTTCTGCACACCGCTTGCAGTTGCGTTTGGTATTCCGGTCGGGGGGTCCCCATGCGGACTCCCCAAACGGAATAGCGAACGCAGATGTGAACGAAGGGTTAAACTACATTTTTATGGTGACGGGTTAAGACAGTGCCATTCACAGCCAATGTCCAATACTGTGTGAAATTCATTATAGTCCAGACAACCCATCTATTTCTTTCTAGTGCAGTTCAAATGGGTGTAATAGAGTGGAGTCCCCAAAACGAGACCCCCTTTTATATACTAAGGTTAGAAGTGCTCCCTCCAGAGGGCTCAGGTCATTCATGAACTGCAATTGGTAATGTCTGCTGGCTCCACGCCAGGTTAGATAATCCAACAGTCCAGTTTAGATCTCCTGACCACACACTATTAGTAATATATATATATCGGAATGATAGTAAATGCACCAACAAAAATACACCCACAGTATAAAATACATGATAGTATCATATTAAATCAATTCTGTGTATACGCACATTCAATGGCGATCATTTTTAAAGAATCATTCACATAAAATGCGTAAAATTGTTACCTGTGTGGGCTCTTCAAGCATGTGAAAATGTCAAGGAACAGTAAAATTATGCATAAAATCACGTTTTTATGAAGCGTACCGCCAATTTCTAAGCCCTGATTACAGCTCTTTCAGTAATAAGTACTGTTCTCCTCACAAGTAAAAGGAAATTATGTCTATAATAGGATGACGGATTTTTAAAGCCTTTTACTATTTCTTTAGAACTGGAGCAGAAATAAACCAAGCTTGTTCTCCTGTTAACCCAGGTAATGCCCAGTGTGCCGACATTTATTGTTGGATTAGGCCACTTTGACCGCCGTATGCAGGGCCTAGCAAAGGTAATAGTAGCTTTGGGCAAAACAAAGCGTGACACTGGCACCGGTGCATGATAGACAAGGCATATAGTAAAGGGTTGATCAGACTAATGGGATCGGAGTTGTGGCTTGGAAGTAGGGGCATCGTGGGACCACCAGAAATTACATTTGTAATAGGATTTTTGAGCCATTGGGGTCTTACATACTTGTAGCTACAACTGGCGGATATTAGTTAAACACTATTGAGGTAATACTGTATACTAAACAATTTGCACCAGTTTTCTAGCAAATGCTTGCAGAAATCCTATTTATGCAGGAGATTTGTTTGCAATTTTCCTCTGCCTTTGCCAATTTTTACATTATGGTGACGGCCATTTTGCCTGGGCTTCTCTCCTCTGTTAACAGTACAAATTGTACAGCGCTGCGGAATATGTTGGCGCTATATAAATAAAATTTATTATTATTATTATAGTGTGTAGCGTTACAGCAGTCTCATGGCCATAGGTAGCAATAGTCTGGAGCTGACTCCACTGAGGCTTATGGGAGAGTTTTCTAGACATGACCTGTCCAGGGATGGGGAGTAGATAAGCCATGACACAATCTATTGTCAGTAGTGGATGGACTCATAGGTCAATGGTGTTTTCTATAGAGGCATTATCTTCTATAGTAATCCTGTTTGTGATATACCGTATATACTCGAGTATAAGCCGACCCGATTATAAGCCGAGGCCCCTAATTTTACCACAAAAAACTGGTAAAACTTATTGACTCGAGTATAAGCCGAGGGGGGTAAATGCAGCAGCTACTGGGAAATTTAAAAAATTAAAATAGTCGGAGTTTTTGGGTGCAGTAGTTGCTGGGGAAGGGGAGGGGGTGATTTGGTTGTCTGTCTGCCCCTTCCCTGAGCTTGAGGACTGTTTTTTTTCCCCCACTTGGAATTCAGTCTGGTTGAATATAGGGGATCTGCAGTGCTCCTATTAACCCCTTCCTGACAGAACAGGAGCACTGCAGATCCCCTATATTCAGTAGACACAGGGATACCTAATGTGTTTGTGTTTCACAGTCATTTTCTACTTTTATATGTATTTTAGGGAAAGGAGGGATTTATAACATATATACACTCACCGGCCACTTTATTAGGTACACCTGTCCAATTGCTCGTTAACACTTAATTTCTAATCAGCCAATCACATGGCGGCAACTCAGTGCATTTAGGCATGTAGACATGGTCAAGACAATCTCCTGCAGTTCAAACCGAGCATCAGTATGGGGAAGAAAGGTGATTTGAGTGCCTTTGAACGTGGCATGGTTGTTGGTGCCAGAAGGGCTGGTCTGAGTATTTCAGAAACTGCTGATCTACTGGGATTTTCACGCACAACCATCTCTAGGGTTTACAGAGAATGGTCCGAAAAAGAAAAAACATCCAGTGAGCGGCAGTTCTGTGGGCGGAAATGCGTTGTTGATGCCAGAGGTCAGAGGAGAATGGCCAGACTGGTTCGAGCTGATAGAAAGGCAACAGTGACTCAAATAGCCACCCGTTACAACCAAGGTAGCCAGAAGAGCATCTCTGAACACACAGTACGTCGAACTTTGAGGCTACAGATGGGCTACAGCAGCAGAAGACCACACCGGGTGCCACTCCTTTCAGCTAAGAACAGGAAACTGAGGCTACAATTTGCACAAGCTCATCGAAATTGGACAATTGAAGATTGGAAAAACGTTGCCTGGTCTGATGAGTCTCGATTTCTGCTGCGACATTCGGATGGTAGGGTCAGAATTTGGCGTCAACAACATGAAAGCATGGATCCATCCTGCCTTGTATCAACGGTTCAGGCTGGTGGTGGTGGTGTCATGGTGTGGGGAATATTTTCTTGGCACTCTTTGGGCCCCTTGGTACCAATTGAGCATCGTTGCAACGCCAAAGCCTACCTGAGTATTGTTGCTGACCACGTCCATCCCTTTATGACCACAATGTACCCTACATCTGATGGCTACTTTCAGCAGGATAATGCAATGCCATGTCATAAAGCTGGAATCATCTCAGACTGGTTTCTTGAACATGACAATGAGTTCACTGTACTCCAATGGCCTCCACAGTCACCAGATCTCAATCCAATAGAGTATCTTTGGGATGTGGTGGAACGGGAGATTCGCATCATGGATGTGCAGCCGACAAATCTGCGGCAACTGTGTGATGCCATCATGTCAATATGGAGCAAAATCTCTGAGGAATGCTTCCAGCACCTTGTTGTATCTATGCCATGAAGAATTGAGGCAGTTCTGAAGGCAAAAGGGGGTCCAACCCGTTACTAGCATGGTGTACCTAATAAAGTGGCCGGTGAGTGTGTATATATATATATTTACATTTATTTATTTTTTAATTTATTTCACTATTTTATGGGAGATTCTGTACATTACTATTGCGGCTGGTCATAGACCCCCCCCCCCTCCCAAAAGATAAATATTTTTTTTTTTTTTTTGCTTGCCTCGAGTATAAGCCGAAGGGGGCTTTTTCAGCACAAAAACTGTGCTGAAAAATTTGGCTTATACTCGAGTATATATGGTAGCTGAAATGACAGCTGCCTCTACTGCACCTTAGCATGACACTGAGTGTGTGTGAATAAAGCCTTAGCATGTAATATATTTTCAAGTCTTCTTAGATGACACTTACATGGACCTTCTCCCTGTCGGCGCTGTGTATCTCCTACATATCCCATTATTCTGATAGATTCGGATACCCTATATACTTCCTACATGTGCACATAGATGTTGGCTCTTCACCATCCTACTAGAAGGTGGGCTATGACAATGTAATTCCCCCATTATCACAAATGATGCGGGATCTACAGAAAGCTTTCTAGTGTATAGGAACATTGGTGTCATTGTAATGATAAATGTGCTCCAGTGTTTCTCAGTTCCAGTGTATCCCTGACAGGTCATGATTTCAGGATATCCCATAGAGACAACACCTGTGGTAATTCTTCATGTCCTGACATCCACACTGTGCAATACTACAGAAGACCTCCAAACATTATACTGGGAGGACATAAGGACTGGAGATAAGAAACACTGTCCTAGATCTGATAAAACCATGCACTAGTAATAATCTGAATTTATATCATGTAATAATAATATTAGTATTCATTTTTCTAGTCTCATCATCCTCAGTTGCGGTGAATTCTTCAAAGACAACCTTTCACCAGCCCAATCACACAAATATTACCTGATAGACGCTGTCACCCTGAGCATTTTCGTGTTCGCGTTATTCAAATCTGTTCAGCCATTCCAAAGATATAAGCCCTTTTACGGTTGATGTAAACTAGGATATACTAGCCAAGCAGGCGGTACCACTGTAGTTACTCTATGTGTGCTGAAATGTTACCACCCACTTGTCTAGTATAATCTAATTTGCATCAACACTAAAAGGGCTTATATCTTTTGAATGGCTAGATTTGGATAAACAAAACACCAAAATGCTCAGAGTCATGTATGTCATTGGCCTTTTCAGATCTGAATTAGTGTAGTGTCATCATCCACAGTCGAAGTGAATTCTTCAAAGAGTACCTTTGACCAGGTCTAAGAAGCCCAATGACATACATTATCTGATGGGCGCCGCCACCCTTAGAATTTTGGTGTTCTCTTTCTCCAAATCTGTTCAGTCATTCCAAAGATATAGGCCCTTTTAGTGTTTATACAAACTAGGGTATATTAGTCAAGTTGGTGGTAGTACTATGGTTTATCTGGAGGTGCCGTCTCTCTAATATACTACTTGGCTAATATACCCTAATTTGTAACACAAGAAGGGCTTATATCTTTGGAATGGCTGATCAGATTTGGATATACAAAACACCAAAATGCTCAGGCTCATTGGGCTCTTCAGACCCGGTGACAGGTCCCCTTTTAAGTAATAAATATAAACCCAATATTTTCCATGAATATTTTTCTAGAATAGAAATCATTTTATTCCAGACTAAAGATTAATACAGCATACACTACATACTAGAAAACGTACAATCCATAAGTGACATCTAGGATCAGATTGGTGGGGATCCCTCTTATAACTGTGATCAACTCTGTTCAGCTTGGCGGGGTTACCTGAAGATGGACTATGTCACTATGACATGCTAGACATTTTATGAAAGGGCATCTACTATTTAACCATTCTCATCTGAGGTTTCTCCAAAGTTAGGCGAGCAACCCTTAAAGGGAGTCTGGCCCTAGACAGGACCGGATCCCGCCATTCGGAAAAGACTCCCAGAGCAGGATCTAGCACTGAATATGGATTTCTAGTTTTGTTGGAGTAGCCTATCAGAGTATCAAAAAACCCTCATGAGGCCTCAGATTTTGACAAATTATTGGACCCCTAGGTCCATGCATCTGAATGGGGGAAGGAATGACTAGTAGAGATGAGCGAATAGTATTCGATTGAGTAGGTATTCGATCGAATACTACGGTATTCGAAATACTCGTACTCGAATACTCGTACCACTCGCTATTCGAATGGAAAAGTTCGATGCAGAACCAGCATTGATTGGCTGATTGCTATACAGTTGGCCAATCAAGACTGGTTCTTCTCCTAGCTTTAGAAGTCTTCTCCGTGCAGCTTCCCCGCAGCGTCTTCCGGCTCTGAATTCACTCTGCCAGGCATCGGGCCTGGGCAGAGCCGACTGCACATGCCCACTTGTAGTGCGGACATGTGCAGTCGGCTCTGGCCAGGCCTGATGCCTGGCAGAGTGAATTCAGAGCCAGAAGATGCCGCAGGGACGCTGCAAGGAGAAGACTTCTCGGAGGATCCAGCCCGACCCTCACTCGTGGACTTGGTAAGTATAATTCGATCGAATGTTGCCTACCCCTGAAATGAGCATTTTCCCCCCATAGACTATAATAGGGTTCGATATTCGATTCGAGTAGTCGAATATTGAGGGGCTACTCGAAACGAATATCGAACCTCGGACATTTTACTGTTCGCTCATCTCTATTGACTAGAGCTAAGATGGTTCCACCCCAATTCTGTTTGCATGGGCCTGTGTAATAAGTCCTGATCCAGGTGTTTCTCATTGGCCGCCGACATCTGGCTGTCTAATACAGCCTTAAGTTTGCACAATCTCATGATTAAACACAGGAGACAATGCAAAGAATTTAGACAATAAGTATATCTCAATAATAGGGCGATGGTAGAATCCCTAAAAGATAATACATGCAAAAAAGCATTGCCTTGGATCCAATGTGGACAGATTAAAAAAAATAACTACAGGACTGTTCTTTGAAAACTCAGGATTTCTGGTGGGAATAAGTACGCTTTAATAAAATAAAGAAGAAAAGGAGAAGCCTACTATAGTGAGAGCCTTTGCTATACACGTTATCTTCATATTCTTTACAAGGAAGGCTCCCTTATCAAAGTCAGGGCTCAGCATGTTTGATTTTCTTTTATTCCAGCTTTCTCTTACATGATAGAATCACTGTAAGAAAATATAAATTGAAAACAGGTTCTGGGTAGTGACGTGAAGGGAATAGTTTCAAACAGAGATTCTCAAAGCAGTCACGTCTTGAGGATTCCCCATAGACAAACCGATAAAGTGAGTTAAATGACTTACAAAAGTCACTTTTAATAATTCTTTCTTGTTAGCAGGCTCACCCACGATTCCTTTATCACAGAGTGACTGCTGTTTGGACTCTTAGCGATCTGCAGTGATCTGTCCAGGAACCTGGTATCAAGTGTTGAGTTCTCCTGCAGTGCCACCACAGGAGAAGGGAAGCATTACATGCTGATCAGGGAAACTAATGGACTATCAACATAGGCCATGGATGTGTTAGGTCCTCCAGACCAAAAGATGCTCTTTGAACTTCTAAGAGGCTGGGTCCTAACAGGGGAACGGCACCCTCTAAAAACGTATATTCTCCTAATGGGGTTTTTTGTAAATGTTTTTTTTTTTAACTAAAGCTTGTGTTAATGGAAATTTTTACATCATGACCAATTGAGAGATATTTAAATGGTATTCATATCTCCAGGATCATATTCAGACATGAAGTTTAAGGCTGGTCTTACACGACCGTAATGTAGGTCCGCAAATGGTCCGCAATTGAGGGTTTTCAATTGCGGACACATTATACTCAATGTGGCCTTTTACACCACCGGATATTTTATCCGTGGTGTGGTCGGGCCGTAACCGTGTTCTGCAATTTATAGAACATGTCCGTAATGCCCGTGAATTGCGGCACTGCACGGATTCGCCCATAGAACTCTATGGGCGAGTGCGGCAGGACATGGACATCTGCGGAGTGTATGTTGCCGATCAGCAACTAGTGTTACTGATCAGCAACATGCGGACCGTAGAATCATTACGGTAATGTAAGACCAGCCTAAAGGTGACTTTTCACCACCTTCACCAACTCCAACTCTTTGCACCCTTTAATAGCTGTTTCGTTTAACCTTCACTGTTCCAAATCAATCATTTCTGTTTACTTCAGCATCATATATGTGGATTAGACGCTCTACTGTCAGATGAGTGGTCCCTGACTGTCTAATCTAGCTCACATCCGCAAGCCTAACCATCATACCTGAAACTAACAGAAATAATAGCCTGGGAATGGTGGGGGCTAAAAAGTAAAATCCAGAGATTCCAAAGTATGGAAAGACCTGGAGTAGGACTTAAAGTGTTTTAGCCAAAAAACTTGCGCTGTTTGTAAAGATATTGTTCAGTAAGCCACTCAGTATAGCTTGTTTCCTAGGTTACAGACCACCTGTAACAGGCTGATGACCCAATCCCTGTTCCTGGCCAACTATTATCTTTCCCTTACAAATGCTTTCAGTTGCGGAGCCCTGATAATGGCTGGAACCGTGCTTGTAGATTTGTAAATATTTACAATAAGTTCAGAGTACACTGCCGAACTGGGGTGAGAATTAGTGGATGGGAGAGGAGTAGGGTTGAGCGATCGTGTTCGGAAAAGATCGGATTCCGATCGGCGATCGAGAAAATTTCACGATCGCCATCGGAATTCCGAACACGATCTTTTTATGTGGGATCGAGATCAGTGATTTTTCCCACAATGCATTGCTTAGGCTTCACACTGAGTATACGCTGTATACTCAGTGTGAAGGCTCCGCTGCAGTTCCATAGGAATGAATGGAAGCAGCCGACACACAGCCTTAACCCCCTGCGCGCCGGCTGCCTTCATTCATTCGAATGGAAGGCTAAACTAAATCTCTAGCAGCTACTTACCTCTAGAGATGGGTGCTCCGGTGCCCTCCTTCTTCTTGTCTCGCTGCCCCGCCTCCCAGGTTAGTTTTAAAGCGCTAGGTAGGCAGGGCTTGTGGCTTAGAGTGTGGGCGGGTACAGGGCGGGGGGATGTGACGTCTCCCCTCCCAGTACCCGCCCACACTCTCCTAACCTGGCAGGGAAGGGGCAGCGAAGAGAGAAGAGCAGCATGGAGCAGCAGCGAGGCGAAGAAGGCACGAGGCACAGGACCAGCCATCCCTGGAGTTAAGTGGACACCAGGGAGTAGGATTGCTTTTAAAATCCGATCTCCGATTAATAAAAAATTCCCATTGACTTGCATTGGGATCGGAATTGGGATCGAGATCGGGTTCGAATGAAAAATGATCGGAAATTGGATTTTAAAATCGATCCTGAAAAGTCAAGATCGGCTCAACCCTAGAGAGGAGACAAGAGAACTGGTGAAATCCTGAGATGGGAAAACCTCTTTTACGGGCTACACCAAAGAAAACTGCATTAGACAAAATGTTATCATGGGTAATGATGTTTAGTGAAGATATACCACTCTTTGATATGTTAACTAATGTTAGTAAGGGATTTTTAAATTAAAAAAACTAAGAATCTATAACAAAATGTTGAAATGGAATGATAGAATACACAAATAATAAGTAAACATATGAAAAACAAATGCATTGTGTAAAACACAAAACGGAATACTCTAAAGGGATTCTAACCTTGCAGGACTTCAGACATGGGTCACAGGGGCGTCAGCAATGGATCAGGATATAGGTTAAAGTTAGCAATCTGAAAAGAGGGATGATGGGAAAAATTAAAAACAAGGAAGTGTCTAATAAATAACAAATAAGTAGATGTGAAAGGGCACAGATTCGACAAAACAGAAATCAAATGGTAAATCAACAATAGCAATAATCACGAGGATAGGAATATTACAGGACGACGGGCAGTGATTTCTTATACTGTAGTACAGCGATACTGGAAATTACCAACACTTCTGAGTTTTCTGAACTTTCACTTTTACTATGGTTGAGGACTAGTTAAGAAATCAAAACCGTATAGGGAAAGTGCACAAGGTATTTCCAAAGTTTTTAGTGTGGTTACTGTTTGTAGGTTTCCTGGTTAGAAGAACCAGGAAGAAAAGAAGCCCAGACTCGGATCTGGAGTTTCCTGAGCTTGTAGACAGAAAACCTGGCTGGCACCCCCTACTCTCTTCCCCTGCACTGAGGACACTGATATGAGGGATGCTCACCTGGAGTATGGGAAGGGAGTGGGACCAGGTGCAGTTAATACTGGGGCCACTGCTGGTGGGACATTACAATGTGCGGGGCCACTCTGTGGGGGACATTATAACGTGTAGGGCTACTGCTGGGAGGACATTACAATGTGCGGGGACACTCTGCGATGTAGATTTTCAAGCAATGCAAGATATTCCCTATAGTACCAGAGCAAAACCAAGGCCATTTCATTTATTTATTTTTTTTTGTGATGGTGTCATTCAAAGAAAACCGCAGCAGATATTCAGCAGTGGAGCCATCCCATGTGGACATATCCTTATAGTTTGGAACATTTTGCAACCATCTAGACAGAATAGCTTGAAATAATGTGAAAAACTATCAATTCTGGTTTTGAAGCCAAAAATTCTACAAGTGGAGAAACCAAGTTACCTCTTGTAGCTAGACAATAGACCAACAATCATAAGACTATCTATGAAACAACAGTTGAAAACGTAAGACATAATCCATACGGTGCATTAAACGGATTATCCCATCACAAACACCATTATTTGGGTATGTCATACCCAGATATATCATCCATAAAAAGATCATAAAATAAACTATAATGGAAAAACGAAAAACAAAAATAAATGCAGAAAGTCAACGTGAGCCTCTGTAACAGTATTTCAAGTTGTAAGAAATGTAGTCTTATTTTAGGATAAATGTGGTGAAATTGTGCAGTTCAGCTAAATGTGTGCCATATACTTATAGCATAGCTCCAATTATAAAGACACTTTTCATAAATGAATAGTACAGATGAATAGAAAGAACTTTGTAATCTATATTATTGAGGAGATCTGTTTCATGCTTCATTTATTAGGCTGCGCTCCTCATTCTTATCAGATGATTTACATAAATAGAACCTGAATCTTCACACACAGAACTCTATGGAGAGGGGAGGGGGAGGAGAAGGCTTTTAACTGATCTATTGGCTCATTCTGTGCACTGGTAGCCTGTTACCTGGAAACATACACTGACGAGCAAAAGGGTAACAATGTATTGAACCTTCAGGCTCCATAGCTCACCATCCATTATAGCTTGGAATATGAGACTACCATCATTTTATAGACACTCATCTTGGCTGTCTCATACATACATTTGACTTGTAACTATTTAGCATAGGATTAGTTATGCGGATTCATGTCATGTCATTGCATGGTTACCATTTTGCTCCTGGTAATGGAAAAAATATTTTTCTTCCTATGTACTATAAATTACAACCTGTTCTCACATTCCCTAATAGTTCAGTATGTTATTAGGTTGATTCCCAAGCGCAAGGTCGCTGGTTCAAATCGAGGATCAACGATGAAGATTTCCCAAGAAAAGACAAACATCATCCATCTCATCGATAGTGGTCTCTCGGCCAGAAAAATTGCCAAACTGGATCATGTGAGTGCCATGACAGTGGGAAGAATATGAAATGAAGTCCCTCCATCCATTCAAAAGCCAAGAGATGGACGTCCAGGTAAATCAGAGTGAACAACTCAGCTCATCACAAGGTTCATATGAATCGAGGCACAAGTTTGCAATGGTGGCCCAAAAGGTGACGCAGCCTTGAGTTAAACATCATAAGAAGCATTGGCTTGAGTTAACAGGAAAGTGGACAGTAGAAGATTGGAAACAGGTGATTTTGACTGATGAGACGAAAGTCAATAGACTGATGGGTGCAGATGTATCTGGATGAAACAAGGGAAAAGAGGGCTAACGAAACAAGAAATTGAAGAAACTTTGAAGTTTGGTGGAGGAAGCCTGCTGATATGAGGTTGTTTCACAGCCAAAAGAATTGGATGCTTGACCAGGATCAATGGTGGTCTCAATGCTGAGCTACATGTGAGTATCCTACAAGACCAGTTACTTCGTACACTCGAATACTATGGACATGAAAAGGACGACATAGTGTCCCAGCAGGACAATGACCTGAAGTATACATTGAGATTAGCAAAGAAATGCCTCAATGACAATGAAGTAGAGGTGCTGGATTGGCCCCACAGTCCTCAGACCTCAACCCAATCAAACAGTTGTGGGTAGATTTGAAGAAGAAACTGTATTTGTACCCAAGTGAGTCGACCAGTATGCACCAACATTGGGAAATTATAGTAGTGACCAGGATCAGATTTCAGTCAGGACATGCTTGAATGTGATTGAGAGCATGCCGGGTTTCAGGCAGTGTTGAAAGCCAAAGGTGGATTTACAAAATAATAAAAATAAAAATTTCGATTTTTAGGAGCAAAACAGTAACATTGCAGTTACATGACAAGAATCTGCATAACTAATCATATGCTAAATAGCTGGAAGTCAAACTTTTTTTTTCCTATCAGTATATCTTTATAGAATGGGAGGAAACCCACGCAAACACAGGGAGAACATACAAACTCCTTGCAGATGTTGTTCCTGGTGGGATTCAAACTCCAGGACTCCAGCGCTGCAAGGCTGCAGTGCTAACCACCGATCCACCGTGTTGCCCCAGCTGCAAGTCAAATTTATGTATAAGATAGCTAATATGATTGTCTATAAAATGATGGTAGTCTCGCATTCCAAGCTATAGTGGATGATGAGCTATGGAGCCTGAAATTCACAAGTTCAATACATTGTTACCCTTTTGCTTGTCGGTGTATGTTTCAAGATAACAGGCTACCAGTTCACAGAACGAGCCAATCGATCAGTTAAAAGCTTTCTCCTCCCCCTCTCCTCTCCATAGAGTTCACAGTACAGATATAACAAACACAGCAAAGTTTCACTACAAGTATAATAAACACAGTAAATCAAGATCTGCATTTAGTACGCTAGTCTTAATAATCCCTGCACTGCCGGAGGATGCGCCTCATTTATGATGGGGAGGCAGCGCACCTGCATTGAAATCTATATCAGCCCATACTTTTCTTATAACCCAGTGCTGTGCCATTATTCTTGTGTTTCTTCTGAGGATTTACGTATAAATTGACAGCTAGGAATTACCACTTCCCTTGTCAAAGAGGTGTGTCCCAACCCAGTAAATGGCCCCACCCTTGACTGGTAACACCCAGCTGTCAATTAATTCATAAATTTCTAGGAGGAATAACAGGAGCGATTTGGAATTGTTATTATATTTCAAGTATTTACCGTAACAGACATGTAAGGAAAGGTGACAGATCCTCTTCTAATGCAATTCAGAGAATGTTTAAAATCTTAAGAACATGTTGGAGGCAGGAAATGAATCAGCTCACATCTCCTCGGCATTGCTCAGCATTACACAGGATATCGCAGCTCCCATCTCATACAGATATATCCAGGCTACTCCTTTGTTCACAACTATATGAAGTTATATATTTCAGGAAAGAAAGCCAGACTACACCCAGTATTATGGGAACGTGGAAAAGACTATGGAAAACAAAAGGATAACCTTAACCCCACATGTGCCACTCAATGAAATACCATCGGAGTGCAGTAGTCGGAACGTACACCTTAGGGCTCGTTCACATCTGCGCCCAGTCTCCGTTCATGTAGGTTTCCATTTACTGCACAAAACAGAGCAGGAGACGGAAACCTGCAGGACTCTTTCAAACCCGTTCATTTTAATGGGTTTGAAAGATGTCCGGCCGTGAGCACCAGTGAGCGTTTTATGCTCTCCGCGGCGAAACCGTTTTTTTTAAACGGACACAGAGTCGGACATGCAGTACTCGGTGTCCGGTTTTAAAAAATGGTTTTGCGACGGAGAGAATAAAACGCTCACTGCCGCTCATGGCCGGACTCGGCATGACAGGTGTCATAGCATAGCAACTTCGTGAATATTGGAAAGAACGATTCCTTTAATCTGGCATTCAATTGTCCAGAACTTCTTATAGTTTGGAACTTAGCACAGAAGCTTTAAGTAATCTGGAATCTTACAAAACTGTCTCTCTAACAGTACTGTACATAATAGACAGGTCACACTCTCCAGTATAGTAAGCAGATGTATAAAGTATTAGTGCGGGATTACCCAGATTACTAGATCATAGTGCTGGGTGATTTTACTAAAAAAAAAAATAATATCTCTATTTCTTTCAAATTTACAGACAATTTTGGATTCTAAACGACTTAAAAAAAAACATTTACTTTCTTGGTTTTCAATAACTAGCTTTTTACTGAATTTGCGGCTTCTGTCCGCCATTTATGAAGGAGTCTGAATTGGAGTAGAGCTGTGGAAAAATAGAACAGTCAGAGTTGGTATTTTGGTCTTCCAAGGGTTAGTTCACACGGGGTATATTGAGCCGCTTTTTTTTGCAGAATCCGGCTCAAAAAAACGCCTCCCAGTGAAATCAATGGAAGCCAGTCATTTCCTTTTTCAGCGAGCGGTTTATTCCCGCTCGCGAAGAAAAGAAGCGACATGCCCTTTATTCAGGTGGATTCCACAGCTGATTCAGCCACGGCGTCCGCCTCGTGACACCTCCATCCCGACCAGGCCCATTCATTTGGGCCTAATCCGGAGCAGAATGCCGCCACTGGATGCCGATGCACTGCACCGACATCCAGCTGTGGCTAGCCCTTTTTTGGACCGGAATCTGAGGCGGCTATCGTATCAAACTAACCCCAACTCCATAACCCTGCTTATCATTCATGAGAGGGACTGGCATGCCCCTATACACATAAGACGATTTTGTTATTTTGTGTATGGGCACACGCTATGTATTGAAATTCAAACAAAAAAACCCCAAAGCTCACCGAGAACCATATGAAGCAGCGCAAGAGACTTGCATAACTCCAAGACAGCGATACAAGTATCCGCACCAACATCTAAAAAGAACATTTCACTTTTAATCAAAAGTTACAAAGCCATGGGTACAGTCCCTTACTCATGGCATCAACCATGAGTAAGGGACGTTTTTTGTCCCGAAAAGCATAGGCTTGTTGACCACTGTACCCATGGGTGTTTATTTTAATCTTTGCATGATTAAAAGTGAAATGTTATTTTTACATGCTGGTGCTGATACATTTATCGCTATCTTAGAGACACGCTAGGTATCTATCTCCTGACAGTAGCTGATAACAATAGGAAATATCCGAATTTTAGAATTACTCTTATTATTGTTTCACCGTTTCTATGTTGTAGGTGTATAGGACAGTGTTGTGTTCTACATATGGTACTTCTAAAGAAAACTGGGGAAAGTCTTATTGTCATGAATTAGTTAAAAAGCGCAGAAGAAAACCTCCAGAAATCCAGTTAGGTGGGATAGTAATGGCAGGAGGCAGCTGTCATTTGTCCATCAGATGAACAGAGAATGAAAATAGACATCAGGAAACAGAGCACACTCAATCCAATAAACAGAAGTCACAAGCATTACAGAGCGTTCTCTAAGGA
The DNA here is from genome assembly GCF_031893055.1 of Leptodactylus fuscus. Taxonomy (NCBI): domain Eukaryota; kingdom Metazoa; phylum Chordata; class Amphibia; order Anura; family Leptodactylidae; genus Leptodactylus; species Leptodactylus fuscus. The sequence goes on from NC_134265.1 coordinate 338,884,972, forward strand.
TGTGATTTATACGAGAGGAAATGACCGGGGGAAGTGACACAAAGACTGCCAAGACTGTCCAGATATCACAGGAGAGTCCAAGATGTGACTAACACAAATGTGCAGGAGAAAGGTAAGAGCACTCCATACATCAGACAGGAGGAGAACTCTACCTAATTCTATTACAAGGTTCAGGGTCTCACCAATGTTTAAGAAACAGCACCATCATCTTGGAAGGGGCTGAGGTGCAATACCTTACACAGCCCAAAGATGATAGTGGCATTGTTTCTGGAAAAAAAAGTAGCTTAAAGGGGTTGTCCCATCACAAGGATCCTATATATACTGCTAGTTTATGTGGATTTAAGACTTTTCCTTAATGTATTGCTTTATCAAAACTGCTTTGTTTGGCCGCTATCTTAATTTATTCACTTCATTGTTTACACTTCGTTTCTATGGCGCCTGGGATTATCTGCTCATTTGTCAAGTGATGTAGCTGCCTGCTCTCAGGGGGGGAGGGAGGGGCTGGGAGCAGCTCTGAGCTGTTTGTGTCTGATAAGTAGCGGAGCTTCTCAGATAGGTGAGGTAAGAGCTCCGGGATTTCTGAGCTCTTAGCAGTCGGTTTAATTGAATTTGGCTGATAAGGGCTGAGATAGAGAGTCCGTTACCTCTGTATGTAATGCAAACTGACTTAAATCCAGCTCTGCTACATCAGCTTCACACTGTGGTAATTTATTTACAACCAATCCCGTGCAAGGGAAACCCCGCCCACCTATGTGCCGAGAAAAGCAGGAAGTGAAGAGAGCACAACAGCCTGCAGGTTAGTGAACAAGCGTCATGGGAATACCCCTTTAAGGGATAGCGGACTACCACAGTACAATACTGATAATTCTCTATATCTGGTTTAAACACCTGGAGCCCCATGTGGCGCAAAAAAATTTGTAGAAAAATATGCACAACGGAAACGCAGCAATTTCCAAAATCGTGACGGTTTTGGAAATCACAGCATGTCAATTATATGTATCGAAACGCTGGCGTTAACCCTATAGCTATAATCGAAGCATATAAAAGGAAATCTCTGCGGACCTTCTGTGAAAAGTGCTGTAGGAGAAACTGCGATGTGTTACCACTGTGGCTTTTCCCGCAGCACTTTTTTGCTACTGTCCGCTATGTGGGGCCTTAGATTCATACTAGGGTCACCCCATAGACACCTGAAAGACAGAGAGCTCCGGATTAGGCCCAAATGAATCAGCCGTGAAATCCGCCTGAAGAAAGGGCAGCTTGCTTATTTTTTTTCCGCAAGCAGGAACAAACAAGGCGGAATCCGCCTCAAAATCCGCTGCCAAAAATAGCTCCCATTGACTAGAATGGGAGCCGCTCACTTCTTTTTTCCGCTAGCTAGTAGCGGAAAAAAGAAGCGAGCTGCCCTATCTTGCCGCAGATTCCGTGGCAGAATCAGCCGCAGCGTCCGCGGCGCAAGGCACCGGCCCATTCATTTGGGCCTAATCCGGAGCGGGATGCCAGTGCACTGCATCGGCATTCAGTCGCGGCAGCCGCGCTGGAATGTGTACACGTGGAACTCCGTGTGAATTAGTCCTGATAGGGTATATTAATAAGATAGAGACGGCTTTTTCCTAGCTGTGGCCCCTTCTCTATAAGCAAGAACAAGCTGCTCTCTCAGGTAGAGTTGGCACACCTTTGTTTCACATAGTCAGCCATTGACTGAATAGAACACTACATGTCGCCTACAGTGGCTGGAGCACAGTAGGTATATAGCTGTCTGAAGCTTCCTCCGGCTTTTATATCTGATCATGGGGCTTCTCAAAGATTGACCTGTGCCGAACACCAGGTTTACTTCAGCTGTAGTTCCAAGATGCACCAAGGTGTGTTACAACAGCTGTACATAGTGTATGATGATGGGGAATACTTACATGAACTGCTTGGTCGATACGATGAACCTGGATAGCGCCTGCCCATTGTTGATAGTCAGATCATTACAGCTTCTTCAAAAATATTGAACGGTGAAGCGTTTTTATTGGTCGTCACCTATAGAGAGAAAGCACATGAGAGGTAAAGTCCTGTAATCTTGTAAAAGTGTTATATATAGTGACAGCATTTATTATCTATCCACAGAATAGCTGATAAAAGGAATGTTTGTTGGGGGTCCAAATGTTGAGACCCCACGGAGAACGAGAACAGGGATCCTGAGTTGCCTGTGAGAATGAAGAGGTGGGGTGCATGTGTGATCCCCAATCCATTCACTTCTCTGGCACTGACGGGTCAGTACAGCCTCCAGCAGTCCTCTAGAGGTGCGGGGAATAAACATAGGTGGAGGTCCCAGTGATCAGACATTCACACATCCACATATTGCAGACAAGTGATGTCCATCATAATGACAGAATGCACCCATTCCAAACACTGATGTGGATAGGGCATTAGCCTAACAGTAGTATGTAAACCTGCAAGCAACACATTGTGATATAATGAAGTGCTGTGCTAAATAGCAAATTCAACTTTAATTTATTAGAAAAACTCATTTCTGCTACATCTGTTTGGCCTGCACACAACTATTGTTTCCAAAATCTGCAGTGAAAGATTCATCATCATTTCAGTTTTACAGTCCCGACCAGTTTCACAATTATTTGTACTGCTAATCCAAAATCCCTTTACCTCATAGATTGTAAGCTCTTGCGAGCAGGGCCCTCAGTCCCATTGTGTGAAATGACTTTCTCTGTAATGTATCTTTCTGTCTGTATTTGAACCCTACAAATTGTACAGCGCTGCAGAATATGTTGGCGCTATAGAAATAAAATTTATTATTATTTAATATTATTATTAAAATGTCACTTAATTCCCTGCTGGTTCAGTGTCTTCTAAGATTATGCATGAATGCATTCTGGGACGTATACATAAAAATGATGCTGTAATCCTATCCTATCCTACTAATATTATAAATGTGAAAGTTTGTGGGTTTGGATGTTTGTTCCTCAATCACGCAAAAACAGCTGAACAGATTTACATAGATAGGAACCCGATTAAAACATAGGCTACTTTTTTTCCCGGTAAATGTTGTCACTAGATGACCGCAGTGAAGGAATTTAGGTTCACACAATACTAAAGGACCTGTGATGACATCATCACAGGTACTTGAGCCATTCTAGGATAGGAACATGCTAGGCAGTGGGCGGAGCTACACACTATTTTGTGGGCGGAGCTATATAGGATGAAGCTGGACAGTGTGAAAGATGAAGAAAATGGAATCTCATGGAAGATCAGGAGACTACAGAACATGCAGGCTGTGTGTGGACAAGAGGAGTATATCGGGTGTAGAGTTTCAGTGACTACGACGGGGAATGTGTTGTTCTTCCTCTGATGGGGGAGGGGGGAGAACTTTGGCACATTTCAGCAATATCCATTCAGACCTTTGTAACACAGAAGCTGCTCATACAGTCACATAACAGAAACCCCTGTAATCACAATTGCCAGATGTAGCAGAGCTTATGCAGCGCTGTAGCACACCTCTATAGGCTCTCCATATGTAAACATGTACATACAGCTGGGTATCCTACACATATGCAGCAATGTAGTAGAGCCAAGACGCGGGAGCAGGCTGATTGAACTTTGGTACATTTCAGCAACATCCATTCAGCCCTTTGTAACACAGAAGCTGCTCACACACTGACATAAGAACACCCCTCTAATCCAAATGGCCAGATGTAGCAGAGCTTAAGCTGCGCTGTAACACAACTGAGTACACTCTCCATATGCAGAGATGTACATACAACTGAGTATGCTGCGTATATGCTGTGATGTAGCAGAGCCGAGAAGCGGGATCAGGCAGATCATCCACAACAGCAATTGTCTAAATATAAGCGGCTCAGCGCTAACACTAACCCGCAGACGAAGTCGCGGGCAGATGCTAGTAAAATACAGCTATGAAGGGGATCTGTCAAAAAATTCAATACAATAGCGACCATCAGCTTGTGTACTTTTACAGATGTGTAACTAACTTTCAATAAACATCGTCTACCACATCTTGCGTGTATCACACTGCGATGCAAACTGCTTGATGCCATTCTGTGATGAATGTAAGACAGGACAGCATTCTGCAGCTTGCTGTGTAATGTAATACAAGCCTTAGATGATGAAAAGTAACACATTTTTAATGAAAACCAAATGTAAATCTGTTAAGATTTATCCAAATAAAGGGGTTTACATTTTCCCATAGCTTTTACACCATTTAAGGCTTTCACTGTTTCAGTGGACGCATACAACAAACACCAGTGACTTATAATGAAGACTGTCGAAGTTCCATAGTCTTGATGTTCTTCCTGTCAAATCTGGCCAATGGAGACTCCAAGGATGGTAACAACATAGGCTAATGTAGTAAAGGTATTGGTTTGTATAGATAAAAGTGGCGCAGAAACGGAATCAGACAAGAATACTGAAGTCTATAAAAAGTAAAGTACCAGATATACAACTAAAATCATCCATTAAAAGGAAATGTACCGAAATACATAATAAAGAAGGTATTTGTATATAGCAGGCATGTGAAGGCCACCATTCTCTCTAGTGGTGGTATTTTGTATTCTGCATGTGGTACCTTCCCCAGATGTCATATGGCTGCTCACAGCCCTGTAAGATGTGATAGTAATTCAGCCAGTCAAGCTGTGAAATGCACGTTCCTTTTTCCGACAACGCATATAAAAATGCTGACCACTTGCATTCCTGCTAAGCCCATCTCAGCTGTGAATTTTCTTGCTGTTGATATGAAAATGATTGCTATTTCAGAGCTGCCAAGATAGCACACTGCACTCACAATGTTATCTGGTGTTTGCCTGAAGCAAGACGAGCTGACATCAAGACAACATCAGTGCAGTGACAGATGCCGCCACCACATCCCACTAAACATACAGTATATGGAAATAATGCGTGGACTGGAGGTTTTCAGTCTACCCTATCACATGTCACAGGTAAGGATCATATGTGATCAATCCAGAAATATTCCGTTCAGTGACACAATGAGGCTAACATGATCGCAGCCCATTTCAGTAGGCTGATGACTGGTTACACTAGATACTGCCTAGACCTTTATAGTAGCTGGTACTGTGCAAATGGCTCAACACTTGCTCCAGGCAGTAGATGTGGTCGTGTGGACCTTTGTGGCCAGTCTGCTCATACTGCTTTCACCTCCCTTAAGAAGTCACATAATCAGTGAAATCTGTTTTTTTTTCTAGCATGGGTGCTGTGCATGGGTTGTCTGCTGCCATTATTAAGAACTATGTCAGTTCAGATTCATCAAATTCACATCCCCCTGTTCTTCTAACAAAATGCCTTCCCGCTAGGGTTGAGCCGATCTCGACTTTTCAGGATCGATTTTGAAATCCGATTTACGATAATTTTTCATTCGAACCCGATCTCGATCCCAATTCCGATCCCAATGCAAGTCAATGGGATTTTTTTACTAATCGGAGATCGGATTTGAAAAACAATCCTACTCACTACACAGCATGGAATCTAACCATTGAACGCTTTAATTGTTAGAATCCACGCTGTGTAGTGATTTTTTTAATCACTAAGTAGCCAGAGGATTTTTTTTTAATCCTCTGGCTACTTAGTCCCTCCTGGTGTCCACTTACCTGCAGAGATGGCTGGTCCGGTGCCCAGTGTTCTCATTCTTCTTCGCCTTGCTGCCCCCTGCCTCCCAGGTTAGGAGACTGTGGGTGGGTTAGAAGAGTGTGGGCGGTTACTGGGAGGGGAGACGTCACATCTCTCCGCCCTGCACCCGCCCACACTCTCCTAAGCCACAAGCCCTTCTTCCTAGCTCTTTAACACTAACCTTGGAGGCAGGGGCAGCGAGGTGAAGAAGACTGAGAACACTGGGCACCGGACCAGCCATCTCTGCAGGTAAGTAGCTACTAGAGATGTTAGCTAGGCTCCTATTAGAATGAATGGACGCAGCTGGCACGAAGGGGGTTAAGGCTGTGTGCCGGCTGCTTCCATTCATTCCTATGGAACCGCAGCGAGCCTTCACACTGAGTATACACTCCACTCAGAATGAGCGGAGCGTATACTCAGTGTGAAGGCTAACATTGTTAGCTTTTCCCACAATGCTTGGCCAGTAGCAAAGCATTGTGGGAAATAATCACTGATCTCGATCCCACCTAAAAAGATCGTGTTCGGAATTCCGATCACGATCGTGAAATTTTCTCGATCGCCGATCGGAATCCGATCTTTTCCGAACACGATTGCTCAACCCTACTTCCTGCTCCATCTCTCTCAAATAATCTTCTCGCTACAGACACCCTCTCTTGCACAATACCCACAGTCCCCTTCTTTCACATTCAGGTTATCATGCCTTCATTACCTTCCTCACTGTCATCATCCATAGTTGTAGAGCTTCAAAAGTACCTTCCAGGACTTTTGGTGACACCATCCTTACAGTCTAAGGTCTTGGAGGGTCCATTTTAGTCTTAGTCCTGCATTGTTTGCAGAAACAGAAAAAAGGCATGGATATTGGTACTAGACATGGATCACGTGGCAAGTGTCCAGAGGGTGTACTAATTTCCAACAATTATTCTAGGTCCTGCTTGTAAACCTTTCCCAATGCCTTAAACCTCCCACCAGCCATTGCCAACACCATTGGTATTGGCATTGAAATCTCCTTGCCAGAGCAAACAGAGCACTTATCATCAGTACACCTGGAAGAGACAACAAAGCAGCCTAAAGTGTAATAATAATGGATGCTGCACATGGGCAGTATATTTGTGGTGATGTTGTCCAAGCAGGGATATCAGTATCCTTGTAGGCGCCGTTCAGTCCTGACCATAGCATTGCAATAGTGTTATCAGCAAAATCAGAAAAGGCTAGCGCTATCAATCGCAGTCAAGGGAAGGTGTTATACAGTTTCCAAGTGAGACCCACCATTGTAAAGTTGGCTAAAATCGAAGATGAAAGAGTCCTTCATGTACAACTTTTTCATCCTGCAAAATGATGGAGAACATACCGAATACCCAACAAACATCTTTATAGTCAATGAGAGCCCTCAAGACCTATTGGTTTTCGTCATTAAATGGATCTATCTGTATTGTTCAGTCTATTCTTCTGTTCCTATACAGAATAGATGTACAAACTAGCAGTAACACTGATGTGAACGTACCCTTACATTGAAGATACATTCACTAGTAATATAAAACTTCACTTTTAATGATTCCTTTAAAGCAGTGTATGCTGTAACGGCTGCAACGGCGCTATTACCCCCATACTAGATGGTGTCACAGTGACTGATCAAACCAATATGAGACACTACGCCCCTTTAATGGAGTAAGGCTGAGCGGTAACTACACTGGCATCCCATACAGTGATAAATCCTAATCCACAACGCGTTTCCTACTGCCTATTCCTAAGTGTGACCAAGCGATGTGCAGTAAAAACCCCAGTTCGCGGCACCTCGATGGTAGGTGCCGTTACTTAGGAGCCTTATGTTCCTTTCCCAACATTCATCTTTAGATAACTAGATTGCTTATTCCTACCTATAATTTTAATGGATAGCAAATGTTCTCACCCCAGCATATGGTGCCTGACTGCTCTTGTAACTTTTAAGAACCTCTTGGCATAATACAAAATGGTTGGATGGCACAGATGTAAGACGCCTATCTCCAGCTGTTGCATGTTTTTCTATTATAACCATTTATTTCTGTGCAAACCCATATAACTGAATAATTATGTGTGGAGAGCAATAGGTATTAAAGGGCAGCCAAAGTGAAATACAGCTTCGATGTCGCTCTGTACTAAACCCCATTGTTAGCTAATATCCATTATTATGGGCTCTTAGGATATAAAACACATAACTGAATATATAGCATGCTCAAAATAATTGATATCATTACGGTAACAGTGACAGGAATCAATAGCACATCGTTGGATATTCATAAAATACAGCAATGACAATGGCTCTCCAATAGAAATCATGTGAGGTTTACTTCGGTAAGGATACATGCACTCGAGGTACGGACTGTGGTGCCTCGACACATCTATACACGCCGCAAAATAAAAGAGGGATGAAAGTAGGGAAAATACACTATGTGAGGAACGCTGCAAAAATATTCCAACAGTGTAAAAAGAAGTAATAAAGACAGGAGCAAGAAGGAAGAAAGAAAAGGAAAGGGGAGGGAAAAAAGGAAAGAAGGCAGGAAGGAAGGAAAGGAGAGGGAAGGAGAGGGGAAGAGGAAGGAAGGAAGGAGAGGAGAAGAAAGGAAGAAACGGAAGGCAGGAAGGAAGAAAAGGAGAGGGAAGGAACACAAGGAGAGGAGAAGAAAGTAAGAAACGGAAGGTAGGAAGGTTGGAAGGAAAGGAGAGGGGAAGAGGAAGGAAGGAAGGAAGGTTGCAAGGAAAGGAGAGGGGAAGAGGAAGGAAGGAAGGAAGGAAGGAAGGAAGGAAGGAAGGAAGGAAGGAAGGAGAGGAGAAGAAAGGAAGAAACGGAAGGTAGGAAGGTTGGACGGAAAGGAGAGGGGGAAAGAAGGAAGGAAAGGAGAGGGGAAGAGGAAGGAAGGAAGAAAGGAGAAGGAAGGAAGACAAGGAGAGGAGAAGAAAGGAACATACGGAAGGTAGGAAGGAAGGAAGGTTGGACGGAAAGGAGAGGGGAAAAGGAAGGAAGGAAAGAAGGAAGGAAAGGGGAAGAGGAAGGAAGGAAGAAAGGAGAAGGAAGGAAGACAAGGAGAAGAAAGGAAGATACAGAAGGTAGGAAGGAAGGAAGGAAGGAAGGAAAAGAGAGGGGAAGAGGAAGGAAGGAAGGAAGGAAGGAAGGAAGGAAGGAAGGAAGGAAGGAAGGAGATGAATAAAGGAGAAAATAAAGATGGAAGAAAGGTAGCAAGTCATGGGAAAGGACACAGAGGGTTTTAGAGAACCAAAGGAAGAAAAGAAGAAAGGGAGGAAGTAAAATGAAACAATGAAAGTGGTTAGGAAAAGGAAAGAAAAGAAGAAAAAGATAGAAGAAAGAGAGCAAGGTATGAGAACCCTTACAATTGGCGACCAATATCAGACCAGTTGGTTTCCTGTCACCCCGTCACTGTTTACCAGGCACAGCTATGGACTTTTAGCGGTGGTAGTGCCTGGTATTACAGCTCAGTTCCCTTCAAGTGAGGCAACCCCCCCCCCCTTTCCCCGTCCATTTACTCATAAGATTGACAGCCGGACCTTCATCAATGATATTAATGAATGGGACCAGAGAATCGCTTTAATGATGTAGATGTTGATAATAACCCCATCTTTTTATTTGTGACTTTTAGGACTTTTTGTTGCTTAAGGAATTATGAGCTTGTAGAAGAAACACTAAGCAGTAGCCAAGGCTGAAATCCAGGCCTGCCTTCAATGCACCGTTACAATGCATTAGGATAAGATATGTGACTAAGTTGCCCCACTAAATCCAGCTGTTCTATTACGGAGAGTCATTTTTAGCAAGGAGCAGACGATCGCTCTTCCATGGCTTGCCTTTTAATACCTAAATCTCTTAACAAAATAAAATAGTTCTTTGCAAATCAGCAATAAAAGCATTACAATTTACTTACAAACTATATTCAGCGGGAAACATTCGTGCACCGCTGGTAATTTATGTCTTATTTTTATGTCTCCATTATACAAAACTTGGCTTTTATTCAATGCCCCATATAATTGTAAATGAGCGTTGGGGACATTCTGCTGAACCGTGCTCTGCAGATGTCATTCGTATGCAGAACGCAAAAACAAATTTAGAATGAGATGCCGAACAGCCCACTCCAGGGAAATCTAAATAACTACTTGTAAATTACAGATTGTACCGATTCCCTGTTCCATATAGGAGAGAAAGACAGCATATTGCTGCAGAATGGCACTGCGACTTTATATCACATGCTGAAATGCACAACCCGGTACAAAACTGGTCTATTGCCCATTCATGGCTTCAAGACAAGGGAAAGATCCCGAGGAGGTGATTTCAGATAGAACGTATACTAGTCCACCACTGTGTACAAACCAACTCTGCAAAGCTGCAAAAAATTTGTCTCCTATCTCTTTCATTGAAGGTTTTTTTTTGCAAGTCCCGAATGATGGGACAGATTTATCAAAGAAAATGTGGCAGAATTCAAGAGCAATACATGCCCGATAGCATAGGTCTTACCTGTTTTAGACACTTTCTGTCCAACAAAGAGGTGAGGTTTAGCTGAGGAGGATGGGGTGTGCTTAAAATGTTACACAGTGTACCAAAAATGCATCAAAACTAAGGCAACTAACAGGTGGTGAAACTTATATAACACAGTCCAATGCTGGATTCACACTAGTGCTTGCTTAAAATTAGTGGCTCTCCACTGGTTTCAGTATAATCCCAGTATAATCCACCGGTATCAGCGGAATCCCAGCGGACCCCAATATAGTCTATGGGGTACGAGAGTTTTTCTCGTGTAACCACTTTCTAAGCGGACAGACTTTCCGTCTTTTGAGTCCCCATGCGGATCTGAAGGACAGAAACCCAAACGCTACTGTAAACTTAGCATAAAGTCCCATATGAGTCTGAGGGAGGACCAATTTTACAGAGTGACATCCAAGTGTCGTCCGAGTGCCCGCCATGATGCATTCGCTACCACAGGGGGCTTTCCAATCCATTGTGTTCCAATGGCACAAAGCAGGATAGCACCAGCTCTATAATCGTCGGAACAGAATGGCGCATCGAACAAACCCCTACAGAAAGCTGTGGCCTGCGTACTTTGTCATGTACATTAGGCTTTACAATGGGTCAGAGTATATCAGAGATAACTACCTGTGAAAATGGGAGAGGCAGAGCGACTCAGGGATCGGGTGCTGGCTCTGATCACATGATCCAAGACTGGAACCAGCCCATAACCCCTAAATACAGCATCTAATAAGTCAAATTCCCTAGAGAACCCCTTTGAAGGGATATTCCAATATTTTTCAAAATTAAAGACCAGAGATTTGAAGAAAGAAACTAACTCTCCTGCTAAAGGACCTTCCATTCCAGCTCTGTCTCCATTCTTGAGACTTCTGGTCAGGACAGGAAATGATGACAACATGACTGCTCAGCCAATCACAGTGAATGCCACTGAGTCACGAGGCCAGTGACTGGCTGAGAATAGATTTGCATATTTGCACATCATGCATAATGTTAAGGGGGCTGCCCTCTAGAGGGCAGCAAACAGAGGCACTGTTCTCCTAATTACATCCTGGAGAACAGATTTGCATATTTTTTACCCAGAATCCCTAGTGAAGCAGGAATGACTTGTAAGTCTCCGTACGCCTATGTAGGCACACACTCTCCCTAATGTGTACGATTATCCCCTGACCCTGGTCTATAGTGTCTCACTCTGCCAGTATCCCTGCGCTATGCTGAGGAGGTTCAAAAGACCGAAACAGCGCTGTCCATAGCTGGGAATCTGTTCCTTTTGGAATAGAAATACTAATTTGGCAATAAACTCCGCATCATGATTAGTAGGCTTATTAACTGAGTCATGCATTATGTTAAGGGGGCTTCCCTCTAGAGGGCGGCATACAGAGGCACTGTTCTCCTAATTACATCCTGGAGAATTGATTTGCCTATTTTTCACCCAGAATCCCTATCGGAGCAGGAATGACTTGTAAGTCTCCGTACGCCTATGTAAGCACACACTCTCCCTTATGTGTATGATTATCCCCTGACCCTGTCTGAGAATAGTCAGGATTAAAGTATGTGATGTCATCAATTGTTGTATGATGGTAGCTGGCAGCACTGGGGACCAGTGGGATGGAATAGAAGTGCTCTAGAGGGGTTTTTTCTTATTTTTACGAAGGGTTGGATTTTAGCTGACTCTCAGCACCTTCTGGATGGCCCACATTCACTACCATCAATGACAAATCTATAATGTCACCGAAATGCACATCCTTGTGAAGGCCTTGTTTAATACTGTCACTATGCTAACACTTTTTGTCAATACTAGATTTAACAAGAGAGAAGCTCACAAAGATTACTGGTTGCTCAGGCAATGCTAATACCACACCGTGCCAAACATATCCACAGCCTCTTATGTATTCCAGCACAGGTTAATAGGCTGTTGGGAAATGACACTTTATGTCACGCTAGAGACAAGTAATGATGGTCGTGGTGACAGTCCTTCCATACTGCGCTAACTCAGGCTACAATGAGTGATAACAATTAAACAAGTCAATTGCCTTCACATGGGTCAATGCAAACATGTAAGGGGACAAAGGATAATTAATATTACTCCTCGCCTCCATAAGGTTTGCATTACTGTTGGCAGTACACCGCTTAGGTACATGGGGAGATATGCTGCCGACGACGGTCCTATCAGTGCCTGTTTACCAATGCAATGAAAATTCATAGCTAAAAGGGTACCCCTGTCCCTAAACTTCTGGGGACACGGACTCTTAAAGAAAATGAAATAAACATACCTACAGAACTGGAGGCAGAACCCATCTTTCTCTACGCATAAGTTCCTTGTGAGAAGTCACTAGCGGGAACTTCAGAACAATTTGTTTTCAGAGGTTTTATGCTTTCAGTGTGATTATAACGTCTTGTCCTGCTCGGCACCTTCCTGTTGCAGGAAAGTCAAATAAGACAGGAAATCTCAGCACTTCCAGCTGTTTTCACAACCCTGAGGTGTGCGCTGAATGTCTTGGACTGAACTAAATGGAGACCATCGGGGCAGATATATTGATGTATTTATGTCCGAACTCTGCCATAAATACATTGACAAATATGACGTCCACACAGAGAATAATGGTATTTCAAACTCTACGCCCCTATTGCAGATGCAAAGAAATTGGAAAAAGTTGACAAAGCTTCAGCTTCAAGTATACCCAATGCTTTTCTAGTTAAAGTCTCGGAAAGCAACGTAAGGCCCAACCAGGTATTGATTTTCCCCTTCGACAGTAACAATACATACATATATAGTTATAAAGGTCATGTGTTAAAGAAACACTTAGGTCCATCAAGTTCAACCATTTTATACTTATAAACCCTAGTTGATCCAGAAGGCAAAAAAATTTCTTTCAACTCTTTACCGACATCTGCAGTACCATTATGACTATGTCGGGTCTTTAAACATGGCGATTCCTCAGCTCCTATTATACCGCAGAAACTAGGTGGCAATCCCTGCGATCAGTGTCTGCACTGATTGTGGGCATTAACCCTTCTGATGCCTCAAATCTGACCATTTTAATACCCCTACATTTTTGGATGAGCTAGACTTGGAGGCTGCCCTCTAGAGGGCGGTATACAGAGGCACTGTTCTCCTAATTACATCCTGCAGAATAGATTTGCATATTTTTTACCCAAAATCCCTAGCGGAGAAGGAATGACTTGTAAGTCTCCGTACTGCCTATGTAGGCACACACTCTCCCTGATGTGTATGATTATCCCCTGACCCTGGTCTATAGTCTCTCACTCTGCCAAATTAGTATCCCTGCGCTATGCTGAGGAGGCCCAATAGGCCGAAACAGCGCTGTCCATAGCTGGGAATCTGTTCCTTTTGGAATAGAAATACTAATTTGGCAATTAAATCCGCATCATGATAGTAGGCTTATTAACTGAGTCATGCATGATGTTAAGGAGGCTGCCCTCTAGAGGGCAGCATACAGAGGCACTGTTCTCCTAATTACATTCTGGAGAATAGATTTGCATATTTTTTACCCAGAATCCCTAGCGGAGCAGGAATGACTTGTAAGTCTCTGTACTCCCTATGTAGGCACACACTCTAGACTTGGGGCTTAAGCTAAGTGAATTACTATTCATCCCATATACAGCTTGTTCAGAGATACTGTAACTTTAAATGACTCTAACTGGGAGTTGTGGGTGCTAGAGCCGTGATTAAAACATGATCAAGAAAATTTCTGTACCCCCACGTAGATTTTGAGATATCATAGGTTAAAACGGGAAAGCATATACTTGCACTTTCACTTTAACCAATGTGCAGGAGAATATGAACAGCTGACATTGAAGGGATAGAAGATAACCCCAGGGGAAGAGGTGCTATGGACTTTAATTCATTATATCACCCCCATTATGAGTTATACAGTCCTATGAAAAAGTTTGGGCACCCCTATTAATCTTAATCATTTTTTGTTCTAAATATTTTGGTGTTTGCAACAGCCATTTCAGTTTGATATATCTAATAACTGATGGACACAGTAATATTTCAGGATTGAAATGAGGTTTATTGTACTAACAGAAAATGTGCAATATGCATTAAACCAAAATTTGACCGGTGCAAAAGTATGGGCACCCGTATCATTTTATTGATTTGAATTCCCCTAACTACTTTTTACTGACTTACTGAAGCACAAAATTGGTTTTGTAACCTCAGTGAGCTTTGAACTTCATAGCCAGATGTATCCAATCATGAGAAAAGGTATTTAAGGTGGCCAATTGCAAGTTGATCTCCTATTTGAATCTCCTCTGAAGAGTGGCATCATGGGCTACTCAAAACAACTCTCAAATGATCTGAAAACAAAGATTGTTCAACATAGTTGTTCAGGGGAAGGATACAAAAAGTTGTCTCAGAGATTTAACCTGTCAGTTTCCACTGTGAGGAACATAGTAAGGAAATGGAAGACCACAGGGACAGTTCTTGTTAAGCCCAGAAGTGGCAGGCCAAGAAAAATATCAGAAAGACAGAGAAGAAGAATGGTGAGAACAGTCAAGGACAATCCACAGACCACCTCCAAAGAGCTGCAGCATCATCTTGCTGCAGATGGTGTCACTGTGCATCGGTCAACTATACAGCGCACTTTGCACAAGGAGAAGCTGTATGGGAGAGTGATGAGAAAGAAGCCGTTTCTGCACGTACGCCACAAATAGAGTTGCCTGAGGTATGAAAAAGCACATTTGGACAAGGCAGCTTCATTTTGGAAACAAAAATTGAGTTGTTTGGTTATAAAAAAAGGCGTTATGCATGGCGTCCAAAAAGAAACAGCATTCCAAGAAAAACACATGCTACCCACTGTAAAATTTGGTGGAGGTTCCATCATGCTTTGGGGCTGTGTAGCCAATGCCGGCATCGGGAATCTTGTTAAAGTTGAGAGTCGCATGGATTCCACTCAGTATCAGCAGATTCTTGAGAATAATGTTCAAGAATCAGTGACGAAGTTGAAGTTACGCCGGGGATGGATATTTCAGCAAGACAATGATCCAAAACACCGCTCCAAATCCTCAGGCATTCATGCAGAGGAACAATTACAATGTTCTGGAATGGCCATCCCAGTCCCCAGACCTGAATATCATTGAACATCTGTGGGATGATTTGAAGCGGGCTGTCCATGCTCGGCGACCATCTAACTTAACTGAACTTGAATTGTTTGTCCAAAATACCTTTATCCAGGATCCAGGAACTGATTAAAATCTACAGGAAGCGACTAGAGGCTGTTATCTTTGCAAAAGGAGGATCTACTAAATATTAATGTCACTTTTCTGTTGAGGTGCCCATACTTTTGCACCGGTCAAATTTTGGTTTAATGCATATTGCACATTTTCTGTTAGTACAATAAACCTCATTTCAATCCTGAAATATTACTGTGTCCATCAGTTATTAGATATATCAAACTGAAATGGCTGTTGCAAATACCAAAATATTTAGAACTAAAAATGATTAAGATTAATAGGGGTGCCCAAACTTTTTCATAGGACTGTATGTTATTGGTTTAAGGCTATATCTGTTAAATCGCTATAGGTTAAAATGAACATAAGGTATCGGAGTTACATGCCAATAATATTTATTTCAACCATAAATTAAAAATCTGCAACAAAAAAAGTGACAATTTTGGGATGATTTTGCAATTTTAACGTGACTTTTTCAGGGGTTAAGGTCAGTGCATAAGTATCACCAGTTTCCCTGTGATCACTGTCCCTCAAGATGAGATATGGGGTCAGCATTGCCCAAACTCCTATAAAATATGCTGACCCCATATCTCTTCCTCTGAACTCCCTCCAGCTCTCTTCCTTTTGACGGCACACTGATGCTGAGTTCACGCTGAGCTTCTTAGTCAGGATTTTGAGGCCTAATTCGCCTCAAAATCCTGACCAAAAAGACGGCTCCCATTGAAATCAATGGGAGCCGGTCAGGTCCGGCTCATGGAAAATAGAACGGACATGCTCATTCTTCAGTCCGATTTGCCTCGTGAATCAGCCTGAAGTCACTCTGTCCTCCTGACTAGGCCCATTCATTGGGCCTAATCCAGAGCAGAGTGCGCAACTGGATGTCATTCAGTCGCGGCTACCCATTTTTTGGTCCGGAAAAGATATAGTCACGCAAGTGCTTTATAGAGGAGAAATGCTTTCTTCTCTAGATGCCAACAATATCCTATTGGCTTTGCCATTGCATAGTACTAGTTTAATGTCAACAATTACCCCCAAATCCATATCCATTGTAGACCCAGTGGCTTCCTTGGTACGGCATACCAAGGACAGAGGGGTTAACCATCATACATTTCCATTTAGCCAGGACGTCTACATTGTAAAACAATAATACTCATGATTAACTTTTCAAAAAGTTCCAAAAATACAAGTCGCCCCTCTATATGCTTCTTAATTGTATAGCACCAACATATTGTACAAACACTGCCACTGTCCCATCTAAATTCCCTATCCATGTGTCTTTACTGTGTGGGAGGAAACCCACACAATCATGGAAGAACGTACAACCTCCATACAGAATAGACATTACATTTGTATACTTCTATACTACATATAGAGTGCACGAGTATAGATGCGTCATTCATCACTGTGTCCTTGTATTCGCCAGTGTAGCGGTATTTTTCTATAATGGCTTTTTAAGGAACATTTCTTCCTTCATGCCTACATTGTAAACTACTTTGCAGGTATTTCTGTCAACTAATTTACTTTCCCGCAATAATGGGAGTAGATTTCACACATACAGACTTTCCTTATGACAGGGATAGAAATAACATGTTATTTAGATTGTCATCCGATTATCTTTTCCTCCTACAATAAGAAACTAATATGCCTGGTTTATAATGTAACTATTACTATGAAGCGGGTTTATTATATGGTGTAAGCACAAGGAATACTCAGTGTGCCGTACATACCCTATTGAATTTTACCACTAAGAATGGTTCTGGGAGGGGTTGGGGGGTGTTTTAACGCATTGGGGGACCCAGTGCAAAAGTTTCATAAGTAGGGTCCTCCCCATCGCCACCACTTAGACATATCTGACCTGTCCAAATTATAATGTCCTCTTAGTAGCTCCCACATAGTATAATGACTTGTTAGTAGCTCCATACAATATAATGCCCCTCAGTGGCCCATCTCATAGTCAAATGGCTACATATAATAAAATGGCCCATCATGGCTCCTCCTGCTTCACTGAAATCTTCTCCAGACGCAGATGAGTTGAATCCATGACATACTTTCCACCAACCAGGACTGCAGGACATGACCTAGAATCCACCATGGTTGGGAAGTATGGGAGCAGTGTCTTGGTTCCTAAGACCATCAGAAATATGCGTTTTCCGATGGTCTTATGCAACCCCTGTGAAATGGTCGTTTCGACCCCCCCCCTCAAAAAAAAAAAAAAAAGGGGTCGCGACCTACAGGTTGAGAACCGCTGCTTTAGGGGCAAGAGCCCCAGTAACCAAGATCCTTTGATAATGTAATGAATGATTGACAGTCTATTGATCCAATGGGATCGAGCAAGAGGTTGCACAGACAAAGAAAACATTGTATTCAATGTTGTTGCAAATTGTATCTACTAAAGGTAAATGTATAGAATATCTCTACATGTAATACCATGACAATTACACAAAGCGAATTGCATCGTCTTTATCAAAATTCAGTGTAGGTGGAATTATTAATAAAAATAGAAATAAAGATCTCATAGAAGGTGAAGTAACTTAAACTTATTGATACCTGTATATTGAAATAACATATTTAAAGAAAACATCCATAAAGTTTAACTGTATTAAGTCCTGTCTCCCCCCCACAGTATATAAAGCCCCTTTCCAGCTGCTCCCTGTACAATGGATCAAACAAATAAAGGGGGGAAATCTAATGTTCACCTTTCCCTGTTCCCCTGTCAGCTGTTCTCTACTGTCTCCTTCTCGGAGTTATCAAGGAGTGACAGGCGCAATATCATTGATAAGCAGAGGACAGGGGCCGAATGGTGAACCAGGGAATGGACGGCTCCCTGTTTCACCATTGTATCCAACTCATTCATGGAGTTGAACTCAGGACAGTCTGGACCCACTGCCTGGAACAGCTCTCTAAATGCATAGGGACTAGAGATGAGCGAGTAGTATTCAATCGAGTAGGTATTCGATAGAGTACTACAGTATTCGAAATACTCGTACTCATTCAAATACTACTCCTATTCGCAGTAAAGATTCGATTCAGAACCAGCATTGATTGGCTGAATGCTATACAGTGTATAGCATTTGGCAAATCAACTCTTGTTCTGCAGCAGGCCCGTCTTTGCTAGTCGGGAGAACTGGCAGCTTGCTGTTACGAGGGAGCTGACTTTTTCTCATAGGAATGCATTGACCAGCATTGATTGGCCAGTGTACAGAATTTGGCCAATCAACGCTGGTTCTGCCGGAGGCTCGTCTGTGCGGAGGCAGAGTCTAAGATCAGACCACAATGGAGACTGCTGTGGTCCGATCTTAGACTCCGCCTTCTCACAGACGGGCCTCCGTCAAAACCAGCGTTGATTGGTCGAATGCTGTACACTGTATAGCATTCGGCCTATCAACGCTGATCAATGCAACGCTGATCCTATGAGAAAAAGTCAGCTCCCTCGTAACCGCAAGCTGCCAGCTCTCCCGACTAGCAAAGAAGAGCCTGCTGCAGAACCAGTGTAGATTGGCCAAATGCTATACACTGCATAGCATTCGGCCAATCAATGCTGGTTCTGCAGGACGAGTAAGGGTCGGTTCACATTAGCGCTTGCCTCCAGTCCAGAAGGAGTCCGCAGAAGAACCCCCCACCCCGAACGGAATATCAGCGCAACTGCAAGTGCTGTGCAGTTAAAGCGCATGGACCCATTATAATCTATGAGGTCCATGTGCTTCAACTGCACAGCGCTCCTCCTAAACACTCTCCTCCTGCTACTCGTGTACTTGGTGACTCTCCTTTAGTCAAATAGTGGTTGCCCCTGAAACGAGCATTTTTTCCCATAGACTATAATGGGATTCAATATTCGATCGAGTAGTCGAATATTGAGGCTCTACTCAAAACAAATATTGAATCTCGAATATTTCACTACTCGCTCATCTCTAATAAGGACTGTTGGCCCTCTGATTAAAGCAGCCCGGGAACAAGGTGGGGGGGGGGAGAGAATGTTTCTCCTTGTGGTAACAGATAGTTGGTGTAGGGTGTCCTATAGGCCAGACAATTGTCCTTGGGAAAAGGGGCATCCAAATCAGAGACCCTACTGGAGAGTCAATGTATAAGAGGCTTTCCAAAATGACTTATGGTGGCCAAAGCCAAATTGGAAGTGAGTAACAGGGGTTCTGGGGCGACTGTGCATCACTCCATGATCTAGATAGCAGGGGAAAGCTCTGCTCACATCAGTGCTGTTGGGAGGGGTATTGGATGAGAGGTCCCATGTTTTTGGTGCTAACAGACTCCCTTCAAATACGTCTCAGGGTTCTGCCATGACAGCCATTGTTTCCCTATCCACAATAGCAGAAAATGGTGTAGCAGCTGAGAAGAGAGGTTGTGTTACTCCTCCATCCTCTGGTATTACTGCAGCCATGGTTACTGTCTGATATATCCTGCAAGGCTTATACACGGCCTGAACAAAAACTGCTAAAAGCTGAGATCTCATTGGTGGCGACAGACAAGAAAATAGCTTTTGTTTTCGACAGCAGACAGTGGACATGAAAATAAATCAAAATTTAGGTTTGTGCATGATTCATACCAGTTATTACTATAAACATTATCTGGCATCATAGGCATTTAGTATATAGACAAATATTGCAAATATTGCAAATATAGACAAATATTGTATCTTTATACATGGCCCGCCAGGAATATTGTCAAGATGAAAATCTCCGGTAGTGTTTTGTTATCCCCCACATCCGAACATGTCTTGTATTTCAGTGTTTAATTCTAACACAACATTACGGACACTATTTGTCTGAACGGCAGAGGCATTGAGGCGCGGGGATCAATGACCCCGCTGCCTGCACAATATTCCCAGTGGTGATCTCATGCTGAGTTCCATCAGGATCACGGTATGAGCGGACAGCCTCGGCAGGCGGCCACCCTGTTTGTAGAAATGAACCTCAAACGTTTAAGAAGATTTTATCCATCGTTACTGAAAAAGCTTCCCAAATACTAACATTTAATTGAAGATTTAAAGCATGAAAACCAGAAACCTTAGCAATTGAACATGGAAGATACTTAGGGGAGTCTAACATCACCAAAATGAGTTTTATACCCCTTATATGTGGTTTGAGGGCCAGTTAGTGACATGGTGGACATATCTTTGTTGTGCCAAAGTGAGTTGTCTTGTACAGAAGGTTTTTGCCTAGTACTGACCCAGAACATAAAGACTGAACCTAGGTCCGTAGGTGCGGCATTCAACAATAGCATTTTGGCACAGAAAGAAATAGTCACTAGGTCACTACTACCCCTACCGATGTGTACATGTGGCTTAAAAGGGATTTTAGTGATGGTAAAATCCCTGTAAATGATCTACATTACTCAGACAAGTGATGTCACTCATTCCTTAAAACACTGTTCACACTATTTTTATTTGACACCCATAATTATTCACTCTCTCCAGACGCCTCGCGCAGCCTTCCAGCCTGTAATGGTCAGTAGATTGAAATAGGATCAAGATATCAAGACGTGACAGCATAATGCGGCTTATGAATACATTAGATGGGCAGGCTGGGTAATAATCGTGCAGGGCTCATCCAAACCATCATGCATATTAAAAGTGATCCTTCAGCTGTTCCTGTATGTCTGTATTCTGCTGTTACATAGTTTAAGATTTATGAGAAACCCAGTTGATCAGTCAGTGTGCCAGTATTTACCCCATCCAGGTGACAGTCAGTGTGCCAGTATTTACCCCATCCAGGTGACAGTCAGCCTGCCAGTATTTACCCCATCTAGGTGACAGTCAGTGTGCCAGTATTTACCCCATCCAGGTGACAGTCAGCCTGCCAGTATTTACCCCATCCAGGGACAGTCAGTGTGCCAGTATTTACCCCATCCAGGTGACAGTCAGCCTGCCAGTATTTACCCCATCCAGGTGACAGCCAGTGTGCCAGTATTTACCCCATCCAGGTGACAGTCAATGTGCCAGTATTTACCCCATCCAGGTGACAGTCAGTATGCCAGTATTTACCCCATCCAGGTGACAGTCAATGTGCCAGTATTTACCCCATCCAGGTGACAGCCAGTATTCCAGTATTTACCCCATCTAGGTGACAGTCAGTGTGCCAGTATTTACCCCATCCAAGTGATAGTCAGTGTGCCAGTATTTACCCCATCCAGGAGACAGTCAGTGTGCCAGTATTTACCTTACCCTGGTGACAGTCAGTATGCCAGTATTTAACCACATCTAACTTAAATGTGCCAATTGCCAGGTATAGCCCCACTGAAGCAAATTGCCATATTCTCTAGCCATGTAGTAAAGGGCATACTGTAATCACATGACCACATGAATGAGTTGCCGCACCCCTCACTATATAACAGTATGCTGGAGTGGGCTTCAAATATCGAATGAAAATGTATTGTAGCCCATCCTAAACTATTCTCTTCCTCTCTCTTCCCCATCTACACCATCTTGAACTCCATTGCCCCGTTAATTCACTTCTCCTCTAACACCTCTGTAGCTCTGTACTGTTTGAGGGGGCATTCCTTACTGCCCAGCCATGAGGTGAGGAACGCCCCCAGTACTACTCTATACGTGAGTACTGTCAGGATGGTGACAGTGCAGAGCTTTGGACAGTACTGTCAGGAGGGGCGTTCCCAGTTAGACTGCCCTTACCAGAGAAATCCTGAAAGTAAATGGGGTTAGCAAATGCAAGGAAAAAATCAAATTCTCCATTTTCCAATTGGTATTCTCCATACTTCTGTTTGTCCGAAGTTCTCCCTCACCTCTTCCTCCACCAAGGAGAATGGTAACACAATAAAACACATATTATTGATCAGACGTCCACATAATTACAAAGTGAATGCTGGAAGAAAACAGTAGAACCACCAGAGGCAATCATACATTGTGGTGTGTGATGGTAAATGGAAAGTAACCAGGGTTTCATCATTGTCATTTTCAGGGCCGAAGCGACACAAAATGAAATGTAATACAGTTCCTGTCTTTCCGAGGAGCAGTTAACATATTATACAGTATTACAACGTGTACAAATGGCGAGCCGCTAACTACCACATATATTGTGTTATTCTCTGGACTAAGATAGCCTAGGGATACATGTAGGAGATAGCTATTTATGTTCCACTTATTTTCTTACTATTTGCCTCTCGGTTTCTTCACTGGTTTGTATATTTTGGGGGCTGTTTACTCCAAGCTACGGTCTTTTTATGACCCAGCAAATTCATAAATATTCGGAGAATATGCTGAAGAATGATAAGAAGTCACCTTTCAGAAAGCAGCGCTATTTCCTGGAAGCCGTTTCTTTTGAAGTCAGACTATGAGCTCATAAAATAGAGTGACATTTATTGTTCCATATTACAGCCGCTGCAGGCTCTCATTACTATTTATATGTGCTACTGCCATTGTACGTATATAGTAGATCAGAGGAAGGGCATGGGGGTGTAGGCTATGGGGCAGCCCGTATAAGGTGCAACTATTACACCTATTGACATCTGAAGGAACTGCCCAGTCAAGAGCTAAACATTATATTTAAGTAAATAGCTATAAGGGTTGACTACCTGCCATTTATATCTCTCAGATCGTTTGCTGTATTTTAGCTTAGTTCCACTAGGATAGAGCTGTGATCTGTGACTACAGTTTAGCTACAGTGTCTACAGGTAGTCTGAGGTAGTCTAAGACACACCTTCCTCCCCTGCTGCATCTTCATCTACCATATAGTCCAACAGTGTTGGCCAAAAGCATTGGTACCCCTGCAATTCTGTCAGATAATACTCATGTTCTTCCAGAAAATAATTGCAATCACAAATTCTTTGGTATTATTATCTTCATTTAATTTGTCTTCAATGGAAAATCAGAAAAGGAATTGTCAAAAAGCCAAATTGGATATAATTCCACACCAAACATAAAAAAGGGGATAGACAAAAGTATTGGCACTGTTTGAAAAATCATGTGATGCTTCTCTAATTTGTGTAATTAATAGCACCTGTTACTTACCTGGTGCACCTAACAGGTGGTGGCAATAACTACCGTATATACTCGAGTATAAGCCGACCCGAATATAAGCAGAGGCCCCTAATTTTACCACAAAAAAAACTGGGAAAACTTATTGACTCGAGTATAAGCCGAGGGGGGGAAATGCAGCAGCTACTGGAAAATTTCAAAAATTAAAATGGTCGGAGTTTTGGGGTGCAGTAGGTGCTGGGGAAGGGGAGGGGGTGTTTTGGTTGTCTGTCTGCCCCTTCCCTGAGCTTGAGGACTGTTTTTTTCCCCCCACCTGGAATTCAGCCTGGCTATAATATAGGGTATCTGCAATGCTCCTATTAACCCCTTCCCGACGGAACAGGAGCACTGCAGATCCCCTATATTCAGTAGACCAGGCACTGTCAGACACAGGGATACCTAATGTGTTTGTGTTTCACTATCATTTTCTACTTTTGTATGTATTCTAGGGAAAGGAGGGATTTACAACTTTTATTTATTTTTTTAAAATCTTTTTTTTTTTTTTTTTCTTCTGACTCGAGTATAAGCCGAGGGGGGCTTTTTCAGCACAAAAACTGGACTGAAAAAATCGGCTTATACTCGAGTATATACAGTAAATCACACTTACAGCCAGTTGAAATGGATTAAAGTTGACTTAACCTCTGTCCTGTGTCCTTGTGCGTACCACATTGAGCATGGAGAAAAGAAAGAAGATCAAAGAACTGTCTGAGGACTTGAGAGGCAAAATTGTGAGGAAGCATGAGCAATCTCAAGGCTACAAGTCCATCTCCAAAGACCTGAATGTTCCTGTGTCTACCGTGCGCAGTGTCATCAAGAAGTGTAAAGCCCATGGCACTGTGGCTAACCTCCCTAGATGTGGACCAAAAGGAAAAATTGACGGGAAATTTCAACGCAAGATTGTGTGGATGGTGGATAAAGAACCTCGACTAACATCCAAACAAGTTCAAGCTGCCCTGCAGTCCGAGGGTACAACAGTGTCACCCCGCACTATCCGTCAGCGTCTGAATGAAAAGGGACTGTATGGTAGGAGACCCAGGAAGACTCCACTTCTTACCCAGAGACATAAAGAAGCCAGGCTGGAGTTTGCCAAAACTTACCTGAGAAAGCCAAAAAACGTTTTGGAAGAATGTTCTCTGGTCAGATGAGACAAAAGTAGGAAAAGGCCTCAACATAGAGTTTACAGGAAAAAAAGAGGCCTTCAAAGAAAAGAACACGGTCCCTACAGTCAAACATGGCGGAGGTTCCCTGATGTTTTGGGGTTGCTTTGCTGCCTCTGGCACTGGACTGCTTGACTGTGTGCATGGCATTATGAAGTCTGAAGACGACCAACACATTGTGCAGCATAATGTAGGGCCCAGTGTGAGAAAGCTGGGTCTCCCTCAGAGGTCAGGGGTCTTCCAGCAGGACAGTGACCCAAAACACACTTCAGGTCAGCACTAGAAAATGGTGGTGAGAGAAAGCCCTGGAGACTTGTAAAGTGGCAGCAATGAGTCCAGACCTGAATCCCATAGAACACCTGTGGGGGAGGGGGAGAGATCTCTTGATGGCAGTTTGGAGAAGGCCCCCTTCACATCTCAGGGGGGACCTGGAGCAGTTTGCCAAAGAAGAATGGTCTAAAATTCCAGCAGAGCCTTGTAAGAAACTCATTGCTGGTTACCGGAAGCGGTTGTGCGCAGTTATTGTGTCTAAAGGTTGTGCTACCAAGTATTAGGCTGAGGGGGCCAATACTTTTGTCCGGCCCATTTTTGGAGTTTTGTGTAAAATGATCAATGATTTGACTTTTTTTCATTCTCTTTTGTGTTTTTTCATTGCAAGCAAAATAACTGAAGATATTAATACCAAAGAGTTTGTGCTTGCAATCATTATCTGGAAGAACAAGAGTATTATCTGACAGAATTGCAGGGGTGCCAATACTTTTGGCCAACACATGTAAATATCACAGAGCTCAGCTTCTCTCCTTCTATCATATAACCCTATATATCACAGAGCTCAGCTTCTCTCCTCTATTCTATATATCACAGAACTCAGCTTCTCTTCTCTATCATATTATGCCCTCAGTAAAAATCAATTTAAAAATATCTAGTAGAATGGGAATATAAATTTACTTATATTCTGACATTTTGACTCGCTGAATTGCATTACCAAGCAGTTATTTGGTCTTACTTCCTTGCAATTATTTCTTCATCCAATAGAGCAATACTAACTGTACACAATTATTATAAGGCCAGTATGTTTTCATTAACATGTGCAGTGGTGATATCCCCCAGAGCATTTACAGTAAATGAGAAGAAGATATGATCTGCTGACAAGACTTCATCAAGGAAAGTATCCTGGGAGACTACAACTCAAGGTGGCGTATATATACTGTATACTCATAATTCCTGACAAGGAGGCAAATAGAGCTCCAAGACATTCATCACCTACCTAGATGGAAATAGCGGAAATAATGCTAAATACTGAGGACTGCCAATGAACTACAGGGAAATGAAAAGTCAATTCTGTGACTTAGTAATGCTAGCACGTTTATTAGTGCTTCTTCCATGGAAATAAACAGAGCATCTCTCTGTATATGCATTTCACTAACTACACATATCACACCTGCAATCTTATAGCTTCTGCACATTTTTTTCCTAGTCTTGAAATCCCTTTTGTTCCTGTAATTTTCCCATCTTGCAAACCTTGTTTCTCCGTTTGCCTGCATTCCCTCTTGTACCCCCATACTTCCACCATCTTGCAATCCCTCTTATTCCAGCACCCTTTTCTCTTTTTTACTTGTATCCTGTCTTGTTCCCTTATTTTTCTGACTTTTTTTTACAGTACTTTAGTCTGTTCGATGGACAGTCGACGACAATGTGAATCTACCGTATGTTAGGACGGGCTGGGGCCTCCGCTGTGTTGTGCTGAGGCTCCCGGCCCGCTCTGTGTCCAGCGCCGGGATGGCTGCTGGTTCCGACGCAGGATAGGCCGGAGGCCTCCGCTGGAGTTTGCAGAGGTTCTGGTTTTTTCCTGGCGCTGGAGCCAGCACTTCTGGGTCAGAGGGATCAGCGGCAGGCCTGAGGCTATTTAGGCCTCATTCTGGTCCTGGTCCACTGCTGGTTATTCGTTACTTGGTATCAGCTCCCTAGCGTCGTTTCTCCTGCTACCTGTCACCTTCCTCCTGTCCTTGCCCTTGGATTCCCGGCTTGCCTTACAGACCTCTCCTCCGTGATCCTGATTTGGCACCTTCCTGACCTCCTGTGTATGACCCTTGGCTTCCACCTGACGTCCCTTTTGGATCCTGATTTGACTACTCCATTGACCTCTTGTGTATGACTCGGCTTCCCTGACTTTGTTTCTGCCTCTGCCTTCTGCTACCACGTGACCTCCAGTTACCGACCCGGTTTGCTTGTTGCTTATTCCTCGAATATCTGTGTGCATTCCCTGGATTACCCTCCTGCTCATCTGCAACTCCATTCCTTCCCGCTCTCTTGGACTTTACTCTAAGCTTAGTGTCTGGGTTCTCCTTCTTGGGGTTCGCTGGGTGTGTGTCGCTCTCTGGGCAGTTGCAGATCCAGGCCTCGGACTTTTACCAAAGTCCAACTCCACCATCAGGACCTCTGGTGAAGACCTGTAGGACCTGGTTCCGCTTTGGTTGGGAGAGCCAGGCGCACCCAGGACTGTTTTTGCCTCAGCGCTTGGGGATTCTAGTTGCCCAGGACTTACTGAGTTATTTGTTGCATCAGGTTCCTAACACCGTAACTCATATAACTTGACTCTTTCAATGACTTTTGTGTCTTCTACGATAAGCTATTACGCTGCAACAAGTTATCATGCTGCAGAAAGTCAAGTTAAATTTAGTTAATTCTGTTTGCAAGTAAGTCAAATATTTTTCAGTCACCAGTATAAAGATATAAAATCTTGCTAGATTTGTGCCTTTAGCCCCTTCAACGTCTGTATCATATCATTATTGTACAGCCGAATGCAGTGAATACGTCTTGATATCTCTTTGGCTTGATCAGGGTCCTCACTATGATTCTTGCTGAGGATCTAATTTCATCTAAGACTCAGGACCATGTATTATATTGTAATGGAATAGTCAGCTGGATGTCCCCATTATATAATGATCTGGAATTGTACCCCTACAAAAGGCGACTTTGCCTTTATCTCGTCCCTATAATAAGCTGCCTGCACTTATGATCCTCCCTCATTTTACAAGGAACATTAGCACGATCTACTCATAAGCTGCTGGAAATAATATATTGTCACAATCAGTAAAATGGTCCATTAATTGTAAACAGGGTAATGTTTTCTGGTGAATGGAGATGCCTTCAGTAAATTGCTTTTATATCTCTCGAAAAACGGAACTTAATGTCTTGATAGAAATAAAAAAAAATAGAAGCTAAACCTGGAAACCTCCTAAGGCCTAGAGAAAAAGCTGAGCCTGCCGCTGATAAAGCAAGGTGAGAATCTGCGGGTGTGAGGTGCTAAGCTGCAAGCTTACTGCCTATTTATGTGAAGATTCTTGCAAATCCCTCAGGTATCAAAATGTGGTAAGGGATTTCTAGAACATAAAATATATTTCTGAGCAGAATAAAGAATAGCAGAATGCAGCCGGTAACATACTGCGGGGATATATTGATGCAAATGTTGGCAATGAGGCAGACTTAATGTGCAACTCTCTTGGGGGACTATAACTGGAGATAGAACTTATGGGGCTATGCAAAGAAGGTCGATATCTTGGTATCCACCACTAACATCGGCCAAGGATGTATGTATAGGTGCGCCCTTATTATCTTATAATGTATGTGGATCTTGTTTTCATGCTCAGTTTAACCAGGGCACCAGAGTTTGCCACTGTCTGGTCTTGCATGGGGCAGGAATAACGGATAGGCGCTATGGTTGTGGTGATTGACCGTACTCTAGTCACTATGCCGGGACAGTCGCCATCAGTGATGTGTACCTGACTAAGGTGGACTTGATGGATGTCCGCCATCTGCATTGGGTGCGCAGATGGCGGACTACAAGACTAGGTGCAAAAGTAATGAGGTGCAATGTCTAGGTGGTGAATGACATAAAACCAAGGGTTTTGTTGACATCAGATGCTTTCCACTGGGAGGACTGCTGCCCTGCTTACATGATGTGACAGCTAAGACAAACACTGATCTCGGACAAAGTGAGGCCGCTTCCAAAAACTGAGCCATGCCAGGTACTCTGACAATCCCCTTCCAGTCTCGCAGGCTACTTAGTATATCAACCCAGGCCATCAAGTTTGGATCACCTGAATCGAATGGTGTTTTCCCCTTGTGAATCTGTGCCTTGCCAAAATGCTGATGTTTTTGTCAATATGCAAATAAGTTATTTGGAGAAACAAGGGCATTGTCCTTTACCTATTTGGAGCAACGGCAATGTCCTCATAGCTACATTGCTTATCTATCTGCAGGGCTGGCTTCTAGTGACAAGTCTGCAATTGTCACCTTATGTGCTTTTATTTGACAACAATGGTCTCTCTCTCCAGTTTGGGACACTAAATAAAGGTTGTATTAAGAACAGGTCAGTGGTTTCAATTATTTCCAAGACTACTAGTGTACCTCGTACATAGATACTAAAGAGTTACTGTCATATGGCAGTTATTGAGCCATTGGAGAGAAGGGGCCCCTGTTCCAATTACTTTGCCTTTTTTTTGCCACAAACCTGTGCAGTAACGGGAGTAAAATATTAGTTAAAGAATTCATGAAAAGAGTGTAAATGATCAAAACAATCATAAGGTCTGCATTTTTTGGCCAGCACAATAAAAAGTTGCCCTTTTTAAAAAAAATTTGGAATTTTTTAATTTTAATAAATCCCGTGTACAGCCAGCAATATGGACAGTGCATGTCTTTGTGCTTGTTGCCGTAGCTACCTTATGTTCACAAACTCAATCATGGTAACACAGATTTGTTGGATCTGCCTACAGTGATGGCACTACTACCTACCGTATTTTTCGGACTATAAGACGCACTTTTTTCCCCCCAAATTTGGGGGGAAAAGAAGGGTGCGTCTTATAGTCCGAATGTGGCGCCTGGCACCCGCTGTACTAGAGAGGCGGAAGCCGGAAAGGGATAGACGCCGGGGCCTGAGACATCGCTGCCCTGCCCTGCATGAAGCCAGCAGCGGGAGGAGTGATGCTATTCGGCTCCTCCGTCCCCCCGCCGCTGGCTTCATGCAGGGCAGGGCAGCGATGGCTCAGGCCCCGGCGTCTATCCCTCCCCGGCATCCGCCTCTCTAGTACAGCGGATGCCGGGTCAGTATCCGTGGCCCCTTCTCCCCCGGGGCCGGTCCCCACCGGCCCCGTACCTGTAAAGTTGCAGGCCGGCTCCTGCGCGGCGATATCGCAGGAGCCGACCTGTTCGGGTGACAGCCGGGAGCCTAATGAGGCTCCCAGGCCTGTCACTGCTGTATTAGTATTGTGGCTGGTCTCTATGACCAGCCGTAATACTAATACACAGAATGTCCCATAGACGGCAATACAGTTGGGGATAAAATAGTAAAAAAAAAAAAAAAATAAAAAAAATAAAAGCTTTAAAAATATAAATAAAAGTTCTAAATCACCTCCTGTCCCTAGAAAAAAAAAATTATATATATATATATATATATATATATATATATATATATATATATATATATATATATATATATATATATATCAAAAACCACCGGGTTTTTTTTCAATACAAGGTGATCTAAGCAATAGATGGTATAACCCAAAATGGTATAACTAAAAAGTACAGCTGTCCCCACAAAAAAAAAACACTCTATGCGTCCCCGTACAGCTGCAGGGTCACCTGTCAATGTGGCCTTGCAGCTGTTGCAAAACTACAACTCCCATATATTAAATATTTTACCATTTTTTGCTTCAAAATTTTTTTTCCCTATTTTCCTCCTCTAAAACCTAGGTGCATCTTATAGTCCAGTGCGTCTTATAGTCCGAAAAATACGGTATATCCAGGGGAAATCAATTCAACAAACAGATCTGTCCCCTCCTTACCTTTCCTCTTGGGTTGTGTAAGACGGCAAGGTTTTGAAAAAACTTAACATGATTTTCCGATACTCTGTCACAAGATAATTCTGTATGTGTTACGGGGGCTTAGCAGTTAACATGATTTTCCGATACTCTGTCACAAGATAATTCTGTATGTGTTACGGGGGCTTAGCAGTTAGCAATGTTGCCTTGCAGCCATGGGGTCCTAGGTTCAAATCTGACCAAGGGTAACATCTGCATGGAGTTTATATATTCTCTCCGGGTTTGGATGGGTTTCCTCCAACATGCCAAAACTATATTGATAGGTAAATTGGCTTTCTAAAAACAACTGACCCTTGGGAGTGTTGTGGTTGAGTGCGTATATGGTTGTCATTAACTCCACTACTCTACAATGCTCACTACTCTTCAGTCCCTTGGTGCGAGAAGTACAT
Organism: Leptodactylus fuscus; assembly: GCF_031893055.1. Taxonomy (NCBI): domain Eukaryota; kingdom Metazoa; phylum Chordata; class Amphibia; order Anura; family Leptodactylidae; genus Leptodactylus; species Leptodactylus fuscus. The sequence continues at coordinate 338,915,709 of NC_134265.1, forward strand.
TACAATTGTTTGTCATTGCCTATGCCCTGCCCTCCCCCAGTGTGTCAATACATCAGGATATCTAGGGGCATAATTTGAGGGGGTGCACATGTTGGAATTGCATTGAGGCCCAGGAGCCTTAGGGGGCCCATAAGCACTGGTATCAGTATGAGATTGCAGCTTCCATCTGGCCCATAAGCCAAGGAGATCCATAGATTACCCTAACCACACTAAGGTGAATTATACTCCTCAGCACCCGTAACCATCACTATCAAGAATTATCCACATCCACATCATGATTAAAAAAACTTTTTAACTGAGTCATGCATGATGTTAAGGATGCTGCCCTCTAGAGGGTGGCGTATAGAGTGCACTGTTCTCCTAATTACATCCTGGAGAATAGATTTGCATATTTTTTACCCAGAATCCCTAGCGGAGCAGGAATGACTTGTAAGTCTCCTTACGCCTATGTAGGCACACACTCTCCCTGATGTGTACGATTATCCCCTGACCCTGGTCTATAGTCTCTCACTCTGCCAAATCAGTATCCCTGCACTATGCTGAGGAGGCCCAATAGGCCGAAACAGTGCTGTCCATAGCTGGGAATCTGTTCCTTTTGGAATAGAAATACTAATTTGGCAATTAAATTCACATCATGATTAAAAAGACTTAAATGATGTTAAGGATGCTGCCCTCTAGAGGGCGGCGTACAGAGTGCACTGTTCTCCTAATTACATCCTGGAGAATAGGTTTACATATTTTTATCAAGAATTAGTAAGGATGAGGTAGGGGGCCCTGGACAAAATCAGATTGTATCGGGCCCACAAGAATTAAGTTATGCCACTGATATCATATTGCTTTCATAAGAGCCCTTATCCAAATTGGAGTTAAGGTAAGCATGTTAATATCTGTAGCTCCCAGCAAAGTATCTGTATAGCTGGTTATGAGCTTATTATGCCAACATAAGATATTAAATGTAGCACCAAAAACCAAATTACTCCGGAAAGTATAAGAGCTAAAGTCTGGGACTGCATTAGAATAGCATAATATATGTCCTATATAACATAGACTGAACATATAGGTATTTTGTATCTCTCTCACTTTCTATGACTTTATTTGCAACCAACCCTCTTGAGAACCTGAATTGTGCGGAAACACAAAGCATGCTGTAGCAACTTGGGTGCTTTATGAGCAGTGTTATTTCCATAACATGGATAGAAAATCATTGTTATAGGCTGCTGGCTTTCAATGTAAATCTGCTTTGTTTCCATCGATACGTAACCGTAGAAGAGATATAGCGCAGCAGGCTGTAAGTCAAACAACCATTTATACCGCGCTACAGGAGCGATGCCTTCAGATCCGCACAACCTTTACTAAACATGACAAATGCAAAATAGAAATCCATTACAAGCACAAGTAAACAAAAACTAGATTGGCCATCTGTGCGCTTCAATAGGAAAGCAGCCATTCTGCTCCTACACCCACTTTTTATAGACTTAAGAAGAACACTTTCAGCCTTTATCCGGCACATGATAAATTGTCTTTGTAAAAGTCCCCGAGCGATGCGCAGCTGTGATGGAAATCTAGGTTTTATAATGTAGTATGGTTAGGGATCTGCAGATCTATAAATTGATGTTTACCATAGATGTGGGCAAAGTTGCTATCGGTCTTCTGCAGGCACACGGCTGCGGGATAGGTTAGAGATGACAATTGCCAAGTCAACATTGCAAATGTTATTGTAGGAAACAAAACTGCAGATGGAATGAGGAATGAGAGTGACAAAATACAGATGATCAGAGGATATAAGGATGTGTTTACCGAGTAGAAATGTTCTGCAAGGCACTCTTTGGCGGTGGACAAAGCCTTGTGAGTGGGCACCATGTCTTCCAGCCAATCTGTCCTCTGCTGACTAATTTGTCCATATAGAATTATTATTACAGCATTATGGGAGACCTAAAAGGGTTTTCGAGGCAGGAGATATGGATGGCCTTAGAATATTAGATCACTTGTCAGGGAACTTGTAGCACCCCCTATCCATTGCCTATTTAAAGGGACAAAACAACCACTGCAGCCTCTTCAATGTGCATAGCATCTACCAAGAAGCAGAATACTGCACATTTGTTCCATTCACTTGAATGGAGAAAAACGATATTTGCCAAAGTCTGTAGGTGAGAGAGTGGTGTAGATGTGGGAGAATGAAGCCCGTTTTGTGGCGAGGACATGCAATGTGCTGACCATATTCATTTATTGTAAAGTGACCGGAACATCCCTTTTTATTGGTAGTCTCCCAGACACCAAGGAGGCAGATGATCCAAGTACTGCTGCCCCTTGATAGAGCTGATAGATGGGTATACAAAGAGTCAGACCCACCACAAGCTCATATTGATAGCCTAGTCTCACCAATCCTGAGAATGAAGGGGCCACAGTGCAGTCTCTTTTTATTCTAGAATTACGCCATTACCTTATGAGCTGGAGATAACCCTTTAATACTCATAGGGACTAGAGATGAGCGAGTAGGTATTCAATCGAATACTACAGTATTCGAAATACTCGTACTCGATCGAGTACCACTCGCTATTCGAATGTAAAAGTTCGATGCAGAACCAGCATTGATTGGCCGAATGCTATACAGTCAGCCAATCAACGCTGGTTCTTCTCCTACCTTTAGAAGTCTTCTCCGTGCAGCTTCCCCGCGGCGTCTTCCGGCTCTTCATTCACTCTGCCAGGCATCGGGCCTGGGCAGAGCTGACTGCGCATGTCTGCTTGTAGTGCGGGCAGTCGGCTCTGCCCAGGCCCGATGCCAGGCAGAGTGAATTCAGAGCTGGAAGACGCCGCGGGACGCTGCGCAGAGAAGACTTCTCGGAGGAAAGAGATACAGATTAGACATTAGGAAAAACTTTCTGACAGTGAGGGTAGTGAGAGAGTGGAATAGGCTGCCACGGGAGGTGGTGGGCGCTCCATCAATGGAAATCTTCAAGCGGAATCTGGATAAACATATAGCTGTGATGATTTAGGAAAACCTGCACTCGCAGGGGGTTGGACCCGATGGCCCTTGAGGTCCCTTCCAACTCTACCATAAGAATAAGAATAAGGATCCAGCCCGACCCTCACTCATGGACTTGGTAAGTATAATTTGATCGAATGTTGCCTACCCCTGAAACGAGCATTTTCCCTCCATAGACTATAATAGGGTTCGATAGTCGAATATTGAGGGGATATTCAAAACGAATATCGAACCTCGAACATTTTACTGTTCGCTCATCTCTAATAGGGACCAATAAAATGCCACATTTTCTGTTTGTAAGTTTTTGTGTCCCAGGCCTGTAATGAAACTACAGTTTGATTCATTCCCTTGTAGGGGAATTACAAAAACAGCCAGCCAGCCAGCTCAGCTGTTTCTGTAATACAGGCCGCCACAGGCTGTGGCATATGGACGGGTATTCCCATCTCAAACATAAAGGGCCGAGATGAGAATAACCCTATAAAGGGAGGTCTATCTAAGGAATGAAAGCCGGCCCAATCTAAGTCATGATTATTTGGAGAATTTGGAAAAAAGCACAGGGTCATGCCCCATATAACAGACAAATAAAAGTGCCATGCACTCCGAGTGCTTATAGTGTAGGAGCCTTCACTGTGCATTATACAATGCATATAATAACTGAATTGTACACCCGCCTTATGCCCACAACATTGTACATTTCAATGCCCCAAAAAAAGCACACGTAATTTGATTGAGATGAATGCTTGTGATAGAAAGACAAGATGGGTACCATGCCTGGTGCACTTGGTTAACTCATGTAGCATATTGGAACAGCTTTGCCGCAACCCACGTATGTTCACATATCATTGATATACTCACCCATGTTCACATATGTCTAGCACATACTGTATATGTCTAGCTATACTGCATAGGTTTCCTCCGGTGTGATTAAAAAGCATTGACTGCAGCTTTTTTTTGATCCAAGTGGTTGACAGGTCGCTTATGGCGTACTAAAGAGAGGATACTAGATGCAATGCTTCATCTCCCTTACAATTGTATATTATAGAAAGTACCCACTGCAGTCTTACCTTGTGTGATGCCGAGTGCACTCAATGTGAGATTTAGCTCACGTCTGCCTCTACATGACTTGAATCCTGCAAACAAAAATCACTATGGATTAGACACAGCAGGGCAGAAAAGATTTGTGAATTAATGATGTCATTACCAAATATCTGTAGGTCTGTACTGTATAGATATAAATATAGACATACTGTATAAGATTGTATATCTTTATCCTCTAGAAAACCATACATCACATTACTTATAATATAATATAATATAAATGCAAAAATGCCAACGTTATCCTCTAAAACCCATCTAGAAGCAGCACCAGTCACTGTAGTATGTGGTACGGTATTACGGCGCAGTAAAAATCCCACTATATACTGTATGTACATTGATGTAGCAGAGCTAGCCAAACCTTTACAATTGGTGAAAGTGCTGTAGTGCGAAATCTTATCACAGAGGACAGGAAAAAACAATGAAAAGTCTTCCGAAAACATTTTGACATTGAATGACTTTTTTTTTTTGTTTTGTTGTCTTGTGTGATAAGACACATTGCAGAGTTCTAGTTAAAGGGGCTCTATCAGTAAAATCATGCTGATAGAGCCCCACATATGCCTGAATAGCCTTTAAAAAGGCTATTCAGGCACCGTAAATGTTATATTAAACTACTCCCTTCCCCCCCCCCCCCGTTTTAGAATAATACCCTAAAAAAGAATGTGATCTACTTACGCATCGTGCACGCTGGGCGGGCATTCTGGGTGCGCCATCTTCTTCATCCACGCCTCCTCTCCCTGCGATGTCCTCCGGTCCCGTCCTCCAGCGCTCGTGAACTGACACTGATAAAAAAAAATGGCCTGGACGCATGCGCAGTAGCATGCTACTTCTACTACGGCTACTGCACAGGCGCCCAGGCCATTGTTTTATATCAGTGTCAGTTCGCGAGCGCCGCAGGAGGACGGGACCGGAGGACATCGGAGGAAGAGGAGTTGTGGATGAAGAAGAAGACACACTCTGAATGCCCGACCCAGCGTGCACGATGCGTAGGTAGATCACATTCATTTTTAGGTTATTATTTTAAAACTGGGGGGTAGTTTAATATAACTTTTACGGTGCCTGAATAGATAGATAGATAGATAGATAGATAGATAGATAGATAGATAGATAGGAGATAGATAGATAGATAGATAGATAGATAGATAGATAGACAGAGCGCTGTGTGTGTGTTGGTGATAGTTATGAAACACACAAACAATTCACAGGTTTCACAGTTTCATTATTTATTTAACAAAAACTACCCCAAAATGCAGAAGCAATGTGTTAAGGGGGCTCTATCAGCAAAATTATGCTGTATGAGCCCCACATATGCGTGAATAGCCTTTAAAAAGGCCCAACAGGCACCGGTAATCTAATTTTAAACCCCTCTCCCATTTTAAAATAAAACTATAAAACATATATGTAAATGATACCTGAACGTGCACGATCCGACGTCATCTTCGGTCCCGCCTTCCTCTTCTTTCTTCTTCCAGCGACGTCCTCCTGTCCTGGCTCTTCTCTGCCTTCATCTTCTTTTCTTCCGGATATGAAGACGTTCGCGAAAGTACTGCACATGTTTGCGTAGTTCTAAGGATACTTAAAACTACAACAAAAATGGCGCCGGCACATGCACAGTAGCGGTCCGGAGAGAGCGCTACTGCGCATGCGCAGGATTTGAACACAACCCGCCGGAAAAACAGAAGATGAAGGCGGAGAAGAGCCAGGACAGGAGGACGTCGCTGGAAGAAGAAAGAAGAGGAAGGAGGGACCGAAGGTGACGTTGGATCCTGCATGACCGCCCACCGTGCAAGTTCAGGTATCATTTACATATATGTTTTTATAGTTTTATTTTAAAACGGGCGGGTGGGTTAAAAATTAGATTAGCGGTGCAAGAATAGCCTTTTTAAAGCTATTCACACATACATGGGGCTCATACAGCATCATTTTCCTGACAGAGCCCCTTTAATAAGTACACCTTTGCTGCTTCCACAGAACCTTTCATCAGTCGGGGCACATGCGGTTTTATATACCGCTAGAAAGTCGACAGTGTGCTGAATTTCACGATCTGTGTCCCGGGTGAAGAACTATCTGTGCTGGTACCGTAGATCTTCACAGTCATAGTGCTGATAGTGCTCATCCATAGACAAGTACTGGGAGGGGCGTTCCTCACCACTCTCACACTATAGCGCTATATGCGATGCCGTAAGGAAGGGCGTTCCTGACTGTCAGGAACGACCTTCTGACAGTGAAGAGCTACGATACCGGCACCAATAGCGCTTCACCTGGGGCACAGATCCTGAAAGCCGATAGTGCTCTGAATTCAGCGTACTGTCGGCTTTCTAGCGGTGTATTACACTGCATGTGCCTCAAGTGACGTAAGGTCCTCTTTAAGAGGGTAAGTCGCGGTCAGGTACTCCTAATCAAATGCCTTTGATTAATTCATCTTCACCATGTGTGATCACCTCTGTAAAAGCAGAAGTTTTGACAGTTTGCTAGTCTGGAGATTTAGGTGTATGCTAATACAAGGTCAAGTAGAAAAGTCATCAGCAGTAATTTTAGAGAAGCAGTAAGGTCACAAACCCTTTCCAAACAATTTAAGGCTCGGTTCCTATTTGCGCCCGGTCTCCATACGGGGATTCTGTTCCAAGCAGCGCTTTTCTCTCTGATTTTTTGGCCTTGTCGGGCAGAAACCAAGTGTAAACCATGTGGAAATCCATTATAGTCTATGGGGTTTCCTAAGATGGATCAGGTTTCCATTCGGGGGTCCCAAAGCGGACCCCTGACCCTCTGAACAGAAACCCGAGAGCAGTTGTGCACCTAGCCTAACTTAAATTAAATCCATCATCCTATAGTGAGAAAGATTATTCCCAAGTAGAAATAGACCTTAATGCAGGTGTGAACCCAAGTCCTAGGATATTTCCGTCTGTACCGTACAATGTAAGCTCTCTTGACATTTGATACTAGAATTACCTGAGCAGAAGTCAGGAGATTATACAGGTTGTAATGAATCAGCAGATGAAGCAAACAGGTAGAAAGAAGCAGGTACATGAATGGAGTGGTGTGAATATCATTTGCTATGTGTCAGTCTGTCGGACAATGTACAATACTTTCCAGTGAAGATACTGATTAATTTATGAGCCAAGGATGCCACACTGAATGGATCTTTATGTAGTTGTAATGAATCGCGGCAGACTGGTCAATAGGTCTACCATGAAATCACTAATCTAATTTCCAACCAATACAGCAATTTGTGAATAATGATCGCTGTGTACGATGGAGATTACATGTGACACCAGAAAAGACATCGATTACTACAAGTCACGGAACCTCAAACGCAGCGTGAAATCCTAAGATGATCTATGAGTGGCAGAGACAAGTACGGAAGGCATCTATTGACACCACAACATTTATTTATTTCACTTACTTATATAGCCAACATGGATGTAGTGACAGGGGAGTACACAGAAATCATGGGGATCCAAAAGGCACCCCACCTTCTCAAAATAATAAAAGGTAAAGAAGAACACTGGTTGTAGAAAGAATGTATTTTATCTTGATATGTTTAAGCAAATTTGTGTTAAAAATAAAATAGAAAAAACCCATTAGTAACAATGACAACAATGTATATCTGACAAACTGCATGAATCTCAGGGCGGAGATGGGGGTGGATTTCTGATATTTGGACTGCCACAAATCAAAAGAGATCAAAGTGATGTGAGAGAGACTAGCATGGTCCATCACTCCATTGGCAACATACCCAGGTTCTGAGTAGCCCATGTGAACAAGTGAATCCCCTGGCGGGTCCCTTCTTATCCTGACGTGGCACGGTACACTCATTGTCCTTCATACAAATTCACAATATCACAAGAAACTACCTAGTTTTTATTTATACACCATAGACACACCAGATGGCTGAGATGACCTCTAGGTGCAGAATCAATCCCTATCTTTGCTCCCTGAGCCCCATCTCCTCCATTACACTGCAGGGGCCCCAATCACCAGCCATATTGCGGCCCATTCTGCTGCCTCTGTATGCTCCTGTATGGGGATCTATTGTTGGCTCACAGAGCTAAGAGGGTCCTTCTTCAAGGCAAGAGCCAAGAAGTAGATCAAGATCTCAGGACAGAAGAGGCAAAAGCTAGGCAGCAAGGTACTGCTGAAAAATACATGTACCGTATATTGTCAACATTTTAGGAATTTGCAAACAATTGTTAAGTAAAATTTGCATGTAGCTGTATAGTGAGCTCCCAGAATGGTGAGCCCAGCCATCCCAGTCCGAAACTGTCCATACCAATTGCCTATCCAGCCTCCATGGTAGGTATGATATTTACGTAGAGGTGCAACTACAGTTGGGCTCAGTGACGTAACTAGGAATGGCGGGACCCTGTGGCAAACTTTTGACATGGGGCAACCCCCCCCCCCCCCACCAACAAAGATGCCGAAGACCTCGACCGACCCCCTCCTACGCATTCCTGCGCGCTCCATTATGCCCCATAGTAGCCCCTGCACACACTATCATCACCCATAGTGGCCCCTCCACACAGTATTATCCCCCATAGTGGCCCCTCCACACAGTATTATCCCCCATAGTGGCCCCTGCACACAGTATTATCCCCCATAGTGGCCCTTGCACACAGTATTATCCCCCATAGTGGCCCCTGCACACAGTATTATCCCCCATAGTGGCCCCTGCACACAGTATTATCCCCCATAGTGGCCCCTGCACACAGTATTATCCCCCATAGTGGCCCCTGCACACAGTATTATCCCCCATAGTGGCCCCTGCACACAGTATTATCCCCAATAGTGGCCCCTGCACACCATATTATCCCCCATAGTGGCCCTTGCACACAGTATTATCCCCCATAGTGGCCCCTGCACACAGTATTATCCCCCATAGTGGCCCCTGCACACAGTATTATCCCCCATAGTGGCCCCTGCACACAGTATTATCCCCCATAGTGGCCCCTGCACACAGTATTATCCCCCATAGCGACCCCTGCACACAGTATTATCCCCCATAGTGGCCCCTGCACACAGTATTATCCCCCATAGTGGCCCCTGCACACAGTATTATCCCCCATAGTGGCCCCTGCACACAGTATTATCCCCCATAGTGGCCCCTGCACACAGTATTATCCCCCATAGTGGCCCCTGCACACAGTATTATCCCCCATAGAGGTCCCTGCACACAGTATTATGCCCCATAGTGGCCCCTGCACGCAGTATTATGCCCCACTGTGGACACCCATAAACAATTATTATCAAACCCCAGAGTATAATAATCGGAGACCCAGGGGGAGAAAAACATAAAAAACCCTCTGTTACCTATCTCCCGTCTCCTACGCTGTCGGCCTCCGAAGTAGTCGATCTTCAATGACGTCAGACGTCACATGACCCGGGACGCAGGCCGGGGTCATGAGACGTCAGACGACTAGGCCAAAGTCTGCACGGATCGTGGAGAGGTAAGTAACAGTGTTTTTTATGTTTCTTACCTCTCCCGGTCCACCAATCATTATACTCGGGGGTCCGAAAAGACCCCCCGAGTATAATGATAGCAGCGGTAGAGGCTGTCACCGGGCCCCTAATGTCCCGAGCCCTGTGGCAGCTGCCTCTGCTGCTATGGTGGTAGTTACGCCACTGGATGGGCTCTATACCACCCACATAGAATTAAAAAATATAACAATAGAATAGATCAAAATACACAATAAAAGCATGGATACTTTCTTCTACGTGGGCTGTCTGGTATTGCACCTCAGCACCATAGAATTCAATAGAGCTCAGCTGTGCCTAATTTTATTGAAAAGAGGTGGTGGGCGTGAATTAGTTGTTATCAGCACACGCCGCTATACCCGGGCACCTAGTAGCTGCTTTTGCTTACCGCACAACAATATTATGGCAGGTTAGACCTAACATGGAGGTGGTGATAGTTCCTCACCCATAAAGAGAACCTAACTACTAAACCTAGATTCCTTGTTTAGCCCCAAGCCAAATCCATTATTTACACCGGGGGTCCACATCGCCTGCTAGCCTTGTCACATAACATATTAAACTCATACATTCTATGAATGATAATGATGTAGAACATGCCAGTCATTTCTGCATTCCATGTATATTGTCACCTACTACAGACATGGATATATTCATAGACTTTTATTTTTTCTTATTTTAAGAAAAGGCACGATGACATCACTTGCAAAATTTGCTTAAAACAGCGAAATACTTGTATGGCATAACTAATCCAAATTGTTTAGAAGAGAGGTTACTTGTCCGATGAGCAGAACCATAAAAAAGAAGATATCTTTGCTATTTAGTAAGCTTTGTGTTCTGTAGAGTATATCACAGAATAAAGGCATCGACAGCAAGTAGCAAGACAGCTCTCATGAACCTAAACCTGGAGGAGGGGGGGGCTTTAAATTAGAACAATGCTCCCCTGTTACCATTATGGCAGCATCTTTCTTCTGCCAGCTCTAACAAGGACTGATAATATCACACAGATGTGTACAGGGCCTTAAATATGTTGTCTCTACTTGTATTTCCTGACATTCATACTGTTTCTAAGGCTAAATACACGCAACCAAATGCATGTATGGGTCAGTGAAAAACATAATGGACGCTACATGAGCATCCCTAATATCCTTGGAGCCGTACACTTCAATGAATAAGCCTAAACTGCAAAAAGGGACAGCCCAGCCTCATGGCCCCCATTATGGATCTGTAAATATCTGTAAAACGTAAGACACATGCAATGATTTTCTATGCAGTTTACAAATCCTGTGCATGATCCATGGAAACAACCATACCTATGAGTGAAACCTGCAAAGGATTTCACTAGAGATGAGCGAACAGTGTTCTATCGAACTCATGTTCGATCGGATATTAGGCTGTTCGGCATGTTCGAATCGAATCGAACACCGCGTGGTAAAGTGCGCCATTACTCGATTCCCCTCCCACCTTCCCTGGCGCCTTTTTTGCTCCAATAACAGCGCAGGGTAGGTGGGACAGGAACTACGACACCGGTGACGTTGAAAAAAGTAGGAAAAACCCATTGGCTGCCGAAAACATGTGACCTCTAATTTAAAAGAACAGCGACGCCCAGGTTCGCGTCATTCTGAGCTTGCAATTCACCGAGGACGGAGGTTTCCGTCCAGTTAGCTAGGGCTTAGATTCTGGGTAGGCAGGGACAGGCTAGGATAGGAAGGAGAAGACAACCACAACAGCTCTTGTAAGAGCTAAATTCCAGGGAGAAGCTTGTCAGTGTAACGTGGCACTGACGGGCTCAATCGCCGCAACCCAGCTTTCCGCGGATCCTGAATGGAATACACTGACAGTGTATTCCCGTATACCCGATATATACCCCCGATACCCGTTCCAACGGTGTGCCCCCCCACCTTCACCCCAGAAATACCCTGCAAGTCCCCTAGCAATAGAATTGGGGCTATATACACCCACTATTTTTGCTACTGCCATAAAGTGCCAGTGTCTGACTGGGAATTCAAAGAATATATTGGGTTACATATCACTTCAATTCCAGGGAGAAGCTTGTCAGTGTAACGTGGCACTGATGGGCTCAATCGCCGCAACCCAGCTTTCCCAGGATCCTGAATGGAACACACTGACAGTGTATTCCCGTATACCCCATATATACACCCCAAATCCCCGTTCCAACGGTGTGCCCCCCCACCTTCACCCCAGAAATACCCTGCAAGTCCCCTAGCAATAGAATTGGGGCTATATACACCCACAATTTTTGCTACTGCTATACAGTGCCATTGTCTCACTGGGAATTCAAAGAATATATGGGGGTTACGTGCACCCACAATTTTTGCTACTGCTATATAGTGCCATTGTCTCACTGGGAATTCAAAGAATATATAAGGGTTACGTGCACCCACAATTTTTGCTACTGGTATATAGTGCCATTGTCTGACTGGGAATTCAAAGAATATATTGGGTTTATGTGCACCCACAATTTTTGCTACTGCTATACAGTGCCATTGTCTCACTGGGAATTCAAAGAATATATTGGGGTTATGTGCACCCACAATTTTTGCTACTGCTATACAGTGCCATTGTCTCACTGGGAATTCAAAGAATATATTGGGGTTATGTGCACCCACAATTTTTGCTACTGGTATATAGTGCCATTGTCTGACTGGGAATTCAAAGAATATATTGGGTTTATGTGCACCCACAATTTTTGCTACTGCTATACAGTGCCATTGTCTCACTGGGAATTCAAAGAATATATTGGGGTTACGTGCACCCACAATTTTTGCTACTGGTATATAGTGCCATTGTCTCACTGGGAATTCAAAGAATATATTGGGGTTATGTGCACCCACAATTTTTGCTACTGGTATATAGTGCCATTGTCTGACTGGGAATTCAAAGAATATATTGGGTTTATGTGCACCCACAATTTTTGCTACTGCTATACAGTGCCATTGTCTCACTGGGAATTCAAAGAATATATTGGGGTTATGTGCACCCACAATTTTTGCTACTGGTATATAGTGCCATTGTCTGACTGGGAATTCAAAGAATATATTGGGTTTATGTGCACCCACAATTTTTGCTACTGCTATACAGTGCCATTGTCTCACTGGGAATTCAAAGAATATATTGGGGTTATGTGCACCCACAATTTTTGCTACTGGTATATAGTGCCATTGTCTGACTGGGAATTCAAAGAATATATTGGGGTTATGTGCACCCACAATTTTTGCTACTGCTATATAGTGCCAGTTTCTGACTGGTAATTCAAAGAATATATTGGGGTTACGTGCACCCACAATTTTTGCTACTGGTATATAGTACCATTGTCTCACTGGGAATTCAAAGAATATATTGGGGTTATGTGCACCCACAATTTTTGCTACTGGTATATAGTGTCATTGTCTGACTGGGAATTCAAAGAATATATTGGGTTTACAAATACCCTCATTTCTTCCTACTGCCATATAGTGCCAGTTTCTGACTGGGAATTCAAAGAATATATTGGGGTTACGTGCACCCACAATTTTTGCTACTGGTATATAGTGCCATTGTCTCACTGGGAATTCAAAGAATATATTGGGGTTATGTGCACCCACAATTTTTGCTACTGGTATATAGTGCCATTGTCTGACTGGGAATTCAAAAAATATATTGGGTTTATGTGCACCCACAATTTTTGCTACTGCTATACAGTGCCATTGTCTCACTGGGAATTCAAAGAATATATTGGGGTTACGTGCACCCACAATTTTTGCTACTGGTATATAGTGCCATTGTCTGACTGGGAATTCAAAGAATATATTGGGTTTATGTGCACCCACAATTTTTGCTACTGCTATATAGTGCCAGTTTCTGACTGGTAATTCAAAGAATATATTGGGGTTATGTGCACCCACAATTTTTGCTACTGGTATATAGTGCCAGTTTCTGACTGGGAATTCAAAGAATATATGGGGGTTACGTGCACCCACAATTTTTGCTACTGCTATACAGTGCCATTGTCTCACTGGGAATTCAAAGAATATATTGGGGTTACGTGCACCCACAATTTTTGCTACTGGTATATAGTGCCATTGTCTGACTGGGAATTCAAAGAATATATGGGGGTTACGTGCACCCACAATTTTTGCTACTGGTATATAGTGCCAGTTTCTGAGTGGAAATTCCCCAAATAATTTGGGGATTCATTCACCCTACATCTCAGGCTCTTGCCATATTCACCCAGGTTGTCAGTGCTGCACCAGCTCGTTCCCAGACAGCTCGGCCCGAAAAACACATTACCTATATAGAGGATTTGGACAATGAAGACAACATGTTCTAAATCTAATGTCTGCACCTTCTCCAGAATTAAAATAAAGGCAGCGTTTAACTTTCAAATAGCACTGCACAAAGGAAGATCTTATCAGCTTGTCTCATGACATGCTACTGAAAAGTGTCATTTGTGTATCTTAATGTAAATATAGTTGTATAAGCTTTTTGGGTTTTAGGCACTGCCAAGTTATTTATTACCACCCGCTCCCTTATAATGATGATGACGCCAAAGTCACTGTGGGTGTTCTGAGCTCACAGCTTTGGTTGACATTTGTCTTGCTCTCTGTCGGTACCAGCTGTCTTTTTGGATACCGTAAAGTTATGTTGACTTTATTAACAGCTATAGAAGCTTTAGCCAGGTTGTGACGGTGTGTAACCCTAACAACACTAAGTGGGATACACATTAATAGTCAGTCTATGTACGCTAAACGTATCACTGAAGTAATTTTTTTTCCCTCTCCCCTAATATAAGAAAGGAACAGACATTAGACCTAGACCGGGGTTCGAGGCTTGTAAAAATCCAGTATTATTTGTTCTTCATGATGTGAAATATGTGTTGAAAAGCAACCCAAGATGAAGTCAGCCATGTGTGCCAGTGTGTTACTTGACATGCCTTTGCTGGCCCCAACTGTAAGGGTCACTCTCCATTTCCTCCATTTTCCACTCCCCTTCACACCATTTGTGGTGAAGCAATGGGATGCACTGAAGTGCACCCTCTAGCCTCGTGTGGGACAGGGACATCAGATGCCACTCCAACCCCCTCGTCTTCCTCCGCCAGCCAACGGTGCGAAGATGAGAGGAGTGTGCTCTGAATGTTTTCTGCCTAGCAGAGGCTAGTTCTCACTTACGAAAATGGCCCCACTTTGACCTGTATATCAGGCACAATGGTGTAGGTTTCAAAGAAACATGGCACCAACAAGTTGGAAAACGTGGGCCATGCGTGGACCGTGTTTGAGTCTGGCAAGCTCCAGATCTGCTACCAGGTTCCAGCCATTATCACAGGCGCAAAAATGCCAGGCCCCAGGTGTAGCAGGGAAAAAAAAATGCCATCTCAGCCAGGATGGCATCCCTGACCTCGGAGGCACTGTGCTGTCTGTCCCCCAAGCTGATCAGTTTCAGCACGGCCTGCTGACATCTCCCCACGCCAGTGTTACAGTGTTTTCCGCTAGTAGCTGGGGTGGAGGTTGCAGCATCGTAGGGTTTCAGTCTACTCCTGCCATGAATTTTGGCCTGGGAGAGGAGATAGGCCACCCCAGTTTGCACCGGGGACCAGACTCCACCACATTCACCCTGCCTGTCATTAAAGATAAGCACTGCAGCATCCCTGACCACAGGCGCTTGTCCATGTGTCGGTGGTCAAGTGGACCTTGCAGCAAAGCGCAGAGCTCTGGGCCCGACTGATGTTATGGGACACATGCAGGCGCAAGGCAGGGACAGCACACCAAGAGAAGTAGTAACGGCTAGGCCCAGCATAGGGAGGTGCCCCAGCTGCCATCTGCTGACGGAAGGCCTGGGTCTCCAGAAGCATAAACAAACACCAACATCTCCAGGGCCAGCAGTTTATCGATGAGGCTGTTAAAGGCTTGGGCATGGGGGTGGGTTGTGTTGTACTTCTGCCTGCAATGAAAAGCTTGGGAAATGTGGAGTGGCTGGGAAGAGGCGCATGATGGTGCAGGCCAAAAGGGCGCATGAGGGTGAACTCCCCAATGTGTCAGAGATAGGTGTGTAGGTGTCCTTGCATCATATACTTGCACCATATTTGGCTTTGGAAGTTAATTTTGTGCCAAAAAGTGGTTAAGACAGCGATCCCTCAGCTACTCCCGTTACACTGTCTATTGAAGTTACCATCTTTGGAAGTGGACCACCATTTCTAAGATCCCAAAGGAAGCAGGCAAGAGATGTGCAGTTCAGAAAAAAAGATGAGAAAATAAGTGTAGGCTGTAGAGCACAGAGGGATCGGAGAGGACAGAGCTGGTGTCGGCCAGGTATTCCCACAACATGCGCCTATACTTGTCCCTCCTGGTGACACTAGGCCCCTGAGTGGCAGTAATTTGTCCAGGGGGGCCATTAACGTGTTCCAGACCTAGGAATAAGTCTTCCAACAGGGTAGAGTTTTGCATGCCTTTGCTTCTACCCACTGTTTTTGCTGCTTAGCTTCCCTCCACATCTACACTGCTTTCACCCCTAAACATCACCCCAGTTTATGCCTTTGCTTCTACCCTGTTTTTTTTGTTGAATTAGCTTCCCTCCACATCTACACTGCTTTAGCCCCTAAACATCACCCCAGTTTATGCCTTTGCTTCTACCCAGGTTTTTTGTTGATTTAGCTTCCCTCTACATCTACACTGCTTTAGCCCCTAGACATCACCCCTGTCCATGTGGGGTCGGTGGCCTCGTCATCCACCAACTCCTCTTCCAATTGCGCACTGGCCCCTTACTGCAAACCGCACATGACCACAGCTTGCCCTGATGGCAACTGTGTCTCATGATCCCCACTTAGGTCCAGACAAGTCGGTGGCGGGTCCAAAACCCCAAAATTGGAAGGAAATGGCGGATGCTGCAGTATTTCTAACACCTGTTCCTGGTGCTCGGGCCTGGTCTGTGTTGTACCCTGCACCCTGCTTAACGCAGCTGCCATATCCGAAGTTGTGCTGAGCGCATGCTAATGTTTCGTGTCCAGTGCAATGGATGGGATGGGATTTCACATAAGTCTGCCACCCATGGCCACTCATGGTTGAGCAACTGAGGGAGTTGACTTTGACGAACCCGAGGGTTTTGGAGTTGGAACTACATCAAAGGTCTGTGCTGCTCACACACTCTGCTCACCACATGATATGTTTAGTGCCAGCAGTGTGGAGACGTCGCACAACAGCCATTGTTCCAGCAGGTACAGGCGTTGTAGGAGTGCATAGAGGCTAGCAGCGGCAACTATAGACTTTAAAAACTATCCGCACAAGCGCCACACTTTCACCAGTAGCTCAGGAACAATGGCGGTACCGTTTTCAAAAGATTAGCAGCAATGAGTTAAAAACGTGGCCCAGGCATGGAATATGTTGCAGGCTGCCAAGCTACAGAGCCGATCCCAGGTTACGGCCATTATCACACATGACAACATGCCTGGGCCCAGGTGCAGTGGCAAAAACCACATTGCCGTCTCATCGAGGATGGCATGACTCACTTTGTAGGCAGTGTGCTGTCTGGCCCCCAAGCTGATGAGCTTCAGCACGGCCCGCTGACGTCTCCCCACACCAGTGTTGCAGCGTTTCCAGCTCGTAGCTGGGGTCAATTTAACAGCGGAGGAGGGTGGTGTTTCAGCCCTCCTCCCAGGAATGTTGTGTGGGGAGACAAGTCAGTCCACCACATTTTGCGACCCGGTCCATGCCTCAAGTACATTCAACCACTGTGCCAAGATTGAAAGGTAGCGTCCCTGTCCGCATGCACTTGTCCATTCGTAGCTGGTCACGTGGATCTTTTGGGCAAAGCGCTGAACTTAGGGACCGCCTCATGTTTGGGGAAAAGTGCTGGTGTGGACGGCACAGTGAGGTGGCGCAGTAGCCAGCAGGCCCAAAAAGGGCAGAGTGTCCACAAGCTGGGACCCCAACATCTCCTGGGCCAGAATTTTTGAGATGAGGCCGTTGAAGCCTTGGGCATGTGGGTGGGTTGTGCTGTACTTTAGCCTGGAATGAAAGGCCTGGGAGATGGGGAGTCGCATTGCAAAGTGTGTAAACCACACTCAGTTTTTCCTCGACCTATACATTTAGAAATGATCTCCCCCAGCGAGGAACGTGGCCTCGATGGGGGAATTTTTCTAAGGAAGCTAGAAAAGAGGGCATCTTGGGCCTTGCTGGCTCAGGTCTAGCTTCTGTCATGCAGCTGTCTTCTGCCTCTGGACATCCCTTTGCCTCTAGCCACCTTTTTCCCTGCTTAGCTTGCCTCCACATCCACACTGCTTTTGCCCCTAGACATCACCCCAGTCCATGCCTTAGCTTGTACCCCCAGTTTTTCCTGCTTAGCTTGCCTCCACATCCACACTGCTTTTGCCCCTAGACATCATCCCTATACATGCCTCTGCCCCTAGCCATAACTCTGCCACCCCTGGAAACTCATGGTGCAGAAACTTTGGGAACTGACTTTGAGGAACCCTTGGGTTTTGTAGATGGAACTCCATCAAAGGTCTGTGCAGCTCACACACCCTGCTCAAGATTTGGTATTGTAGGGTTTCAGCGTGTGTGAATGACGGACAACAGCCTGTGTTTGGACAGATGTAGGCCTTGCTAGAGTGTTTTTAGGCTAGCAGCGACTCCTGTGCACTTGCAAAAGTGGGCGCACAAGCGCCGCATTTTCAACAGTAGCTTCGGTACATTTGGGTATGTTTTCAAAAAACTTTGCACCACTAGGTTAGACGTGGGCCAAACATGGAACGTGTTGGAGGCTGGCAAGCTCCAGAGCCGCTACCAGGTTCCAGCCATTATCACAGGCGCAAAAATGCCAGGCCCCAGGTGTAGCAGGGAAAAAAAAATGCCATCTCAGTCAGGATGGCATCCCTGACCTCGGAGGCACTGTGCTGTCTGTCCCCCAAGCTGATGAGCTTCAGCACCGCCTGCTGACGTCTCCCCACACCAGTGTTTTAGCGTTTGCCGCTAGTAGCTGGGGTGGAGGTTGCAGCGTCGTAGGGTTTCAGTCTACTCCTGCCATGAATTTTGGCCTGGGAGAGGAGATAGGGTACCTCAGTTTGCACCCCGGGACCAGACTCCACCACATTCACCCTGCCTGTCCTTAAAGATAAGCAGCATCCCTGACCACAGGCGCTTGTCCAAGTGTCGGTGGTCAAGTGGACCTTGCAGCAAAGCGCGGAACTAAGGGCCCACCTGATGTTGAGTGACACGTGCTGGTGCAAGGCGGGGACGCCACACCGGGAGAAGTTGTGACGGCTAGGGACGGCATAGTGAGGTGCCACAGTTGCCATCAGGTCCGGGAAGGCGGGAGTTTCAACAAGCCGGAACGCCAACCTCTCCTGGGCCAGCAGTTTAGCGATGTTGGCGTTCTAGGCTTGCGTGGGTGGGTGGTTAGCGGTGTATTTCTGCCGGCGCTCCAATGTCTGAGAGATGGTGGGTTGTTATAAAGAAGCGCCTGATGGTGCCTTTGATGGTGCAGGAGAAGGAGATAAGACAGAAACAGGGGAGGATGAGGGAGAAGTCAACAAAGTGGCGGAGGCAGATGAAGTGATGTCCTGGCTCGTCCTCTGGAGTGCATCGCCAGCACTGTGAGCAGAGGCAGTGGCATGAACGGCGGGCGACGTTTGTCCTGCCGTTGCTGCCTGCCACTGATTCCATTGCTTGGATTCCAAATGACGGTGCATTGAAGTGGTGGACAGGTTGCTCTTCTCAGGGCCCCTACTCGATTTTGAGAGGCAAATTGTGTAGACGACACTATATCTGTCCTCGGCGCATTCCTTGAAAAAACTCTACACCTTCAAGAAACGTGCCCTCGATGGGGGAGTTTTTCTGGGCTGGGTACAAAAGGGAACATCTTCGGACATTCCAGGTCTGGCCTGGCTTCGGCAAAGCAGCTGACCTCTGCCTCTGGACATGTCTCTGCCTCTAGCTACCCTTTTTGGTGCTGCACCTGCCTCAACATCCACACTACTTTCCCAGCTTGACATCCGCCTTGTCCAGGTGGGGTCGGTGTCCTCGTCGTCCACCACCTCCTCTTCCAACTCCTGTCTCGCCTCCTCCTCCTGCACAATGCGCATGTCAACTGGCTGCCCTGACAGCAACTGCGTCTCATCGTCGTCGATGAGGGTGGGTTGCTGGTCATCCGCCACCAAATCGACCGGAGATGGAATGGAGGAGACTCTAGTGTTTGAGCATCTGGACACAGATACTCGTCTGTTAGGTCCGTGGAATCGCGAAATGGAGGGGCAGGTTGCGGTACAGTCAAAGGAAGGGAGAACAGCTCTGGGGAGCAGGGACAGTTGGGGTTATTGTTCTGGGAAGATTGGGAATTTTGGGTGGAAGGAGGACAAGACTGTTGGGTAAGAGGAGGTAGAGGCTGACTGGCTGGTGGACAATGTGCTTTAAGCGTTATCCGACAGCCATTGCAAGACCTGTTCCTGGTTCTCGGGCCTACTAATCTTTGTACCATTCAGCCTAGTTAATGTGGAACTTTTGTGCAAAGCGCAGAACTTAGGGCCCGCCTGATGTTAAGGGACACACGCTGGTACAAGGCTCAACTCACCCTAAGTGCCAAAAACACTGCTGGTGCAAGGCTCTACTCATGCCAAGGGCTTCAATCTCTGCTGGTAGCTCAGCTTAAGGTCCTGCAACTTTGTTTGGAAGGGCTCATGTTAAGTGCTAGAAAAGTGAATTTTGGAAGTTCTTACCACATCACACACACACACACACACTCAAAATGACAGTTAAGGGTGAGGGCTTTTGCAATTCCCATTGCCTATTCCATTTGTGGTTGTCATGGGGAACGTGATTTAAAGGGGTGGTTGTTACTGTTTGTTGAGCTTAAATTGGGGTTTGTGTCCATCCATTTTGGGAGTAAAGAAGGTTTCCAGGTATTTTCCCACTTTGATAGAGGTTTTTTTGAGTGTGTAAAGTGTGTAGTTGTTAGGCTGTGATGTTGGGGTAATAGAGGGTCTTTGGTGTGTTAGATGCCCCCAGACATGCTTCCCCTGCTGTCCCAGTGTCATTCCAGAGGTGTTGGCATCATTTCCTGGGGTGTCATAGTGGACTTGGTGACCCTCCAGACACGGAGTTGGGTTTCCCCCTTAACGAGTATCTGTTCCCCATAGACTATAATGGGGTTCGAAACCCGTTCGAACACACGAACATTGAGCGGCTCTTCGAATCGAATTTCGAACCTCGAACATTTTAGTGTTCGCTCATCTCTAGATTTCACCTCTACCATTTCATAAAGCGATCTCCTGCACGGTCACAGTGCAATATAAAACACAATTTTTCACTGTACCTGTATAACACGGATGTTTATGGCTCTTTGAGCACATCCTACAACTTTGACTTTTGATGTTCCATACCAAAGCAATTGCACTAATCCTCTTGGAGACATAAGCTTCTTAAAGTACAAACTCTCTAAGTGCCCTATAGCTTGGTTTGTCCTATATCTCATTAGTGCAGAGAGAATCCTTACATTCACAAGGGTTTAGGTTTATGTTTATTTAGGAGGGCTAAGCTTAAGGCCTTTACAGCCTATTAACTTCATAGATGAAGGGTCTTCTCCTTACAAGTACTTGGCAACATGCTGATTTTCCTCCTTACATAGTAAATGAGGCTTGTTTTGTCACAAATACAGTTCTTTGAAAAACTCAAAGCCAGCCTGTAGAAAGAGAGGAAGAGAGCGCACTTCTGCAATAACATGGAAGCGCAAGCTGATGATAAGAAATGAGGAGGTTTACAGTACGTTCACATACATGCGGACCAAAATCATATCCTCTTTCATCTATATTTATCCATTTTATTGACAGTTCTGCTATGTGAGTGAAGGGCAATAATGGGGAGGGGGAACCAGTTACAAGGTAAGCACTGGGGGTCTAGAGGTAGAGTTCTGATTCTCAAAGTTAAAATGGAAAAGGAAGAAGGAAATCCAATACTCAGTGCAGATGTTTAGAATCTAGATCAGGTCCTGATTAGGGTTGAGTGATCGTGTTCGGAAAAGATCGGATTCCGATTGAGAAAATTTCACGATCGCGATCGGAATTCCGTACACGATCTTTTTAGGTGGGATCGAGATCGGTGATTATTTCCCACCATGCTTTGTGGGAAAAGCAAACAATGTTAGCCTTCACACTGAGTATACGCTCCACTCATTCTAGGCGGAGTGTATACTCAGTGTGAAGGCTCCGCTGCGGTTCCATAGGAATGAATGAAAGCAGCCGGCACACAGCCTTAACCCCCTGCACGCTGGCTGCGTCCATTCATTCTAATGGGAGACTAGCTAACATCTCTAGTAGCTACTTACCTGCAGAGATGGCTGGTCCGGTGCCTGGTGTTCTCGTTCTTCTTCGCCTCGCTGCCCCCGCCTCCCAGGTTAGTGTTAAAGAACTAGGAAGAAGGCGGGGCTTGTGGCTTAGGAGAGTGTGGGCGGGTACAGGGCAGGGAGACGTGACGTACGCGCCCACACTCTCCTAACCCGCCCATACTCTCCTAACCTGGAAGGCAGGGGGCAGCGAGACGAAGAAGAACGATTACACAGGGCACCGGAGCAGCCATCTCTGCAGGTAAGTGGACACCAGGGGGGACTAAGTAGCCAGAGGATTAAAAAAAAATCCTCTGGCTACTTAGTGATTAAAAAAAATCACTACACAGCGTGGATTCTAACAAAACGTTCAATTGTTAGATTCCATGCTGTATAGTGAATAGGATTGTTTTTAAAATCCGATCTCCGATTAGTAAAAAAATCCCATTGACTTGCATTGGGATCGGAATTGGGATCGAAATCGGGTTCGAATGAAAAATGATCGGAAATCGGATTTCAAAATCGATCCTGAAAAGTCAAGATCGGCTCAACCCTAGTCCTGATAAATCCATGGCTTTTTACAGCAGAAGGTAATGAGAAGGTATCCTGTAGAAAACAGATTCTTCAATAGGCGGCTCTATGGAAGGACCAGGAAGGGTTAAAGGGCCTTACCCACAAAAGGCATCTCTAACCACAGGATGCAGGAACCCACACCTATTACTATAATAAATCCTCTCACACCCCATCTCGCAGCTCAACCTCACCCCTGTCCCCAATGACCATCAAATCGAGACTGTCAACAGTGGTCAGTTTAATGGAAACTGTCTAACTCTATGAGGCACGCAGTGAAGCGAAAGGAGTTACACAAACAACATAGCCCACCATAGCTCCTATACACCACACCATTGACAGCGTGGATGGGTTAAGGTTGAGCTTACAGGATGGTATTAGGGTAGGGGGGTCACTTTAGGAGGGATCCGTATTATTTCAGTTACATGAATTAGAGGGCTACAGTGCTCTCTCATAGTTTATACAAGAACAGTAGCTTATCCGTACATACAGTTGTGCATGGGATTGTAGTTCAGCCCCATTGACTTGAAGAATCTTTGGCTACGCCATTAAGACTATGAACAACAAAACACTAAAAAAATAATAAGATGTCCGGCCGTGAGCGCCGGTGATCGTTTTATGCTCTCGGCCGCGAAACCGTTTTTTAAAAAATCGGACACAGAGTCAGACATGCAGTACTCTGTGTCCGATTTTAAAAAAAACGGTTTTGCGGCGGAGAGCATAAAACGCTCACCGGCCTCACCCCCCTCCTTTACCTTTCTCTATTTTCAAATTTTATATTGATATTGTTATTTCTGGCCTCTTTATGCTGAAGCGCATCTTTGCGCTTGGGCCTGGTCCTGACTGTTTTTCGTATACCATGGACAGCTGTTATTCTATGGATGGTCATGGTCTTTGGTCTTATGCTCATTTTCTCTGCTGTTCTCTTATTTTGCCTATGGTACTGTTGTTGTTATCTGTACTTTGAAAAAAATTAATAAAGTTTGAATTAAAAAAAACAAACAAAAAAAAAACGCTCACCGTCGCTCACGGCTGGACCCGGTCTGACAGCTTTCCGTCTTCGGCATGCAGAAGACGGAAAGCTGAGAATGGACTTCAGGCGCTAGTGTGAACCTAGCGTAAATCATTTTCCAAAATCTCGAAAATCTACATGTATTTTTCAGTATTATGTTGCTACGCCCTCGCCTGTGATAGTTTCTGTCCTGGGGTCCTGTCAGTAGTCCGCTGCCTGGCTTTTGCCTTGAATTAGGACCCTCGTAGCTCTGTGAGCCAGGGATAGGTGCCCGCACAGCAGCACACATCACAGGGGGGATTCACCCCTTTACTCGTGCGCCATTTTGTGCCTAGGTAAAACTGGTGCAGTGTTCAGTAGTGTAATATATAAATGCCCTGCCCTGTATCTTCTGTTAGGTTTTTCTTCTGCATTCTATAGATGGGAGTGATCATGTTTATTATAGAGATATTACAGATAATTTCTCCATATTATACACCCAAGGGAATTCCATTAGAGACTGGTACGAGCTGAATTTGTTCTACGTCCGCTGCTCTATGACCCAACATGGGTTAAAACCAGCTTTCGATTCTCTATTATATGGAGTCATTTTTGCCAGCCAATGGGTCATTTTACCGCATACCTTGTTACCTAGTAACAGGCTCCACACCCAGCTGCACAGAGAATGAGAGCTATGCGGAGAATTTGGCTTGTAGGCTCAGAGAAATGAGCGTCACCTCCAGCCACCAGCTCCGAAACCTGGCCCCAGCACACACACAGACCCAAACTATGCTGCAGAATGGAAAACATCCCTGCTCCTGAGGTTATGGGATCTCACACTCATTCTGCATCTATAGGACCTGTAGGGAAATGTGCGTCCGTGCACACATCAGCTCTGGTATTATCTACCACGGCTAGTGCTTTATGTACGGATATATATATAATATATATATATATATATATATATATATATAATATATATATATATATATATATATATATATATATATATATATATATATACTGCATATATAGTATATTGCTGGCTAATGACAAATTACATAGCCATATAAATAATTAAAGGGATTGCCCAGTTTCAGCAAATAAATATTATTCATTATTAGAGATGAGCGAACAGTAAAATGTTCGAGATTTGATATTCGTTTCGAGTAGCCCCTCAATATTCGACTACTCGAATCGAATATCGAAAACCATTATAGTCTATGGGAGGAAAATGCTCGTTTCAGGGGTAGGCAACATTCGATCAAATTATACTTACCAAGTCCACGAGTGAGGGTCGGGCTGGATCCTCCGAGAATTCTTCTCCGTGCAGCGTCCCCACGGCGTCTTCCGGCTCTGAATTCACTCTGCCATGCATCGGGCCTGGGCAGAGCCGACTGTGCATGCCCGCACTACAAGCAGACATGCGCAGTCGGCTCTGCCCAGGCCCGATGCCTGCAGAGTGAATTCAGAGCCGGAAGACGCCGCGGGGAAGCTGCACGGAGAAGACTTCTAAAGGTAGGAGAAGAACCAGCGTTGATTGGCCGACTGTATAGCATTTGGCCAATCAATGCTGGTTCTGCATCGAACTTTTCCATTCGAATAGCGAGTGGTACTCGATCGAGTACGAGTATTTCGAATACCGTAGTACTCAATCGAATACCTACTCGATTGAATACTACTCGCTCATCTCTATTCGTTATATAAAGAAAAGTTGCATAAATTTTCAATCTACTTTCAACATCAATTCCTCGGTTTTCTAGATCTCTGCTTGCTGTTATTCAGAGTTTATTTCTAGAGATGAGCGAGTAGTATTCAAAACGGCAGTTTCGAATAACGCGCACCCATAGCAATGAATGGAGCCGGCCGGCACGCAGACGGGGCCGGCGTCCTGTGGCTTAACCCCCTGCATGCCGGCTGCGTCCATTCATTCCTATGGGTGCGTGCTATTCGAATAGTACTCATTCATCGCTATTTATTTCCAGTGAATTTAAAAAAAAAAACAGTCTATGGTCATGTGATCTACAGTTCATGGTCATGTGATGGGCACACAGCTCGTTATCAGGCAGATGTCTGAGCAGTGACTGTAACAAGCTGTACACCTGTGTGTCCATCACATGACCATGAACTGTAGATCACATGACCATGGACTGTAGATCACATGACCATGAACTGTAGATCACATGACCATGGACTGTAGATCACATGACCATGAACTGTAGATCACATGACCATGGACTGTAGATCACATGACCATGGACTGTAGATCACATGACCATGGACTGATCTTTGTCCACTAGATGTAAACAATGAATGACAGTAAGCAGAGATTGAGGAATTGATGCAGAAAGTAGATTGGAAAATGGTAGAACTTTTTATTATACAAACAACAACATATATTTGCTGAAACGGGACATCCCCTTTGAGTCATTAGTCACCCGGCATATGGTAGAAGTCTGGAGTTCACAACCCTTTAGGCGTACAGTTCACAAAGTTGTGAATGAGTATTTAGTGTCTGCTCGGCTTTACATCACCATTAGAGATGAGCGAACAGTGTTCTATCGAACACATGTTCGATCGGATATCAGGGTGTTCGCCATGTTCGAATCGAATCGAACACCACGTGGTAAAGTGCGCCAAAATTCGATTCCCCTCCCACCTTCCCTGGCGCCTTTTTTGCACCAATAACAGCGCAGGGGAGGTGGGACAGGAACTACGACACCGGGGGCATTGAAAAAAATTGGAAAAAGTCATTGGCTGCCGAAATCAGGTGACCTCCATTTTAGACGAATAGTGGATTTCAAATCCGGGTCATATGAGAATGTGAACTTTGTGACTATGAGACAGGGATAGCTGTACAGGCAGGGATAGCTAGGGATAACCTTTATTTAGGGGGGAATGTTATTAAAAATAACTTTTTGGGGCTCTATCGGGTGTGTAATTGTGATTTTTGTGAGATAAACTTTTTCCCATAGGGATGCATTGGCCAGCGCTGATTGGCCGAATTCCGTACTCTGGCCAATCAGTGCTGGCCAATGCATTCTATTAGCTTGATGAAGCAGAGTGTGCACAAGGGTTCAAGCGCACCCTCGGCTCTGATGTAGCAGAGCCGAGGCTGCACAAGGGTTCAAGCGCACCCTCGGCTCTGATGTAGGAGAGCCGAGGGTGCACTTGAACCCTTGTGCACCCTCAGCTCTGCTACATCAGAGCCGAGGGTGCGCTTGAACCCTTGTGCACACTCTGCTTCATCAAGCTAATAGAATGCATTGGCCAGCGCTGATTGGCCAATGTATTCTATTAGCCTGATGAAGTAGAGCTGAATGTGTGTGCTAAGCACACACATTCAGCTCTACTTCATCGGGCTAATAGAATGCATTGGCCAGCGCTGATTGGCCAGAGTACGGAACTCGACCAATCAGCGCTGGCTCTGCTGGAGGAGGCGGAGTCTAAGATCGCTCCACACCAGTCTCCATTCAGGTCCGACCTTAGACTCCGCCTCCTCCGGCAGAGCCAGCGCTGATTGGCCGAAGGCTGGCCAATGCATTCCTATGCGAATGCAGACTTAGCAGTGCTGAGTCAGTTTTGCTCAACTACACATCTGATGCACACTCGGCACTGCTACATCAGATGTAGCAATCTGATGTAGCAGAGCCGAGGGTGCACTAGAACCCCTGTGCAAACTCAGTTCACGCTAATAGAATGCATTGGCCAGCGCTGATTGGCCAATGCATTCTATTAGCCCGATGAAGTAGAGCTGAATGTGTGTGCTAAGCACACACATTCAGCACTGCTTCATCACGCCAATACAATGCATTAGCCAGTGCTGATTGGCCAGAGTACGGAATTCGGCCAATCAGCGCTGGCTCTGCTGGAGGAGGCGGAGTCTAAGATCGCTCCACACCAGTCTCCATTCAGGTCCGACCTTAGACTCCGCCTCCTCCGGCAGAGCCAGCGCTGATTGGCCGAAGGCTGGCCAATGCATTCCTATGCGAATGCAGACTTAGCAGTGCTGAGTCAGTTTTGCTCAACTACACATCTGATGCACACTCGGCACTGCTACATCAGATGTAGCAATCTGATGTAGCAGAGCCGAGGGTGCACTAGAACCCCTGTGCAAACTCAGTTCACGCTAATAGAATGCATTGGCCAGCGCTGATTGGCCAATGCATTCTATTAGCCCGATGAAGTAGAGCTGAATGTGTGTGCTAAGCACACACATTCAGCACTGCTTCATCACGCCAATACAATGCATTAGCCAGTGCTGATTGGCCAGAGTACGGAATTCGGCCAATCAGCGCTGGCTCTGCTGGAGGAGGCGGAGTCTAAGGTCGGACCTGAATGGAGACTGGTGTGGAGCGATCTTAGACTCCGCCTCCTCCAGCAGAGCCAGCGCTGATTGGTCGAGTTCCGTACTCTGGCCAATCAGCGCTGGCCAATGCATTCTATTAGCCCGATGAAGTAGAGCTGAATGTGTGTGCTTAGCACACACATTCAGCTCTACTTCATCAGGCTAATAGAATACATTGGCCAATCAGCGCTGGCCAATGCATTCTATTAGCTTGATGAAGCAGAGTGTGCACAAGGGTTCAAGCGCACCCTCGGCTCTGATGTAGCAGAGCTGAGGGTGCACAAGGGTTCAAGTGCACCCTCGGCTCTCCTACATCAGAGCCGAGGGTGCGCTTGAACCCTTGTGCAGCCTCAGCTCTGCTACATCAGAGCCGAGGGTGCGCTTGAACCCTTGTGCACACTCTGCTTCATCAAGCTAATAGAATGCATTGGCCAGCGCTGATTGGCCAGAGTACGGAATTCGGCCAATCAGCGCTGGCTCTGCTGGAGGAGGCGGAGTCTAAGATCGCTCCACACCAGTCTCCATTCAGGTCCGACCTTAGACTCCGCCTCCTCCAGCAGAGCCAGCGCTGATTGGCCGAATTCCGTACTCTGGCCAATCAGCACTGGCTAATGCATTGTATTGGCGTGATGAAGCAGTGCTGAATGAGTGTGCTTAGCACACACATTCAGCTCTACTTCATCGGGCTAATAGAATGCATTGGCCAATCAGCGCTGGCCAATGCATTCTATTAGCGTGAACTGAGTTTGCACAGGGGTTCTAGTGCACCCTCGGCTCTGCTACATCAGATTGCTACATCTGATGTAGCAGTGCCGAGTGTGCATCAGATGTGTAGTTGAGCAAAACTGACTCAGCACTGCTAAGTCTGCATTCGCATAGGAATGCATTGGCCAGCCTTCGGCCAATCAGCGCTGGCTCTGCCGGAGGAGGCGGAGTCTAAGGTCGGACCTGAATGGAGACTGGTGTGGAGCGATCTTAGACTCCGCCTCCTCCAGCAGAGCCAGCGCTGATTGGCCGAATTCCGTACTCTGGCCAATCAGCACTGGCTAATGCATTGTATTGGCGTGATGAAGCAGTGCTGAATGAGTGTGCTTAGCACACACATTCAGCTCTACTTCATCGGGCTAATAGAATGCATTGGCCAATCAGCGCTGGCCAATGCATTCTATTAGCGTGAACTGAGTTTGCACAGGGGTTCTAGTGCACCCTCGGCTCTGCTACATCAGATTGCTACATCTGATGTAGCAGTGCCGAGTGTGCATCAGATGTGTAGTTGAGCAAAACTGACTCAGCACTGCTAAGTCTGCATTCGCATAGGAATGCATTGGCCAGCCTTCGGCCAATCAGCGCTGGCTCTGCCGGAGGAGGCGGAGTCTAAGGTCGGACCTGAATGGAGACTGGTGTGGAGCTATCTTAGACTCCGCCTCCTCCAGCAGAGCCAGCGCTGATTGGTCGAGTTCCGTACTCTGGCCAATCAGCACTGGCCAATGCATTTCTATGGGGAAAAGTTAGCTTGCGAAAATCGCAAACTGACAGGGATTTCCATGAAATAAAGTGACTTTTATGCCCCCAGACATGCTTCCCCTGCTGTCCCAGTGTCATTCCAGGGTGTTGGTATCATTTCCTGGGGTGTCATAGTGGACTTGGTGACCCTCCAGACACGAATTTGGGTTTCCCCCTTAACGAGTTTATGTTCCCCATAGACTATAATGGGGTTCGAAACCCATTCGAACACTCGAACAGTGAGCGGCTGTTCGAATCGAATTTCGAACCTCGAACATTTTAGTGTTCGCTCATCTCTAATTACCATCATTTGTTTTTCCATTATATCTAGGCTGTGACTAATCATGGTGATGTGTACGGCCACTGAGACTCTTTAGCCTTCTCTTATACTATTAATACCTGCCCTTGGGGCATGCACATTGTCCCTGGTGGCTAGCTATCCTTCAGCAGACTAATTTTTTTTCCTTTTCATTTGTTTACTTATAGAAGTGATTCTCCTGGTCTGTGATGTGAACGATAGTAACCCATACAAGGTTACCTAGCAAAATGTCTCCTATGCAGTGGACTGAATAAGGTCGTGTGACTAAAAAGTTCCTGCCCCCACTCCTGTCATGTCAGTTGTATTCTCCATGAAGTAATGTTCTTTCCTATTCTATTCCTGCAAGCCGGCTTGCTGTATAAGCCAGCCGGATATTGAGCGGCCATTAGTGACCTATGCCCTTCCCCTCAAGGGGGTTTTCTTTCCCATTCATTGGTGGCCCGGGGAGGGGGGCGGGGCCTCCCACAGGATTATCCAGGGCAGCTCTGGGTGGGGAATTCCTTTTGGAATCCGGCCAGAGCTGCTTATGTCAGATAATATATATTTAATAAAGCTGTGGCCGACCCCACCCATTCAAATGTAACTTGGTCTGTATTTATGAGAAGATCACACACAAGGGGTTTAGTGAGGGGAAGGGGGGTTTGGTTTGGTCTCGATAAAGTCAAATACGGCCGGTCTAGGTTCACACTAGCATTCCAGTTTCTGTCCTAGAAGTCTGCATAGGGCCTCGAAAAATAGAGAAACCCTGTTACACACGGACACCCGTAGACCTCATTGACTATAATGGGTTTCTGACAATTTTATACTGAAACCAGCGTGTTTGGCTCAAAAAATGCAGCACAATCTGCAACAAAATAAGCAGCGTTTCTGCAATTTGGGGCCTCAGGGTTGGTTCACACTAGCACTTGTATTCCGTCTGGAAGGAGTCTGCATGGACACCCCACCCCCACCCCCACATGGAATACAATCACAATTGGAAGCGATGTGCTGTCAAAGCACACAGAACCTGGGGACAACACGATGGCTCAGTGGTTAGCACTGCAGCCTTGCAGCGCTGGAGTCCTCGGTTCGAATCCTGCCAGGAACAACATCTGCAAGGAGTTTGTATGTTCTTCCCGTGTTTGTGTGGATTTCCTACCATTCTACAAAATACATACTGATAGGAAAAAAAAAAGTGTATGTTGTGATCCCGATATGGGGCTCATAATCTACATTAAAAAAGCACAGGGAGCCCATTACAGTCTATGGGGTACGCAGTACGCTCCTGTAGTTCTATGGAGTACAGAACGTACTGCGCATACTCGCGTAAGCAGCCACAAAAAAATGGCTGCCGGCATGTGCACTCAGCTCTGCCTGCGGCCCGAAGGCAGAGCCGACTGCGCAGGTGTACAAGTGTGATCCTAGCGCCAGAAGAAGAAGATAAAGAGGCCGTTGCTTACGAAGATGGAGAGAGTTCTCTCGCAGCATTGGGGACGCCCCAGTGCTGTTTGAGCGCTGGGGCCCACCCCCAGTGCTGCGAGAGAACTCATTTGCATACCGATGAAAAACAGATTTTTATCTAAAATTTTCAATCTAAAGGTAGGAGAACAATAGCCTTTCTTAAGGCCATTCCAACGTGTCAACTAGAAAAAAAAGAAAAAGGTAGAATCCCTTTAATGAGCTCAGGCCACAAAATGTACAGGATCTGTCCTGAGCTGAGTTTTGCCCCTGGGCTCACAGACCCCTAAACTGACAGTGGCCATAAAAAATAATAATGGGTCGCTGAGCTAGCAGTTAAAAATGTGGCAAGCAGACTCAGAAAGCACATGGAGACTTACAGTTCCAGTGGAGTCTGAAATGGATGGTATCTCTGCAGATTACAGTTATAGGCTACTAGGTTTAAAGGAAGAAAGACTGAAAGTAACATTGGGAATAGCTATTTATGCAGTTTCTTCCTAATCATGTTGTCCTATTCTGTGTTCTTATCCATTTCCATAACTAAGTTAATCTACATTAAACCCCCTAGCACACGACCATATGACTGGGTAGTGTATTATCCGGGGTTTTCCAGATAGCACACACTGACACATTCATTTCTACGGGACAGTTCACATGACCGTGAATTACACGGTCACATTTGTGAACCAACAGTCTGGGCCGCAAAATATAGAACAGGTCCTATTCCTGTCCAATTTTGCAGTCCTGCTTCTGCGGCTCTTACTCACTGAATGAAAGGGGCAACAGAAGCACGGCCGGTATACGGGCGGCACATGGGTGACATTCTGCAGGCGGTCATTCTGCAGGCTTCAGAGCTAAAATAACGCAATCCTAGTTGGCTCAAATTCTGCATAGAGAGAGGCATACAGAACCTCCTAGGTCGCAATGCAAAAACAGTACCAGAATTCCTATTATTAAAAATACAAGTGTCTGATGCGACTGCTACCTCTGCAACCCCTAGAGCTACACCCTACACCCACACTCTTGCATTCTTTTATAAAGAAAACCTCACCGTCATCATAGGAACTGTACTATACATTATAGACACACCCTTTATGACCTGCTGAATGCACAGCAAGTTACTCACTTTCTGGTAATAAAAGACATTTTTTGAGGGAAGTCCTCAGTAGTTGATACCTTTTTTAATGGCTAACTTTAAAAAAAATTTTGATGACATATTGAGCTTTCGAGACTCTATAGAGGTATACCATCCTGATGAAGAGACCTCTATAGAGTCTCAAAAGCTCGATATGTCATCAAAAAATTTTTTTTAAGTTAGCCATTAAAAAACATATCTTCCCCAATCCAAAGGTAAAATGCAATCATTTCTATCTTTATCTCTTCTAGGACCTGCTAATAACCTATATCACATGACAAGGATAGGAGAACCAACAAACACAGCAGAACACGGAATTTCTTCACACAAAAATAATAAAGAGAGCCATGAACAGTACATAAGCTGCACACCAGATAACAGACATAAAATATGATATTGAAAACATAACTGCAGAGGCTACAGGAAAGATAATATTATCACCGGATCTGCCAATATGATTGCACGCATTGCTAGCTTAAAGTCTTTCTATTACACCCTTGAGTGTCTGACTACATAAAGGGACATTGGACACATTCAAATTTAAGCTCAGCCATAATAAAAACTAAAGTCGAAACACCCAAAGTGATGATGACCATAAAATGTATAAAAGCGATCTTCCCCTAATACAATCACGGCTTGTTCTGCGCCGCGCAGATTTACTGCCGATGACTACTCTGCTGTAACAGTTTTTAATACTTTTGTTTGCTATATTTCTTTTTGACAAGGAAATAAATGCAAACCTGTAGCATGCCCATATTCTCTGTTTACCCGATTCTACACACAAATAAGATTTGTTAGCTTAGGAGCACTGAAGCCCGCAGTTGTCTTCTTGTGTAGATTTTGCATTCTTACAAGATATAGCAAAGCAACTTGTGTATTTAAAGGGGAACTCAGCTACAACCAACTTCTTTAGAATTACTCTATTTGGGCTATGGGAAATATATGCAAATCTATTTTCCAGGATGTAATTAGGAAAACAATACATCTGTCTATTTGGGCTGTGAGGAACGCCCCCTTCCCCCTGACAGTACTCACCCCAAGACTTGTACAGGAGGTGTTCCACTTACGCTCGTGGCAACAAAAAAAAATGGTCGCGGGCAATTGCAGTCAGCCCTGCCCGAGGCCCGACGGCAGAGCCGACCGCGCATGCGTACAAGTTTGAGCGCCGGAAGAAGACGCAGAGAGAGGATGTTCCAGACGAAGATGGAGGTGGCGCTGGAGATTTCTCTCACTGCATTGGGGATGCCCCCAGTACTGTTTGAGTGCTGGGGACCTCCCCCAGTACTGCTAGTGAACTCATTTGCCTTTCTTAAGGCTATTCCTATGTGTTAGGCTAAGGCCCCACTGGGCGGAAACGCAGCGCTAAAGCGCTGTGGGAAGAACCGTGGTGTGAACGCATTGCGGTTCTTCCCGCAGCGCTTTCAACAGGAAGTTCATGGAGTTTTCCTCCGTGGACTTTCTGTTACAATTATATCAATAGGAACGCCATGCTGTAATTTTTAAAACCGCAACGAGTTTGGAAATCGCAGCGTGTCCGCGCTGCGATTTTTTTCTGCAAAGTGGGCATGGGATTTGCATGAATCCCATCCACTTTGAAAGTACTGTAAAATGCCGCAATTTTCACTGTTGCGTTTCCGCCGCGGCCAAATCGCGGTGTTTTTGGCCAGTGGAGCCCCGGCCTTAGGGACAAAAAAATGTCATTTTAATGATAGAATCCCTTGAAAGTAGTCAGGGAGAAGGATCGGAGAAAATAGCAGGTAACCATGTCCTGTAGATACTGGATGCATATTCTTCTACAATTACTTGATCTACACTATGTGATCAAAAGCATCCAGATACCCCCCCACGTTTTTCCTATTAGGTGCATTGTGCTGCCACCTACTGCCAGGTGCTCCATATCAGTGACCTCAGTAGACATTAGTCATCGTGAGAGAGCAGAATGGGGCGCTCCGCAGAACTTACAGACTTAGAACGTGGTCAGGTGATTGGGTGCCACACATCACGCAGGTCAATGCCAAACGATGCCTCGCTTGGTGTAAGGAGCGTAAACATTGGATGATTGAACAGTGGAAAAACGTTGTGAGGAGTGACGAATTACGGTACACAATGTGGTGATCCGATGGCAGGGTGTGTGTATGGCGAATGCCCGGTGAACGTCATCTGCCAGCGTGTGTAGTGCCAACAGTAAAATTCGGAGGCAGTGGTGTTATGGTGTGGTCGTGGTTTTCATGGAGGGGGCTTGCACCCCTTGTTGTTTTGCGTGGCACTATCACAGCACAGGCCGACATTGATGTATTAAACACCTTCTTGCTTCCCACTGTTGAAGAGCAATTCGGGGATGGCGATTGCATCTTACAACACGATGGAGCGCCTGTTCATACTGCACGGCCTGTGGCGGAGTGGTTACACCACAATAACATCTCTGTAATGGACGGGCCTGCACACAGTCCTGACTTGAATCCTATAGAACACCTTTGGGATGTTTTGGAACGCCGACTTGGTGCCAGGCGTCACCGACCTACATGGATACCTCTCCTCAGTGCAGCACTCCATGAAGAATGGGCTGCCATTCCCCAAGAAACCTTCCAGCACCTGATTGAACGTCTGCCTGTGAGAGTGGAAGCCGTCATCAAGGCTAAGGGTGGGCCAACACCATATTGTATCCAGCATTACCCATGGAGGGCGCCACCAACTTGTAAGTCATTCTCAGCCAGGTGTCCGGATACTTTTGATCACATAGTGTAGTCCAAAAAAGAACCCCAACAGTATGAGAATCCAACCTTGGCTCATGCCCATCTGGTTCTAGATAACTAGGTTACAAACACCCGTCACGGACAGATGCTGACATATTGACAGATGTAGAAGAGCTGAGCTTGCCAAGGCAGTGGAGCTATGTGGGTAATATCACAATATGTTATTAGCAGCATACTTATAGACCAATCACAATGATATAATAGAGTAAAACCTAGAGCAAAAGACCACCTCTATGAGAAGACCACCCCCTTAACTATACCAAATTATGTGTGGGACATTATTAATTCCACTATGAGTCATTTAAATAATCTTCAGGGATGGGGGGTCTTCTCAAAGAAGATATGGAAAACTGGAAATTTGTCATAGTAAATATGGTCTGGCTAAGGGGGTGGTCTTCTCAAACAGGTGATCTTTTGGAGAGATTTTACTACCATATAAACAATATCGACTTGGATAAATCATTCCCCTGACAAGTTGTCTAACACAGGACACATAGCTTGCATTCCAGTATAAGACAGTTATAAGGTTAGGCTCACACTACTGTTATTAATGTCCGTTGCTCTCATCTGTCATAGGAGGAGACAATGGACACTAACAGCAGCAGAATGTCGGGTGTGGATGGAGCTCCCTCCATTACAGAAACTTTCTTCCCTCATGTTTTGCTACTTTTCTAACAGAAGAAAAAGTTGTGTATGCAGGACTGTTTCATTCCATTACAGAAGTAAACCAACATGACAGAAGGAAACCTCCTTTATGTTATTTACATTAGAGTCAAAGGGAACGGACACAGATGGAGGGGCTTTGTCTATTGCCATTGATGTCCGTTGCTCTCCTCCTATGACGGATTACAACAATGAACATTCATAACGGTAGTGTGAACATCCCCTTATAAAACAGATACGCTTTCATCTTCACTGCACCTCCAGCTGTGGAACCTATGTAATCCATCTTTCTAGGGATCGGATAAAAGTGAAATATAGCATAATAAAATGCTATTTCTTATTGGCAATCATGCTTGTCAAGGTAAACTCAAATCAGACAAGACTGTCGGCTTGCATTATGAAGAATAGGAAGGTATTACTTAGCAAAGATGGAAGCCTATTTTTAGCTCTGTGTTAATGTTTTGCTTATCTGAGTATTAAGTCTATGAAGAATATTGTGGTGAAAGGTTCCCGGACTCTCCAGCACTCAGCATGTCTAAGGCGCTTTTGTTCAGAGAAGGGACAAACTCCTGATACTTGTACATCTTACACAAGCAAATCGACCAGTCAAAAATAGGTAGGGACTGTCCCTTTAAAAGAGGGACACTTGGGTTACTACAGGGCTATATGCCACCATATTATTGAGATATGCTCCCCTAGAATGTAACATTGCATAATGTTTACTGTCAGATTCCAAATGAACAGTATGGAGCAATATCACAGATTCCTCTGAAAACAAGGGAAAGAGCTACAGCCCCAATTCTGAAAAGTGAGGACACATGAAGTATGTGGATCCCGATAACTTTCTCCTGACTCTTCTATTTTAGTAACCACTCTTTCTTCTCCTGAAGTAACAATTCTGTAGCATCTTAGAAATGTACAACGTTCCGTTCCTCTGTTACTCTATAAGGGTGTATATTTACACAGTCTAAAATGGTCACTTCTGATGTGACAGCAGGTAACATCCAGTTGTCAAGTTATTTATATTTTGCAGCAGTAGATACAGAGTACCAGAAGAGCTCTATGAAAAGATGTTCCAGAACTGATATGTCATGAGGAATACGTATTTACTAAAACAGACCAGTTAGGCTAAGCTCACCTCTGTGTGGAGTCTCTGTAAACTTGTGCTCAATAAAATGGCATGACTTTCAACCACCGATTTCAGTTTCAGAACAAAGGGGCTCCATTGGCTCTATATGTGACTACTATTATAATGATCCACTTGTCACCCATCTGGTCCAATCTGCCACTTAGCATCAAGGTCCAATGTAGTGGGCTGCAGCAAAAAAGTGCTGGAGGAAAAACCACAGTGGCAACGCATCAAGGTTTTTCCAACAGCGTTTTTCCTCTGCGCACTTTCTGCTTCCTTTATACCTATAGGGAAATCGCTGAAGTTTCCGTAGGTATAATTGGCATGCTGCGATTTCCAAAACCACAACGATTTTGGAAATTGCAGCATGACCGCTGCGCGTATTTTTCTGCAATGTGTGGATGGGATTGCCTAGAATCAATCCAGTTTGATCAAAACCTGCAGCTAGCGCTGAAGTCACAGTTTGCCTCCTGTGCCCGGCTCACTGCTCCTGTAGTTTCCTGTATTATGGGGGATAGATGATTAGTAAAGTTAGCCCCCATAATACAGACAACTACCTGCGAATATTGGAGAGAAGAGAGGAGGCAGGGCAACTTGGGTGCTGGTTCAGGTCCCTGGATAACCCGTTCAAAGCAAGATCCTCCACTCCTAGCATAGAGTCCAATATACAGGAGTGAGGCACTTCAATGCAATATCCACCCCGTCTACAGAAGATCCCACTGAAGAGCAGCACGTATCATCTCTGCTCCATATGTTTTTCGTACTAACAGAAGGAATGGCGGAACAATTTCCACTTCTGAAATCATACGGTGATCACATTTAACCCTTGCCCGCCAAATGATTCCTGTAAGACAAATGTAAAGCAGATGTCCAATTTAGCTGTGAGAAAGTCTACAAGTACTAAAGAATGCGTAAAGCCGCTGCTATAAAGAGAACCGCAGAAAATTAAAATATCCTTCCAAGATTTTCTCAGCATGAGGCATTATTGCAGTACTTCCATTACTCACCGGGTCTGAATGCAAAGTCTGATTCACCACAAAACCTCCAGCTGAAAGACGCAAGCCTCTACAATAAAATATGAGACGTTTCGTTGTGTACAGCTTGGCACGTTCCCCCAGACCCAGTCTGCAGTTAAGAGCTGAAATTAGCCTTTGTTTTACCGGGCTCGCTCCTCGCTGGAGCTGAGTGACATTATTAATGCCATGCCGTCCATCACCACAGCCTGTCGATTAAGCATCAGATTCCCCTTTATTGAGCTGTGCGCTTATTGTGCCCCGGCCTGACAAATTCCATGTCACCTCAGACAAGGAGATTTATTTAACGCTTAGGATAATGGAAGAATGCTATGTCAAGGTAGGGTATCAAGTGCTGCCATTTCAGATCCTGCCAGCTGGACCCGATCACTGGGAACACTGGGCTGCTTGATCTTATTGTGACAGGCTACTTGGAAATGTCAGATTTTCTCCTTAACTTTAAACAAGACTAGAATCAAGTGCGTGTTTTCCATATTGGATTCCGTAAGCATTGCTGGGAACTAACAATATGTCGCTTGTAGGCAAGCTGAGGAATTTTGGACCTTATCATAGTTCTTTCCAACCAAAGGCTAAAGCTTTTTGATCTTGGATGGGTCTCACAGATAAAGAAGACCTTTCACTGCCTCTGCCAGCTTCAAGTCTTAGCATCGTTCAATAGGTGGCGCTGCACTGATTCTGGCCCAGTGGGAATTTTTTCCTCTGGTTCTCACTGTTCATAAACAGTGTTGTTAATTTCTGCACCCAATACACTAATCTGGCCGGGGGTGTCCTTACACAACCTGGTACTGTCCAATCAAAGCTGATACACTCAGGTTGTCTACAGAAACCCACCCTTTAGGCTAAGGCCTCACGTTGCAGAAACAGCTTTTTTTTTGTTGCAGATTTTCTTGCGTTTTTTTGAGCCAAAACCAGGAGTGGATTGAGCATAAGGTAGAAGTATAAGAACTTTTTATATATTTCCAATTCCTGTTGTAGCCATTCTTGAGTTTGGCTCAAAAAACTGCAACAAATTCTGCAACGTGGGGCCTCAGCCTTAAAATGACTGTCCCCACTGCTACAATGTCTGTTTTAGTAAATACTTGTCCCTTGTAACGTAACAATTCTGGAGAATATTTCCTTAGAGCTCTGTGTTGTGCCTTGCCTCTGTTATTCCTATTAGAAGTCTATGAATAAATTGTCAACTGGGTCGTCTGAGAGTGTCCAATCTATTCACTAACTTCACCAACTCCAACTCGTTGCACCCTTTATTTAGGCTCCTCTCCAATGATTCTGGCGCAGTGGGATTTTTTTAATTTAGCCCCTACCATTCATTAGTTTTAGCATCCAGTAGGCTAAATATCCTCTCTACTGTCATGTGGGTGGTCCTGGACTGTCTGCTATAGCTAAGGACCACCCACTTGACAGTACAAACTTGATAAGCATATTGGCTGCTTTAACAGCACCAATTGCTCAGGAACGGTGTGGGCTAGAGAAACATAAATACAACTGTGCCAGAATCAGTGGAACAGCGCCTATTGAAGGATGAAAAAGTTTGTGTTGGTAGGGATGCTAAAAGGTCCTCTTTAAGAGAAAAGGTGCACCAGAATGAGATTTCATAGGAAATACAATTATTTATTGAAATAGACACATCAGGAGAGGTGACTGCTCCTCCTTAATCCTTCGTAACTTCATCAATAAATTGTAAATCATTTATTCTGAACAATTATTTTCCATACATTATTGACTTCTCCATAACAGTTTTCTCGGGTATTGTCACCTGAAACATCAAGATCATCTGTTTGTTGCCTACAGTTCCGCATACATATAATACAAGGCTTTCCAAAATGACTGATTTTGGCCACTTTGGCAAACTACTGCTTGAAAAATTACCAGGAATAATTTTTGATGACGATGGCAGTCCTCGCCAGCTGTGATATCCCATGACCCTTTCTTCTATGGAGGCCAAACAGAGGCCTCAGCGATGGCCTAACGCCAGAAGAAAACAGTACAGCAGTAGGATCGGAGCGCGTTGGGAGGCACTGGTGCACCAGGGACAGGTGCGTATGGTTTTTTTAACATTTTTTTTTTTCACCTTCACGGTCTTGAAATTTTTTCAAAAATTTACCTGGACAAACACTTTAAGTCCTTGTGCACATGAATATTGACAGTACATGGATGATAAAAATGTATGCAAATTCGTTTTAGTAAGCAATAAAAAAAGATCCACTTGTATTGGTCTGTCCGGCTGTGAAAACAGACAAAAATAGGCCATCCTATTTTTTAACAGACATTAATCATATTAAAACAGAAGTGTGAATATACCCATTGACTTCCATAGTTCTGAAAACTGATGTGTGACGGACAATAAAAAAAAAAAAACGTCCTCATGTGCGTGAAGACTAATAGCTGAGGAAACTACAATATTATCGTATATACTCAAGTGTAAGCCGACCCGAGTATAAGCCGAGGCCCCTAATTTTACCACAAAAAAACTGGGAAAACTTATTGACTCGAGTATAAGCCGAGGGGGGGAAATGCAGCAGCTACTGGAAAATTTCAAAAATGAAAATGGTCGGGGTTTTTGGGTGCAGTAGGTGCTGGGGAAGGGGAGGGGGTGTTTTGGTTGTCTGTCTGCCCCTTCCCTGAGCTTGAGGACTGGGTTTTTTTTTCCCCACTTGGAATTCAGCCTGGCTGAATATAGGGGATCTGCAGTGCTCCTATTAACCCCTTCCCGACAGAACAGGAGCACTGCAGATCCCCTATATTCAGTAGACACAGGGATACCTAATGTGTTTGTTTCACAGTCATTTTCTACTTTTATATGTAGTCTAGGCAAATGAGGGATTTACAACTTTTATTTACTCTATTTTTGTATTATATTTTTTTAAAGCTTCTTTTTTTTCTCACTATTTTATGGGAGACTCTATACATTATTATTGTGGCTGGTCATAGACTACCTGCATAATAAGTTATTATTATAAATAAAATTTTTTTTTTTTTTTGCTGACTCGAGTATAAGCCGAGGGGGGCTTTTTCAGCACAAAAACTGTGCTGAAAAATCGGCTTATATTCGAGTATATACGGTAGTTCCTTTTTTTTCCCCTGAATCACAAATGAAGAGGAACAGTATAGCAAAACAATATGTCCATGGTTTATTTTTTGCGGTGGGTAGGGGCATAATGATGGTGGAAGGCGCTGGCTGGGTGAATGTCCCAATTGCCCCCAACAAATCACTCCCACTGTACCTCCATATGCCCCTTATTTCATATGTAATGCAACAGCAAACAAACTGAGTCCTGTTCTATCTCATGTCGTATTCTAGATATTCTCTAGAAACATGGCCGAGCTGCAGAGACTCTGAGCACCTGCACAGCTGCCATTGCACATTGCTCGGATACTCATCCATGCAGCACATTCTTTATAACTTACTTTTCTTGACAATAATCCTTGCCTACACATGTGAGGATTATAGTAAAAGAAAAAAGTAAGTTATGGAGAAATCTAAAGAAGTATAAGAAAGAGAAATAAAATCTAGACTTGATATTTTGCTTCCTGTCATCTGAAACACTTTCCTGCCATCTCCTTTATGAAGTGCCAAAAAATATCAAGAATATGAATGGCAGAGGTTGCAGTGACCACTGGAAGGACGCTTGTGGTTGCTTTTTTACCACTTCCTGAATGTCTGCTCTATCATTTAAGTCTACGCTAGTTTATTTTGCCAGGTTCTAGAAAGAAAGGCCTCTGCTGGGTTTATCCGTTTCTATAATAGACCCAGAGACTAAAAATACATTTCAACAGAAAGAAAACATTCCTCTTAAGTTTTATCTGGCACACTTCTGTCAACTATGAGGCCGCTGTGGGCAGAGAAAGAGTAAGTGCGATGGAAAATAGCAATTCTGAGAGCCGTGCTCTTATACTGCGGAGTCTTAGTCTCCAGGTTTCCACAGTTATTGTCCCTCTGTAGATAAGGGCGGCTTCATATCAAGAAAATAAGAAAAAAAAATACTGATGGTTTAGAAAAGTAAGAAAATATTCCTGGCAATATTACTAAGCTCTATGGAATGAATTTGCTGGTTAAGGATCACATGCCGTATACTGTCATATAATATATATATATAGTGGGTGGTCAAGGTCCCAGAAGCCCACGCACCTGAACGTTGGATCCCACACTGTGAGGCTTCTCAGCTTTTACTGAATGGCTACTGTGTATAGAAAAGAGGCAACTTCAACATCACTGTTTCTATTGGTCCAGGTGATCACATGAATAATCTTGTGATTGATGGCTGTCGGTACTAGGAGGTAGCAGCTGCGTCTAAACTAGACTCAACCTAGAAGTGCAGATTCTGGGTCTAGGTAGGGTCAGTACTAGAGATGAGCGAGTACTGTTTGGATCAGCCGATCCGAACAGCATGCTCCATAGAAATGAATGGATGCACCTGGTACTTCCGCTTTGATGGCGGCCGGCCGCTTAACCCCCGCGTGCCGGCTACGTCCATTCATTTCTATGCGAGCGTGCTGTTCGCATCGGCTGATCCGAACAGTACTCGCTCATCTCTAGTCAGTACTAGAAGACAGCTACTGTGTCTAGTTAGACTCAGTACTAGGAAGCAGCTGCTGGGTCTAGCTAGACTCAGTATTTCAACCCTGTTCCTTCTCATGCAGGTGCCTGTTATTTAGACGTACTTTAGTGAGGCACCCATACCCTGATCATTTATGCTGGATTGCTCTAATATTGACCAATGGCCTGGTACTGGAAATCTTGTCTTCTGATTTTGGCTCTGATGTTACCTCTCGGACTGACTTTTGACTTGGACACGTTCACTCTTCTGATTCATCCCCCTGGTTTTAATCTACCTTGTATGTCTATTGTGGGTTCAAGGACACACTTTGTGGAGTGCTTATTTCTTATACCAGTTTCTGTAATGATAACTTGCCCCTAAATTCGGCACAAGTCCACCTGACTTTGCAGCTGGCACTGGTGAAGACGTTTGGGTGCCCAGGATTTATTTCTCAGCACTAAAAGATTTAAACATCTTGTTCTACCGCTCTATGTTGTCAGCCAGTTCCTGCAATTTCTGATATTTGCTCCAAAGATACTATCATAACAAAGATGGTGGCAAGCATAGGGCAGGTGTCTGACATATCTTCAAATATGACCTACCACACTTGGCCCATTTGGCCAGTAATTGGGTGGGAGAGGACCTGGGCCACGCCACTTAGGCAATGGTGATAAGAGGTTAGTAACTCTTATTTTGTTTAATTTTAGACCTTTCCTTGCCCGGTGCTAATGTTTTCTTTGCCCATTAAACTATTCTAGAGCAGAACACTGCACATTATCACACCCCTGGTAAGAAAATCACCAATAATATCTTCATCCTTACAGATGGTGTAATAATGGCACGTAAGCAATACTCCACTGCAAGGCACAGTAAATGCAAAATGTCCTCCTCCATCCCCAACATCTCATAGATTTAATAGCATTTTAATTACAGACAAGCGAAGATGGTGTTATTTAGTAATGTCTCTCAGCTGCATGATCTTCACAGCCGAAAACATTCCCATTGAAGCTCAGACGGTTTGATCTGTTTATAGGTTTGGTACTTTTCCACGGGGCTGTTATTTATTCTGATGGAAGCTTTCACTGCTAGTTTAGCTTTATTGTGACATTTGCTTTAAAATTGGCTAATTGGCCTCCTATGAAGTTTACTTAACACTGGTGTTTGGGTTCTGCCGCACAATGTGCAGATTTATTAAGAATGGTGTTTCTTACGTCTGTCTTATTATTGGGTCCCATAGGGACAAAGCAGCGTCTCCAGCCTCTTCATAAATAGGAGTTCCTAACTAGCGTAGATTTCTGGTTTAACTCATGACAGAAAACTGGCAGAAGTTATAAATAGGTTGGACTAAAGGAAAGTTCACACGGGGTTTTTTGGATTGGAACCTGAGGTGGAGGCCGCCTCAGGTTCCGATCCAAAAACCGGGGTAGCCGCGAATGAAAGCCACGCACTCTGCTACGGATTAGGCCCAATGAATGGGCCTAGTCCAGAGAAGAAACGGCTCCCGAAAAAAAGACCTGAGCGGCTCCCATTGATTTCAATGGGAGCCGTCTTTTTGGTCAGGTTTTTGAGGTGGATACGGCCTCAAAATCCTGACCAAAAAACTCTGTGACCTTACCCTTAAGCTCACCGTTTACCACTAAGTGCCAAGTTGCACCTAGATTTAGCACTGTTTCTAGTTGCAAATGTAGTATGACAACTATCTGCAATCCAGGAGTGCTACCTGCTACTGCGAGGTTTATAGCACCAATTAGCTGGGGGTTTTTGGCCTACCGCTAGAAATGTCAACTTTTACCTGTATACAAG
Source organism: Leptodactylus fuscus (assembly GCF_031893055.1). Lineage (NCBI taxonomy): Eukaryota > Metazoa > Chordata > Amphibia > Anura > Leptodactylidae > Leptodactylus > Leptodactylus fuscus. Next base: position 338,959,782 of record NC_134265.1, read on the forward strand.
ATCTAATAGAGGATTTAAGAACCTACCTAATATATCAAATGCCATTTATTTTGGTAAGAAAGATTTTTTTTTTTTTTCTATTAAAAAAGATATGATTGTGTGAGGTGGATCTTACTGTGATGCGTTAGTTATACCAGTTGTTAAAGGGATTCTACCACAAAATTTTTTTTTTTTTGTGGATAAGACGTTGGAATAGTCTTTAGAAAGGCTATTCGTCTCTTACCTTTAGATAAGATTTCCGCCGCGCCGTTCCTTAGAAATACCGTTTTTACCGGTATGTAAATTAGCTCTCTGGCAGCGACAGGGGTGGGTCCCAGCGCTGAAAATGTGATGGGGGCGTCCCCACTGCTGCTCGAGAACACGATCCTGCGACGCCTCTATCTTCGGCTGGATCCTCCCCTTCTCTGTCGTCTTCCTCCTGCGTCACCTCCGACGCCTGCGCAGTTGGCTCTGCCAGTGACACTAGTAGAGCCAACTAGAGTTCAAAGCAGGAGCGGCCTCCCAAAAATGGCCGCCGGCCGACATTCGCACTCGGCTCTGCTGGTGTCTCACTGGCGGAGCCAACTGCGCAGGCGTCGGAGGTGATGCAGGAAGAAGACGACAGAGAAGGGGAGGATCCAGCCGAAGATGGAGGCGTCGCAGGACGTGTTCTCGAGCAGCAGTGGGGACGCCCCCATCGCATTTTCAGCACTGGGGCACGCCCCATCGCTGCCAGAGAACGAATTTACATACCGGTAAGAACCGGTATTTCTAAGGAACGGCGCAGGGGAGATCACATCTAAAGGTAAGAGACGAATAACCTTTCTAAAGACTATTCCGACGTGTTAGCCACAGAAAAAAGAGGTTTTAATGGTAGAATCCCTTTAAACTCCACTTTTGCTGCCTTGAAAATGACTGAATGTTACTTGGAAATGCAACAGCAGACTTTCTTTGTTCAGTACAGTTGTCAGCTAAAAAGAGCAATGCTGGCAGGGGGAACCTTGGGGTGTAGACAGCATTGTAGAAACAGCGTGGATTGAAGGGTATGTGACTGCAGCCACATCAATCTCAATCATAACACAAATTGCTCAGACTGTAGAAGGAGTAGTAGAAGGAGTCGGAACACTGGAGTGACACTGAAGCTTGTCGTAACGAATCAGTAAGAGAGCAAGAAGCCGCCAGGCAGGCCAGCCTGTACACATCAGCAGAAGGATGGAATGCACCAGGAAGGTTGGCTAAACTCTCTGCACCTTCTGGGGTGGTTTTCAGCACAATATTCAGTTGCCTGAACAGACAGTGTAAGTTAAACAGTGCAATGAAGCCAAAGCAAACATCTGTACCAGGCATGTGGACTTTCTGCACATGTAAGGAAACACTTTTACAAATGCCCTTCCTAAAACAAAAAGTTACCATGTAAACACTGCCAACAGTAATAAACTTCACTCTGGGTAGGGTGATGTTGCCATTGAAAAACTGTACGAGGTCTGTAACACAGGAACATTACAGACAGTCAAAGAAAGAAGTAGAAAAATAAATAAAATACCGGAATCACCTTAGGAAAAAAAAATCAAGATAACAGGGATCCTTCAAAAGGACATCTGAATAAAATCTCCTTTACAATAAATGCATAATGCAGAAAATGCAATTCTCGTCACGAGTTTTTTTTGCACAAAAACTGTGAATTTTTTTAATGTTGTGCCTCACATGCCACTTTTCAATAAGGTGGTGTAGTGGCCTGCCGTGGTGACAAATATTTTATAAGTTAGGCCAGAATATTGACACACCTTACATACTTGTGGCTACATTAGCAGACTCCAAATGATTTAGAAAAAGTGTAAAATTATGTTTTGCTCATTTCCAGTTGCATAATCCAGGTGTGAATGACTAATAATGGTTCATTGTAGAAGTATTACAGGCACACAGATAATGGGACACACACAGTACCAGCGGCTTTTAGAAATTCCCTTGGAAGCTCTGGAGTCATTCTTAGAAGTTCCCACAGTCAATGGGAGCTATTTCTTTAGAACATAGCAGTCAGGATCTTCTATTTTAAGCCTACAGTCACACTCAATCTCTACTTTAAAACTGTACAAACAATCTGCATGCAGAATATAACTTGAAATACATGAAATTTACTGTAACTTTTACTGATCTTGAGTTACAGCTATCATATTATAGCTGATACTCCTGCGTACTGTAAAGGTATCCATGCACATTAGACTAAAGCTGAAGGAAAAGGAAGATTCCAACCATAATAAATTATTAGATGGAATCTAACAATGAAGTATCTTGACACATCGCCATCTGTAATGCAGTTGGCGGTATCTGAAAGATTTGGCCAATCCTACTATGTAAGACCTTTCATCCTTCTATGTATGGCCAAAATGAACTAATATATGTGTGTATGGCAAATGAGTCTTCAGAAAGCTCAGGAGGTGTCCCCTGTACTCAAAGAAGACGCTTCTCCGAAGATCCAGCACCGCCTCTCTCTTATTCTGCAGGTGCCTCTCCGCCACCGATTTTCTGTTCGGGATCCAAACCCCACGCATGCTTAGTCGACTCTGCCATGTCGTGTTGAGCAGAGCCAACTGCGCATGTCTGTTCGGCTATTTTCCTTTACACTCGTGTAGGAGGCTACAGTAAAATGGCGCAGTCAGCTCTGCCCAACTCAACATGGCAGAGCCAACTGAACATGTGCGGGATTTGGATCCCAAACAGACTCGGCGGCTGATGACACGGCAGAGAGGCATTTACAGAAGAAGGGAGAGTTGGCGCTGGACCTTCAGAAGAGCGTCTTCTTTGAGCACAAGGGACACCCCCTGAGTTTTCTACAGAATACCTTATGTGATAATCCTTAATTTTTTTAAAAAATGTGTGGGTTTGTATGTTCGTTACTGTGTTGAAATTTGGCACATAGATAGTTTGTAACGTCGATTAACACATAGGCTACTTTTTATCCTGGTAAATGACATGGCTTCATGACTGTTATGAATTTATGTTCATATACTATATTACACTGCAGGAGATTTCAGCTATTTGCTCTTTGTCTCTCTATGTAAACACAAAGATAATACTGATCATTCTCTGATCTGCAGAAGTCTTCTGTGTCCTGTTCAGCCAGAGGGAGTAGGGGGGAGACAAATACAGGAAATGAGGAGCAGACATTTGAGGCAGCATGTTCAGACACTGACCTGGGAAAAACCCTTTCATTCAAATTGCCAGTTTCCAAATTTTAAACATGCTGGGAAAATGAAAATTGACTTTGTCGCAACATTTGTGAATAACTAGAGCTATGAAGGTAGCCAGAAGTCAACAGAGTTCTCCCCAAGTGGAGCTGAGGAGGATCGAGCAAGCTAGGTGTCAAGCGGCTCTTAGAGCTGACAAAACGCTGGAGCAAACGGATCATTGATGCCAACAACACACTCATTATGTGGCGTCCCAATGAGCTGCTGAGATGCCGGAACAATTAAAGGCACGGCGCGAGGAACAAGTTCAGTGGTAGGCCAGCTTGACAGCTGCCGAAATGCCAGAGAAGGTGGATCTTTGATGCCAACAACAGGCTCATTATATGGCGTCCCAGTGAGCTGCCAAAACAATCACAGGCACAGCGCCAGGTACAAGTTACGTGACAGGCCAGCTTCAGAGTGGCCAAAACGCCAGACCAAGTGGATCAGGGCTGTGTGGGTATGCAGAGATGTAGCAGATCCATATGGGTATGCAGAGATGTAGTAGAGCTGTGTAGGCTGTGCATATGCAAAGATGTAGCAGAGCTGGGTATGCTGTGCCTATGCAGAGATGTAGCAGAGCTGGGTATGCAGATATGTAGCAGAGTTGGGTATGCTGTGCATATGCAGAGATGTAGCACAGCTGTGTATGTTGAGATGTAGCTTTACTCCAGGTAACAACTGATGGCAGGTATTTCCATGATATTCATACTGAGATACACATGATCACATGAGGCTTATGCAAAAAATGAAATATACCCATATAAATCTGGGTCGTCCTGCTAGTAAATGTATATTTTCTATTAACCATTATCCATCTACAAACTAAATGATATAAATGAACTCGACATGTGCATGATTAATATGTAATCAAGTGCAAGCCAGCATCTGATTGGCTGTGACGGGCAGTACCACGCGTTCTGCACTAGGTTCTATTCACCACCCTTTGTGTGTCAGATCCATGAGAATTTATGGAATGCCTTTGTGTTCAGTGCTGATAAAATATCACACAGCCGCAGAGAGGACACATTCACAATAAGCGACGGAATTGCTGCTTTTACCAGCAAGGAATAAGAGTTAGTGTGACATAATGTTATGTAAGGTGCTCAGAACAAAACAAGGATATGGAAAAGTCTCCTAAGAAATCCCTCTTTGTCTGTTTGCCATAAAGAGCTATACAAATGACTTGTTCACACGGTACATTAAATGGCTTTGTTTGCACAATTTAGACTTATTCTTCCATTTTAACCTCTCACAATAATGAAAATGACCTTGATGTATTTCATGAGACTTTCTGACTCAGGTTTGGATATACATGAGCTTTCAATGTCCCAATACCCATACATTAGTCAACTGTCTTACCTTACTAGTCAGATTATTTCCAGTGCCCTACCCAGGGTATGATGGAGGGGGAGAAGCTGAGCTCTGCGACATACAGAACCAGAAGCTGTATTATGTGATATATACATATATAGGTGCATATGGTAGAGAGAGAAGCTGAGATCTGTGATATATATGGTTATATGATAGAGGAGAGAAGCTGAGCTCTGTGATATATAGGTTTATATGGTAGAGGAGAGAAGCTGAGCTCTGTGATATATAGGGTTATATATTAGAAGAGAAAAGCTGAGCTTTGTGATATATAGGTTTATATGATAGAGGAGAGAAGCTGAGCTGTGTGATATATAGGGTTATATGATAGAGGAGAGAAGCTGAGCTCTGTGATATATAGGGTTATATGATAGAGGGAGAGAAGCTGAGCTCTGTGATATATAGGGTTATATGATAGAGGGAGAGAAGCTGAGCTGTGTGATATATAGGGTTATATGATAGAGGGAGAGAAGCTGAGCTGTGTGATATATAGGGTTATATGATAGAGGGAGAGAAGCTGAGCTGTGTGATATATAGGGTTATATGATAGAGGGAGAGAAGCTGAGCTGTGTGATATATAGGGTTATATGATAGAGGAGAGAAGCTGAGCTCTGTGATATATAGGGTTATATGATAGAGGAGAGAAGCTGAGCTGTGTGATATATAGGATTATATGATAGAGGAGAGAAGCTGAGCTCTGTGATATATAGGATAATATAATAGAGGGAGAGAAGCTGAGCTCTGTGATATATAGGGTTATATGATAGAGGAGAGAAGCTGAGCCCTGTGATATATAGGATTATATGATAGAGGAGAGAAGCTGCGCTGTGTGATATATAGGGTTATATGATAGAGGAGAGAAGCTGAGCTGTGTGATATATAGGTTATATGATAGAGGAGAGAAGCTGAGCTTTGTGATATATAGGGTTATAGGATAGAGGAGAGAAGATGAGCTCTGTGATATATAGGGTTTTATGATAGAGGGAGAGAAGCTGAGCTCTGTGATATACATGTTATAAGATAGAGGAGAGAAGCTGAGCTCTGTGATATATAGGGTTATATGATAGAGGAGAGAAGCTGAGCTGTGTGATATATAGGGTTATATGATAGAGGAGAGAAGCTGAGCTCTGTGATATATAGGGTTATATGATAGAGGGAGAGAAGCTGAGCTCTGTGATATATAGGTTATATGATAGAGGAGAGAAGCTGAGCTCTGTGATATATAGGGTTATATGATAGAGGGAGAGAAGCTGAGCTCTGTGATATATAGGGTTATATGATAGAGGAGAGAAGCTGAGCTCTGTGATATATAGGGTTATATGATAGAGGAGAGAAGCTGAGCTCTGTGATATATAGGGTTATATGATAGAGGAGAGAAGCTGAGCTCTGTGATATATAGGGTTATATGATAGAGGGAGAGAAGCTGAGCTGTGTGATATATAGTGTTATATGATAGAGGAGAGAAGCTGAGCTGTGTGATATATAGGGTTATATGATAGAGGGAGAAAAGCTGAGCTGTGTGATATATAGGGTTATATGATAGAGGGAGAGAAGCTGAGCTGTGTGATATATAGGGTTATATGATAGAGGAGAGAAGCTGAGCTCTGTGATATATAGGGTTATATGATAGAGGAGAAAAGCTGAGCTGTGTGATATATAGGATTATATAATAGAGGGAGAGAAGCTGAGCTCTGTGATATATAGGGTTATATGATAGAAGGAGAGAAGCTGAGCTCTGTGATATATAGGGTTATATGATAGAGGGAGTGAAGCTGAGCTCTGTGATATATAGGGTTATATGATAGAGGGAGAGAAGCTGAGCTCTGTGATATATAGGGTTATATGATAGAGGGAGAGAAGCTGAGCTCTGTGATATATAGGGTTATATGATAGAGGGAGAGAAGCTGAGCTCTGTGATATATAGGGTTATATGATAGAGGGAGAGAAGCTGAGCTCTGTGATATATAGGGTTATATGATAGAGGAGAGAAGCTGAGCTCTGTGATATATAGGATTATATGATAGAGGAGAGAAGCTGAGCTCTGTGATATATAGGGTTATATGATAGAGGAGAGAAGTTGAGCTCTGTGATATATAGGGTTTTATGATAGAGGGAGAGAAGCTGAGCTCTGTGATATATAGGGTTATATGATAGAGGAGAGAAGCTGAGCTGTGTGATATATAGGGTTATATGATAGAGGAGAGAAGCTGAGCTCTGTGATATATAGGGTTATATGATAGAGGGAGAGAAGCTGAGCTCTGTGATATATAGGTTATATGATAGAGGAGAGAAGCTGAGCTCTGTGATATATAGGGTTATATGATAGAGGAGAGAAGCTGAGCTCTGTGATATATAGGGTTATATGATAGAGGAGAGAAGCTGAGCTCTGTGATATATAGGTTATATGATAGAGGGGAGAAGCTGATCTCTGTGATATATAGGTATATAAGATAGAAGGAGAGAAGCTGAGTTCTTTAATATATACCTTTATATGATAAAAGTGAGCATATAAAGCTGTTGACCCCACACGACTTTACACACTGGCATATACAGTATCTATATATCCTAACGTAATGTATCTTTATAGGAAGTGACTCACAATGGAGCTCAGAAACTCTAACACTTTTGTCATTCTTAAGCGGCGTTCACACTACTGCTTCTGGTTCCATTGTGGAACCAGAACAACAGACACATGCAGCGCTAAAACAGCGGAGACCAATGGTGACTGATGGACCCGATTGACTCTAATGGGGTCCATTTGGTGCCCGTTCTTTTTAACTGAAACCAGTAGACAAAAACTTTTTTTTTTATCTGGAAAATTTTTACAGTCACTGCAAAAGAGGCTCCAGACCTGACGCAGATGTGAACCCAGGCATTTTCCATGGAAAAAAAGGAATACTGGCATTCCAAAGCCATGAGTCTGAGCGTCAGCAAATGCAGATCTATGACCACCATTATCACAGTAGAAAATACAATAAGATATCACATCAAGGCTCCATAGATTTGTCACATACAAGACTACTGTATACACTTAGCTGTGGATAGTGTTTTCAGGAATAGCACACCATAGACAGACCATGGTCTCCCAACAGGTCTAATATGGCTGTGCAGTATGAATACAGTAAGATTACTTTTGTCTGTATGCTGTGGTTGTAATGTATAGGACCACACAGGATCTACGATCCCCGCAGTATTTACACTGAGCATGCTGCCAGAAGGGAGGGGGCTTGTCAGGAGTACGCTGTATGGTGCGCTCACAGTGCGCCAAATGCTGCTTTGTTTTACACAACCGTCACATTTTACTCATTTGGAGTAAAACAATATGCCGACAAATGACACTATGTTTATTCGGAGGCTCCTTAAAGCAGAATGCTACTGAAAAAGAACCAACGTGTCCTCATCGCGTTGTCACTGAGCCAGAAGACCACGCAGTGCAACCTTCTCCAACATTAAATTCTAATATAAAATATTTTTTCATCTTCAATATGTGTTTAAAAAAAATATACAAAAAAACACTTAGGCTCCATTCACACGGAGTAATGCTGGCGTTTTTTGTGCTTATTTTGGCACATAGCGCCGCATAAACGCCGCGTTTGCGCGGCGCTATTTTGCGGTCGAGTTGTGCGGCGTTTACGTGGCGCTATGTGCCAAAATAAGCACAAAAAACCCCAGCGTTACTCCGTGTGAATAGAGCCTTAAAGGGAACCTGTCACATTCCACATAAGCCCCAGAACCAGCAGCTGAAGAGTATGAACACTTTCTCCTTCTTACGGCCCCTTGTAATGTGTTTAAGAAAATTTATTCAGTATTCTAATTACTTGTATAAAGTCAAGGGGGTGGAGAGCAAACTGAACAGTCAAGGTGTCCATGCCCCCTATGGTTTCATTGACGCCACTACACAGCTTTCAGCCTGATGGTCACGAGCTTCTGATTTTCTTGCTGTCTGATTCTGCTGACATGTGCAGAATGCAATAGAAGCCGGATGTACACCCCAATGAACAGGGTCCAGAATAAATAGCCTGCCACTATTCGGTGCTGTAGGGGTTCAGAAATGCTGTGTAGTGACATCACTCAAACTATAGGGGGCGTAAAGAGTTTGACTGTTCAGTTGACTCTGGACCCCCTTGATTTTATACAAGTAATTAGCATTAGCATACTGAATAAAACATCTTTTTCTACACATTGCAGCAACCCTGGGCCAATTGATGGGTATACTATAGTTTTCTGGGGGTTCTTTTTTGTTTGTTTTTTTATGTAGATTGTGAGCCCAATGTGATCACAATGCACATCTTTTTTTCCTATCAGTATGTCTTTGTAGAAGGGGAGGAAATCCACACAAACATGGGGAGAACATAAAAAATCCTTGCAGAAGTTGTTCCTGGCAGGATTCGAACCCAGGACTCCAGCGCTGCAAGGCTACAGTGCTAACCACTGAGCCACCGTGTTGCTCCCGGGTATAGTTTTCTGCAGATGCTTTACAAGATACTAGGGCAGGTTTGGGTGTGAATTCCAGATGACTGGTTCCTTTTAATCTAAGGTGAGAGAATTTATAAAAGCATATATTATCTGGAGAGCTGACAATATCATTCACATATATAAGGCCTAGGTCCATATCTGCAGCCAAGTTTGTATGGTCTATGTCATTCTATACATTTCTGAGGTATACTGTCATATTGAATCCAAAGGGATATCTCTGGCCTCCCCTGGGCTTAAGGAACCCTAAGGACATGCTCGTCGTTTCCTGCCGCACACACAAAACAAAGGCCATTAACACAATGATAGCTCTGGGCTTAATGCTTAGCTTTAAAGAGGACCTTTCATGTCCTCTCAACTTAGAGGAGTTACAGTCCTATGAAAAAGTTTGGGCACCCCTATTAATCTTAATCATTTTTAGTTCTAAATATTTTGGTATTTGCAACAGCCATTTCAGTTTGATATATCTAATAACTGATGGACACAGTAATATTTCAGGATTGAAATGAGGTTTCTTGTACTAACAGAAAATGTGCAATATGCATTAAACCAAAATTTGACCGGTGCAAAAGTATGGGCACCTCAACAGAAAAGTGACATTAATATTTAGTAGATCCTCCTTTTGCAAAGATAACAGCCTCTAGTCGCTTCCTGTAGCTTTTAATCAGTTCCTGGATCCTGGATAAAGGTATTTTGGACAAACAATTCAAGTTCAGTTAAGTTAGATGGTCGCCGAGCATGGACAGCCCGCTTCAAATCATCCCACAGATGTTCAATGATATTCAGGTCTGGGGACTGGGATGGCCATTCCAGAACATTGTAATTGTTCCTCTGCATGAATGCCTGAGTTGATTTGGAGCAGTGTTTGGACATTGTATTGCTGAAATATCCATCCCCGGCGTAACTTCAACTTCATCACTGATTCTTGAACATTATTCTCAAGAATCTGCTGATACTGAGTGGAATCCATGCGACCCTCAACTTTAACAAGATTCCCGATGCCGGCATTGGCCACACAGCCCCAAAGCATGATGGAACCTCCACCAAATTTTACAGTGGGTAGCATGTGTTTTTCTTGGAATGCTGTTTCTTTTTGGACACCATGCATAACGCCTTTTTTTATAACCAAACAACTCAATTTTTGTTTCCAAAATGAAGCTGCCTTGTCCAAATGTGCTTTTTCATACCTCAGGCAACTCTATTTGTGGCATACGTGCAGAAACGGCTTCTTTCTCATCACTCTCCCATACAGCTTCTATTTGTGCAAAGTGCGCTGTATAGTTGACCGATGCACAGTGACACCATCTGCAGCAAGATGATGCTGCAGCTCTTTGGAGGTGTCTGTGGATTGTCCTTGACTGTTCTCACCATTCTTCTCTGCCTTTCTGATATTTTTCTTGGCCTGCCACTTCTGGGCTTAACAAGAACTGTCCCTGTGGTCTTCCATTTCCTTACTATGTTCCTCACAGTGGAAACTGACAGGTTAAATCTCTGAGACAGCTTTTTGTATCCTTCCGCTGAACAACTATGTTGAACAATCTTTGTTTTCAGATCATTTGAGAGTTGTTTTGAGTAGCCCATGATGCCACTCTTCAGAGGAGATTCAAATAGTAGAACAACTTGCAATTGGCCACCTTAAATACCTTTTCTCATGATTGGATACACCTGGCTATGAAGTTCAAAACTCACTGAGGTTACAAAACCAATTTTGTGCTTCAGTAAGTCAGTAAAAAGTAGTTAGGAGTATTCAAATCAATAAAATGATAAGGGTGCCCATACTTTTGCACCGGTCAAATTTTGGTTTAATGCATATTGCGCATTTTCTGTTAGTACAATAAACCTCATTTCAATCCTGAAATATTACTGTGTCCATCAGTTATTAGATATATCAAACTGAAATGGCTGCTGCAAACACCAAAATATTTAGAACTAAAAATGATTAAGATTAATAGGGGTGCCCAAACTTTTTCATAGGACTGTATATACTGCTAAACTAAGCGGACTGTATGTGCAATGTAGCATACTGCAAGCTTTGCCGGTATATGCCCTGGTTGCAGAGATATCAAGTCCATTAGCTTCAGCTAATAACTGATAACACTAACCTGTCAAAGGGGCCGGGTTTACAGCTCAGTGTCATCACTAAGAGGTGATGAACATCCCTTTGAGAATACACTTCTGTAGCCTTGTGCCATCAGGGAAGATGTATTAAAGGGGCTCTATCAGCAAAATTTTGCTGTATGAGCCCCACATATGCGTGAATAGCTATTCAGGCACCGTTAATCTTATTTTAAACCCCCGTCCCGTTTTAAAATAAAACTATAAAAACACATATGTAAATCATACCTGAACGTGCACGGTGGGCGGTGATTCATGATCCGACGTCATCTTCTGGCACGCCTTCCTCTTCTTTCGGCGACGCCCTCTGGTCCTGGCTCTTCCCCGGCTCCATCTTCATCTTCTTCTTCCAGTGGTTCAAATCCGACTGGTTGAAATCCTGCACGTGCGCAGTAGCGCTCCCTCTGGAGCTACTGCGCACACTCCGGCAGCACTGCCATTGAGAAAATGGCGCTGGAGTGTGCACCGTAGCTTCGGAGGGAGTGGTACTGCGCACGTGCCAGATTTCAACCAGTCGGATTTGAACCACTGGAAGAAGAAGATGAAGATGGAGCCGGGGAAGAGCCAGGACTGGAGGGCGTCACTGAAAGAAGAAGAAAGAAGAGGTAGGCGTGCCAGAAGATGACATCGGATCGTGCATCACCGCCCACCGTGCACGTTCAGGTATGATTTACCCATATGTTTTTATAGTTTTATCTTAAACCTTTGGGTTTAAAATAAGATTAGCGGTGCCTGAATAGCCTTTGACATAGACACATATGTGGGGCTCATGCAGCAACATTTTGCTGATAGAGCCCCTTTAAGGACATCATGGCTGAATTTCTGACAAGTGCCAGACCATGGAAAGTTCCTGCATTCATGGTCTTATCTGTTGGCAATTTATCAAGACAAAAGATGTCACCACTAAGATGGTTAGAGAAAATCTTTACAATGTATTACGGTAATTATCTATAATTGCTTAACTTTTAATGGTCTACAAATTTAAACATAGTTAGGTTTGTGGGGAAAACCCCTTAAAAAAAGACCTGTCCCCTCTACTCACATGTCTGTTTCACTGAATAATTGTAATGTCCCCAATATAACAAATCCGGAGCAAAAACTTCTTTCATCAGCACAGTGTAGGGAAATTAGTTTGGCTGGGTGAGAGACTATAGACCAGGGTCAAGGACTAAGAAAACTTCTTAAGGAAAGTTGTGCTAATGAGATCCAACAGATCGAAACAGCGCTGTCCACAGCTGAGAATCTGCTCCTTTTGGATTAGATATATTAGTTTGGCAATAATCCCGCATCATGGTATTAGGCTATCTAAAAAGTCATGCCTGATGTTTAAGGGGGCTGTCCTGCAGGCTGCACGCAGAGGCATTGTTTCCCTAATTACTTCCTGGAAAACAGATTTGCATATTCCCCAGAATCCCCCAGTGGAGAGAAAATGGCTTGTAAGTCTCCATATTCCTGCAAAGGCAGTCTCCTTAAGGAGTTTTCTTAGTCCTTGAACCTATTCATAGCAAAGCATCTCAACATGAAGATGTACACAGAAGCCATAGTCATTGGTGGAGAGGTTGAACCACACATGGTTTGGACGAAGAGACATTGGCAAGAAGCAGACCAGATCCATAACATATATATCTCTCTCTGCACCATGACGTGACAACAGAGACGGCAGAGACTGAGCTTACATTAAAATAGACATGGAGATCAATGATGTCAATGCCAACATGCACTAGTGTGTGAAAGGTGGAGCTGCCTGACATCAAGATTGATGAACTAGTGTAGGGTCCCTCCAAATCCTCTGCTTGGAGTCTCATTTTACCCGCCTGGCCTCCCTAACCTTTGCCGATGGCTTTATGATCAGAGCTGAACACGACATAATAGAGGATAAAAAAGATCATAATACATATCACAAAGTATAAGCATGAAAGGGAGAACACAATGAGAATGCATCTAATAGTGCAAAAGCTCAAAGGACACGAGACAGGAATGATTTATGAAGAGGGAAACCCTTGGAGGACCGAGTTCGGTTACAGGCCTATAGGCCACATCAGACCTTATAAAAGGTGATATCCACAAATAAGCAACCATCGTAATAATAATCTGATATATTTCAGAAAATGTGTGTCCGGGACACGTACGCTAGTAGATCAATTACTAATGTGCTGCCAAATTATAACTATTGCTCAGATAAGGTTCTATAAGAAAGAAATGATATTGGTTTTCATTTATAGACAAGGTTTGATCAATAAGAATGGCCTGAAGTAAAATAGACTAATTATTGAGACAGCTTTCCATTGACTTGGTGCAATATACAGAATTAATACTGATGAAAAAAATAGCTGTGACTCCTAGTAAGGACACGTTCACATTTGGACGGGATTTCTGTCTTTCCGTTCCATTATAGAAACAGAACAATGGAAATCCCGACATAAACATGAATGTATTCTGAGGATCCCTATTGACTACAGTTGGGTCTGTTGGGTGTCCTTTATGGTACCCATTACTTCCAAAACTCAGATTTACTTAAAGGGGTTGTCCACTTTCAGGCCAATATTGAGAGGCAAGCATTGTTGGTATAGTAAAATGTTGTACAATATACTTTCTGTATCAAATCCTCACGGCTTTCTAGATCTCTGCTTGCTGTCATTCATTCTGCTTACTCCCAGTGGATAAAACTCTGACCATAGTCATGTGATAGTTACTCCTTTAAATTTATGTCACCATTGGCAATTGCAGATTTTTATTTTGTCTTCGCTCAGTAAGGTTGCTTTCACACGGAGTAACGCGCCGCTCATTCTGACACGTAAACACGTGTCAGAGTGAGCGCTGTAAAACAGAATTCCATTGACTTCAATGGGTGCCAGTCTTACGCGCCCTACACATTGAAATCAATGGACTAAAAAGACTCACATTGATTTCAATGTGTAGGGCGCGTAAGACGGCACCCACTGAAGTCAATGGGATTCTGTTTTACAGCGCTCACTCTGACACGTGTTTACGTGTCAGAATGAGCGGCGCGTTACTCCGTGTGAAAGCAGCCTAACTTATTTTCTATGTCTGACTATTAGGGAATGATAGTTCTCTAGTACTGTGAGTCTCCGACTATGAGGAGAGCCTCAATGTTGAGGTTCTCATAGTTTTTTTATGGGACATAGCTGGGGGGGGGGGGCAATTTTAATAGAAATCTCGGTTTCAACAATTCACATGCAAGATGGTGGCTGAGTGGTTAGTACTATTAACTTGAACCGCTGGATCTTGGGCTCAAATCCAGTTACCGTATATACTCGAGTATAAGCCGACCCGAATATAAGCCGAGGCCCCTAATTTTACCACAAAAAAACTGGGAAAATTTATTTTATTTTCTTTTTTTTTCACAGTTTCTGTAAGGGAATTGCTAAGACAGCAATTCCCAGAACTGATAAACCCTGGGAGGGGCACAAGAGACAGTGAACCCTAAGCTGAAGCCCCCCGCTTTCCCTTCCTATTGCCAGGCCCTATCCTAGGTAATAGGCGACAACCACGAGGACAATCCCTCCCTGAATATGTGAAACACAAAACGCAGACAAGACGAACAACAACAAAGGGAGGTCAGCTAGCCAGGGTTCGGTAACAGGAGAGCGATGCAGTGCCAAATCGGAGTCAAGAGAATAGTCAATGAGAAAAGCCAAAGGTCAGGTATAATAGTATAAGCAAACAGGGACAGTAAGAGCAGGTATGCGCACGGCAATAACAAGCACTGGTGTGAATGGGAACCAAGGCTAAATAGGGAGGAAGAACCCGCGCATGGAGTTCACAGAAAGGCAGCTGTCAATCACAGGGCAAGGCCAGATTAACCACTTAATGGGCAGAGGCAACCTTGGCTGAAGACGGGTGTGGTGCAAATCCAATTAAGGACTAGAGCCGTGTTCACACAGTGCAACTAAAAACTTTAAGCAGATTCTCAAACTGCACACGCCTCCTGCGCCGCAGCACGCGAGCAGAGGGTGGCGCAGAGGCCTGAACAGGCAGAGATGTTACAGTACCCCCCCTTTTATGAGGGGCCACCGGACCCTCACCAGACAAACCAGTTCTAGAGGGATTCTGAGTTTTCCCTGCCTTGTATTTTGGTTCTGCTTGAACCACAGACGCTTGAGAACCAGGCAAACATTTTTTATTCATCCGGCGTTTCTGATACCACCAGGTTTTAATACCAGAGGGGCGCTCCCAACTTTTAGTAGCTGAGACCTTCTCCTCCGTGACACAATCTACAGAATGTAAAGCAATAGAGTGGGATGAGCACTGATCTCCCCACTTTACCAACTCCTTTTTACCCCAATCCAAAATAGGGTTATTGAGCTTCAGCCAGGGGAACCCCAAAATAACATCAGCAGAGAGATTCTCCATAACAAAAAGGCTTATGACCTCTGAATGTGTAGAACCCACTTGCAAAGAGATCAAGGGGGTTTTAAACCTGACTTTACCCCTGGCCAGTGGAGTAGAATCCGCTCCAGTAACAGACATAGGTGTGTCAAGTGGCAAAAGCTCAATGCCCAAAGATGCAACAACTGAATATTTAACAAAATTTGCTGCAGACCCAGAGTCAACTAGGGCCTTGCCAGAAACAGATCTGTCCCCAGAGGACAAAGACACAGATAACAACATCTTATTGTTATTCCCACCAAATACCTGGTTGCCTGAGTGGTTCTTCTGATTACCACTCAGGCACTGAAGTTTTTTCGCAGGTGACCAGGGTCTGATAGTGCAGTCTCGGATGACATGACCAGAGGAACCACAGTACAGGCACAGGTTATTCCTGAGACAATGCTCTCGTCGTGTCTTGGCGTCCACAGCTCCCAGTTGCATGGGTTCCTCACCAGAAGTGATGGGAGGAAAGGTAGGTTTATCAGAGGAGAGAGAGGAAAAGACAGAAAACTTGGAGGCAACAGGCCCTACTCTCTCTTTTAAATTTTCTCTGATCTTGCGGTCAATACGGACCGCCAAAGTCATGGCCTTCTCAAGAGTCGGGGGATCTGGGTGACCAACCCAGAGCTCCTTAACACGGTCACACAAACCTTTTTTAAAGTGAGCCTTTAGAGCTGACTCACACCAACCTGCCGTTACACTGTACTTACGGAACTCTGCGCAATACTCCTCTGCAGAGCGTTTTCCCTGCCGCATGGTGAGGAGTTGAGATTCCGCAAGCGCAATGTGGTCTGGCTCAGCATAGATAGAGCCCAGAGACTTAAAAAAAATTTCCACATCAGACCACTCATCAGCCTCAGCAGGGAGTTTAAGGGCCCAAGCTTGTGGATCCCCCTGTAGCAGAGATATAACCACTCCCAGTCACATGTGGATTAATCCGAAAATACAAGCGACAAGACTCCCTGAACGTCTCAAATTTTTCACGGTCCCCTGAGAAACGATCAGGGAGTAACATCTTGACCTTGTAAGGTGCCAAAACAGCTGGGGATGATGCAGCAGCCTCAGTTAGGGTCTGAACCTGTTTAGCTAGTTCAAAAACTGTGCTGAAAAATTCGGCTTATACTCGAGTATATATGGTAAGTAAAATATATGCATGGAGTTTGTATGCTCTCCCCATGTTTGTGTGGGTTTCATTTGGGTACCCCGATTTGCACACTGACATATTGAAAGGGAATTTAGATTGCAAATCCTATATGGTACAATGTGATGAGAATATGTGTAAAGCGCTGTAGTAAACAAAATAATAAGTCTGGAGACAAATTGTAAGATACACTAAGGTCATTTTTACAAACATTGGCATGGACTAAACCAGTGGTAAGACGATGCTCTGGCGGGTGAGGCTCACATGTACAAAAAGATTGAGAAGCGGTGCCCTACTATATATTTATGGCATGATTAGAGAGAAGGCCACAGAGTTAGACCTCATACATGGCTCAGTTTCAGCTCCATAAACCTCAGGATTGTACGGCAACATCCAGGATCCACAAAACTGTATGGGGTCTTAGAGGATCTCCTTATACACTCAACTACATAGAAAGATATACATTGGTTACTTCACATTGAAATGAGAAATAAATTGAGGTGCGTTCTATGACTGCATCGGGGGGCGACATGTATGAAAGCTAAGCCATTTAAAACACCAAACAGATGCACCTGCAGAGCCCATGGCTCCTAAGTATAAGCAGCTGGTGTCCTGTGTACAGCCGGTCACATTCCCTGCGTCTTCCCTATTACCCTAGGGCGTACAGACATTAATACAGCCTGCACTCTGTGAATATGTAAGAAAAATGCAAAGACCTGCTGGTGTACAGATTTACTACAGAATCATGTACCAAGTCTGATATTCTGCCTATACAGTGTATCAGAGGTTGCAGCATATTCTGTTAACTAATATACAAACATAGATTTACTAAAGAGGAACTTTTGAGCTAAGACCCATGTATAGCGTTCAAGGAGATGCATTTCAATAAAGCAGATTGTTACACCACTTTTTCAGTGTAAAATAAGCTCAAATCAGTAATTTCTGACTATATAATGCCACTTAGGACTTGAATAGTTATAAATGGCATTGTTGCACCAGCCTCACCCCTCTTCCAAAGGTGGATGGGGACAGGGCAAGGGCAGGACCAGCAACTGCACCACACACTAAAGTGGCATCAATTATGGCAATATCTACACCAGCAAGATGGTGGAACTGATTTGCGCCTAGGCACAAGGATTATGGCAGCATGCCCCTAACTCTGCGCCCCATCATTAATTAAGCATGTGGCATATGGGACATACCAGCATGCAATACCCTAATCTAGAGAAATTGGTAAGAGCTGTGACTAAAGTTTAAAGGGATTCTACCATTAAAACCTCTTTTTTTGTGGATAAGATGTCGGAATAGCCTTTAGAAAGGCTATTCGTCTGTTCCCTTTAGATGTGATCTCCGCCGCGCCGCTCCTTAGAAATACCGCTTTTTACCGGTATGCAAATTTGTTCTCTGGCAGCGATAGGGGCGGGCCCCAGAGCTGAAAATGCGATGGGGGCATCCCCACTGCTGCTCGAGAACACGATCCTGCGACGCCTCTATCTTGAAGTTCAATGCAGGAGTGGCCTCCCAAAAATGGCCGCCGGCCGGCATGCGCAGTCTGCTCTACTAGTGTCTTACTGGCAGAACCAACTGCGCAGGCGTCGGAGATGACACAGGAGGAAGACGACAGAGAAGGGGAGGATCCAGCCAAAGATAGAGGCGTCGCTAGAGCGTGTTCTCGAGCAGCAGTGGAGACACCCCCATTGCATTTTCAGCGCTGGGGCCCGCCCCCATTGCTGCCAGAGAACTAATTTGCATACCGTTAAAAACCAGTATTTCTAAGGAACGGCGCGGCGGTGATCACATCTAAAGGTAAGAGATGAATAGCTATTCCAATGTCTTATCCACAAAAAAAAAGGGGTTTTAATGGTAGAATCCCTTTAAATAGAGAGTCTATAGGGAGTCTCGGTAGTCTGAGACACGCCCACTGTCTGATCATTGGCTCAGGCTGCTAATGTCTCCACCTCCTGCAGCTCTGCTCCTCAGATTGGCTGCTCTATATAAACACAAGCCCATCAGAAGATCACTAGAAAGTCAGAGCATGGAGAAAGGATTTCTATCACAGTATGGATATAAAGTACATAATATTAAAAGAAAGAATATGAGGTCTCTGGTACACATCTACGTAGGGGAATAAGGTAAGGTGCAGCCTGGAGAGTCACTTTATATTTAAGAAGGGAACCTGCTGGGTCTATTACAGCAAGGGCAGAATAATGATAAAATACAGAATAATAAACCACCAGGAAAAAAGAGGATTATCAGGTAATTGCTGCACATACACGAAGGCAAATGAGCTTTACTAAGGTGAAATCTGGAAGGTTGCTTAAATATCAAGAGACTGATGCCAGATTTATCCTCACTGAAGCACATGTGCCCAACACCCATTGCACTGGATTTAGGTAATCCATCTTTCGTATAGGTCAAGCAACCCACAAGAAAAAAAAAGAAAAAAATAATACAAGGAGACTTAAAAGCAGCGCTGGCAAATAATCTGTGGGATGATGGGAAGAAGAGCAGGGGTGAAGCAGACGAGACCTCCTCAGCTCCTTCAATGGCTGCCTGCAGAGAGGACACAATGTGACCACATCCAAAATGAAGGGAACAGAACAGCTCTGCATAGATCACAAGTCAAAGGGAAACTTCCTTTTTATGTTTCTGTAAATTATTGCATCGTTTTGGAACTGGAGGGATATTTTATAGGCAGAATTCTGTATAGACTAGAACAAAACAGTAACAATGTATTGCCATGAATAGGGGGCTTCTAACCAGAAATCTAAGGCATCTAATGTTATATTACAAGGCTGCCCTTCCTCCTTATAAGACGGCTGCACTGCCTGCTACACTCCTGAGCCGTCTCCTGACTTCACAGTTTTCCAGTCCTGCTATGAAGCAGTGAGGTAATGCGGCATTAAATAGCTTTACATACAGCTCATGTCTCACTGTGACATTATGGAATAAAGTAGCAAGAACTAAAGGAAGATCCTAAAAATGCCTCAATAGAATATGTAAAATTCATACCGCTATATACATGTGACATACTAACTCTGCCATAGCAGCTGTGTCTTAGGGGATGTATGCCATTAGTCTGCTTTCTGAAAAACTCCCAATAATTTCCTGTTGGAATCTAATATTGTGACCAAGATGGAAAGAGAGGCTAACTAACCGAGCTGCCACGCCATCCTAGAATCTAGGTCAGACGCCGTGTCATATTTGGACATGAATAATATAATATTCTATTCATTTCTATTTGGCTAAATATTTTATTACATAAAAGATGGATGACAACTAATATGGCCAACAACACATCTCCCACATACAGTCCTATGAAAAAGTTTGGGCACCCCTATTAATCTTAATCATTTTTAGTTCTAAATATTTTGGTGTTTATAACAGCCATTTCAGTTTGATATATCTAATAACTGATGGACACAGTAATATTTCAGGATTGAAATGAGGTTTATTGTACTAACAGAAAATGTGCAATATGCATTAAACCAAAATTTGACCGGTGCAAAAGTATGGGCACCTCAACAGAAAAGTGACATTAATATTTAGTAGATCCTCCTTTTGCAAAGATAACAGCCTCTAGTCGCTTCCTGTAGCTTTTAATCAGTTCCTGGATCCTGGATAAAGGTATTTTGGACAAACAATTCAAGTTCAGTTAAGTTAGATGGTCGCCGAGCATGGACAGCCCGCTTCAAATCATCCCACAGATGTTCAATGATATTCAGGTCTGGGGACTGGGATGGCCATTCCAGAACATTGTAATTGTTCCTCTGCATGAATGCCTGAGGATTTGGAGCGGTGTTTTGGATCATTGTCTTGCTGAAATATCCATCCCCGGCGTAACTTCAACTTCGTCACTGATTCTTGAACATTATTCTCAAGAATCTGCTGATACTGAGTGGAATCCATGCGACTCTCAACTTTAACAAGATTCCCGATGCCGGCATTGGCCACACAGCCCCAAAGCATGATGGAACCTCCACCAAATTTTACAGTGGGTAGCAAGTGTTTTTCTTGGAATGCTGTTTCTTTTTGGACGCCATGCATAACGCCTTTTTTTATAACCAAACAACTCAATTTTTGTTTCCAAAATGAAGCTGCCTTGTCCAAATGTGCTTTTTCATACCTCAGGCAACTCTATTTGTGGCGTACGTGCAGAAACGGCTTCTTTCTCATCACTCTCTAATACAGCTTCTATTTGTGCAAAGTGCGCTGTATTGTTACCGATGCACAGTGACACCATCTGCAGCAAGATGATGCTGCAGCTCTTTGGAGGTGGTCTGTGGATTGTCCTTGACTGTTCTCACCATTCTTCTTCTCTGCCTTTCTGATATTTTTCTTGGCCTGCCACTTCTGGGCTTAACAAGAACTGTCCCTGTGGTCTTCCATTTCCTTACTATGTTCCTCACAGTGGAAACTGACAGGTTAAATCTTTGAGACAACTTTTTGTATCCTTCCCCTGAACAACTATGTTGAACAATCTTTATTTTCAGATCATTTGAGAGTTGTAGGAAATAGGAGATCAACTTGCAATTGGCCACCTTAAATACCTTTTCTTATGATTGGATAGATCTGGCTATGAAGTTCAAAGCTCACTGAGGTTACAAAACCAATTTTGTGCTTCAGTAAGTCAGTCAAAAGTAGTTAGGGGAATTCAAATCAATAAAATGATAAGGGTGCCCATACTTTTGCACCGGTCAAATTTTGGTTTAATGCATATTGCACATTTTCTGTTAGTACAATAAACCTCATTTCAATCCTGAAATATTACTGTGTCCATCAGTTATTAGATATATCAAACTGAAATGGCTGCTGCAAACACCAAAATATTTAGAACTAAAAATGATTAAGATTAATAGGGGTGCCCAAACTTTTTCATAGGACTGTATGTCGCACATAAGCAGTATTGTGTCTTCTCTTGACCTTATCCATTAAAGGGTTAGTCTGGTTTTAAGAATTTTGCCTACAAGCAGTGAAAAGGACATTATTATCTAATATATATATCTACCGTATATACTCGAGTATAAGCCGACCTGAATATAAGCCGACCCCTCTAATTTTACTACAAAAAACTGGAAAAACGTATTGACTCAAGTATAAGCCGAGGGGGGGAAATGCAGCAGCTACTGGGAAATTTCAAAAATTAAAATGGTCGGAGTTTTTGGGTGCAGTAGTTGCTGGGGAAGGGGAGGGGGTGTTTTGGTTGTCTGTCTGCCCCTTCCCTGAGCTTGAGGACTGAGTTTTTTCCTCCCACTTGGAATTCAGCCTGGCTGACTATAGGGGATCTGCAGTGCTCCTATTAACCCCTTCCCAACGGAACAGGAGCACTGCAGATCCCCTATATTCAGTAGACACAGGGATACCTAATGTGTATGTGTGTCACAGTCATTTTCTACTTTTATATGTATTCTAGGGAAAGGAGGGATTTACAACTTTTATTTATTTTATTTTTTTATTATTATTTTTTTTAAAGCTTCTTTTTTTCCCACTATTTTATGGGAGATTCTATACATTACTCGGTTTCCATGCGAAAAATGCTGAGAGAAAAGTTCTGCTTGCAGGTCTTTTCTCTCCACGTATTTCCCACAGATAGTCGAATGGTATTGCCTAAAAGCAGATGTGAACCGGGCCTTAGCCGCCATATGTCACACATACAAGCACCATCGTAGAGGTCTGTCTTTGGCTACGGCAGCCACATGAATGATGTATGCAGCGACATCTCTGCGGGACTGGCAGCAACCACCAGAACAGAGGTGCTAGAGTACCAAGAAGAGTTAACAGATGTTATCATCCATTTTCTTGCGTGTAGGCAAATTTCTTAAAGTCCCAGACACCCCCTTGAAGTGGTGACAACCCTTGTGTTATGTGATATGACAGTCTTATAAGTTGTCATCAAGTTTTCCTTAAAACAATAAAGGGTTTGTCCTCTTGTGCATCGGCAACATGCAGGAGCTCTGGCACTGACACTTTTCAGTGGATCATGTCTCTGTCCGGTCTGACATTGTCATTACTGCTTGGACAGTATCAGGACATGCCCCATCAACAAGGGTAAATGGTAACATCCAGTGTTAAATGTATCTATACGGTTCCAGGAGGAACAACAGAGGAGTGGAATAATAAAGAGCTTTGAGAGAAGAAATCCAGAATTATTTTATTTGGGTTAGGAATATATTGAATAAAGAGAGACATGTCAGGAGAGCCAGCAGGTCCTCCCTAAAGGGGTAGTCTGTTAGGAGTTAAAGAAACGGAAAAAATATTGAAATATTTTATATAGGATGACAATATAATGAGTCTCTATTTAAGAGGAAATTATTTATTTTAAACATAATTTAATTTAATAATAGAATTTTTAAAATAAATGTGTCTGCTTGTAAACAATTATTATTTCCAGAGAATCAGGGGCTTTGGGTAAATGAATTTGAGTCTAGTCTGGGCAGGAGATGAAGATTTTACACTCTTAGGGTCCATACAAATGGAGGAAAATGGTGAGGAATTTGGTATAGAATTTTCCACGCCCAAAAAAAAAACTAGCAGAACCCATTGAAATCAATGAGAGGCTTTTTTTTCAGCGTGGAAAATTCCACACCAAATTCCTCACCATTTTCTTCCGTGTGAATGGACCCTGAAAGGTCAAATATACCCTGAGGTGGTCGCCAGTATCCAGTAATACTATGGGACTGTCCCATCCAGCTTTGGTTGACCCCCTCCTCACCCCGGTTACTAGCCACTTCCAGCAGTAGCCAACCAAAAGACCCGGAGCACATAGGGGTGTCTGATTTTGGGAGAACAGTCAGGTCCACCATATTTCAGCACTAATTCCAGTAACACCAATAGTAGAGCCATTGACTCTGTTTCTATCCAGTATACCTGTAATATATACCAAATGTACAAGTACCGGTTGTGGGAATCGTACACTTACTTTTTACTTTACATCACATGTAATGTTATGTAGATCTAAAAGCGTTGGTGGGACTTTGAACCCATCACTAAAATAGCCTTGTACAGACTACTTACGTTTCCTAATATACACCCTGTTAAACAGTGGTTGCTGATCTCAGACACTGTGTCTGCTATGGGGGAGGTGGTGAGTATTGGTTTACATACATGGGAAATGTCTATTTCCCTTTAGGCACATCAAATAGTATAGATATATTGTCAATGCTGGATAGATTTGGAGAAGTTCTCCCAATAGAGGTATTTTCCAGCCGTCTTTCAACTAGGACCCCAAACAGTTTATAAT
Organism: Leptodactylus fuscus; assembly: GCF_031893055.1. Lineage (NCBI taxonomy): Eukaryota > Metazoa > Chordata > Amphibia > Anura > Leptodactylidae > Leptodactylus > Leptodactylus fuscus. The sequence continues at coordinate 338,983,717 of NC_134265.1, forward strand.
ATCATGTTCCCAACTATGATGGTGTAAATGGAACCTGTAGAAGTAAAAGTACCATATATACTCGAATATAAGGCGAATTTTTCAGCACAGTTTTTGTGCTGAAAAAGCCCCCCTCGGCTTATACTCAAGTCAAGCAAAAAAATATATATATTTTTTTTTGGGGGGGGAGAGGGGGGGGGGGTCTATCACCAGCTGCAATAGTAATGTATAGAATCTCCCATAAAATAGTTTAAAAAAAAAAAAAAAACTTTAAAAAAATATAAAAAATAAAGTCAATAAAAGTTGTAAATCCCTTCTTTCCCTAGAATACATATAAAAGTAGAAGATGACTGCGGAACACATCTGCAGTGCTCCTGTTCCGTCGGGAAGGGGTTAATAGGAGCACTGCAGATCCCCTATATTCAGCCAGGCTGAATTCCAAGTGGGGGAAAAAAAAAACCCAGTCCTCAAGCTCAGGGAAGGAGCAGACAGACAACCAAAACACCCCCTCCCCTTCCCCAGCAACTACTGCACCCAAAAACTCCGACCATTTTAATTTTTGAAATTTTCCAGTAGCTGCTGCATTTCCCCCCCCCCCCCCTCGGCTTATACTCGAGTCAATAAGTTTTCCCAGTTTTTTGTGGTAAAATTAGGGGCCTCGGCTTATATTCGGGTGGGCTTATACTCGAGTGTATACGGTAACATTCATTTACAATGTATCACTTAGGCTAGGTTCACACCTGCAGTGTGGATTCCGTTCTTCGCGTCCGCTTGGGGACCCGAAAAACGGAAACCCAATCCACTTAGAAAACGGTTACCTGAGGAATCCCACGGATACCATAGAGTATAATGGGGTCCTCTGTGATTCCACACGAAAAATGCAGAGAGAAAAGTTTTTTGAGCGGAGGGACAGAATCCCTGAATGGTGATGAAGCGCAGATAAGAACCCAACCTTAGTGAAATAAATACATAATAGCTAATGAATAAATAAATGATCAAATAAACCAAGAATACCAGTGCAAATCCAAGTCCTCCAGGAGTCAAGTCCAATGCTCTAAACTGTGGTGGAGATCAATGATACTAAAACAATCTTGGTGCCACTAAAACATGGCGACGTGATTTTAGTAATAATGTTAGCCATGTAATTAAGCCAAAGAGGCCCATATTAAAAATCATATGGATTTTCTTATCTCTTCTTTCCCTCTGAAGAATCTGATGTCTATAGAGCGACTACTAATAAAAATCCAACCCTGGTTCTAGAATTTGATCTTTTGCTTATGGAACAGAAGAATAAATTCTGCAGTGTATGCCATAGATTTCTCCATGTACATGACTTTTTCTTCTTTCATGCTACTTTATACAAGAAACAATATCTATAGAAATTCAAATGTATATAGTCTCACATCTCCGAGAAAGGTAGACACCTCCACACAGGGACTAGTGTGAGCAATGAAAGTATCTGAACATTGCTATGGAATATGGATGTACTCTGTAAAAGAATACAATAATAGTAATAATAAGCAAGGAATATAATGTTGAGATTATTATTTTATGGGATTAATTTACTATTGAGGTCATTATTTTAAGAGCCAACAATTATAGCCTGAGACTGTACCTATTGGATGTTTGCTGTGTCTACCCTAGTATATGCTTTAAGAGCAATGGTCCTAAACTATTCCTTTTTTCTTGTCTATTATGAAAAGTAAGGATGCAAAGCAATATTTTTAGCAGCTGTTTTTATAGATGTGTGTAGCTTCACATGGCAGCACTTTCTGTAGTCAGATTACGCCTGTAGCCTGCAGGCAGGGTCCTCTTTCCTACTTGTATCAGGTTAGTCATCTTGTCTTGTGTTTATTGTTGTACTCGTGCTATGGATGTAAACCCCTTCACAAATGTACTGCACCATGGAATGAATAGAAATAAATAATAATATTTTATCATTGCGGTCCTGCGTGTAGCAGCGGCTGAGAAGTCACAGTAGGCGATGACTCTATAGTAGTGTTCCTCCCTAAAGAAATGGCTCAGATGCTTTTCCCTACTAAGATTGTGTCTACAAACTTCCATTAGTCCGAGGACAAGCCATTGTGTATATATAGTAGCAACTGACCAGACAGTATTGATGAAACTGTAAAAACCTTCCCTGATGATATAAGTAAACCCGACACAATGATGCCATCCTGGACACTACTGTTAGACTGTCTATAAGTACCAGTAAGGCCTGTATACTCATCATGGACATCTGTCTGATCACTGGATGTATTGTAAGACATATCCTTACTAATATTTTGGATGTTTGTTCCGCAATCACGCCGCAACGGGCAAAAGTATTTCCCTCAGATTTCGCACATACCTAGAATGGCACCAGGAATAGAATATACGCGCCTCACCTTCTATGTATATTACCGGGATTCGACCAGGCGACAGCGGGGGCGGAGCTATACAGCCACAAGCCGGCCGTACAGCCATGAAGAAAATGGCGTTGTGCATGCCAGTAGCCGAGAGCCGCACACGGCGCCATTTCTGGAGCCCGGAGCGCGGCGTGGAGCGGTGAGTCCGCCGGGGCCCCAGAGTGGGAAGAGGTAGAGGGAATTGTGCCGAACTCCCGCAAACCGCAGTCTATCTGTGCCGCACACCTGCGCTGCACAGTCTGCCGACCATATGCACCCCTGTAACCTCGGTGCACAGGAAGGCCGGGGTCGCAGGTTGGGGTGGGTAATTGGGAGGGAAGGGGGCACAGGATAGGGGCGTGGGGGTAAAGAGGCACAGGGTAGGAGGAAGGAGCAAGGGAATGGGGAAGCAGGAAGTGAAAAACAGAAGGGGGGGTGGCCTGGGGGGAGAGGAGGGAAAGGGAGCCAGCGGGCCGCAAGGTGAGGGCCCGGGGGTCCATGGGCCCACAGGTGTAGGAATGGCCCGCTGCCGCCAGAAGGCAAAGGGGTGGGGGGGTGGGGGGGCCGGGGCGGCGCTCCAGGTGGGTCGCGCAGGGAGTCAGGCTGCTGCGGACGAAGTCGTGGGTACTGCTAGTGATATATACTATTCAATCTCCAGCTTGTAAAGGAACAGCTATCAAAAAGGCTCTAATACTGAAAACCAACCCAAATGATAGCTAATGGTAGTCATTTATTACCACCCCCCTAATAGAGCATATGGTCATAGGCTTTATTATTGACATATCCATAGCCATAATGTTTCCCTCCATATTTTCCAGTCCTTATTGAATCGATTGAAAGCAAATAAACAGGAAAATCCTGGATCCAGTTTATAATTCTAACAGGATTGGGACTTTGCTGTATGTTCTGCACTACAGTCCCTTGTAGACATAGCCGCCTGCCCACCAGACACAAGTGTCATCAGTAAATGGATATAGTGCTTACATTGCCTCCCTGAGCCAGAGGCCTCACGTACTGAATGCAGGCAGCATATCACAACATCACATGGGCTTTCCCAGTGGATAAGATCACCATATACTCTGACATTATAACCTGTTACATGGGCTCATCTATTTTATCCACGTTCCTATCAACGTATGTAAGAAATCATCTGTAAGAACCATCTGCAGTAGGACGACGGATAACAGAGAGTAAGTAGACTATGCTCCTACGCAGAATAAGCAATAGATAGATATAGGATTTAGCTGTAGGTATTCCCACATATCATACGTAATCCCCACCCTCCTTTCTCATTCACGATTTATTTCATGCCAATATGACATCACCCATCCATAGATGTCACCCATCAAGGACATTCTAAGCCCCGATGAAAAGGACGTATTTTACGTGCGCCCGTTATCTGATAGTATAAAGGCGGCCATGTAAGGGTTAATCTTGCCTTTCACATCCCTACATGAAAGGTGTTCAGAAGACAGACGCAGGTCTGGATCTTTAAAGCATAAGAAACTGTGTATTCCTTTCATGCTCCCAGCCCCGAGGCCATACATTCCTACCATTTGAAGATTCAGCTACTTCCAAAAGCCTTGCTTCAGCAGTCAGAGAGCGGCGGAGCTGGCGACATCCGTGTAAGTCACTATAATATGTTGGTATACACCAGGGTCACTGGATTTGGCCATTGTGTTATAGGCGAGACACCGAGAAATAACAACGCAGATGTCAGCCTAATATTATAGAATACCTATATTCTTACCGTACAAGTAAAAAGTTCCCAAGACAATATATACAAAGTAACAACATATTATGCCAACAATAAATAAGATTACTATTCCGCGATAATAAGACACAGTAGAAAGGTCACCAACGGCGAAGATTTCTGCAACAAATGATATAGCGGTGTGATCTCCCAACCATCAGTAATACAGTGTGCACTTAACCACAGCTCCCACAACCTGAGTGCTTATGTGTATGACAAGCCCAACAAATCCATACACATACAATGTATTCCAGTGCAGTCAAGGCTCTGCAGCATTCACAGTGCAGCTCACTTACTTTGTAGGACTGGGATTGCTGTCACTGCTCCATCCACACCGCCGCTTGTCTCTTCTCACTCTCCCCCACACAAGAAGCACCAGCCTCAGCAGCCGGAAGCTAATTCCAGCTCATAGCTCTCAACTCAGGAAATAATTCCCAGCCCCTCCTTCCCTCTTCCCTAGATCTTCTTTGGAATGAATAGAACCTGAACAGTGTGGAAAGGCTGTTGGCACCCCCTGCTGGACACTGGACATACACCATGAATGCTAGAATTGTTGTATGGAGAGTATTGGCTACATGACCTGTTAAGTGTGGGTTCACACTACTGCATAGGATCAGAACAATGGACTTAAACGGGGATAACATGACTGACACAGAGAATCGTTTGTCTGTGTTCACTTGAATGTGAGAACTTGACGCTTTCTTCTTTCAAGTTTCTTTTATTTTTGAGTGAAAGAAAATTTGTCCAAACAAGAATTTGTCTTCTGTTTGAAAAGTAAACCAAGAAGAAGGAAGAAAGCGCTGTCATATTTTTCACATTTACATTTAAAGAGGACCTTTCATGGTCCGGGGCACAGGCAGTTCTATATACTGAATTCAGCGCACTGTCGGCTTTCCCGATCTGTGCCCCGGGTAAAGAGCTGTCGGGCCCGGTACCGTAGCTCTTTACCGTTAGAAGGGCGTTCCTGACAGTCAGTCAAGTATGTCCTTCTCCACAGCAGCGCCTATAGCGCTGTACAGTGTGAGCGGGGAGGAACGCCCCCTCCCTCTGCTCACAGTGCGCATCCATAGACGAGTATTATCAGGAGGGGAGGGGGCGTTCCTCCCCGCTCACACTGTACAGCGCGATAGGCGCTGCTGTGGAGAAGGACGTACTTGACTGACTGTCAGGAACGCCCTTCTGACTGAAAAGCACTACAGTACCAGGACCGATAGCTGTTCACCTGGGGCACAGATCGGGAAAGCCGACAGTGCGCTGAATTCAGAGCACTGTCAGGTTTCCAGCAGTATATAGAACTGCCTGTGCCCAAATCCATGAAAGGTCCTCTTTAAAGGGAATGGACACAGATGGAGGAGTCTCTGTCTGCATCCGTCACTATCACTGATAATGTGAGACAAATGAGAGTAATGGATTTAACTAACGGTAGTGTGAACAGAGCCCCCTAAAAGGGAGAATATCTATCTATCTATCTATCTATCTGTGCGTGTGTAGGAGTCCAGTGGGCGGTCCTAACCAGTGTCTGACAATTTTTAATGCATGGTGTGCAAACAGAAATATGTCAATCACTGAGAAGAACCGCCCACTGGACTCCTAAGCACACACATACATATATATATATATATATATATATATATATATATATATATATATTTCATTACATTTATATGAGTATATCACGAATTAACCTGAATCCATTCCCACAATGCTATAAATCAATCTACTCAGCTTCTCCTGCTCTATAACCTGCTGCCAATTTCCAGGATCACCATAATAGCCCTTATGGATTGGGAGTAGTTTGCTGTTAAAAACACTATCGGGATTTGAGCTTTGCATTGGGACCTTAATGTCAGACAGCATTTCAACAGCAAATCACTCCGGATCTGTAAGAGCTATCATGATGATCTTGGTATCATTATAAAGATGAGATTCTCATCTTTAAAATGAATCTAAGTTCATCTTGATAGTGCTGCAGTTATCCCCATAGTTTAATGTCCTTCTCCTACCATACATAAACTAAAAAAAAAACACTAATACTCTCTCTCTTGGTATTTTGGATCTGAAGTGTTCAGGGAGCTGTAGGCGCGATGTAAGTGACGTCATTACATTGCGCCTGCAGCTCCCGGCGAAGAATAGTAAAGCAGGAAGCGGAGTGCTCTCTGCTTCATTAATGTATGCAATTGGGGCATATGCAGGACTGTTCCAACATGCCCTCTGCTACCATAAGGCCCAGTACAAGTGCAACATTGGCCCTATGGTTAAAGTGACCTGGATTAAGACTCCCTAAAACAGTGATCAGCAACCAAGAGAGTCACGCAAGCCATAACTTCCTGGCACAGCAACTTCAATGACTGCACCACCCACACTGGCACCTGCACATAACAATACTGTTCATAGGTTACCAGTATGTGGATGACCATGTACACATCACTCAGACTCGGTGGGGTCCTCCACATGCTGACAAGTTATGGACAGGATCTATGTATTGCAAGGGAAACAGGTGTACCAGAATGGGAGTGGAGTGATCATTAGCAATAAAGCACATAGCGCAGAGGTGGGGACCAAATCAGGCATCATATGGAGTGGGAAACTAATACTGGGGCATTGGGACAATGAGGAGTATTATACTGTGTATAAGGAACACTAAGGAGTATTATACGTTAGGTACTTGTGGCTTTACTACATTTACTCCTCCGTGGCATAATAATCGTTTGATTGAATTGACTGTGCTAACGGGCTTCGAGGGGTGGAGGGATAAGGGTGTCCTGTCCCTTAGTCATATCCTAGATAACGGGATATTTAAAACCTTTGCAGACCTTCAGAGTGATTTTTCTATACCCCAGGTATGGTTTTATCAGTATCTCCAGATTCTTCATGCCTTCCATGTTCAGAGTAGACGCACCCCCCTGACAGTCGGACAACACCCCGCACTGCAACGTACTCTTATGGTATCTATTACTAAGGGAATGATATCTGCACTGTACCGACAGTTATTAATGGCCAACTTGGAGGATTTCCCGGACAAGACTAGGGAAAGGTGGGAGAGGGATGTTGGTGTGGTGGATGAGGAAACATGTGGAGATGTGCTAGCCCTAACCCCTATACTGTCCCCTAGTGAAGCACAGAGACTGTCTCATATGTATCTCTTGCATAGGGTCTATAGGACTCCACAGAGACTGTTCCGTATGCATATCCGTTCTGATGCAAAATGCCCCCGCTGTGGACACGGAAAACCCCGGATTTTATAGGGTTGTCTAGGGTATTATACCAGGCAAGAAAATTGATTGCTTATCATTGGTTGGACCCGAGTCCTCCTTCTCTAGTGGAATTGATATCTAGAGTTAATAATACTATAAGGCTGGAGAGGGGAGTATATACAGTATACAGAGAAAGGCCCAAACTAAATTTGAAAAAATTTGGGGAGCATGGTTGGACACACCTGGCCTTCCCTCCCCGTCTCTGATTAGGAACAGATCTCTCACTTCAACTTTCTCTGTTTCCTTGATCCCCTGAGTGCTATTCTTTACATGGAAATCAAAGGAGGTTCGGGAGATTTAGCGGGGGGTCCTAATGGACTTCCCCCCCTCCCTCTTTATGTGTCGGATTGTGTCTCCATATTTACTTTGAATTGTTATTGTGTTGCTGTTGTTTTGTCGATTGTTTGATTTTATGTTAAGAAAAATTTGTTAATAAAAATTATCTGATTTAAAAAAAAAGGAGTATTATACTGTGTATAAGGAACACTAAGGAGTATTATACTGTGTATAAGGAACACTAAGGAGTATTATACTGTGTATAAGGAACACTAAGGAGTATTATACTGTGTATAAGGAACACTAAGGAGTATTATACTGTGTATAAGGAACACTAAGGAGTATTATACTGTGTATAAGGAACACTAAGGAGTATTATACTGTGTATAAGGAACACTAAGGCGAATAGTGGACACAAACGAGTATTATGATGTATACAGGGACAATGAGGAGTATTATACTGTGTATAAGGAACACTAAGGAGTATTATACTGTGTATAAGGAACACTAAGGCGAATAGGGGACACAAACGAGTATTATGCTGTATACAGGGACACTAATGAATATTATATTCTGAATAGGAGCATTAAGAGACATTATATTTGCCATAATACAAATTCTAACAGTCTATTCAGTAGGACTATGAGCTGTGTATCCACCTGACTTCTGCACAACCCCATTTATAAAGCAAGAAATCCCACTTATTAAACCTGACAGGGCACACCTGTGAAGTGAAAACCATTTCCGGTGACTACCTCCTGAAGCTCATCAAGGGAATGCCAAGAGTGTGCAAAGCAGGAATCAAAGCAAAAGGTGGCTACTTTGAAGAACTTAGAATATAAGACAGATTTCCAGTTGTTTCACACTATTTTGTTAAGTATATAATTCCACATGTGCTAATTCATAGTTTTGATGCCTTCAGTGTGAATCTACAATTTTCATAGTCATGCAAAAACAGAAAACTCTTTGAATGAGAAGGTGTGTCCAAACTTTTGATCTGTACTGTATATCTAGGCAATAAAGCGCATTATACTATGTGCAGAGACACTAAGGGACACTATTGTGCGACAAACTGAGCACCTCAAACTAGATTTTTTTTTAAATTTAAATTGGCACACTGTACAAAAAAGTTTGCCTACTCCTGCCCTAAAACCTCATGCACAAGGCAGTCTTTAATATCAGGCAGTGTCAGTCAGTATGACAACCCCAATTCTGGCAAACAATGGAAGGAACATGTTATTAATGTCCTTCAGTATTGCAGTTAAGGCTTTGGGCCTCTTAGCACGCAATCACGTGTCATAGAAAATATTAAAAAGCTGATTTATACATTTTCACAGGACACTAAGGGCATTTTGTATATTACTCCTGGTAGATTTCTTTTTATTTATAGCCTTGTATGTGATACAAGTATAGAAGGCTCCTACCCTATAGTTCTCACTTTATGAGTCACACGTGTGAATAAGATATGTAAAGATTTATAAATAAAGGAATATATTATAATGGTCATCATAAATTTATGCAAAGTACAAGCTAAAAACTTAGAAGGTGGGATGTGTTCTCATCATGTTCAGTGCTATACCTTATAGACATACATGGCTTATTACACAAACCACAAAACACAATTATGCTAATATATTCATGCATGTATCCAATGTGACTGTGAATATATTATACCTGCCACAAGTAAAGCCATTCTCCAATTAAAAATACATATTTCATTATATTAGCAGCTATGATGAAGTTCTATATTCCGGTTCACTACATTGTACACACGTGGACAAAATTGTCGTTCCCCCTCGTTTAATGAAAGATAAAACCACAATGGTCACAGAAATAACTTGTATCTGACAAAAGTAATAATGAATAAATATTCTATGAAAATGAACAAATGACAGTCAGACATTGCTTTTCGCTTTAACAGAATTAAAAAAAATAAATAAATAAACCTCATGAAACAGCCTGGACACAAGTGATGGTTCCTGTAACTTACTATTTTGTTGCACAACCTTTTGAGGTAATCGCTGTGATCAGACGATTCCTGTAACGGTCAATGAGACTTCTGCACCTCTCCGCAGGTATTGTGGCCCCCTCCTCATGACCAAACTGCTCCAGTTATCTCGGGTGTGAAGGCTGCCTTTTCCAGACGACATGTTTCAGCTCCTTCCAGAGATGCTCAATAGGATTTAGGTCAGGGCTCATAGAAGGTCACTTCAGAATAGTCCAATGTTTTCCTCTTAGCCATTCTTGGGTGTTTTTAGTTGTGTGTTTTGGGTCATTATCCTATTATAAGACCCATGACCTGTGACTGAAACCAAGCTTTCTGACACTGGTCAGCACATTTCTCTCTAGAATCACTTGATAGCCTTGAGATTTCATTGTACCCTGCACAGATTCAAGACACCCTGTGCCAGATGCAGCCAAGCAGCCCCAGAACATAACAGAGCCTCCTCCATGTTTCTCAGTAAGGACAGTGTTCTTTTCAAGATATGCTTCATTTTTCCATCAGTGAACACAGAGCTGATGTGCCTTGCCAAAAAGTTCGATTTGTGTCTCATCTGTCCATAGGATATTCTCCCAGAAACTTTGTGGCTTGTCAACATGTAGTTTGGTTAGTATTACTTTTGTCAGATTCAAGTCATTTCTGTGACCATTGTGGGTTTATCTTTCATTAAACAAGGGAACCAACAATTTTGTCCATGTGTATATGTGAACCCCACTTAAGAGGGGGGGTTCAGGGTTTCTATCCCTTGTATGCAGCCACTACAGTGCTTTGTGATATTTATTTCAACGCTGTTCTTGAATGCCATCTATCCAAATTTCAACTAGTAAAGGTAGCCTAGCCCTAGACCTTAGAGTATGTTCACCGCAGAGAAAAGTGAACAGGAATTTGAGGCAGGCTTCTTCCTTAAATTCCTCTCCACTTTCCACCACACCTTTCACCCACTGACTAGGTTGTTAAGACTAGCATATGATCCGCCAGTTTTAATAAATCTGCTACAATGATTAGATGTATAAAGACCATAAACCTCACCAATGCATAGGAAAGATCAACTGTATAGCTGCCCATATTTCGCAGTTTGTGCTTCAGAGCTCCTCATGCTACTATGATTGGGGCTGCCATAGTTGTAACCATAGTCAACCAGTTGTAAGACTTTACAGCGCTTTCTCCTTCCCTCTCCATATCTGTCAGTCATCTAATGTATGCTTTAACTCCATATTTGCACACCTGTGACTTCTATGTATGTAGATTCCTAGACAAAGGGAGCCATCACTGCTCTGAAGTATAAATCATTTATTTTCAGATAGGTTACCTACTGACGGAACTCTGCAGAAAAGACTCCCAGATCTCAATTCCGTGAAACTTGTAAGCATCACTTATAGGGGTGTAAACGTAAGGAGCTAAACCTAACACCCCTGTCTCTTTTCTCCTCTACTTTCTTATGCTTAAGCCATACAGTTGATTTTTAGTGACACAAATGTGCTGCTAACCTCACTTGTGAATAATAGGCACACATATATATCCCATTACACAGCTATCATTATACCTGCAATAGCAGCTCAGCAAAAGAATAGGTACCGTATATACTCGAGTATAAGCCATATTTTTCAGCACAGTTTTTTTTGCTGAAAATGCCCCCCTCGGCTTATACTCGAGTCTTTCTCTCATCTTGCCCACCTGAGTAGTCTGGGCAAGATGTACACCCCCTCCATTATTTTGCCGGCCATCGGCTTACACCACATATAATACAACACTACACTTTAGAGGGCGTTGCAGAAGACATGAGCAGCCAATGGCAACTTCTACGGATATCTTCTAAACATATACATTGATTATTTATATTGTTCTACATGAGCAGAATAATGAAAATAAAGGAAGCAGAGAATACATGGTGTGATGGATACGATCGACCCCTGACTATAATGGGTCTGTAGGGTTTCTATTATGGTGTCCAACATTTACCAGACAAAATAGAGCCGCATGTTTCCCAACTTTGTCCAGCCTCTCCTTACGGAGACAGAAACTTCTAATGCAGATGTGACCATAGTCTTATCTGTACTATGAGCTAGCTGCTATATGTACAAGTGACTACTTCCTCCTATATACATGACTATACTTTACCTATGTAACACATTAAGGTATGCTACTGGGATTAAGTAGAGAGTTAGAACATTTGTTTCATTACCTTGATATCCCTGGAAATAGCTTCAAAATGTTTTCTTCTTTTTCATGATCGTCATTAATTCCATCTATTACAGAGAATGAAAACTATGATATATGGTAAAGCATTTCAACCTTGTGCTATAGCTGAAGACTGAGCATAGAATTAGATTCAATAAAAGAACATATCTAACAGATATTTTTCAATTGATGTCCTATATTTTCACCACCACAAGATTTTGTGGCAAACTTGACCACAAATTACACAGCAAATCTGTGACAGATTATTTTCTATACAACTATACACGCCTTGTGGATGTAGTCTATCCCTATTTGTCTGCAAATGGAGGCTAGCCACAACTGATATTTTGACCGTCCGTTGTAACGGAGTGTCAAAATATAGGTTGTGCTCTATTTTTGTCTGCTCTCACAGATTCCTCCATATGATAAAATGGAAGATCCGTGAAAAATGGGCACCCCCTCGGGCTATGAAAAATGGTTGTGTAAATGCAGTAGCTAAACATGCAATCATGTAAACGAGCGTAGAATCAGTAGGCTCTTTTTAACCGCCTGTATACATGTCTCATGTCATGAACCCATATGCAATAGTTGTAGCTTGTATTACTTCACATTTTATAAAGGTTGTATATTAAGAACTAAGCAGTACTGTGAGATGTAGGGATGGTCATAAGATAAGTGCAGTCTATGCAGGTAATGCTGCTATAGAGAGACCCAATGCATTTTTTTTATCCTAGGTATCCTATACCAAAACCCTGCACGGATCAGCTGCTTCAGCAGCCTGTGGGCACAGGAAGCTGTAGTGGGATGGGGAGTGTGTGGAGGGTGCTCCTGATCACTTAATAGGAGGGATTTGGATGTCGGACTATTACAAATCAGATACTGATGACCCAACTTGTAGATAGACCATCAGTGTGAAGAATCCATTTGGAGTCAGAAAAATATCCTTTAAAGAGAGTCTACCACCTCCCCTAAGAATATTCAACTGTCATCACTATGTTACAGTGATAAACAACATTTATGTTGCTTTAGAAAGTTTGGAGGAAAAAATAACTTGAAGCCTTATGAAAATAAGAAAGTTAGTGCACTGGGAGCGTGAAATAGTGCAGCTCTTAAAACGGGGAGTTGGCTGTAGCTACAGCCGGAGTTCCCATACAGAAGGCAGGGAAGGTTTATTCCCGTCCCTGCCTTCCCGATTGCTGTGTACACAGTACTCAATGAGTGCTGTATACACGGCTATGGGCGCCGCCATGGTGCTGCTCCCCTGTGACCCTTCGGTCACATGATCTGCTAGAATCAGAGTCTGTAAGAGCTGCTGGGTCGTACAGGAGCCAGATAAGATTTATAGTAACAAGCAGAAGGTTGTATTCCTCCTGCAACTGAGGCTAAATGTACCAGCCCCAGTTACAGGGGAAATCAGCCTCCCCCCAAAAAAAATAAATAAATAAGTGATCGGGCCTATTATGACCTTATGGGTTCTAGCCCCATCCCTGACAACATCATACAAAATAAAAATTACTGTAGTGAAGAGGAAAATCTATTTTATAAAGTTTTTTTAGTAGCACTTTGTGCTATTGAATAAAAAAAGGAAGAAAAAAAAAAGAAGAAAAGTGAAAAACAGACAGGTTTGCCCTCCTCTTTTGTTTATATTTTCTCAGAAATTTTTTTTTTTAAATCACATATAAAAATAAATAAATAAAAAAAAATAAAGTCCAATGTGCCACTGAAAAAAAGACACAGAAATTAGTTGAATAACCCAAATGATAAAAATATTACAGCCCACAAATTGGCCTGATACATGAAAGGGTGTATATGAAACTGGGGGAGAGATGGAGAGGGGGGGCATATAATTTACGGGTGACTGTAGGAGGATTATACTGTGTGGGAGCACATGAAAAATGAATGAGGAGCTAAATTTACAGCACATTTTGTCTCTCTTTCTACTCTTCAAAAGTTGGGAGGTATGTAGGTGACGCTGCGCTCCTGCATGATGTCACTCGCTTCGTCCGGCCGCAGCAGCGCACAGTGTCCCGACTCCCGCATCCTCCACAAGGGGGCCCACTGAGGCTCTGTCGCCCAAGGGCCCATAAAAACCTGGAGCCGGCCCTGCTTATAAGTCACTTTCATGTTCACACACAGTCTTTCACATAGTGTGTACTAGTAACTAGTAATAATAGCATGGTCTTGTTACATGCGACTAAAACTACAGCAACAGCGACATCTGCTGGTAATTCTGTCACTGGAAAAGAGATTACTGTCTTAAAAAAGCTTTCACACGAGTCATGTGAACATGTTCTGTATAAATGTATTTTGATAAATGACTAAGGGTAAATTCACACTGGGTTTTTTGGTCCGGAACCTGAGGCGGTTCCGGACCAAAATATGGGTAGCTGCGACTGGATTCCGGTGCAGTATACTGGCATCCAGTCGCGCACTCCGCTCCGGATTAGGCGCAAATGAATGGGGAGGAGGCAGTGTCTTCAGGTGGATGTTGCGAGGCGAATCCGCTTGAAAGAATGAGCATCTCGCTTCTTTTTATTTCAATGGGAGCCGTCTTTTTGGTCAGGATTTTGAGGCAGAACCAAAAAACTCTGTGTGAACTTACCCTAATTTTACTTGTTTTGGGGCAATTTGGTGCAGCTTTTGTTGTTCTTTACACCAAAGCCACCAACATTTCTTTTTGAGAGTCCTTCTTGGTCCCTCAGGACTCCCATTCTTTCCATAGCACTATATGGGCTCATTTCCTTCAGTATGGAAGTGGCACTTACCATATATTCTTTTTATTCTTGGGGTGTAATAGTTGCTTGCAGTATATATTGTAATCATTCTGTGTATATACACGCAGTCATGGTTTATCATCCATTTCTATGTGAGTCAAAACGAATATCAGAAAATGTCAAATTCGGGTTTAGATAAAAAATAGTTCCGTAATAACCACTTTCTCCACACTAGCCACCGGAACGTGTAACAGATTAAAATCTATGGTTCTCTATAGGGTCTAAAGGTTGTTTCATGAAGGGCATAAGGCACATCACGAAGGAAGTCTCCAGCTCCACATCATGGAACACCATCCTGATCTGGTGCGCTCCATTCTTCTTACTATTCCTTAGATGCCCCTTCATGTGAATGGCCATCATTGTGATACTACACTCCTAGCCAATACGTGGCTGACTGCAGCTTCCCTCAGCAAAATATCAGAAGCAGAAGGCGCCAGAAGCAGGACCTGAGCTGATCAGCCTGTAATATAATGACAAACTATGAATTCAGCACACTGTCAGCGGTATATAATACCGCCGATCTCTGAGGACATGAAAGGTCCTGCTTAAGTAAAGCACAGATAAGAATTAAAGAAAGATAAAACACAGTTCAGTAGTTGATCTTCAGTGGCATGCCTGCCAGGGGGAGTCTCCTTCTCCTCTTCAGTGGCATGCCTGCCAGGGGGAGTCTCCTTCTCCTCTTCAGTGGCATACCTGCCAGGGGAGAGTCTCCTTCTCCTCTTCAGTGGCATCCTGCCAGGGGGAGTCTCCTTCTCCTCTTCAGTGGCATACCTGCCAGGGGGGGGAGTCTCCTTCTCCTCCACTGTGCAGACACGTCTCCCTGCCATGCTATGCACTAGATCTATTCTGATGAAGGTCTAACGACCGAAACGTCAAAAACATTGATCGATCTAGTTTGCCTTTTTCAATATTTTCTTTGCACTGTGTCAATGGCGTTTGTTCCATTGTAAAATAAATCATCACACCTTCCCAATGCAAATATAGTATGTGCAGCAAAATTTATTCAAGCTGATGAGTTTCAGCACGACCTGCTGACGTCTCCACATCCCAGTGCTAAAGCACTTACAGGTTGCAGATGTGGTCGAGGTTGCAGAGCAGGAGTAGGCTTTTAGAGAGGCTTTCCCCAAAGTGTCAGAAACAGATGTGGAGGTGTCCAGGCGGGTAGTCTGGACTGCAACACTAGCACTGTAAACAGTGGAAGAGGCAGTGTTGGCAACGCTGGACGACGATTGTCCTGTGTTTGCTCTCTGCCACTGAGCCCAGGGCTTGCCTTCCAAATGACAGCGCGCACAAGGTGGTAAGGTTGCTTTTTTCAGAGCCCCTACTCAGTTTAGACTTGCAAAGTGTGCAAACCGCACTAAATTTGTCATGTAACTGACATGTAAATGATGGGTCTATCCATTGGATGTTCATTTTGATGAAAGTCAGCCAGTCAGCACTGACAGCCGACAGCCGGCTGTGCTTATCCGTGATGATGCCACCGGCTGCCTTCAAGACCCTTTCCAATAGCACGCTGGCAGAAGGGCAGGAAAGGACCTCTGATGCATACAGCGCAAGTTCTAGCCACAAATCCAACTTGGAGACCCAATAAGTGTAAGGCGCAGAGGGATCGGAGAGGACAGGGCTGTGGTCGGCCAGGTACTCCCGCAACATGTGCCTATACTTGTCCCTCCCGGTGACACTAGGCCCCTAATTGGCGGTAGTTTGGCCAGGGGGTGCCATTAACGTGTCCCAGACCTTGGAGAGTGTGCCCCTGGTGGATGTGGACCGGATGGCAGTTGTTAGCCTGTTGGAGGAATAAGTCTGCCAACATGGGCGAGTTTTGCGCGAGTGGCTAGTACACGGAAAATCTTTGGCCTTGCTGCCTCTGGACTTGCCTCCACATCTACACTGCTTTCCCCGCTATACATCACCCCTGTCCATGTCGGTGGCCTCGTCGTCCAACAACTCCTCTTCCAATTGCTCACTCTCCTCTTACTGCAAACCCCACATAACCACAGCCTGCCCTGATGGCAACAGTGTCTCGTCATCATCACTGGGGCCGAGAAAAGCCGGTTGCGGGTCCACAACCACAAAATTGGCAGGAAATGGCGGATGTTCCAGTATTTGGGCATCAGGACACAGTCGTCTGGTAGCTCCTGGGATTCGGGAAGTGGTTCAACAGAGGGAGAGACAGTAAAAGGACCCAAAAATAGATCCTGGGTGGGATGACTCTGCTGGGAAGATTGGGCATGTTGGGAGGAAGGTGGGGCAGACTCTTGGGTATGAACACAACTGGAGGTAGTGGCTGACTGGCTGGTGGAAAAGCAGCTTGAAGCATTATCTACTAGCCATTGTAACACCTGTTCCTGGTGCTCGGGCCTGGTCTGCGTTGTACCCTGCACCCTTCTTAACGCAGCTGTCATATCAGGAATTGTGATGAGCGTGTGCCAATGTTTCTTTCGATTTAAAGTTATTTTTCTGTCCATATTAATGTAGAGGAAAGAAGTTTTCAAATTATTTATCCACTTTCATAGAGGTTCTAGTGAGTTTGTAAAGTGTCCAGGGGAATGGATGGGATAGGATTTCACATAAGTCTGCCACCCATGGAAACTCATGGTGCAGAAACTGAGGGAGCTGACTTTGATGAACCCTTGGGTTTTGGAGATGGAACTCCATCAAAGGTCTCTGCTGCTCACACCCCCTGCTCAACATATGGTATCTAGGGTTTCAGCATGTGGGGACGTCGCACAACATCCGGTGCTTCAGGCAGATGGAGGCGTTGCTGGAGTGTATTGAGGCTAGCAGCAGCTACTGTAGACTTGCCAAAGTGGGCGCACAAGTGCACCAGTAGCTCGTGTAAATTGTGGTACTTTTTTAAAAAACATTGCACCAATAAGTTAAAAACGTGGACAAGGCATGGACTGTGTTGGAGGCTGGCAAGCTCCAGAGCCGCTACCAGATTATCACACACAAAAAAATGCCTGGGCCCAGGTGCAGCGGCAAAAACCACATTGCCATATCATCCAGGATGGCATCCCTGATCTCAGAGGCAGTCTGCTGTCTGTCCCCCAAGCTGATGAGCTTCAGCACGGCCTGCTAACGTCTCCCCACGCCAGTAGCTGGGGTCGATTTAACGGCGGAGGAGGAGGGTGGTGTTTCAGCACTCCTGCCAGGAATATTGGGCGGGGAGACAAGGAAGGCCGCCACAGTTTGCGACCGGGTCCCAGCCTCAACTACATTCAGCTAGTGTGCCGTGACTGAGATGTAGCGTCCCTGGCCGCATGCACTTGTCCACGTGTCGGTGGTCAAGTGGAACTTTGTGCAAAGCGCAGAACTTAGGGTTTGCCTGATGTTACGGTTCACATGCTGGTGCAATGTTCAACTCACCCTAAGGGCCAAAAACACTGCTGGTGAATTTTGTTCAGTTCCAAAGGACTCTGTGTTTAGATTTGGCTCAGTCGCAGCTTCAGGACATGCCTTTGAGGGCAAGGTTTCCTTTAGTGGCTCCATCTCAGCAGGATGATGATGATGAAGCTTGGTTAAATCTGGTGTCGGAAGGGAAAGTGGTTTCTGATCTACATCTAAAGTACTGGAGCATGTTGTTTGGACTATTAACACCTGATCAGAACCCTGTAGAGGTAATGTACAGTCTGATATTAAAGGACCATTACCGCTAGTAGTGGTTGCAGCCAATTCTCCACCTTTGCGGCCCTCTAAATAAAAGTAACCCCCAGGACTTGATGCCAAAATGTTATCAATTTCCCAATCCAAATCAAGGTCAATGTCTGGGTCCTCAGTCCAATCCACTGTATCAATCCCACACAATGAGAGTGATGGTTCTGGAACCACCATTTTAGGGGCTAACAATTTTAAAGGGGCTAACACTCTGCTGGTGCAAGCCTCAACTCACCCAAAGGGCAAAAAAATACTGCTATGCAAGGCTGAACTAAGTTAAAGGGCTTAAAACTCTGCAGGTAAAAGGCTGAAGTCACCTGAAGGGCCTCAATCTCTGCTGGTAGCTCAGCTTAAGGGCCTGTAACTTAATTTGGAAGGGCTCACGTTAAGGGCCAAAAAAGTGAATTTTGGAAGGTCTTACCTCATCACACACACACACACACACACACACACACACACAATGACAGGTAAGGGTGGGTACTGTTGGATTTCCCATTGCCTATTTCATTGAGTGGCCATTCGAAACGAATATCGAATATTTCACTGTTCGTTCATCTCTAGTTTTAATGTCTTTTTAAAAAAACTTTCAAAAATTGTTTGCCATTACCACATTCTGACACCCAAAACTTTTTCAAATGCACATGCACAGTGCTGAGTAAGGTTTCTTTTTATGCGGGTCAAGATGTAGTTTTTAATTAATCTTTTTTAGGAAATGTCTGACAGTTTGATTCAGTTTTTATTCAATTTTTTTTTTAGGAAGTGTTGTTTTTTCCCCACTATGGTGTTCCCTGTACGGGATTAATATTTTTATATTTTAATAGTTCGGGCAGTTTTGGTTGCAGGATAGCTAAAATGCCTACGTTTATATTTCTGTATCTGATCTAGGGAAAATAGGTTGATTTTAATGTTTATATTTTTTTTGTTTTGTAATATTTTAAAAACTTTTTTACGTATATTTTTTAGACCCCCTAGTAGACCGATCATCCATACAATATACTACAATACTGCAGTATATTGCAAGAACCATTGCAGAGTATAAAGGAATCATAGCAATGGCAGGCCTGGAAACCTTCAATAGGCAACTGACTGGCATCCTCTGATAACATTGGGGGGTGATGCGATCATTACAATATGGTGACCAACTGCAACCGCAGCATCTACAGAGTTAACAGCGACGGTGGTGCCACTCCACAGGTGGCATTCGTGGCCTGGTATAGAGAAGGCTCAGCTCTTAAACTCTCTCCATACAAGCCCGTGCAACCAATGGCGTACGTACATGTAAATCACCGGTCGATAAAGGGTTAAAACAAACCATAATACACGTTTGTATATGCACTTGCTAGGAAATGCACTAGAATGTTCTCTAGCCTGCAGTATTAACTATTGGCATTAGGTGTCACTGTTGTGCTTGATATAGACCTAGCAAAAGTCAGTGTAGCCGAGTGAGTACTGACACAGCACATATCAGGGTAGGGGGTCACCAAGTATTCTGGTTCCCAACTGGGCTATTGCACAAGGGTGGAGAAACGATGGATTCTGTGTTTGGGAGAGAGAGTCTTTCCTTGCACAAGCCAGGTGCCAAAGATTAGAAGTATCCTCAGAAATTAGTAAGAAAGCAGGATGCTTTGCATTAAGCCTTTGGCCGATTCCCAAGATGGCACAGCAGGACCCCTGTGCAGCCAGAGCACCTGCCGTACAGATGTGGTCTGGCAACTCTAATGCTGCTGGTGAACACTTTTGCTTGTGTTTGGACCAAATTGTTGTACCATTATTAAAGGGAGTGTGTCACCAGAACCCAGCCCCACAGAAAGATTAGGTTTGCCTGAATCAAGCAGTGCTTTCCTCTTGGGAATAGATGCTTCTATTGCTGAAATATCGGCATGTTCATCAGTATCCAAATGCGGTCTTTGGAGTAAGGAGGGTATTGCATCTTTGGAACAACATCAATGCTCTCATTGCTTCAAAAAGCTAATTTGCATACTGACAAAAAAAAGATGGTATTTCGGCAACAGAGGCACCAATTGGCCCTAAACAAGGGTGGGTTCTGATGACAGATTCCTTCCACCTATTGCTTTACCTAGAAGCTTCTTCAGGTGTGTAGTGTTTTTTTTCTTTTCTTTTTTTATAACTTCCCCTGCCTCCTTGCTTAACATTGTATATCCTGGACAACCCCTTTAAGATCACGGAGAATGACCCTGCCAATCCCCCATTACTACTGTTCTGCCGTTTCTCACAAATAAACAATAAAAAAAAAAAAATTCTACTGACTTTTCATTGGTTTCTGTTGTCTTTTGTGATAAAATAGCTGCAACAGTTTTATCATCTTGAGCAGCGGTTCTCAACCTGTGGGTCGCGACCCCAGCAGGGGTCGAACGGCCAAAACACAGGGGTCGCCTAAAGCCATCAGAAAATACATAGTTCTGATGGCTTTAGCCACTGAGAAGCCGCGCTACGGTTTCAGCAGCGCTATTCAGCTACACGGCACGCTATTATGGACGTGCATTCCAAACTGAATGCCTGCGCGCCTGCGCAGAAATGATAGCATCATCCGTCTGGTGACTGTGGAGAGAGTGGCGGGGGAGCGTTGGAAGGTGAGTATAAGTGGAGTTTTTTGTGTTAAACATTAAGTTGGAACATAATGAAGGGGGCCCATGAAACTGGGGGGAGAATGACATGACACTGGGGCAGATGAAGGGGGGGGGGGAACGGCATGACACCGGGGCAGATGAAGGGGGGGGGGGGGGACGGCATGACACTGGGGCAGAAATGATAGCATCATCCGTCTGGTGACTGTGGAGAGAGTGGCGGGGGAGCGTTGGAAGGTGAATATAAGTGGAGTTTTTTGTGTTAAACATTAAGTTGGAACATAATGAAGGGGGCCCATGAAACTGGGGGGAGAATGACATGACACTGGGGCAGATGAAGGGGGGGGGGGGGAACGGCATGACACCGGGGCAGATGAAGGGGGGGGGGACGGCATGACACTGGGGCAGATGAAAGGGGGGGGGGGGGAGAACGGCATGACACTGGGGCAGATGAAGGGGGGGGGGAGAACGGCATGACACTGGGGCAGATGAAGGGGGGGGGAGAACGGCATGACACTAGGGCAGATGAAGGGGGGGGACGGCATGACACTGGGGCAGATGAAGGGGGGGAACGGCATGACACTGGGGCAGATGAAGGGGGGGAGAACGGCATGACACTGGGGCAGATGAAGGGGGGGAACGGCATGACACTGGGGCAGATGAAGGGGGGGGAACGGCATGACACTGGGGCAGATGAAGGGGGGGAGAACGGCATGACACTGGGGCAGATGAAGGGGGGGAACTGCATGACACTGGGGCAGATGAAAGGGGGGGGAGGACGGCATGACACTGGGGCAGATGAAGGGGGGGAGAGCGGCATGACACTGGGGCAGATGAAGGGGGGGAGAACGGCAAGACACTGGGGCAGATGAAGGGGGGGGAAACGGCATGACACTGGGGCAGATGAAGGGGAGGAACGGCATGACACTGGGGCAGATGAAGGGGGGGAACGGCATGACACTGGGGCAGATGAAGGGGGGGAACGGCATGACACTGGGGCAGATGAAGGGGGGGAGAACGGCATAACACTGGGGCAGATGAAGGGGGGGGAACGGCATGACACTGGGGCAAATGAAGGGGGGGGAGAACGGCATGACACTGGGGCAGATGAAGGGGGGGACAGCATGACACTGGGGCAGATGAGGGGGGGAGAACGGCATGACACTGGGGCAGATGAAGGGGGGAGAACGGCATGACACTGGGGCAGATGAAGGGGGGGAGAACGGCATGACACTGGGGCAGATGAAGGGGGGGAGAAGGGCATGACATTGGGGCAGATGAAGGGGGGGGAACGGCATGACACTGGGGCAGATGAAAGGGGGAGGGACGGCATGACACTGGGGCAGATGAAGGGGGGGAGAGCGGCATGACACTGGGGCAGATGAAGGGGGGAGAACGGCAAGACACTGGGGCAGATGAAGGGGGGGGGAGAACAGCATGACACTGGGGCAGATGAAGGGGGGGAGAACGGCATGACATTGGGGCAGATGAAAGGGGGGGAACGGCATGACACTGGGGCAGATGAAGGGGGGGGAACGGCATGACACTGGGGCAGATGAAGGGGGGGAGAACGGCATGACACTGGGGCAGATGAAGGGGGGGGGAGAACGGCATGACACTGGGGCAGATGAAGGGGGGGAGAACGGCATGACACTGGGGCAGATGAAGGGGGGGGGAGAACGGCATGACACTGGGGCAAATAAAGGGGGGGAGAACGGCATGACACTGGGGCAGATGAAGGGGGGGAGAACGGCATGACACTGGGGCAGATGAAGGGGGGAGAAGGGCATGACACTGGGGCAGATGAAGGGGGGGGAACGGCATGACACTGGGGCAGATGAAGGGGGGGAGAAGGGCATGACACTGGGGCAGATGAAGGGGGGGGAACGGCATGACACTGGGGCAGATGAAGGGGGGGAGAACAGCATGACACTGGAACAGATGAAGGGGGGGAGAACGGCATGACACTGGGGCAGAGATTGGGGGGACATGAAACTGGGGACCGAGATGTAAGGGGGGGACATGAAACTGGGGGAGATGAATGGTGTATATTAAACTGGGGGAGAGATGGAGGGGGAACATATAATTTACGGGTGACTGTAGGAGGATTATACTGTGTGGGAGCACATGAAAAATGAATGACAATGGGCGGAGTCAACATAAAAACGGGCAGAGATAAATTTGCAGCGGAGCAAAATTTGCTGCACATTTTGTCCCTCTTTCTGATCTTCAAAAGTTGGGAGGTATGCCTAGTTTAAATGATGTTTGATTTGTAGCAATGAGAATACATAATGCATATCAGGTCTTTACATTCCAAATCATAACTGCAGCAAAATTACAGTTATGAAGTAGCCACCAAAATTATTTTTTGGTTTGGGGTCACCGCAACATGAGGAACTGTATTGCGGGGTCACAGCATTAGAAAGGTTGAGAACCACTGATCTTGAGGAATCACACTGTAAGGCATACATTAGGCACCTAACATCCAATGTTTTATTTCGGGGTGGATATATTTAATTTCTTAACATCTATTAACTCTTTCGAAGAAGTAAACAGCAATCTTGCTACTGCCTTTTTATGCTATAAATTTTGCTTAACCCCTTCCCGCATTTTACGTACATGTATGTTAGGGAATGCTGGTAACGATCACATTCCCACATACATGTACATGATGGTGACTGTGTGCAATCACCACAGGAGCCCAGCTGTTTAACCCTTCAGCTGCTCTGGTCAATAGCAGTGCAATCCACTGTAATACACAAGTATTGTAGTGTATTAAGTAGGTGTTTGAACCCCCAAGTGGTAAAGTAAAAGTTTGAGCCCTGGGGACCGCCCCCAGTGCTGTGAGAAAACTCATTTGCATACCAGTGAAAACCCGGGATATCTATAGAACGGCGGCCCAAAGAAGACATCTAAAGTAGGAGAAGAATAGCCTTTCTTAAGGCTATTCCTATGTGTTGGGGAGTTAATAATGATTGAATCCCTTTAAATGATACCAATGAAAAGTTTATGTTATCCTGCAACAAAAAAAAAAAGAAGCATTCTCACAGCTCCATTGATAAATAATAATAATAATAATAATAATAATGTTACGGGTTTTCAGTATATAACGAAGCAAATCCAAATGCTTTTCTTAAAAAAAGATTTTTTCAATGTCAAAGTATTAAGATATTAAGAAACCTATACATATTAGGTATTGTCATTATCATACTGATGATACACAGAACAAATCAAGGCTGGGGCCCCACGGTGGAAAATTCGTGAGAAAAAACGCAGCGTTTTACAGTCACTGCAAAGTGAATCCGATCTAGCAAATCCCATCCACACATTGCAGGAAAATACGCATAGTGGACGCACTGCAACTTCTAAAACCATTGCGATTTTGGAAATTGTAGCAGGTCAATTATATCTACGAAAACACAGGCAGTTTCCCTGCTGCTGCTGTGTTGCTGCCGTATTTTTTCTGTGCACATTTTTGCAGTGGCCCACTACGTGGGGTCTAAGCCTTAAAATGTTATTTTTAGCATGCAATGAACGGCACAAAATTTATCATGCAAAAATCAATGTTAATATTGCTGTATTTTTCTATTATCTCCCAGAAAGAGTTAAAAAATGTTGCTCATTACATGATTTTTGCTGTAAGAATGACGCTGTTAAATTATTCAACTAATACCACAAAAATACAAGTCCACATAGGACTATGTCCATATAAAAATACCAAAGTTAGGGCTTTTGCAATATAATGATGAAAATATTAAAAAATAATGTGGCGTCTTTACCTCTTCCCAACATTCACTGTAATGGTACAATGGATGTTGAGTATTTAAATATGGTGGACGCTCAGCTGGGTCTTTGCCGTATTATATAGCAAAGACATGCCGCTAATTCACACGACAGCACTGCCATTTTGAGAAGGATTGCTGGCACCTGGAACTATATCCGGGGATGTCGATCCATTGCTATGACAGCTGGGAGCTAGGGTTGAGCGATCGTGTTCGGAAAAGATCGAGAAAATTTCACGATCGCGATCAGAATTCTGAACACGATCTTTTTAGGTGGGATCGAGATCGGTGATTATTTCCCACAATACTTTCTACTGGCCAAGCATTGTGGGAAAAGCTAACAATGGTAGCCTTCACACTGAGTATTGTATACTCAGTGTGAAGTCTCCACTGCGGTTCTATAGTAATGAATGGAAGCAGCTGGCGTACAGCCTTAACCCCTTGCGCGCAGGCTGCATCCATTCATTCTAATGGGAGACTAGCTAACATCTCTAGTAGCTACTTACCTGCAGACATGGCTGGTCCGGTGCCCGGTGTTCTCGTTCTTCTTCGCCTCGCTGCCCCAGGTTAGTGTTAAAGAGCTAGGAAGAAGGCGGGGCTTGTCATGTCTCCCCGTCCTGTACCCATCCACACTCTCCTAATCCGCCCACACTCTCTAAACCTGGGAGTCGGGGGCAGCGAGGCGAAGAAGAACGAGAACACCGGGCACTGGACCAGCCATCTCTCTAGGTAAGTGGACAGCATTAATAAAAAATACTCTGGCTACTTAGTGATTAAAAAAAATCACTACACAGCGTGGATTCTAACAATTAAAGCGATCAATTGTTAGATTCCATGCTGTATAGTGAATAGGATTATTTTTAAAATCTGATCACCGATTAGTAAAAAAAATCCCATTGACTTGCATTGGGATCGGAATTGGGATCGAGATCGGGTTTGAATGAAAAATGATCGGAAATCGGATTTCAAAATCGATCGATTGAAAAGTCAAGATCGGCTCAACCCTACCAGGAGCCTATTGAAGGCTTTCAGGCTTGTCTGGCTTTACCTTGTATTGCAGGATGTTCTATGCAGCCTGTAATAGAAGTGCCAATATTTTGCAATGCATTAGCATTGTAAATGCATTGCATTAATGATCAGACCCCCCTGGGATTCAAGATCCCTAAGGGGTCTAATAAATAGAGTATTGGGGGAGGGACTAAAAAAAATATAAAAAGAATTTACAAAGGATTCAAAATACAAATCACCCCCTTTCACTATAATACATATAAAAGTAGTAAAAATTACAGAGAACATATACACAATAAAATGCCTGGTCTACAAACTTATGAAAATATTTTTCCTGTAGGGTGAACAACGCAATGAGAAAAAAAAAATCAAAAGTGTCAAACAGCTGTTTTTTCACTTTCACCTCTGATAAAAGTTTGAACAAAAAGTGATCCAAGCAATAATAATTCCCCAAAATGGTATAACTAAAAAGTACCTGGCAAAAAAAAAAGACGCTCTAAGCACCCTTGTACACAAAAATGTAAAAAAGTTAAAGAGGACCTTTCACCACCTGGGGCACATATGGTATAATACACCACTAAATGGCCAACAGTGCGTTGAATTCAGCGCTCTATCGGCTTTCCCTTTCTGTGCCCCTGGTGAAGAGCTATCGGTGCCTGTACCGTAGCTCTTCACTGTCAAAAGGGCATTTCTGACAGTTAGGAACATCCTTCCTCACTGCAGCGTCTGTTGCGCTGTGCTGTGAGAGGGGGCCTTCCTTACTGCCCAGCGATGATGCTGAGCAGTGAGTAATGCCCCCTCCCCTACTCCTGATGCATCCATAGGGCTAGTTCACACGTGGGCAAAGGGGCGGATTTTGACAGCGGATTTCACTTCAAAATCCACCCCTTTACAATGGTGGTCTATGCAGACCGCCAGGCTTTTTTCCCCGCTAGCGGCGGGCTGCCGCTAGCGGAGAAAAGAAGCGACCTGCCCTATCTTCAGGCGGAAGCCGCGCGGGCTCAGCTGGGTGGTAAGCAACGCCTCCTCTCACAGCACAGCGCAATAGACACTGCAGTGAGGAAGGGCGTTCCCCTGATAGCTCTTCTCCGGGGGCACAGAACGGGAAAGTCGCATTGTCGGCTTTCTAGCGGTGTATTACACCACATGTGCCCCAGGTGGTGAAAGGTCCTCGTTAAAAGGATCCTATCATACAAACACATTTTTTTCTTAGTAACACGTCGGAATAGCCTTAAGAAAGACTATTCTTCTCCTACCTTTCGTTGTCTTCTCCGTCCCACCGTTCGCCTAAAATCCCATTTATAGTTGGTATGCAAATGAGTTCTCTCGCAGCACTGGGGGAGAGCCTCAGCGCTCAAACAGCACTGGGGGCGTCCCCAATGCTGCCAGAGAACTCTCTCCAGCGCCTCCTCCATCTTCGTCAGCAGCGTTTTCTTCATCCTCTTCTTCCGGCGCAGGTTTCCAACTTCTAGGCCTTGGGCATAGCAGACTGCGCATGCCCACAGGTCACGAGAAAATAGCCGCTTGCACAGTATTGTAAGGCCATTTTCTCGTGGCCTGTGCAACTGCGCAGTATGCTCTGCCCGAAGCCTAGAAATCGGAAGAAGAGGACGCTGCTGACGAAGATGGAGGCGGTGCTGGAGAGAGTTCTCTGGCAGCATCCTTTAAGGATGTCAGAATATGGCGACCTAAGAAAACATTTTTATTTTGCAAAGTTTTGGATTTTTGTTAAGGAGTTAAAATGTAAATAAAACTATATAAATTTGGTACCCCTGGAATCATACTGACCTGGCTGCAGTGAACGACGTACAAGATGAAGCCCACAAGAAAGTCTCACAAATGCAATTTTTCTCCAATTCCACCCTACTCTGTTCTTTGTAGAAGCAAGGTAAGAGTGTTCTCTCCAAACCTGTGTAAGGAAATGTACATTTACTGTGCATATTATTTGATCTGCATTAATATTAGAATTCTACTAAACATAATACAGGTAGTCCTCAACTTACGACGTTGATCCGTTCTTACGCGGCGGCGTAAACCGAATTTCGACGTAAGGAACTGATCAATGTGATTTAGAGTGCAGCGGCTCGGAACCGAGGAAGACTGTAACCTATACAGTACGGTCTTCCTCGGTTCCGAGCCGCTGCACACTAAATCACGTACTGTACAGGGAGAGCTGGCAGCTTGCATTTATGCGGGAGCTTACTTTTTCTCATAGGAATGCATTGGCCAGTGTTGATTGGCCAGTGTACAGCATTCAGCCAATCGACGCTGGCCAGGAGGCAGAGTCTAATATCGGACCACAATGGAGACTGCTGTGGTCTGATCTTAGACTCCGCCTCCACACAGACGAGCCTCCGGCAGGACCAGCGTTGATTGGCCGAATGCTGTACACTGGCCAATCAACGCTGGTCAATTCATTCCTATGAGAAAAAGTAAGCTCCCTCGTAACAGCAAGCTGCCAGCTCTCCCGACTAGCAAGGACGAGCCTGCTGCAGAACCAGCGTTGATTTGCCGCAGGCTCGTCCTTGCTAGTCGGGAATGCTGGCAGCTTTCTGTTACGAGGGAGCTTTACTTTTTAGCTCATCATTAGTCGTAACCATGAAACGTTGTAACTACAGATGAGCGAACACTGTTCGGATCAGCCGTTCCGAACAGCACGCTCTCATAGAAATGAATGGAAGTGGCTGGCACGCGGGGGGTGCTTCCATTCATTTCTATGGGAGCGTGCTGTTCGGATCGGCTGATCCGAACAGTGTTCGCTCATCTCTAGTTGTAACCCGAGACTGTCATAACCCGAGGACTACCTGTAATCTCTCATGGCAAAGTCTACATCTATTGTGATACTTCATCGTGTCATCAAACAGTCAAAACCAGCTCTCCCGCTTGCTGAAGAATACAGGAAGTGAGAAGAAGAGACAGCAGGCAAATCTGCTGAGACAGGAAGATTGAAAAAACCCTTTAAGGGGTTAAACAAGCTGATAAATGTATTCACTGGATCGACGCAATGTCATTAATACCAAATTTGTGGAGGTTTTTAAAAATTTTTTTACTACTTTTGCAAACTAAAAACACTTTTTGCATCACCACTTTCCAAGACAAATAACTTTTTATTATTGTTTTCTTTTTCCAGATTGAATAGTGTGAGCGCTTATTTGTTGAGGGACGTTGACTTAACATTTTTTTTAATCGATGCCATTTTGGGGAACACTAATAATACCTCTTGGGTACGATTGATTGATATCTCTTTCCCTGGTGTCTAAGGGAAATGTCAGTCATGTCTAAGGGCTATGAAAAACAAAGAGACAGTAGGACTATGCTGAAGTTGACCCACGCACTCACAAACATTTAGCCAATTTTTACTTTGGCTCAATAAAAGACAATGCAGCTTTTCTGCAATTTTTGCCCTCAGGAGAGGGATTCCTAGCAGTAGTGATCTATGATGTTAGGAGTCCATCCCATTCCACTACATACAGTCTCATAGTGATAATACATATATATAGACCCCATTTCACAGGTGAAACTTGATCGTGTGAATGTGGGGTTAGGCTAAGATCCTATGTTGCAGAAACACAGTGGAAATAAATGCAGCGTTTTACATTACCAGCAAAATAAATGAGATTTTGTTTAATCTCTACGAAACACTGAGGGGGGTGCTGTGTTTTCAAAAAGAATGGTAATTTTAGGTGTGGAATTGAAAGTGTTTACCTGGTAAATTGAATAAGGTAAGAAAAAAAAATCAATTAAAAACAATGCAGAAAAAGGATGAATATTTCTAAATGTGTTTTGGTACATGGGGCTTAATTCATTAAATCTGCCCCAGTATTTGTGATGCTTTAATTTCAAGAGGGGCTGACTTCATGAATCTCCACCAATCATGTGAAAAGTGTTCCTAAGGCTGGGCCACACGTAGGTAAACACCACAATTTGCCCATGGCGGAAATGCTGCGAAAAAAATAACGACATTTTACAGTCAGAGTAAAGTTGATGGGATTCTAGCGAATCGCATGCCTTCTTTGCGGTAAAAACCGTGCTGTGGACACGACGCTACCTCCAAAATCAGTGCGGTTTTGGAAACTACAATACGTCAATTATAACTATAGAAACGTCAGCGGATTGCCCATAGGTATAACTGAAACAGAAAGTCCTAAAGGAAACTTCTGAGAACTTTTTGTCTAAAGCGCTGTGTTAAGAACCGCAATGTGTTGCTGCCACGGTTTTTCCCCCAGCGCTTTTTTTTGCTGTGGGACGCCACGTGGGGCCTTAGCCTAAGTCTGAAGCCTCTTGTTCCAAAAACGTTGTGTTTTACATTATCTGCAAAGTGCATGGGATACTGGTTAATCCCATCTACACATTGCAGAAAAAAAATTCAGAGTGGAAAGGCTGCGTTTTTGAAAATCACAGCATGTCATTTATACCTATGGAAATGCTGGGGTTTTCCCTGTGGCAGAAAGTCAGCCACATTTGTTTTTTTTTTGTCGGCATTTCCCTACATGGGGCCTTAGAATAAGTATGTTGGCATCGCTGGAGCTACCAGAGATAGTGGAGCACTGTACTCAGCGTACACCGTGAGGCCTGGTTCACATGGACGCTGGTAATCTGTTCGGGGGATTCCGCATGGGGACCACCCCCCCAAACGGATTACCGAACACATTGGCAAGCGGTGTGCAGTGAAAGCCCCATAGACTATAATGGGGTCCGTGTCCTTTCCGCACGCAACATGCAGACAGAAAAGGAGTTCACAATCTACATTCCTGTCCACATGACGCATGCTGAGACTGTGCAGAAAGCACACGGACCCCATTATAGTCTATGGGGTCCGGTTTGGGGAGGGTTCCCATGCGGACTCCCGCGAATTGATTACCGACGCAGATGAGAACCAGGTCTCAGTCCATAAGAGATGAATGGAGTGGCAGCTTGCATACAAGTAGGGGGGCTCACAACCATATCTGCCAGCTCTCCCAACACATCCAAGGGGCTCCCCAGAAAAGAGGTGACCTCCCAGTGTCCCAGAAGAGTGGGCAACCCTCCTAGGCCCAGGGTATCCGCCAGCCTCCCTATGTGATTATACCTGACATGGGCACCAATAGGGGGACTTTAGTGGAATATTCACAACATGCCCCATGTGCCAGACCAAAGATGGCACCCGTGTATTGGGGACCCCCAGCAGCACCTAGTATCAGAATACCCATTTGGTGTGATTTTTGGCAAACCCAAATTGTGCAACCAGTGATTTGACAAGTCTATAGGGGAATATAAGAAGGGGCACCCTATAATAACCCTCTTATAAGAGACCTGAGGGCGCCACCTATGGTGAGCCAAAGTCCTGACGACTCCAGCAACAGGTGAGGCAGCCAGTGTCGCTATGAGGTCGGTCTCTGTCTCCCTCCATGCGGGCCATGCACCGGGTACGCGCTATTTACCCCCCATGGCATATGGCGCACTTGCTAATACCACAAACATTTCCCGCTTCTCCTCACACCCGGCGCCCTGACCACAGCCCGCGCCAGGAACATCCGATTCGGTTCCGTCTGAAGGGGCGGGCTTCGGATCCATTATAAATGCTGGGTACCAGCTGACTCACTCTCCCCCTCTTCTCGCGATTCAGATGGTACCTATCCTGCCATATAAAAGGAGCCGGGGCGTGTCAGGGTTCTCAGTCAGCACTGAAGCATCGTGACGAGCTGGTGTACGGCGGACATAGAAGTATCAGTCATGGCGTTATCACCTATGGAGATCAACCCTGAGGTAACTACTCGTGGCCGTCAGCCTTCTCTGGCAGGTTCTCTCGGCGGAGGAGTCTCCTAACCCTGTTGCTTTCTTTTGTCTTCGCAGATGCTGAATAAAGTGAGTGTCGCCGCCGTGTGCTGTGCCGCCCGCCCCGGGCTCAGCATCCTTCTCCATGGCTGATTAATAATGGATGGCCCGGATTAGGGCGCGGTCCTCGCCTGTGATTTGGATGTGTGCGGGCGGGTCACTCAGTCCCTGACATGACAGGGCGATCCTTAGTCCTACATGTAAAGTTTTAATGGCTGCTGATCATAGATGGGGGGTGGTGAGCGCCCCCTCCCTACTAATGGGGTGGGGGAGTGATGAGTTCTTGGCAGCCATGGGTGTGACACCTTGCACAGACTAAACTGACCATGTGCAAGTGTAGGGATGGCTGCAGTTACCATACACCATGATGTGTGTGTGTGTGTGTGTTTACCATGTGTGTTGTGCCCAGCCATGTTCTTACCTGTATGGTTGCCAGTAAGTTCCTGATATGGAGCATCTTGGTTGAGTTAAGTCATTCTTGGGGTGTGTTCACACTTGTGAAGTGTCGTCTGATCTCATAGGAACAGAAGGGCTAGAACAATAGACAGATTTCTTGCAATGCACAAGAATAGACCTGGAGGAGCACCATTGACTATAATGGGATGTGCTGGTTATCAGTTGCTGGTCATGCTTGCAGTGCTAAGTCCTATAACTCCACACCTTGTACTGACGTGACGTGCATGTCTTTCTACTTGGCTGGGTTCACACTATTTATTGTGCTTATATAGCGCCATCCTGTTCTGCAGTGTTTTAGATATCAGTCACTGTCCCATATAGGGCTCATGGTCTACATTCCCTATCAGTATGACTGTGTGTGTGGAAGGAAACTGGAGTACCCAGAGGAAACCATGCAAATATGGGTCGAACATACAAACTCCTTGCAGATTTTGTCCTTGGCAGGATTCGAACCCAGTGCTGCAGTGCTAACCACTGAGCCACCGTGTTGACCAATGCAGATTTAATGATGTATCTTTATTCCTCGCTCTGGTACATAGGCTTAATTCTCCACTATTACAGGTTTTAGGCTATGGCTACATAGTGACTCTGCATGTGAAGCACTAGTCACATCATATAATAGACTCGGGCCTTAGGATTTTGGTTTCTTAAACAGGATAAATAATCAACTTGTTGACAGTAGATCCCTCCCCTCCTGTCAGGTTAGTCCAGGGCCTGTATATGCTGTTGGCAGAATACAGGTGCTGATACAGAAGACCTTGTATTGGCACTGACTGCTGACATGCACAGTCATAGTGGTATACAGCTACCACCTCTAGGGGGCAGGCTACATTCTGACTATAACCATGACAGGACATGATGAATCGTGATAACCTTGGCATTGGCTCCCACTACATCTTAGCAGGGTGCACTGTATCACATAGTATCTTGTAAAGCAGGAGACTGAGGTACAGTTCTGAGGGTGCTCAATGAGTTACCAGTCTAGTGAATTTTGCCACCCCTACCTGTCATTTCCAGGGGACGTTCTCAGTCTCATTCCATTTAGCTGGTTGTCAGAAATTGGCCCTGACTATTGTAGCAATGTGATATTGATCTGAGCTCCTCCTTAATGGATGGAGTCACTTCTAGGGTTACTGCAGCAGTCCTTCCCGTCATGGCTGTAATGTCTTCCGGATACAGATGAGCTTGCAGATTATCGTTTTTATGGCCTTAAAGCCATAGTCGCACTAATGATTAGCCTTGTAGACAATGAAAAGTAATGTACATAATTATACACTAAAGAAAATCTTTAAACCTCTGAGTTTTAACCATCTTGGCGGTGAGTCTCTTGTATTAATGGATTGCCAGTGGATATGGCCATAAATGCAGCAATTTTTTGGACAAGTTATGAGGCTGGGACACGTTTGAGAAGATGACCTGTCTGCAATAAGGAGATCAAGGCTCGGTTTGACATGTCTTGGACTACTAAAAGTTCCTGGTCGCCTCCATTGGCAACTGATTAATTCGACTAAGATGGTTATAGAACTATAAAACAATCTGCAGTTTTAATTACTTATATTTGCAAAAATCTTAACCATATTTCAGATTGTAGTCAACTAAATTTGTTGATGGGGTAAACACCTTTAAGTTGACTCAAACTTAAGTTATTTGGAAAACTAAGAGTATACATATCAGTCTTGATACTTCCTTGAGGTCATACACCTTCCAGGTTTGCCAGAATGTGAATTTCAGCATGCATTTCCCCTGTTTTCTTACTTGCAGTTGTTGAAAAAAGTGGGCGTCTTGCCAACCTTCAAGTTTGTGGACGTCTTGGGATTTGAGAATGATTACCTGAAGTCCTTTTCCCATGAAGTCTGTGCAGTGCTGCTGCTCTTCCCACTCACTTCACAGGTAGCGTGACCACTGTATAACTTCGGTGAATTGCTGACTGTCTTACTAGGTGGCTGTACAGGTCTAAATGTAGTGGTCAAATGGGCTAGTGAATTTCATGGTTTAGGGTTTTTGGTCACTTTTCATGAAACTACCCTATAAGTGAAATCTTGTCCATGTTCTTTACAAGAGTGTCATGGAGGAGTATCTGAGATGTAATGCAGAGCCGATCCGTACTTACACCATTATGTTAGTACAGAATAGCTGTGTAATTCACCTCCACAGCTGAGCAGCTTCCTGCAGACTTGTCTTTTAATACTACTTGTCTGTTGGGCTTCAGAGATCATGGAGGCTAGTTTTCTAAGATGCCCCATAAACTCGGTGTGAAATCTGTTTTAATGGATAGCACACTGACCCATTCTCAATGGACCCCCCCTCCCCCACAGGGTCCATGTGTAAACCTATATACACATGTAGGGCATACTAACTGCAGCACTTCCAGACCAGGTTGGCTGATGGGCCTCCATGCCACTACTATGGCCAAAGTTTCTGCAGCTGTGAGATGTCTTGATATACACATAACATGTTCTTCACCCATGGTGGGAGTTTCATGAACTGTTCTCTGTAGAACCAGCCAAAGCGCAATACTCTTAAGCTGCTCTTTTTGACTGGGGTCCATGTTACAGTAAAACGCTGCAGTTTTTTTGTTTTTTTTTCTTGCTACAGGGGCCTTAAACTTAAGGGGGTCTGTTGGGCAACTGATAGGTTGCAATGCAGTGATTGAAGACCATGTAAAACTGCAGCAATGAGTACAATTGCCACTTGCTGAAGACTGCCCCCTCCCACAGTTTGAATGACACCTCTACCTCATCTGGTGCTACACTTTCTTAACTTCAGGCTTGGTCTGAAGCTGGAATAATAAATTTTTATTATATAGCGCCAACATATTCTGCAGCGCTGTACAATTTGTAGGGTTCAAATACAGACAGAAAGATACATAACAAAGAAAATCATTTCACACAATGGGACTGAGGAATACTGCACCTCCAGGTGGAGTCTGATGTAGGTGGGCAATTGTCAATTGCTGAGACTATTATACATATTAGTGGTCATAAATGACAAAGTCAGCTCTAAGTACTGGGTGGCAAACCCTAACAGGTGCTGCAATTAGCTGTCATATTTCCTGCTGACACTCCTTTTAACCCTGGACAACCCCTTTAATAGACTACATTAGGCCTGGTTCATATCTGCAGTCGGTATTTCTTTTCGAGAGTACACTTCGACCCTCACCACCAAACAGAATACCAATTGCATTAAAAAAGCAGTGAGCAATGACAGCACCCAGACCCCATAGACTAAAATGGGGTCTGTGTTCTACAGTGTCCGCACAAATCATGTGGAGAGGAAAGTAGTTCAAGAACTATTCTCTGCATTAGTCGTGTGAAAACACAGACCTCATTATAGTCTGTGGGGTCCATGTGCTTTCATTGCTCACTGCTTTTTAATGTATTTGGTATTCTGTTAGCTATTAGTCTAATTCACTACTATGGATTTACCATCTTGTCTGTAACCATCCAAATGTTTGCATTTTAATGTATTGACTCAATAACCAGGAGGATTTTAACAAAGAGGATTTGCTGGATTTCGCTTTTACTACAAGTTTTTGACTTTCAGATGTATTGAGAGTTGAAGCCTCTCATCATGAAATGCTTATGTAATACATATGACCTTCTTGTTTTTGACCAATAAACTATAACTCTGCCCACAAATCTAGTTCTTGAATGGCTCTGATGGAAATTAGTTACAGCTCTTGTAATTGGCACTTGGTTAATATCTGTTGAGGTTTCCTCCACTCCTAGTTTCTTGGCGGTAATTATTCAACCCCCCCATTTTTGTTCTAGCATGAAGCATTCCGGAAGAAGCAAGATGATGAACAAAAGGACAAGGAGCCTGATGCCAAAGTATATTTCATGAAGCAGACACTTGAAAACTCATGTGGAATAGTAGGGCTCATCCATGCTGCAGCCAGTAACAAAGACAAGCTAAGTTTTGGTAAGTGGCCACAATCCTTATGGCTTAAAGGGGTCCTCTGGGGGCTTAGCTTCCTTGACTCCTCTAGCAGACTAGTCATTGTATACCAGCCAGTTCCCATAGCACAAGTAAATTACCAGTGAGATCAGGAGGGGGGGGGGTGTAGTGACCCAGTGAGACAGAACCAGGCTGGAACGCTTAGGTCCTTGAAGAATCTGCCAGATAAAATAAGATTTTAGGCCTGTGGATCATCCACTAAGTATAAGGGAGCCTTCACACGGAGTAAACGTGCATGTATTTGCAAAATACATGTGTAAAAATGACTCCCATTGACTTCAATGACAATTTACAGGCTTATTTTTACACGTGTAAAAAATATTGAAGTCAATGGGAGTCTTATTTTTACACGTGTTTTGCAAAAATACATGCGCATTTACTCCATGTGAAGCCTCCCTAAGGCATACAAAGCAGTATAAGAAATGACTGGCTTAAAAGCAGTTCTCAGGATTAGAAAACCTGGTAACTTCCAAAAGCTCCCCTTCCTCTTGTTGGGTACTGATGGTCTGTCTCTTGGCCATGCTGCAGCTGTCTCACTCAAATGAGAATGAGCTGCAGCATTGTTATATATCTGTTGTGAGCAGAGACCAGACGTGATTCTGCAGATCAGTTCCCATTCAGTTGAGTAGGAGTAGTCTGCTTCCTATTCCATTGTGTACCACCAGCTGATTTATGGGATTCTGGATAACTTAATCTAGAACTTCATTGATCTTTTTCATGAGAGCTTAAACCAAATGAATGTTGACCTTCAATGACTTGTTACAGATCAGGATTCTGCTTTGAAGGACTTTCTAGATAAGTCTGCTGACTCTTCTCCTGATGACCGGGCCAAACTTCTGGAGGAAAATGAGGTAGGGGGCTTATTCAGTTTGTGGTCTGATGTAAAACATATTGGGCATGTGTTAATGTGTAGCACAACAGGTTTTATTGGTTCTGTGCCATACCCATGTCTTGTCCTCTGTGTGTAATGACGCAAGGGCCACACTTTGTTTGTCATACAACTACATAGCAGAGTATAGGATCAGTAATTTAGGAGTAATGTATAACTTGCAGATTACCATTATGAGTTATATAGTGAAAGTTGAGTTGGCTTTTGGAGTCATGGGAAAGGGTTCACCCCCACACTTCCCTGTTGATCTGTAAAAGAACCCTTTCACGACAACTATTAGGCTAATTCCCTGTCCTGGAGCAAAAAACACTGTAGGAAAAACCATGTCAGCAACACATCGCAGCACAGTTTTTACCATAAAGTGGGCATGGGATTTGCTAGAATCCCATCCACTTTGCTCTGACTGTAAAATGCTGCAATTTTTTTTTTTTTTTTTTTTCCTGCCATGGGCAAATTGCAGTGTTTACACCACATGGGGCCCCGGCCTTAAGATGTGTTTGTGCACTAATATTCATGTTGACAAGTTCCCTTGTTCTTCCAGGCCCTGCGGTCTGCCCACAATGCTATTGCAGCTGAAGGACACTGCAGGGTAAGTGTTAAGAAAACTATGGGATAGGAATGTCTAACTTCATGTGAAACTCCTAAAGAGATCATTGTCCTATACTACTTGCTCACTGCAGTGGGGATGTTTTGTTAGGGCTACTGAGTGTCGTGGCCTTAGCATTTACAAGAGCCAACATGGCAGCAGAAAATGCGTAGCTGTGCAAGCTGTTGTAGTCTTCTAATGGCTCAATAAGGGGTTTCCTTATGAACATGCTACACTTAAATTTGTAGGCAATTAAAAGTAGAGATGAGCAAATATATTCGAGGCCGCAGAGCTCCTGGCGCCAGGGAAGGTGGGAGGGGCAGTAAAAATTCAATGCTCCAGAAGTGTTTTTGCAATGAGAGCTATGTGGCCTAGGTATTCAATCAAGCATAGTGCTCATCTCTAAAAGCTAAACCTTTTTCTGATGTACTCACACAGGCAGTGCATTCATAAGATATTATGGCCCTGTATCAGCTGTATGTATTGGAGGTTTCCAAGCATTTGACAAATTGTGTGGGGCTTGAGGAAAGTGTAACATAAAGCATATTCTCCTGTCCCCACCACCGTTCTGCCATGCTTCAGTCCCAAGAGGTTATTCATATGTGGATAGTCCCTCTCCAGCAGCTGCTGAATCTGCTCAGTAGTCACATGGGGCACAGGGCTTCCATAGGCTCAGCACACAACAGAATGGTGGCACACAGAGTGCCAGGTGGTTGTTTTTTTTTTGTTTTTTTTTTACACTTGCACTAAACCCAACGTGAAGTTTTTTAAACATACCTGAGTCTTAATCAAAGGTTAAAATATGTGCATGGTCTAGCTATCAGAAGGGGTTGTCTCATCGCTGAGTCAGTACAGGGCCTTGTACAACTAGACTGCCCTTCATACATCCTGAGAACAATGTTTGTTTTTTCCTTCTGATAACTCTATTATGGCTTCAGTGTAGTTTATTCTGAGGTAGGGGGTGTGTACAAAGCAGTACCCCCACCCCTTCCCTCCATTACTGCTGGCATTACCCATACAGAAACCAGTATCAAAAAGCCCAAGTGAACATGCTGCATGAGATTGGACACTGGACTCCAAATGCAGGTTATGATGCAGCTAGAAAGAGACTTGTGTGCCATCTGTAAGGTTGCTTGCTAACTAAAATCTCATCAGCAATAACACAAGCAGCAAAGTAACACGTGCTCCTTAGACTCACCGTTGGCTATGAGAAGCCACAGATGTCTGTCCTCCATCCACTCTCTGTTCCGGTCTTGATCCAGCTGGATTCAAAAGGAACTCTTATTAGTGGAAGAAATGGAAAACTGGTAAGATGGGAGACTCCTAGTGGCAGGAAACTTACTTAGTCTCATTTTGGAGATTCTGCACTAAAAGGTAATTGTCTGAAATTGTCACTAACTTCAAGTATTGTACCTGGGTTTTCACTGTTTTC
This sequence comes from Leptodactylus fuscus, assembly GCF_031893055.1. NCBI lineage: Eukaryota > Metazoa > Chordata > Amphibia > Anura > Leptodactylidae > Leptodactylus > Leptodactylus fuscus. Next base: position 339,022,486 of record NC_134265.1, read on the forward strand.
TTTGTTTTGTTTTTTTCTTCCCCCTAGCCTAATGAAGATGGTGTTCATTTCCACTTTGTCGTCTTCACAGCTGTGAATGGGCATCTCTATGAGCTTGGTAAGAAGGCTAACTGCACTTGTGTAATCTAAATACATTGAGGAATAACGTGTCTTGGCCTTGGGGTCTTCCTGAGTACAATAGTGACAACTTTGCTTTAAAAATGGGTAGGAAATGTCACTCTTGGCATGTCATGTAAAGGGGCTGCAGTGCCCAGGCAAGTAGTGTAGTAATCTTTCCTCTGACCCTTACATCTGCATAATATACACCTGTGTGGGATATTGCATTAGACAAATCTGATGCCACTCACTTGTCACACAGAATGGTAGTCTGTGCACTTGTATGTAGACCAATAAGGAGGGTGCAGTGTAACTGGTGAATTCAGCACACTGTCAGGTTTCTTGGATTGTCCTCTGCTGCTGAAGATATTGGTGCCTTTAGTTTGGCCCCAATATTCCTCTTCTGTCAAAGTGTGGACCTTACAGCCTAGCCGCATGGCTGGGCTGTGGGGAACGCCCACCTGACTACTCTTCCATAGACTTCCACAGCCCAGCAACACTAGGTTTGTAGGGCTAACCCTTCTGACAGAGGAGGGATATTGGTGCCAAAATTGATAGTAGCGGTCAGGAAAGCTGGTCACACTTCTAGCAGTATGTAATACCACACATCTGAGGACAGTCTTCAAGTGAATACATTCCACCCCATATTGTCTACTCTGCAGGGGTCTACCTTGGGCACTCTAATCCCTGCACCATCCTATATACAAGCCTTTCTTCTGACTCTTGGAATCTTTTCCTCATATCCCTCAAATTGCTGACAGTTTCAAACCCCACCTGGTATAATGCTCCTATCTGATGTTGTAGACTAACATTTGATAGCACTTAAAGAGGTATTCCCATGAACATAATTGTATGTATACTTCTACATTTTTGCTTTTAAGTAGTTAAAAGTTCTGCAGAGTTTGTTTTTTTTGGGGGGGGGGGGTTTTTTTTTTTTCTAATTTGTTGCCGATGCAGAAACTTTCTATGGTCTGGGACTTTTTAGGAACCCAACTATGATTTTCTTATTATAGCTGGGATATTGGCCAGAGACACTACATGTATCAGAAATATCCCAGCAACAATAGGGTCATCATGGCTGATTTTTCTGATGTTAGAAAGGTCCTGCATTCATGGTATGGTATCCAATCTAGACAAACACCTTCGACCACAAGATATTTAGAGAAAATATTTAAAATTATGAAAAAGTTTAATGACTTATGTTTGCAAAAGTTTTTACTGTTAATTTTAAAATTTCTAGATAATTAGAGATGAGCGAGTACTAAAAGCACGCAACCATAGGAATGAATGGAAGCGGCTGGCCACTTAACCCCCTGCATTCTGGCTGTGTTCATTCATTCCTATGGGTACTTGCTCATCTCTAATAACTGTGTATATGAGATGCCCCTTTAATGTTGTGCAATACTACAGGAGGTTATGGTGCTGTAAAACACTCGAGCTCAAACTGTGTATGATTCCTTCATAGATGGCTTAACTGGAAAACCTATTGACCATGGGACTATTTCTGATGGAAAGCTACTGCAGGTGAGACTATATATTAAACCACATAAGTATCCAGTCCTTTAACCAGACCAAGTGAGAATTTTGTGACTGGACTACCGGTGTCATGTTAGATTTTATTCTACTGGAGCCATTTGGGGAGTTCATTAACCCCTTAAGGACTTGTTTGTTTTTTGTGTTTTTCCCTACCCACTTTTTTTAGTATTAGTAGTATTACATCCTGGGTTGCTAAGGGGTTAAGATGGGAGTGCTGTACACCAGTCTTGGTGAAGCCCCTGGCTAGTCTAACAATGAGGCTCTGATCTCTTCACAGTTCAGATACGCTTCAGAATGGAAATCAACAGTCAGGATCTGGCATCGCTTTCCTATTTAACTCACCAGTTTTGTATGCCAATTTTAGTGAGTTAGTTGGGCTCAGACCTCTCCAACCCCATCCATATACAGTGAGAAGCAGGGCACAATGGGGAGTTAGCATGAAAAGTCCCTAAGCCAAGGATATACAGTATGAACTTCTATTCTACATCAGTTTCCTGGTACAGGGAGTTCTAAAATTTCTCCCCATTGTCAGTGGGTTATGATGCAGTGATGTGCAATCCAGGTTACCAGTGGCAGAATAAAGTGGATTCAGCAGGGAGTACACTGATATGATCAGGAATACTAGAGCTGGTGTGTTCCTTTTCTTGTGGAAATGACTTGCATAGTGCCAAAGCTATGGGCTGTAAAACATGTCAAATTCCCATTTCATAGACTAAAGTTTTGGTATCCTGATCTTTTCCTAAATGGAAGCAGCAGAACTTGCGTTCTGTTCACATCATGTTTATAATGTGTACCTCAAGATTGGATTCAGTCACTCCTAGGTTTTTGTGCTAACTGCTTTGACATATTGGGTACCATTGTAAAACTTGTTGGATGACGAAACCCTTTCAGTGAAAGGACCAATGTAAGACCCCTGAATAACGCCTTCGATCATAGGTTTTTAAAGAAACTTTAACTTCCATAAATTTCTTAAAGTAGACCCTTGAGACGTTGAAAGGAGATCATCCACTATATTCTTGCCCACCCTTAGACCTTGCACACTTCATTGCAAATCACAAGCAGAACTTGATATTCAACATCAGTGTTCAGGATGTCGCCTACAACTGTCCACATATGTCAATATCCTCACCTGACAATTAGTACTAAATAGTCCATAAATCAGACAAATTTAAGTTCTAGCCCATATAATGGTGTAAACAATAGGTGCAGAAGGTGACTGGATATGAAACTGAACCTTGTTCATTGTTGCTAAACTGAAGAGAAGACTCCTAACCAGCTAGGATATTGATTTCCTGAAGTTGGTGACTGCATTCTAAGGCCGAGTAACTCGCTGCTCATTTAGACACATGTCAGAGCGAGGAGCTTCAAGACAGATCCCATTTACTTCAATGGGTGCCGGCTTATGCGTGCTACACATTGAAATCAATGGGAGGCTTTATAACACATTGATTTCATTGTGTAGCGCGCGTAAGCCGGCACCCATTGAAGTAAATGGGATCTGTCTTGAAGCGCCTCACTGACACATGTCTAAATGAGAGGCATGTTACTCCGTGGGAACAGAGCCTAATAGTTGGCTTATTACTTTGTACATGGGTGACACACCAAAGTTGGTAACTGTCATTGCCCTTTCTCTTCCAGGATGCCGGCAAGGTCTGCAAGCAGTTTACAGAGCGAGAGCACGGTGATGTTCGTTTCTCATCTGTGGCTCTCGTGAAATCTTCATAACTTGTTTCTGTTCCAGATGAAGCTCCTTGTAGTTTGGTTACCAGTTACTGCCTTGTTTATCCTGTTAAATGTTTCACTAACTTACTGCTCCAGCAAGATATGGTCTAAAAGTGCTTTTCGACACGTGATCTTGGCTTTGTAGATATTTCTTGCTGTGATTTTGTGCTTTACAAAGTCTCACCTCTTTGCAAACAGCACTCGCTGCAACACATGCGCTGAATTAAAATGTTTGTTTTTGAGAACAAGGAGTTATCATTGTGTCACTGGGTTCAGCCAATGTAAGGGGATAATGCAGTGTCCTGTATGGATGGATATGAAAGCGGTCATTGGATGGGATTTGAGATTTACTATAAAGTGGTGAGATTAAGTAACATGGAATAAATGCTGTCAAATCCTAACCTGTTTTTAAAATGGCCATTAAAGGGGACCTTTCATCTCTGCATCTAATGAGTGCTGCTGCATCGATTTTGGCTCAATTGGAAACTCCTCTATTCTCTAGCTCCCACATGTTCAAGCAAGAAGTGCTTGATATGCTGGTTAGGTTCTGGTGGGCTGTGTCCTACAGGAGTAGGCAGAAGGATAGGAGTGAACACAAGCCCCATTAGATGCCACAGTCACTGGGTTTTCACTACAGATTACATTAGTCAGCTTTATAGTACAGCTGAAACCTCTGCAGATGGGTCACCACTGGTTCAGAAGCCAAGCCATTTCACTGCATCTAACAGATGTCATTCTGTGGCTCCGTACAACTGGCTATGTGGGGGAAATTGTACAGGTACAGTGTGGCTAAGCACCATGAAAATACTCTTGCAGTGTTAAAAAGAAAAAAATAAATCTCCCTGGCGTAACAAGTTCATGGTTTTAAACTTCATGTTCTTAAAAGGATTCTAGTAAAAAAAAAACAGGTTTCTAAACTAAAAGCACATAGAATAGCCTTCAGAAAGGCTATTCATATCTTACCTTTATGGTGCAGTTTTTTTTGTTTTGTTTTTTTCTCTCCTTTATGGTAACTGTGCTCAGGAAGGGTGTGTTCACCACACATGCTCAAAGCACAGCGATTGTCATCCATTTCAGTGCCACCTGTCTTTTTGAGTCTCTTCCTCTTACACAAGACCACCACAAAATAGCCAACAGAACATCTGACTGCATGTTCATCTGCATTTTTTTGTGGTGCTCTTGTGTAAGAATGCCCCCTCTGTTTTCTGAGCGCAGTTACCATAATGAGGAAAAATCAAATTGTGGCAGACTTTCAAAATAAAGGTAAGGCCCCATTCCCACAGAGTAACGCGCTGCTCATTTAAACACTTGTCTGAGCGTGGCGCTTCAAAACGGATCCCAGGGACATCAATGGGTGCCGGCTTACGTGCGCTACCCGATGAAATCAATGGGTTATTAAGCCTACCATTGATTTCAATGTGTAGCGCACGTAAGCCGGCACCCATTGAAGTCAATGGGATCTGTTTTGAAGCGCCACGCTCAGACAAGTGTTTATCTCTAAATGAGTGCATATTACTCCATGGGAACAGAGCCTTAGAGTTGAATAGCCTTCCTAAAAGCTATTCCTACATGGTTTTAATTTCAATTTTATTTTTTTTAAATGATCGAATTCCTTTAAAATTTGTAATTCTACTACATGGTAATAGACACCCTGTGGATCTAAATTATCCAATCCAGTTTCAATTTTGTATGAAGGCTTAAATGGAACTTTATTGCAAGGCAAACATAGTTCAATCTGCAGGCAGCAAGGTGGCTCCCTATACATCAAGGCATGGGGTTTCTAGAACTTGATAGCATGATCTGGTAATATAGTGAAGACAGTATGTCCATCAAAAAGAGGGACCTACCTGTAGACAGCATTTCAAGATCTTGGCAGGACATACATGGCCTAGTAGTAAATACCTGCACAGTGACATAGTACCCCTGACTCATGTCTTTGACCTCTCATAGCCAGTCCTTTTGGAGGGCTTGTGCTACTTTGGCTTTTTTTTTTTTTAAATTTATTATAAAGCTGATGCCCTTAAGTTTTGTTAAAAAGTAGCATTGATGTATAGGTAGCTACATGCTAAAAGGTGGCACTAGAGCATGTTGCTGGATTCTACAAAGGAAGGCTTATAGTTTAAGTATGCACACTACTACATACAGATGTATCCTGTGTGAGACAATTACACTGTACTGGAATGTCTTTGCATCTTCTATATAAATATGCAATGTGTAACTTTGGCCTAACATATTACAGGACCTTACACTGTATGAACCTCAGTTTGCCTCGCATTGATGATCTGCATGCCCTGGCGTTTCGGCAGCTCTCAAGCTGGCCTGCCGCTGAAATTGGTTCTTGCACTGCCTGGGATTGTTCCGGCATCTCAGCACTTTGCTGGGAAGCCATATAATGAGCGTGTTGCTGACGTTGATGATCCTCCTCAGCTGCGCTTAAGAACTCCTGGCCACCTTCATAGCTCTCCTTGTTTGCACAAATTAGATTCTCTTTTTGCAGGCATGTTAAAAATTGGCAAACTGCAAAATTTGGATTAAAGGTGTTTGCCCATATTTGTCATCAGTGCCTGGACCAGATCAGATAATATGCAAAGGTGTCTACACACTGGGTTAGTGTGTGTTTTACACAGAAAGATAACAGCCCTGTCTGAGATAAGGCTGCTGCAGGAGCAGTGTAATATAGTATGTGAACATAAATTCATAACAGTCGTGAAGCCATGTCACAGGGAAGGGTAGCAAGCTTGCAAATGAAACCTCACTGAAAATAAATATGGACCCTGGATGCCATATATATATGAAGCCATCATCATATGTGCATGAGGATATTATGATGGCTATCAATAATGGAGGGACATTAAAGGGGTTGTCCATGAGCAGATACTGATGGCCTAGCTTTTGGAATACATACAGTAAACTCCATAGCAAATCTTCAGCCATACTCAGATTTAAATAATCATTTACTACACATAGATTTCACAGATATGAGGGAAAAATCTGGTTTGTAAGCATACCAGCCTCTGATGTGTATGACCTTAGAGTAACTATGTGACCAGTAGGGACTCCTATATCTTGACGATAGCCCTATTGTGACTCCTTACAAAACGAGTGTAACAGGAGCTTTTAAGAAGTCATTTCGGAGTTAATGGGGATTTTCCTGTTGTATTTTTATTGGTCGGGTGTCACTGCAGTGCATGTTATACACACACACACACACATCCATTTCTTACATGTGGTGTTATATATTCATTGTCCACTGAGAGGCAGTATACTCAAAGTAAAGATTTCTCAATAACTACTTTGGGCAGACAAATAACTTAAAAATTATTTTATTCATCTTTTTTTTTCAATAGAAAGTTGAGTTCTACAAAATGAAAAATTAAATATTAAAAGATTTCACTGTAGAGGAGTAATAAAATATCTTCACAACTATAAAGACCACGTTCCTTAATAATACATTTTATTTATATAGCGCCAACATATTGTAGGGTTCAAGTACAGGCAAAATGAGACATTACAGAGTAATACACACAATAGGAGTGTGGGCCCTGGTTGCAAAAGCTTACAATCTATGAGGTAGAGGACGTGACACCAGAGGTAGCAGGGGTGGTATTGGAGGTAGCATTGCTTATACAGTGGTCCAGGCGGTTTTATGATAAAGTTATTTTCATTACAGGTATAAATAAAGCTGTATGAGCCTTCACCAGTCAGTTTCCTTTAAAGGTATCCTATCAGTCAGACACAATTTTTTGTAGGTACCACGTCGGAATAGACTTAAGAAAGGCTATTCTCCTACCTTTCATCGTCTTCTCCGCGCCCTTCGCCTACAATCCTGGTTCTTGTCGGTATGTAAATGAGTTCTTTCACAGCACTGAGGGCGGTCCCCAGCACTCAGACAGCACTGGGGGCGGTCCCCAGCACTCAGACAGCACTGGGGGCGGTCCCCAGTGCTCAGACAGCAGTGGGGGCGGCGCCAATGCTGCGAGAGAACTCTCTCCAGCGCTGCCTCCTCTTCTTCAGCAGCGTCATGTTCAGCCTCTTCTTCCGGCGGTGGCTTGTAACTTCTAGGCCTCGGGCCTTAGGCAGAGCAGACTGCGCATGCCCACAGGCCACGAGAAAATCGCCGCTTACAATATTGTGCAAGCGGCCATTTTCTTGTGGCCTGTGGGCATGCGCAGTCTGCTCTGCCCGAGGCCTAGAAGTTACAAGCCACTGCCGGAAGAAGAGGCTGAAGATGACGCTGCTGAAGAAGAGGAGGCGGCGCTGGAGAGAGTTCTCTCGCAGCATTGGGGCCGCCCCCAGTGCTGCGAAAGAACTCATTTACATACTGACAAGAACCGGGATTGTAGGCGAATGGCAGCACAGAGAGGACGACAAAAGGTAGGAGACAAATAGCCAATAGACAAATAGCCTTTCTTAAGGCTATTCCGGCGTGGTACCTACAAAAAATTGTGTCTGACCGATAGGATCCCTTTAGTGTGCAGGTGATGCCTTGACATATAAGTTTACAGTCTGGTAAGGCATCATGTCCCATGGGATAATTTTACAGAGCCTAACTGGAAGGATTTAGATTAGGAATTGTGATAGGCCTGTCTGAAAAGATGTGTCTTTAGTATGAGCTTGAGGCTGTAGAAATTGGGAGTTAGGGTCCATTCACACGGAGTAAACGCATGCTCATTTTGGCAAAATACATGAGTAAACATTGACTGCATTTGCTCCATGTGAATGGACCCTTAATCTGATTGTCCAGGATAGAGCATTCCACAGAATTGCTGCAACTCGGGAGAAGTCTTGGATGCAGAAGTGGGAGAGTAATAATAAAGGATGTTACTCTTAGGCTATTGTTGAAACAGAGCACGGGTTTAGGTGATCTCTACAGAAGTAATGTAGAGAGGTGCGGCATTGTGGAGAACTTTGTGAATGAGGGTGATAATGGTGATTGCATTGTCTAGTGTTTAGAAGAAGGTTGTTAAGCTGGACCTGCACATTGATGCGCAAACTCATTGCGTTTTTAAACTAATAAGGCCCCCAGACAACCCCTCTTTGTCTGATGGAGGGATTGTTCGTATGAATGATCCCACCACTGATCTGAGCTGTATCATAGGTGTCAAAAATCTAATGTGTAATCTCAGCTTTAAGGCCGGGTTCACATGCAGGTTTATCCTAACCATACCAGGGTTACAAGGTGTAAGTGTGTATTTGTATAGGGATACCATGCTTTACCCTGTAAGGCCTCATTCACATCTGCGTTTGGATTCCATTCTGGGGAGTCCACATGAGGACCCCCCCCCCCCCCCCCCCCGAACGGAATACTGAACGCAACTGCAAGCGGTGAACCAGTGAAAGCACACGGACCCCATAGACTATAATAGGTTCTGTGTGCTGGCCGCCAGATCTCCACAGGGATCATGCGGACAGGAAAGTAACCTAGTTCACAATCTACTTTCCTGTCTGCATGATTTATGCGGCAAGCACATGGACCCCATTATAGTCTATGGGCTCCATGTGCTTTTACTGCACACCGCTTGCAGTTGCGTTCGGTATTCCGTTCAGGGGGTCCCCAAGAAAAAAAGTTTTTTTCAGCTCACCCTTCTTGCAGACATGCCATGAGGAAGGGATGTAACGTGTAGCAGTCAGATTTATGCACCTGTACTAACTACTGATGGTTACCATATGAACTTTTTTTTAATGGATATCGAATAAAGGTTATATTTTATACATCAACTGGTTCGTGCTGGAGTTTTTTCCTGAAGTCTTTGTATAATATTCGGAGACCCAGGGGGAGAAAAACATTAAACATTAAAAAAAAAACTGTTACTCACCTATCTCCCGGCTCCGCTGAAGTCCTCCGCTGTCGGCCTCCGCTGTAGTCCATCTTCAATGACGTCAGACGTCACATGACCCGGGACGCAGGCTGGGGTCATGAGACGTCAGACAACTAGGCCTGAAGCCTGCCCGGATTGTGAAGAGGTAAGTAACAGTGTTTTTATGGGGTTTTTTTACCTCTCCTGGGCCTCCGGTCATGATAGTGTTTGTGGGGCCTGCGGTGTCACTTACCGATCCCGGCCCTGCAAGGATCGGTAAGTAAATAGGGCTCGTTTTACTCCAGCCGGTAACGGCATATTAAGGGAAAAAAAAAAAAAAACGCAGCGGCCCTGTGGCAGCTTCCTCTGCTGCTACGGTGGTAGTTACGACACTGTACACACACACACACACACACACACACACACATATATATATATATATATATATATATATATATATATATATATCTGTATATATATACCTGTATATAGTGAGTAATAGTAAATGCTATGGTGTATAGAACATTAACCTACACCAATGACTGATGGTTAAAGCTCCATGTCTGTCCTTTATGTATATAGTGGAGGACTGTACAACCTGTATTATATAGGAGAATAAGACGTCATAGGTTACACTCAACTTTGTAAACCTACAAAGATCTTACGAAAAAGATGGACTTTGTAATGTAGAACTGGAGAGGAAGCACAAGACATGACTGCACTGATATTTTAGGGTCCTTACGCTAACCACTAAAAATGTCTGTATTTTCCCAGTGAGCAGCTCTTATTTTAACCATAACAGGTGGAGAGCTGAGCACATCCAGGGCTAGGACTGGAGCAGACAGGTGGCCCCCTAGAGCTGCAGCTGCCCTGTCATGTTATGATGACTCTCTGGACTGAAGAGAGGTCACACCAGTCATATTTTTACCGCTGCACGACTCCATCTATGTCATTCTTAAGCCCTTACACACAACCCACTCCAGGAGGTCAGATGTATAGTGAAGGTTCACCTTGGGCGAACACATATATCAGGGAAATGCATATAGCGCAGTCCTGTCATATGTCTATTATTAGAATAGCTCTGATATAACCTGTATTCTGCTAATGGACTTGCAGTAGGGGCCTTACTTTTTTTTTTTAATAGGCCGTTACCAGCTGGAGTAACTCCATCCGATAACAAGCCCTATTTACTTACCGATCCTGGCAGTGACGCTGCAGGCCGCACAAACACTATTATTATACTCTGAGGTCTTTTCAGACCCCCAAGTATAATGATTGGAGGCCCAGGAGAGGTAAGGGAACATAAAAAACACTGTTACTTACCTCTCCGGGCGCCAGACACGCTTCATCCGAGGTCATGTGACATCCCGGACGTCATTGAAGATGGTCAACACTACCAAGGAGTGCAGCGGAGCCAGGGATAGGTAAGTAACAGTGTTTTTTATGTTGGTACCCCCTTCGTTCCCCATTTATTATACTCTGGGATCTGAAAAGACCCCAGAGTATAATAATTGTTCATGGGTGTCCACTATGGGGCATAATAGTGTGTGCAGGGGCCACTATGCGGCATAGTACTGTGTGCAGGGGCCACTATGGGGCATAATACTGTGTGCAGGGGCCACTATGGGGCATAATACTGTCAGGGGGGGGAGGGAGGCCATGTCAAAAGTTCGCCATGGGGCTCTGAAATTCCTAGTTACACCACTGTACATGTCGTACCATTAGCTTCATGGTAAGCACATACCCAATGAGTCTATTGAAGTCACCGCTGGCAGCTTATACACAACAAACAGCATAGGACTTATGGGTCATCTGCAGGGGTGAACCTGCCCTTTTCGCCGCCCAAGGCGGATGACAGAAAGCGGCCCCCCCCCCCGCGAGGAGGGGGCGGAGAGGAGGGGCGGGGCTTAGCGGCATTCGCAGGCAGAGAGCAGGCAGGGAGAGGACCTGCTCTCTGCCTGAGCGTGAAGAGAGGCCGTTGGATCAGTGCTGCTCCAGCGGCCTCCCCAATCCACCGATCGGTGCTAAGCCAGTCCAGGACATGGGAGGTGCGGCGCTGGTCATCTGCACAGGATCATGGAGGAATGAAGAGGCGAGCAGTGTGGTTTGTTATAGGATCTGTGGTTTGCCTCTTCTCCTGTTTTACTAAATACTTGTGTTCCTCATGAAGTTATAATTCTGGAGCAAAATGTCTAATAATTCTGCATTGCATCTTTTATTATTCTACCGAGGAATTCATGACTAAATTGAGAACTAGGTGTTATCACTTCTCCAGATCAAAGGAGTGTATAATGTTTCCTTAATGATTCCTACACGGTATTATCCCCCTAAGTTCCCCCTCGCAGTATGATACTTACTTTGTACCCTACACAGTACAATGCCCCCTTAGTGTCCCGCACATAGAATAATGTCCCCTAATTGGCTTTCACATAGTATAATGCCCCCTCACCCTCCCTCCCAATAAAATGCTCCCTCAGTTATGCCCCACACAGTACAATGGCCCAAGATACGAGTTCAAATTGGGACTTGCCCACTGCCATATGGCCTGTTGCATATGATGTGCACCATTTAGTAGAGATAGCATATGCACCTGACGCCAAAATGTATATTTGTATATTTAGTGCATTTAGGTTCCACCACTTCACATTAGGAAACACCCACTTTAGGGTGAGGTTTTGATAAGTGCCACCTATTTCAAGACAAAACAAGCCAAATTTGCTGGGATTGTTTCTGAAAATTATGACAAAGTCAAAATTTTGGACTATTGTCATGTATGTGTCTGTTATATAAAAAGACACCGGTATAATATTTGGCACATGGTAGGTGAAGCGGACTGGTAATGGTTCTGTGTTGGGGCCCTGCACCTGAAAGCTACACCTGTGCACCTGTTACATAGTAAAAAGTTATTAGGAGATGAGTCCCTGACACAACACTGGTAATAGTTACTATATAGTAGTATCATCATGTATTATAGTAGTCTCATGTAGTAATGAGGCCTTCAGCATACAGAAGTGAATACATACTTGTACGATGACCAATGTTCCACAATAACACGGTCCGGCTGACTTTGATGAATGGGATAGTAACCTGACAGATGTGTGTAGTTAAGTGCATGGAAAATATACGGCAGTCATTTCACCAGTAAGTTTAGAAAAGTTTATATCCATTTTGCTAGACGTGGATTATGTTCTCATATTATGTTACACATGTCAAGTTAACGGTGTTTAATTCTAATTATTATATTATTACACATCATTTTAACCCCTTCCCGATCAAGACATTTTTTGTTTTTGCATGTTTGTTCTTAGCTCCCTGGCTTAACTTTCTTATGTCCCTGTTTATAGAACCAAACTAGACCTTTTTTTGTGGAACAAGTTGTATTCCATAATGGCTCCATTTAATATTCTGTATTATGTGTGGGTTAGCTGGAAACTGGGACCATTAGATCATTTATACCATAGACTAAGGTAAAATTCTTGTATTACTATTAGTAAGTCAGGAGGGGACTCAACAGTAAGTCAAAGAATAATGTGAAGACTGATAGTAGAGGGCAACTTCTTATCATGTCTTACCACTAATTGGAGCAAGCTCTGAAAAGCAAAAGAATATACTGTATATAAGAGCATGGTGGCTCAGTGGTTAGCACTGCAGCCTTGTAGCACTGGAGTCCCGGGTTCAAGCCTTACCTAGGACAACATCTGCAAGGAGTTTGTATGTTCTCTCCTTGTTTGCGTGGGTTTCCTCCGGGTACTCTGGTTTCCTCACAAACACATACTGATAGGAATGTAGATTGTGAGCGCTATATGGGACAGTGACTGACAATGTCTGTAAAGTCCTGTAGAATATGATGGAGCTATATGATTAATATATGAGAGGGTCCATATATGGCCCTTGACCATACTACAGAACACACTTAAGAATGGTGTGATGAAGAGGCAGCAGTGAGTAGAGATGAGCGAATAGTTAACGAAACTCTAGTTTTGAATACCTCGCTCCATAGGAATGAATGGAAGCGGCTGGCGCTTAACCCCTTGGTGATCCATTCATTCATATGGGAGTGAGGTATTCGAAACTAGAGTTTCGAATACTATTCACTCATCTCTAGCAGTGAACTTTAAATAAACTTTTCGCCAACAGGGAACGCAATACTTGGTGCTTTCAATGCAGGGCACGCAGCTTAGTGGTCACAGTGTAATAGAGATACAAGTTTTGATGGTTACAGTCACAAACAGATACAAGGCTTGCCAGGTACACAGTCTCTTACAAGCATAGACCTTAATGGTGACAGTTCACAGGTGGACACCTGGTGTAATGGGTACATTCTCTAAATCCAAGGTCCCAGACCACTTTCTATGATGCAGAGATACTTCTAGTTAGGCTGGGCCAAGTTGTGAAAATGCTGCAGTTTGGCGTTTTACAGTACTTGCAAAGTAGATCGGAGTCTGGCTAATCCCATCCATACATTGCAGAGAAATATACTCAGCGGAAATGCTGCGATTTCAAATACCGTCATAAATTTTTCTATATTGCAGCATGTCATTTATACCTACAGAAATGCTGGCATTTTCTGTATAGGTATAATAATGGCAGAAAGTCAACAGAGGAAAAAAACGTGTTGTGTTTCTGCAGCGGTGTTTTCTACAGTACCTGTACGGAGCCCTTGTGACGCCACACTTCAGCATTCACACCCATGACCAGACATCTGTGTAGCCCACATATAAGGGGTATATAATATAACAAGCAGCAATCTGTTATGCTGCTTCCATATTGGGTGGGCTAAAGTAAAACATACATTATACACCCAAGTGTATTTCCATGATTAATCCGTATGCCATCCATGTCCGTTCCATGACTCATCCTTTTTTTTTGGTTATCAATGCTGAGCTGAATGTTGTATTTCGGTGATCCCCTAGCTAGTTGCAGGATCATTTTTGCTATGCCTACTGTATATATAAATACATGAAAATGAGGTTCATGGTGAGCATTGTGATCAAATTGTGCCGGTAACATGGCAACCTTGTGTTTTTGTGTATTTGCATTTCTATTGCAGTTATGGCAACCTTGCACCTGCACATATAGTTCATATTGTTTGGCAGTGCCGACTATTTTTGTGTTCTTGTTGCATTTCATACTTGGTATACACTTACTATATACATAGTTACATAGTAGATGAGGTTGGACAAAGACATTAGTCCATCAAGTCCAACTAATAACCCTACAATCCCTGCAGTGTTGATCCAGAGGAAGGCAAAAACCCCATGAGGCTCATGCCAATTGCCCTATTTCAGGGGAAAAAATTCCTTCCCGACTCCAAATCTGGCAGTCAGTATAAAACCCTGGATCGACGTGTCCTTAAAATCTAGAGTCCATAACCTGTTATATTGTTCTCTTAATGAAAGTCATCCAGGCCCTTTGTGAACTTGTTTAATGAATCCGCCATCACCACTTCCTGGGGCAGAGACTTCCAGAGCCTCGCTGTTCTTATTGTGAAGAATCCCCTTCTAGGTTTCTGGTGAAACCTTTCTCTCCTCCAGACATAGAACATGTCCTCTTGTCACTGTCACTGGCCTAGGAGTAAAAATATCCTTAGAAAGTTCTTTATATTGTCCCTTCATGTATTTGTACATTGTTATTAGATCTCCCCGTAGACGTCTTTTCTCTAAACTGAATAACCCCAAGTTTGTTAATCTATCGTTGTGCTCCAATTGCGCACAATATTCTAAGTGTGGCCGTACCAGTGATTTGTATAGAGGCATAACTATGTCCTTGTCATGAGAATCTAGACCTCTTTTGATGCATCCCATAACTTTATTTGCCTTGGCAGCAGCTGCCTGACACTGGTCACTAAAGGTAAGCTTGCTGTCCACCAAAATCCCTAAGTCTTTTTCATTGGCAGTCTTACCCAGTAATTTACTATTTAGTACATAGTCATAAATTTTATTACGTCGACCAAAGTGCATTACCTTACATTTGTCAACATTAAACTTCATTTGCCAAGTCTCCGCCCATGCTTCCAGTTTCCTTAGATCCCCTTGTAATATTCTACAATCCTCCTCATTATTGATTACCTTACAAAGTTTAGTATCATCTGCAAATATGGACACCCTGCTTTGTAAACCCTCTACCAGGTCATTAATAAAGATATTAAACAAGAGAGGACCTAATACTGACCCCTGCGGCACCCCACTGGTGACTGTGACCCTGTCTGAATATTTACCATTAACAAGTACCCTCTGTTTCCTATCATTGAGCCAGTTGCTAACCCAATTGCATATGTTTTCCCCCAGTCCCAACATTCTCAACAATCATACTGCATTACCCATGTCCAGATACGCCACGTCTACTGCATTACCCATGTCCAGGTACACCACGTCTACTGCATTACCCATGTCCAGATATGCTACGTCTACTGCATTACCCATGTCCAGATACACCACGTCTACTGCATCACCCATGTCCAGATACGCCACGTCTACTGCATTACCCATGTCCAGATACACCACGTCCACTGCATTACCCATATCCGGATACACCACGTCTACTGCATTACCCATGTCCAGATACACCACGTCTACTGCATTACCCATGTCCAGATATGCCACGTCTACTGCATTACCCATGTCCAGATACACCACGTCCACTGCATTACCCATATCCGGATACACCACGTCTACTGCATTACCCATGTCCAGATATGCCACGTCTACTGCATTACCCATGTCCAGATACACCACGTCTACTGCATCACCCATGTCCAGGTACACCACGTCCACTGTATTACCCATGTCCAGGTACACCACGTCCACTGCATTACCCATGTCCAGGTACACCACGTCTACTGCATTACCCATACATCCGAATATACATAAGATTATGATTGGGGATAATGTAATGGCTGACTACTTCTTAACCACTGTTTCGCTTACTATTGAAATATTGAATATTATATGCTATACTATGGAACAGAATAAAATCAGCCATTTCATCCAACCTTTATGTTGTGAGTATATAAGCAATTGAAAGAGGGACTTTCTCCTGAACAGTCAGTGCTGTTAATTTTGGTGCCTAATATGATAATTAGGCTCTGTACCATCAAGTGGGTGGTCTCAGGGAGGCACAGGCGAGGGGGGGTGATTCTGAGCTGTGACACTACCCCTCTCTGATTGGTTAGTGTTAGATCTCAGCATCAAACCCCATTGGGGTTTCTGGGCTGAGATCGCCAACTATAGAGAGTCTTCATATTGGGAACCAAAGCTAATCAAACAGATTGCTCAAGAATGGTGGGAACTAGAGAAAAAATTCCAACTGCGTTCAAATCAGTAGAGCGGCGCCTGTTAAAGGAGGCAAAGAGTTAAAGGCTCTTCTTCTCACTTCCTGTATTTCCCCCCTCCCCCTTCCTGAGGTATCACAATACTTATGTAGATCAGATAATATGCACATGTTTATAGAGAATGGACTCAGTATTATCTGTGTGTTTACATGGAGAGATAACAGACTCAGCTTTATCAGCAAACTGCAATTATCTGAGCTGATTGTCCGGCTGGCATTGAGTAAGTGACGTCACTTGACCTATCTCACAGGTCCGAGGTGATAGCAACTCTGTGTAATCAATGGGAAGAATAGGTTCACATAGCAGGCAAACAAAGCAGCATTTACTGTCTAAAGCAATATACTTAGGAAAAGTCTTCAATTTACATAAGCTACCAGTATAGATAGGATCATTAAGATGGGTGTCAACTGGACAATAATGATACCTAAGGGAGCCTTCACACGGAGTAAACGCTCCGCTTATTCTGAACGTAAACTGATACAGAATGAGTGGCGTTAAAACAGATCCCATTGATTTCTATGGGTGCCGGCATACGTGCTCTACCCATTGAAATCAATGGGAGGCCTTTTTACCTATTGCTTTCAGTGTGATACACGGAGCGTTGACTCCGTGTGAAGGCTCCCTATGATACTAACTACCTACCTGCTCCCACCTACCTCTATACAAACATGGATCTCTTTTGAGTCCCTATTACAACTCCATATGAAACAAGCAATAGAAAATCCCCTTCAGACTGACCGGAATACATTTCCTAGGAACGCAACCAGACACCTTAATCAGGGTGCATGAGCAGGGCTATCTGTCCATCATCTGGTCCTCCGGCTCTGTACAATGTGGAGCATTTCGCTAATTAATGTAAATGTTACGGAGGAGGAAGCAGCTGCGGGAGTTTCGCTGCCAATAATTTTTGGGAACATTTCTCTAGTATAAATTAAGTATATGGACACATGTGGAAAGATTGATACCTATTTATAAGACAGCTTTTGCTTTTACCACACACAGCTATCTTTCCTGTACGGCACATTAGGGACTTTATACACACACAGTTTAGCTTCATGAGTTGGTTAGTTATTGCGCTAAGGTTCTCCATGTCACCATGTGGATGGAGGCAAGGAAGGAAATCCCAAACATCAGTCATCTTGTGTCATTTTTCTCCTATCTAGCCAATAGCCTTAAAATATGTATATATGGTATGACCCCAATGTTAAGGTCAAATAGCCATAATCTACAGCATTTGTAATACACAGATACATATTTAAGAGAAAATGTGTTATATTCTTCAAATGTACTTGGTTAATGGTAGTTTGTCACCAGACCCCAGCATATAATCCCCACCCTGCAGATAGATAGGTTATGCTCACCAGACCCCAGCATATCATCCCCGCCCTGCAGATAGATAGGTTATGCTCACCAGAACCCAGCAGCATATCAACCTGGCCCTGCAGATAGATAGGTTATGCTCACCAGAACCCAGCATATCAACCTGGTCCTGCAGATAGATAGGTTATGGTCATCAGAATGTAGTATATCACCCCCACCCTGCAGATAGATAGGTTATGGTCACCAGACCCCAGCATATCATCCGTGCCCTGTAGATAGATAGGTTATGTTCACCAGAACCCAGCATATCAACCCCGCCCTGCAGATAGGTTATGGTCACCAGACCCCAGCATATAAACCCCATTCTACAGATAGATAGGTTATGGCCACTTTACCCCAGCATATCAACTCGGCCTTGCAGATAGTTAGGTTATGGTCACCAGACCCCAGCATATGAACCCCACCCTGCAGATAGATAGGTTATGGTCACCAGACCCCAGCATATCAACCCGGCCCTGCAGATAGATAGGTTATGGTCACCAGACCCCAGCATATCATCCCCGCCCTGCAGATAGATAGGTTATGGTCACTAGATGCCAGCATATCATCACTGCCCTGCAGATAGATGTTATATTCACCAGAACCCAGAATATCATCTCCACCCTGCAGATAGATAGGTTACGGTCACCAGACCCCAGCATATAATCCCCGCCCTGCAGATAGATAGGTTATGGTCACCAGACTGCAGCATATCAACCCAGCCCTGCAGATAGATAGGTTATGGTCACCAGACCCCAGCATATCAACCCAGCCCTGCAGATAGATAGGTTATGGTCACCAGACCCCAGCATATCATCCCCGCCCTGCAGATAGATAGGTTATGGTCACTAGATGCCAGCATATCATCACCGCCCTGCAGATAGATAGGTTATATTCACCAGAACCCAGAATATCATCTCCACCCTGCAGATAGATAGGTTTACGGTCACCAGACCCCAGCATATAATCCCCGCCCTGCAGATAGATAGGTTATGGTCACCAGACTGCAGCATATCAACCCAGCCCTGCAGATAGATAGGTTATGGTCACCAGACCCCAGCATATCAACCCGGCCCTGCAGATAGATAGGTTATGGTCACCAGACCCCAGCATATCATCCCCGCCCTGCATATAGATAGGTTATGGTCACTAGATGCCAGCATATCATCAGCACCCTGCAGATAGATAGGTTATATTCACCAGAACCCAGAATATCATCTCCACCCTGCAGACAGATAGGTTACGGTCACCAGACCCCAGCATATAATCCCCGCCCTGCAGATAGATAGGTTATGGTCACCAGACTGCAGCATATCAACCCAGCCCTGCAGATAGATAGGTTATGTTCACCAGACCCCAGCATATCAACCCAGCCCTGCAGATAGATAGGTTATGTTCACCAGAACCAGCATATCACCCCAGCCCTTCAGATAGATAGGTTATGGTCACCAGATACTGCATATCATACCCGCCCTGCAGATACATAGGGTCACCTCAATCAAACCGTGTTTTCCCCTCGGTATTGGAGCCTCTGTTGCCAAGATATTGCCATATTTGTCAATATTCAAATTAACTCTTTGAAACAATAAAGATTGCCATTGCTCCAAAGAGGTATTCACCAATGTCCTCATTGCGCCAAAAAGCGGATTTGCATAGTGACAAAAAAAGAAAAAATCTTCCTCACAGCACTTTTCACTTTTCTCTGCTGACTTTCTGCTTCAATTATACCTACAGGGAAACTGCCAGCATTTTCGTAAGTATAATTGACATGCTGCGATTTCCATTTCTTGGTGGTGAGGGAAGAATACTGGCCAGATCTTGGTATTTTTAAATGTTGTGAATTATATATATATTTTTTTTCTTGTATAAGTAATAGCTCATCTTTCAGTGTAAGGCCTAAAGTATTAAACTCCAAATGTTGTATCTCAAAGTACTTGGCACTTACAAGTGTTGAAGAATCCCTATATTAATGAATACATGTGAACACAAACATTAGCTCAAGAAGATGGATCAGTAATGGAGATGAATGGACTGGGATGAAAGCCAATGCGATGGGGGGTGATATATGATTAAGGTTAAGGCCATAAACACACTAAAGAATTTTTGTTAATAACTTAAGCTTTGTTTTACGCCCGACACTCACCAGAGGATTTACTTTGTACTGACCTCCTTTTCCACTTACACAGCTAACTACCAATTTATGACTCCTTCGTATCTCTACTTACTATACTCCGATTATCCGAGTGTTACAAACACTTAATAAATTTTACAAAATCCATCACATAGTTGAAATCTATAGTCTAAGACAATCCAAATATTTATTTAAACATGAAATAATGTAGAATTGGCAGCGGATCAATCTTTTTATTTATTTTCTTCCCCTGAAGCTCTAGCAGATGTGGACAAGTTGTTAACTGGGTTAGTTATGTTTAATATGGATCCATTAAACATAAAATATAACAGCACGGTACGCCTGCCATGGATTACATTGCAAATAACAAAAAGATAAATGACATCCCCAGAAGCAGATTCCTCTGCCTAATTATTTACAGTATTTCCAGTCATGTACAGTAAAGATATTGTGGAAAAGACTATCATGTGATGGAAACTAGACCGAAAGGCAGACTACTTACTAAGTGTGTCATAAATATAGGCCGGGGTAAATGCATTGGGGTATTATGGAAGTGGAAAGAAATAAAGTGTGAGTGCATACCCTTTAATGATACAATAAATAATTTAATAAATAGAGTAGATTCTATATTATGAATAAGAATATGACAACTCCAAAATCTATCTATCTATCTATCTATCTATCTATCTATCTATCTATCTCCTATCTATCTATCTATCTATCTATCTATCTATCTATCTATCTCCTATCTATCTATCTATCTATCTATCTATCTGTCCATCTATGTATCTATCTATCTATCTATCTATCTATCTCCTATCTATCTATCTATCTATCTATCTATCTATCTATCTATCTATGTATCTATCTCCTATCTATCTATCTATCTATCTATCTATCTATCTATCTATCTCCTATCTATCTATCTATCTATCTATCTATCTATCTATCTCCTATCTATCTATCTATCTATCTATCTATCTATCTATCTATCTATCTCCTATCTATCTATCTATCTATCTATCTATCTATCTATCTATCTCCTATCTATCTATCTATCTATCTATCTATCTATCTATCTATGTATCTATCTCCTATCTATCTATCTATCTATCTATCTATCTCCTATCTATCTATCTATCTATCTATCTATCTATCTATCTATCTATCTATCTATACTACCGTATTTTTCGGACTATAAGACGCACTTTTTTCCCCAAAATTTCGGAGGAAAATGAGGGTGCATCTTATAGTCTGAATGTGGGTGGAGGAGTAGGTTTGCAGCATGGCCGTGCTACTGCCACCTCTGGTTTTCTTCAGCGGCAGGAGCGTGACAATCTGCAGGCCCCGGCAGCTAAAACACTTCCCGGCATCCGCCGGTCTATTACAGCAGATGCCGGGGACTGTCTTAGCTGCCGGGGCCTGCAGATTGCCGCGCTACTGCAGCTGAAGAAAACCAGCGGTGGCAGTAGCGAGGCCATGCTGTAAATCCGCTCCTCCTCCACAGGTCCCGGCAGTCGGTTAGCCCCGGGGCCGGTCCCCACCGGCCCCATACCTTTAGTGATGCAGGCCGGCTCCTGCACGGCGAGGCCGCAGGAGCCGACCTGTTCCGATGACAGCTGGGAGCCTAATGAAGGCTCCCAGGCCTGTCATAGATATATATTACTATCGCGGCTGGTCTATGACCCTCCGCGATAGTAATGTATAGAATCTCCCATAGACGGCAATACACTTGTATTGCCGTCTATGGGACTTGCAATCAAATGATTGCAGGTTCAAGCCCCCTAGGCGGGGGATAATAAAATAGTAAAAAAAAAAAAAAAAACCCACAAAAAAAATATTATAAAAAATAAAATAAATAAAAGTTCACCTCCTTTCCCTAGAATACATATAAAGGTATAACATTACTGTGAAACATACACATTAGGTATCCCTGTGTCTGAAAATGCCCGGTCTACTAATATTTTTATGTACAGTGAACGTCAAAATCAAAAGTGCTAAACTGCCGGGTTTTTCTCTCTGTTTTGCCTCTGAATTAAATAAAAGGTGATCTAAGCAATAAACATTTCCCAAAATGGTATATCTAAAAAGTACAGCTGGCCCCACAAAAAAAAACGCCCTATACATCCCCGTACAGCTGCAGGGTCACCTGTCAATGTGGCCTTGCAGCTGTTCCAAAACTACAACTTCCATATATTAAATATTTTACCATTTTTTGCCTGAAAAATTTTTTTCCCTATTTTTCTCCTCTAAAACCTGGGTGCGTCTTATAGTCCGAAAAATACGGTATATCTATCTATTTATGTACAGTTGGAGGTAAAACTAAGAGTGCATTCACATCTTCATCAGAAGGATGGATCTATCATCTTATGGACACAGACAGATTCCCGTGAACTGTTATAATGGGGCCCATTCAGTATCCATAATTTTGTACATCACTTTCCCGGATGATAAAGTCCTGCATTTAGAACTTTTCATCCTTGATTTTCGTTGGATTCTGCAATGGGGCTCCTAACAGAACTACTGATACAAATACTGATACAACTACTGATACAAATCCCACCCCATGTATGAGACCTTGATGGCACTTGGCAGCACTGTAAATGACCGTCTGCTTCACCCCAAGTGTGAGAAGGAGCTATCACAAGTCCTTCCTTCCAACCGCGACCAGGCTGTATAATCTACATCAGACCAAGCGAAGATCACTCCGCACAGAGAACTAATGATTATGACTATGAAGTCTTCCTTCTTTCTTCTTCTGTTCCTTAGCTGCTATGGACTCCTAGTATATCTTCTCTTCTCAGCATATGTGTGCCTACGTCTGTAATATATTACTGTGTATTATCCTGTATCTGTATTACTAGGCTGCTGTAACATGCTGAAATTTCCCCACTGTGGAACTATTAAAGGATTATCTTATACAGATACTACTAGATAGATTTCTGCATTACTCCCTGCAAATGTGTTTCACTTCATGAATATTTCTGGGATGCCTTCCGTGCATATTCTTCTGTAGGTCATACCACAACAGGTCTTTTGCTGTTACTATTACATTCTTCCTCACCTCTTTCAGGATTTCGCATTGTGCTTACAGTAATAGCAACAGGACACCTACTTCTATGAAGAGCAGTAGTCCTGAATTTTCAACATTTGTAGGTAACTTGTCTCACTGCGGATTCCTGTGCATCCAAGTCTTTAGAAATGTATTTGAGGCTTTTTCCCAGGTCTTGTATTCCTATAACATGTCTTATGAATGTTGATATCCTTGAAGCATGGTTCACACTAACCAATCGTTCTTGAAATGATCAGGAATGTCAGTAACCAGGTTTTGTGTGCTTTTATTTAGTGGACAAAGCACCTGTAGAAACCACACTTTCACTCGCAACTCATTAATCCAGAAGTTCACTTTAGTTTTTTTTTCCCTCCATTGTGGATATTTATTCAGTGCATGGAAGACATGAACAGTACAACTATGTATTATTAATTTTGTTAGATTATATGTCTGTAATACTTGAGGCTAAACTATGATTTTAGATGCAGCTCTTGTTTTTCACTCCTACCCTGCCATATCTGAAGTAATGCAAGTGCAAGGGGTTGCACTGGGACACTAAGCATACTGCAGCCTCAATTTATGTCTCATTGTGACCTCATTCATCTGCATCACTTCAAGCCCCTGTCTTATTGTAACTTATTGGAATAACAATCAGACTATATTTATTAGTATTCGTTGCTCATTAAGGTCATTTTGAAGGGTTCAATCACTTTTTTTGCAACTCTATTGGGGAGATTGATGAAGAGTGGCATTGACAACGTCAGTCTTCATAATCCCATCACCAGGGTAGGTTGTGCCAAAGATAAGGCACCTGGAAATCTACGCCAGCTCATAACCAATGGCGCCACTCCCTTTTTAAGAAAGTGGTGAGAAAACTTTTTTTTTTTCTCAATAAAATATTTCTGCAAAAAAAATTGCGTTTCTATGTATTGTATACCAGATAACTGGTGAACAATGCAGAGTAAATTAGCCCTCATTTATCCATTTATCTATCTATCTATCTATCGGTCTGTCGTCCTCCTATGTGCATGAAAGGCTTTGCAATTGCACATCATCAGGACACACCACATACTAAAATGTTGCACTGAATCCAAATAGCTAATTTTAGTTGTCACCCAGTGTACTGACTATATAACCTTACTCCAAGTCCAGCCTGAAGAACTCAGTGAAGAACTCAGTGAGAAGATCAAAGAGGGCACCTGCTGGAGCATTGACAAGTAAGGAACAAGACTGGTCAGACTGTGTTGTGCTCATCAAAGAGACTGAGTACAATATGCCCCTCTTTAAGACTGTCAATATGAACCTGTTCAGAAACTTAGAATAAGCAATTGTGAGTCAATTTCTTCTCCTGTGGTGCAAATGAAAGTGACAACAGGTTGTAACATCTTTGCCCGTCCGGGCTTTGGCGTCATCATCCGGCCACATGCTGCGGCGCAGTAGATGTGTTCGGTTGTGATTTATTCCGTTGGTTTCTTCCTGCACTGTCTGAACGCCAATCTCCTTCAGCTTCAGTTTTCTCTGCTCCTCTAATGGTTAATCTGGCCTTGCCCTGTGATTGACAGCCTGCCTTCCTGTCAACTCCAGGGGCAGGTTCTTCCTCCCTTTTAGCCTTGGCTCTCATTCACACCAGTGTTTGCTATTGCCTTGCGCCTACCTGCTCCTTACTGTCACTATTTTTGCTTGCATTCTAATCCTTGACCTCTGGCTTTCTCTACTGACTATTCTTTGGACTCTGATTTGGCACTGCATCACTCGACTGTTTACTGACCCTTGGCTAGCTGACCTCTGTTGTTGTCCGTCTTGTCTGCATTTTGTGTCTCACATATACAGGAAGGGAACGTCTTCGTGGTTGCCGCCTATTACGTAGGATAGGGCCTGGCAATAGGAAGGGACAGTAAGACAACCCCCAAAAAGGGAATTATTTTGCTGGTGGTGACTACAGACAATTATTCTTTCCTTATCCTTTCTGACTGATTCTTCTCTAGTTTTATGTTTTGCTGGTAGCATGAGGCAATACTTGCACACCATTCAGATTGCACAGATAGGCCAGTTCCTCCAGGATGGTATATCCATACGTGCTGTTGCAGGAAGTTTTTGCTGTGTCCCAACACAGCCTAAAGAGCATAGAGCAGATACCAGGACATGGGCTATCACATGAAGAGAGATGGACATGACCGTATAAGGGTATCAACCAGGAGCTGAACTGGTATCTGCTTCTTTGTATAAGGAAGAAGAGAAGGAGCACTGCCAAAGTCCTAGAAAATGATCTCCATGAGACTACTAGTGTACATGTTCCTGACTAAACTGTGAGGATCAGACTCCACAAGGGCCTGAACGTCTATAGTGGGACCTAAGCTTCACAGCCTAGCACCAAGCAGATCGATTAGTATTCACTAGAGTTCACCCAAATTGGCAGGTTCCTCATGGGCACCTCATTCTCAAGGTTGTTCTGAGCACATATGACAGACATGAAAGAGTCTGGAGGAACCATGGTGAATATTATGCTGCCTGCATCATCATCCAGCATGACTGGTTTCGCAGTGGCTCAGTGATGGTCTGGAGAGGTATATATCGTTGACATGATAGCCAGTGTTACCCTTATTGCTATTAGGTACCGGGATGAGATCTTTACAGCTACTGCCATACCCTACGCTGGAACAGTTAGCCCTGGACTCCTGCCCAGCCTCATAGTTCATGGACGACCTAGTCATTGATGCCATTGACTGACTCTCACATTCTCCAGACCTGAATTCAATTGAGAACCTTTGGACCTTATGAATGGGTACACCTGACACCGCCAACTAGCACCACCTTCTGTACAGGAGCTCTCTGATGCCCCTGATCCGGGTCTCGGAGGAGATCCTCCAAAACATCATCTGTTGTCTCATCTGAAGTTTTCCCAGATATAGTTGGGGGAGCATTTAGGTGCCATACATACTAATCGATGATTAACATTTCTGGTTTCCATTGACCATCGATACATCATTTTGTTCTTGACAAATTATATCTGTAAAGATTTTCATCTTTAATCTCTTGTTTACCAAGATCCATTGTGTGATTTAAGCGTCACATTATTTTATATTTACGAGCAGTGTATATAGCTGACGTTATTACATCAGTTACTTCCTTGCAGTCCGTTGGTTCATTGTTGATAAGCAATACTTAAGTAAATGAGAACAAAAATGAGTTCGGTCGGCATTGTTTATGCTTATATGTCACCACCTTATACCATGTTACAACTACACCAAAGCTTCGGAGGTTTAGACTATGAGCAATCTTGGCAAAATTATTGACGCCAGCTGAAAATGACGGCTTCTTTGTTAAACAAGAAAATGTTAACATTTTCAAGGTCAAGTCCAGCTCTTATGCCATAAGGTATGGATTCCCCACAGAGCCCTGATCTCACCATCATCCAGTCTGTCTGGGATTACATGAAGAGACAGAAGGATTGGAGCAAGCCTACATCTACAGAAGATCTGTGCTAAGTTATTCAAGATGGTGGGAACAACCTCACTACCGAGTTCCTTCAAAAACTGTCTGCAAGTGTATCTAGAAGAACTGATGGAAGGCAAAGGACTGATCGCACCAAATATTGATGGGATTTAGATTATTCACTTTATTATGTTAATTGAAAAAAAAACAACTATTACCACTTCTATTTTTGGAAGAATATGCAAATCTGACTTCCATGATGTAATTAGGAAGCCAGTGCCTCAAGTATGCACACCAATAGAGGGTGCCGACTGAGAATGTGCAAGTCTATCTTCCATGATGTAATTAGGAAGACAGAGCCTCAGTCAAGCAAGACCTATAGAGGGCGCTCCCTTTAACATCATGCCGACCTTCTCAGAGGCCTTTGTTTGCAATGATGTTGGGATTTAACCAGATACAGTCTTCTCAGCCAAGGACAGCTGTTTCTTTTTTTTTTTTTTTTTCTCGAAGGTCTCTGCTGTGCCAATCAAAAACACCAAGTGCATGAAAAAAGTGTGGGTGTCACACTAAAAAAAAACGTGCCCAGGATGCTTGCCAAAAAACGCACCCTTCCCCTAAAGGGGAGGGAGGTTCCTGACCAAACTCTTCCCCACAAGGACCAAAAGGTGACCGAGTGGGGTCGAGTAACCGAAAGGACCATCTGCCGGAGCAGGAGGTCCTACCAACATCCGTTTTCCCCTCGGGCTGCCACCACCAAGGGTACTCAGGATTACCAGTCGTCAAGTTTCTCTCTGGGCTGCCACCACCAGAGATACTCCTTGACTCAGGCAAAGAGGTCTGCGCCTGCCCTGGTTCCCCAGGACAGGTCAGCTGAAAGAGGGGAGAGACCCATTACAGGCCTCATCCCCAGACAACCGTCAGAAAGCGTCCCAAAAGGGTACAGCATCCCTTCATTGACACACAAAAAGGTGACGAGTGAAACAAAAGGTGAGAAAAACACTTATATAAGTGGTAAAGTGCCCATTACGAGCCTGGTTTACCGCCAGATCTATAAAAATTCTCCTATGCTGGAAAACCAGGCATAAAGGAGTGGGTGCTCAACAAGGTGTGATCTAGTGCCACGCAATGTGCCCAAATCAGTGGGTTTCCCACGCCCAGTGATTTAAGGCACCCTGGGGCCACTCAACCCTCAGGGCACGACACCAGAGACCTTCGAGTGCTTCCCCGGCCCATGGTAAGATCCCCAGGGAGCGTCCTGTCCCCCTGGTGGTCGTGTTGACAGCGTCAGTGGCGTTCTGCCAGCCCCCTACAGTGGGTCCATCACCTCCACTGGCGGAGCCGGCGTACTAACCACGTCCCCCATCAACAACACCTCAAGTGGTTCTCCATTCAAACCTCCATAGATTTCGGCCTACTCCTGCTGTGGCCGGTCCCGGACCGCGCTCTCCAGCAGTTTCGCCTACTCTCTACTTCTGATAAGAACAGATACTACACTTGATCTTAGCCAAAAGGATGGGACAGCTGTTTCGATGTACTTGCATCTCGTCAGCTTGGCGCAGAGAGGACTGACCTGGCAGAGGTGAGAGGCTTAGACAGGGTTGAGGGGATATCATCACTCCATAGGGAGAGACCACCATATAGGTGTGTGGAGTCTTATTAAGCCATGAGCGCTCCACTGCAAAGGAACATGGGAAGAATATGCAAATCTGACTTCCATGATGTAATTAGGATGCCAGTGCCTCAAGTAACAGCTGTCCTTGGCTGAGAAGACTGTATCTGATTAAATCCCAACATCATTGCAAAGGTCTCTGAGAAGGTCGGCATGTTGTTAAAGGGAGCGCCCTCTATTGGATTGCTAATTGCTAATTACATCATGGAAGACAGACTTGCACATTCTCAGTGAGCGCCCTCTATTGGTGTGCATACTTGAGGCACTGGCATCCTATTTACATCATGGAAGTCAGATTTGCATATTCTTCCCATGTTCCTTTGCAGTGGATTCCACACACCTATATGGTGGTCTCTCCCTATGGAGTGACGATATCCCCCCAACCACTTCTATTTTTGGAAGCATTCTTACTTTGAAGCATTTTTCCAGTCTAAAACTTTCGCACATCAATGTATACGAAGTAACAAAGGAATTCACTCAAACTGGAAAGCCGATCTAACACTATGTAATGAAGTATTTAGAAAGCCGAATTTGGAACGTAAAGACTAAACAACAGTTCTTCTACCTTGATGTTATATTCATGTCTTATACATAAGGTGTTATATAAAATATTGGATATTTAGTGCCAGCTGGCCCCTAAACTCTTTGGGCTCTGCTTCTCTAACAGACTTTGTATATTTTCTGGCTTTAGAACTTTATATACATATCTGCATTTCAGAATACATTGCCATTTTGTGATGTCATACTGTATTTTATTCATGTCATGTTCTCATTGCTCTGCTTGGTCTTCTAGACTTAGTATTCTCTTATGGTAAAAAAAAATGATCAGAAACTGAACTAGAAATGAATTCCAAATGAACCTGTTTTCTGTGTCTGCACACATATGTATTACCTCATAGAAAGAAAGAATAATATAGAATTAAAAAATGGAAAAACTTAAAACTAAACTCCAAGACCAAAAAAATTAGATTTTTTATAAGGGCGCACTTCGAGGGCTGGCGGAATACTAGAAAAACGTAACTCAAATTAGAAGGTGTTGAGAAGTTTCTGTGGTTCTGGAGACCTGAGATGAGTCCACTGTGAATAGTATTCAGCGACTTATTTTACAGGCCAGTTGATGAAGATTATTGTTGTTGGCCAAGGTATATGTGATTTAATGAAAAACGGCACCAAATATGTCCATAGTCTTTACATTTTGTCACCAGAGTGAAGCACATTAAACCAGCAACATAGATAGGCAGGCTCACCAGAATGTAATGTCTTTTTCCCCTGGAAAATTGGTGTTTCCATTGGCAAGATATTCATTTATTTCACAATATGCAAATGAACAATTGGGTGCACTGAGGGCAGTTCCGTTGCTCCAAACTGCTATGCCCCACACTGCTCAAATATAATCCCCCTTCTTTGAATGACAGGGCTGGAATCTCACCTAATCCTGTTGCAACGTCGCTGTCTGTTCAGGTCTCTGCACCACCCTCCGCTCACACGCTCAGGCGCAGGAGGCGAGTTCAGTTTCAATCCTTAGTGTTCCAATCCGTAGTGAACACTTCTCTATCTATCTCTGTAATTGAATTTCCACCACACCCATCACCTGCACCTCTTGTTCCCTATGTCCATCAAATAGTTAATTCTAGTCTTCCCTGTGTGATTGACAGCCTGTCTTCCAATTAAGCCTAGGTCGGCTCTTGGGTTTCCTATATACTGAGCTCAGCCCTCACAGGCTTGCTGGCTATTGTGACTTTGTCCCTGCTAAACTCCTCTTCTTCTACTATTATATTGCTTACCTCTGGCTTACCCTTTGACTATTCTCTTGGATTTTGATTTTGTACTGCATTGCTCGACTGTTACCGGACTCTTGGCTAGCTGACCCACCTTTTGAGTAGTTTGTCTTGTCTGTTTTGTCACCTATACAGGAAGGACTTGTCGACCAGTTGTCCTCTGCCGCCTAGGGCAGTGAGGCAAGCAGGTAGGGGCAGTGGTGAGTTCAGCTTAGGGCTCACTGTCTTATTGTGCCGCTCCCTCCAAGGCTTTTCGGCAGCTACTGGGGAATTGCTCCTCTAGCAATTTCCTTACACCTGTATTCTCACATTTGCACCAGCATATTAGAGCAGCGTGAGGTGTAGCAGTTTGGAGCAACAAAGCAGATCTCGCTGCTCCAGACTGCTCATTTGCATATAGTGAAATAAATTAATATCTTGGCAATGGAGGCACACATTTTCAAGCGGAACAAGTCCCTTTAAAACACAGCTCAATATATACAGTACATATTGCCCAATATTCCTTACACTCTTGGCGATCTCTGGCAGGCCCCTAGACTGGAATGTTCTCAGGATCAGTCGGGAACCAGCAATCTGCACAGCTCCTCCTGCTCTGTAACATGTTGCTGCTAGATTGGGCGGCATCTTCATGGTAACAGGTAGAGATAGGCGAATCGCGGCATTAGCAAAGCTCAATAAACCCATTGAAATGAATGGGTTTTTAAACTGACTGCCAGCAAGCCATCCCCAAGCAGTTGTTCCTGGCTTTTTGGTGGAATCACAAAGGGCGAATAGCGGCACAAGTGTGAACGCCCCCTTAGTGGAGACCGTCTGTTATCTTCATTGGTTGCAAATGGATATGGCCATGAAATTTCTATGGTCAGGCATTTATCGAAAAAAAATTTTTTCCTTAATGTGGCCAGATTATCAGACAGCGACACTACCTGTATGAGAAGATAACCGGGGCACAATAAGGAGATCATGGCAGGGTTTCTGACAAGTGCCAGGCCATAGAAAGTTCCTGTATTCATGGTCATATCCATTGGCAATCTATCAGGACAAAAGACTGTCACCACTAACATGGTTAGAGAAAATCTTTAAATCTCAGCAAAATTTTTAATTAATAATATTTGCAAAAATGTTTAACTTTTAATTGTCTACAAATTTACATATGTTCGTGGGAAAACCCCTTTAAGTGGCTGCTAATGCACGTGGGGTGGAATTACAGTAGGAGAGACTTGTGCAGGACAATAGAGGAGATATGTGTGTTGCATTTTAAGTGCACGGCGGCTGATACATTTATAAGGGCACTATTGTCATTGTAACCACTCGGTTTGGCACTGCTACAGGCTTGGCACTACTTTATAGACACTAGCACAATATTTTATCTAATCCTATGTGGGCTGATGTGTATATACCTCTCTCTATCCATTGTGAACGCTTATAAAGGAATCTCTCACGCTGGGGGTAAAATAGGAGTGAGGACCGGCCATGTACAGTGCACACACTCAGACGTTGGCTGTATAAAGCTGTAGTCCATGATGTTCAATTCATTATTCACTCCACAATCCCAGGGGATATAGAACAGGATTTTATGGCAGTTTTTTTTTTACATTTGATAAATAGCCTCTCAGACCACAAAGTCTGACAAAGTTAAAACATTCTGCACATATTATCTAGCAGCCAGATGGCAGCAAGGGGTCAGGTTGGCTTCTAAAGTGATTTTCCATTGGGACTGGGAAGCAAAGAAACTGTTTGGCATTTGATGAAGCAGGAAACAGACTACACTGGATGACAGATAAGAAGGTACTGGACCCATGTATAACATTGAGAATCCAGACAGAGAGGTTAGTGTGGCCAGCACTGCTGCAGAATTCCATCTCATACAGGATAAGTGTCATTTTCCCAGGCTGCCAGGAGTGAAGAATAAACACAGATATACAAAATCTATCACTGAATATGCAAAATAAAATCATAAGTGGTCACACCAGCGTTCAGTCTCCGTACTCAGGTTTCCGTCTTCTGCCGGCAGAAGACGGAAACCTGTTAGACTGTGTCCAGCCGTGAGCGCCGGTTTTATGCTCTCCGCGGCAAAACGGTTTTTTTTTTTTTAAAACTGGACACAAAGTCCTGCATGTCCGACTTTGTGTCCAGTTAAAAAAAACGGTTTCGTGGCGGAGAGCATAAAACGCTCACGGCCGGACACTTTTCAAACCCATTCAATGAATGGGTTTCAAAAATACCTGCAGGTTTCCGACTCCTGCCCAGTTTCAGGCAGGAAACGGAAACCTGTATAAACGGAGACCGGGCGCAGATGTGAACAAGCCCTAAATGTGACTGGACTGTGTGTATATATATATATATATATATATATATATATATATATATATATATATATATATATATATATATACTGCATGTGACTGATCCAGCAATAAGCAGAAATATACAATTGTTCCTCATTCGATATATGACTGCTTTGTTAGGTTGTTTTGAGGGGTTTTTTTTGCCTTATATAAAGAATAGGATTAAAGGGATTTTTGGGAACAGTAATTTTTTACTTACCTATCCCCTTCACAGTGTTACATGATGTTACTCCTACTATAACTGCACTGCCGCTGGTTCACTCATCCCTTTAAGGGCACAAAGTAGTTTGGTCTTTAAAGAGGACCTTTCATGCCCTCCGAGTTTCGCCACCAATATCTTTCACTGTCAGAAGCGCAGGCCTCAGAGCCTAGCATTAGAGTCGAGTTAGGAGGAACACCCCCTGACAGTATAAGGCTATTGAAGACCACTGTCGGGGGTGGGGGGCGCTACTCACAGCCCAGTGATGACGCTAGACTGTAAGTCCTGCCCTTCCGACAGGGGGGAGATATCAGTGCAGAAACTAATGTCCGATTCCAGACAACATGAAAGGTCCTCCTGATTTTTTGTGTATTAATTTTATGGTGATCACTCTGCTTTAAGAATGACATAGCAGCTTTTTCTGACAGATCACTATGATAATGGCAATATTATATTTATATTGGTTTTATCACTTTTACTAAATAAAATCTCATTTTTTGAAAATAAACCTGGGAGTCCTGTACCCTGCTGTCCATAAATAGCTTATTTATTTCGGATTTAGGTGGGGTCCAGCTCCTGTACTCTGTGCAGTGGTCAAGCCATGCTTTTACAGCTTACGTCCGCTGGAATGGGATCTGAACTACGATAATGCAGCCAGGCCACTACACAGGTTTGGAGTTGTATTCACGGTAATTCAGCAACATTTCCATCTTGTGTGGCCTCAGGCTTTATGTAAAGTATAGCGATGACATATGTCTTACACGCTAACTTCATATAACACTAATCTGTTCTAAAGCTAAGTTCTCACATACGACTTGTCTACTATACTCTACTGGATGACAGCAGAAGCTCTTCGTAATGTAGATGGTATTTGTTAATTAATCCTAGTTATATATTGTACTTCCAATTTGTGAAAAGTAGTAGCAGTGTGAATGAGCGTGAAGCCGCAGTTGTCATTTGTTTCGATGAGAGGTCATAATATTTAACAGTCAGAAAATATTTCATGGCAGGAATGTGTGAGCCCTGCTAGAATTACACGATTGCACCGTCTACAGTGATGTCTATAAGGATGTCTATATTCAAGAATACACGATGTTAAAGGTAAACTCCAGCAAACACCACGATCACTTTGGAGCGGTGGCTTCTGTTCTAACATTCTGCCGGAACCCTCGTATTATAGGCACCAAATTCATGTGACAAACTCCATGATGTGTGTCACTTTAACTAGAAGAACAGCGTACTTGGTTGTCTCTAGCAGTCTTATTAGGGAGCTTTCACAAGGAGTAAACACGCGTGTATTTTTTGCAAAATACACATGTAAAAATAAGACTCCCATTGACTTCAATGACATATTACAGGCGTATTTTTGCACATGTAAAAAATATCATTGAAGTCAATGGGAGTCTTATTTTTACATGTGTATTTTGCAAAAAATACACGCGTGTTTACTCCGTGTGAAGGCTCATTAAGGGAGCCTTCACACGGAGTTACGCTGCGCTCATTCTGAACAGAAAAACAAGTTCAGAATGAGCGCGTAAAAAGCAGCTCCCATTGACTTGAATGGGAGCCGGCATACGTGAGCACAAGCTTGTCAGAGGCTGGGCTGCACGTCCCAGTGCTCAGAGGACACGGTGAAGCTGGATGTCACCCTCTGATGCTGCGGCTGCAGTGACACGCACACAGCATCTGTCATGGTGGCACACCGCTCACACCAGGCAGGGCTCCACCATCCTCTCCGCACCGCGAGTGAGGGCAGAGTCTGGGCGCCACTCTCTGCCGTCCTGTGATCCGCTGCTACTTTATACACAGCTCCAGTGCCAGCCAGCATCGGGCCAGTAGTCAGCAGTTCAGCATGTCCCGATGCTGATGCTGAACTGCGATGCTGGCCCGATAAGGGGAAAGTACCAAAAAGGCCTCCCATTGATTTCAATGGGTAGCGCACGTATGCCGACTCCCATTCAAGTCAATGGGAGCTGCTTTTTACGCGCTCATTCTCAACGTGTTTTTATGTTCAGAATGAGCACAGCGTAACTCCCTGTGAAGGCTCCCTTACTGTGATTGTAAAGGGCAGTCTTGTAAGCTCCATTCTAGGTATTGCAGGAGTGAGTCGCCTTTGGATATAAGATAAATGTCCACTGTGCGATAGTCCACTGGATACGATAGGTCATCAATATAAAAGTTTCGGAAAAAAAATAAAGCTCGGGGCACATGTGAAGAACACATACCTCCCAACTTTTGAAGAACTGAAAGAGGGACAAAATGTGTGTTGACTCCGCCCACTCGTTAATTTTTCATGTGCCCGCACACAGTATAATCCTCCTACAGTCACCCGTAAATTATTATATGTCCCCCCTCTATCTCTCCCCCAGTTTCATATACACCCTTCATCTGCCCCCAGATTCATGTCCCCTCCATCCCTGCCCCCAGATTCATGTCCCCCCTCCATCTCTGCCCCCAGATTCATGTCCCCCATCTCTACCCCCAGATTCATGTCCCCCATCTCTGCCCCCAGATTCATGTCCCCCCATCTCTGCTCTCAGATTCATGTCCCCTCCATCTCTGCCCCCAGATTCATGTCCCTCCATCTTTGCCCCCAGATTCATGTCTCCACATCTCTGCCCCCAGATTCATGTCCCTCCATCTTTGCCCCCAGATTCATGTCCCCACATCTCTGCCCCCAGTGTCATGCCGTCCTCTCCATTTCTGCCCCCAGTGTCATGCCGTCCTCTCCATTTCTGCCCCGTGTCATGCCATCTTCTCCCCCAGATTCACGTTCCACCTCCACATTAAACTTACCTTCTCCTCCACTCCCTCGCCGCTCTCTGCGCGCCTCTCTCGCTGACACATATGCGGCTGAAGTGAGGAGCTGACCTGTGTCAGGTCCTCACTTCGCCGCTGCCGCCGGCTACTGGCTTGTAGACGCGATGTATCACATTGCG
Source organism: Leptodactylus fuscus (assembly GCF_031893055.1). Classification (NCBI taxonomy): domain Eukaryota; kingdom Metazoa; phylum Chordata; class Amphibia; order Anura; family Leptodactylidae; genus Leptodactylus; species Leptodactylus fuscus. The sequence continues at coordinate 339,057,872 of NC_134265.1, forward strand.
TCTACAAGCCAGTAGCAGCGGCAGCGGCGAAGCGAGGTGCTGACACAGGTCAGCTCCTCACTTCAGCCACACATGTGTAAGCAAGAGAGGCGCGCAGCGGCGAAGCGAGGAGCTGACCTGTGTCAGCTCCTTGCTTCAGCCGCAAATGTGTTCAACTCAGATCTGCGTCCTCGCAGATCTGAGTTGAAATCGGGACATACCTCCCTCCAATCGGGACGGTTGAGAGGTATGAAAGAACATACTGATAAATTTCATTTCCTGCTCCATGGCAACAGCCGCCTGAAATTGTTTTTTGTTGTGGTTCACCTGCAGGATTTGCTGCATTTCCCCCACAGTTTTCATCCTTTGCATTGAAAAGGATGCAAGGAGCAGGTGAGCCCCACAGCAAGAATGACATGCTGCAAGGCCAAAACCCACAATGAAGATCACTTTGCGTTGCAGACCTAAGTCACAGCATGTGAATGATTTTTAGTGAAGTACATGGTGGCAAACCTACTGCAAGTGCTGCCTTGGAAAAGTTTGCAGCGGTTAACCTGCTGTAAATACTGGCTTGGGCAAGTTCGGGGTGACTAATCTGCTGCAAGCACTGCCCAAGTGCACCAGCAAAAAATGTGTTACTCATAATAATGCTTTATGTAATCATATAATGATTGGATGGAAAATCATAGCATGTAAATCCAGCATAAAGGGGTTATCCAATATTTGATCTGCAGGGGTCTGACATCCAGGACCCCCACAGATCAGCTGTACCAAACTGGCTCTTGGTACTGTTTACATACTGCACTGCTCATTCGCCATACAACATACAAACTGTAGGGTGTAGATGCTGCAGCACTGCCTTGGTATTGATGCTTTGCATAGGTCCCGGGTGTCACAGATGTAATATTGATGGCCATCAATCTCGAGAGTGGATAAACCCTTTAGAGTCATGTGCACATGATTGTAGTTTGTTGTATGTGTGTCTGTGAAAAATGCAATGGCATTCGACCATCATTACAATAGGCAGAGCAACAAAAATGTAGGTAAGTAGCCCATATTCTGCAATGTGGTCCTACGGACTCCACATGGATCTATAAAAAGTATGGATATTTGTATGGGGTCATAGAAATGAATATTTCCTCATACCATACGTTATGGTCATACGCATGAGGATACAGATATCACTGCAGGGCTGTAGTATAAAGTTACCTTCTTTTTTTCCACCATGTCCATTTCAATTTTGCCTTTAGTTATTGTTTTTCTGTCTGTTCTGAATTTTGTCGAAGGACTATTACAAGTGGTAAATCCCTTTAATATGAGTTATACAATAGCTTAGAGGGCTGCAGACTGCATTTAGTAGAAGCAGAAGCCGAGGACTAGAGATCAGTAGAGAACAGACTGTTTTGTGCTCCCGATTCTCCATCCTGACCACATGACGGTTGTAGCTCTTTGGTATTTATGTGTTTTTCTTGCTTTTTATTCGTTGCACCCATAAAAATAAGAGCGTAATATCTCTATAAGCGGTGTGATTAATAAGCCTCACTGTACTACATTTCCTGTAGGCTTTAGACTTCTCCACTACATAAAAAATGTGGACATAAAAAAATAATCAGACATGTGGTATCTCAGGGGATTAGAACTTGGCTGCGATGCTAAATCCTCTGCATGAGGATTGCATCAACCCTAAACCTTTCACATTTCAGACACTGCGCTCCCTGTTAAATACAAGTGACCCTACATTTCAAGTCACAAGTCATTTTCATATAGATTATCAGCACGATATCTAATCTAGCTCCGCAAACACGCTGTCGGGCGGAATGCTTGACACAGTGGTGAATATAGATTATGTCCTCCTGTGGGTGAATGTATACATTCACGGTGCACAGCTGGCTTCACGCTGCGTCTGGCCTCTATACAGACAAGGCACATGCTTTTTTTCATATACGGGATATGAATGTATGCATTTTTATGCCTATGTTCAGTGGAGCACTTAGAAGAGAGGTCCAAATGGGCCCCTAATTTTGATACCATATGGTGCCACCTAGGATAGGAGAGCATAGTACTTGTTTTGCTCCTTTCCATTACCCTTGGCCCATTTGATTGGTACCGTCATTTATACAAACTTTGCTTAAATCTATATTATAGTACAGGAAAATACAAGAAACTGTGTTATATGGCTTAGCAAGGAAAAATGCTTCTTTCTCCAGGCTGTTGCAATCCTCCCTGCTAAACTGACTTTCACTCTGAAATACAGTATCTTCACTATTTGTCTCAAGACAGAGTGCATTTCACTTCTATCAGGTTCCACATGTCTACAGATGTCTATGAAGAGAGTTAGTGAAGGAGAGAGACTCCTAACTTGTTCTTGAAACTTCTAGAGGAGACTACATTAATACCTATGAAGAATGCCACAATTTTTTATTATTGTTCTGTACTTAATGATTCTTTCTTTACAATTGCAATCCAGTAACAAAAAAAGATTGCGCCCTCTATTTGAAAGTGAGTGCAATGTTATTGAATAACTTACAGCAATATTGTGAGGTTATGTGCTTCCCTCTGAAGCACTCACCTCCTCTCCAATGCACACAGTGAAACCCAGCTATGCCATAAAATTGGCCTAGGTGTTGTGCCCCTTTGGCACATAGCCCATATTTGTGCCAAACATGCACCACTTTCTTTTTGCGCCCTGCTTGCCACTTTTTAAGAAAGGATCAAGGTGAGCCTGGGGCCATTCTTGTATGAATAGGAAGTCAAACTCACAAAGTCTACTAGACTCCTATAGACCTACATTGTGATTTTGACCTTGTGTTCATATAGGAAACACCTTATATATGTGAGAAGGTCAATGCTCCAGAGGGGAGCACATAACTTCACAATAACGTTGTCAGTAAGTTATTTAATGACAGAGAGTCCCATTTTCAAACATAGGTTACGAAAACATTTTTTACTAGGGTACTTCTTTACAGTTAGTTTGCAGATATATGGATGATTTCCTCTGTACAACTGAATATTTGCATCGACCCATTTGGTGAATTGTATTCTACAGTAGCAGCAGTCACAGCTTGTGACTGAAAAGCAATGTGAAGCATTTACAACCAATTTTCTGCTTCGTCATTACAATGATCTAATTCTGTGTACTAAGAAAATATTGTAATCATTTAAGGAGTGGTAATGGAGCTCGGGCATATAAAGTGGAAATCCATGTAATGTGTCTTCCGTCATGTTTGAGAGAGGACAGACATCACTGCACAGCAGGAAGGAGTGTGGATGATATTCAGAGGGAATAGTGACTATATGAGGTTACAATGAATGCTAGGTTCTGATGAACTTCTATTAATACTTCTTCACATTGTTATACAACAACGTTTGCCCTAAATTCAGGGATACATAAAACCTTATAACTACAGGAGACACTATTCACGCACACCAACTCTAACGCCCTGCACTATGGTTTACTTATAAATGCATATACAAAGTGGTAGTGGACCACAAGGAATATGGTGGATCACAATGAATATGGTATTTCACCATAATATTCCAAAGTCTGAAAACTGGTCTAGCCGATTTAATAACATAACTCCCAACTTTCAGATTACAGAAAAAGGGTCAAAGTCTGCGCCCTGCCAATGTTATATATGATGAACTATACCTCTAAACCCATCCATGCCCACCCAACCCCTTTGTGCACCCATACAGCATAATGCTGTCATATGGTAACATGCCGCCTTGATATACAGTATAGGGTCTCCCCATTGGCCTCCACATAATATAACACCCTACCTGGCTCACCATTGTACTCAACCCTTTCTGTGTTCACAGAATTGAAATTGGGACCTATCGTTCGCCAACCAGGACAGCACCTGAAATCCAGGACTGTCCAGCTGAATCTGGATGGGAGGTATGTAACAGCATAAAATAAAAGCAGTATCTTTATAGTGTAAATTGTTCCATACTACCAACATGGCTACTGTTAGGCTGTTGCGGTCACGTGTCATGTATTTTGGTATTGCAAAACATCACAGTGAAAATCTACAACAAATCCGAGACTTGGCATGGAGCGTATTTGACAATCCACAGCATGCTTTGAATTATATGCTGAATTTTTATGCTACATGCAGATAAGGTTGTGAGAACCCTCTTTCATATACAATGTAATGTCAATTATTGCTGATTTTCAATAAGGAAAATCTGAGACATGTTAAAGGGAGTCTGTCAGCATGGCCATCAGTTATAAACCAAACACATCACTCCCACATATTCCAGTACAACCTTTTTATTGTGATCCGATTTCTCCTATGTTAAAAAATTCAGTGTTTTCAAAGTATGTGTTACCTGGGGAGTTTATTCAGATCCAGGCACTGGTCCTCCATTATTGGTGGGATTTCAGACAAGACTGGTGGGGAGGAGGCCATTGTGATGAAACAGGTGTTTTCAAGGGGTAGAGGGGATAGAGCAAACAGCAGAAGGGCAGGGGTCCTGGATGAGACCCAAGACACTTGAATCTGAGGGAACACAAAAGTAGGACTGGGGGACTCATTTACATATGTATGAGGAGCTTATAGGTACCATTGAAAGCCGAGCGTCTAGTACTATAGGGGGAATTGTTTGCACATATTACACATTCAGACCTGCCATAGATTTTCTGTATAACTTGTGCCAGAAAACTGTCCCAGCCTGCTCTGCCCATATTCACAGAAAGAGGTGAGCGAGGTGCAGAACAAGGGATCTGATGCATATTTGGCGCAAGACAGTACCGTGCACTAAAGATGGCCACATTATCACCTCTCTATGCTAGAAAACGGATGTAAACGTGTTCCTAAATTCCACCCATTTTACCCACCTCTCCTTCCCCCCTCCACCTATATACATTGGGGGTGATTTATGATAAACCTGGTGGGACTGGCAGTCCTACCCACATTCTGCCCCCTTTTTGGAAAGTGGTGATGGTGGCACAAAATAGCAAAGAGACGTTTTTATTTGCACCAAATGCCGGTTGAACACATGTGACTTTTCAAGCCTTGTTTGCCAGAAAACTGGTGTATACATGATAAACTGTGGACATGATAAATCTGCCGCATTAGATCTGCTTTAACATCCGTCGAAATTGGCAATTCGTTCAGCAGTTGCTAAAAATGCCATATCTGCTTTTCTCAGACATTTGGCACATGGTAAACATAATGGTTGTGTGAATAGGGCTTTATTTTATCCACACATTTTACCACATTACCATTTTATATAGTATTGTATAACATATGGTTTGCAAAAACCTGAGTGACTTCTTTACTAACCTTAATGTTGCCCGTATGGGTTATCACCCAGCTTTGCCAGATACAGATAAAATTTACAAGGAGACAAATACTGTTTAACCTGCACAAAATGATGTAAACCTGACCATTCCAGAAGCCAAAGCCTAGCCTATGTTAAAGTGTGTAATTTAAGACACATAAATCCAGCAGAGCCGGCATGATTTATGGCAGGATTTAGCAGCAGCAGGATTTATTTATACATAGACATAAAAGCCCATGTCTGGTTGGGTTTCTGAGCGCACAAGGCTATGGCAGACACTTGTTGCAGGCTATTCAGGTGCACTGTCTGATTCTCCCATCAGCCCCTGTGCTGACACCTGAGTCACTGCAGCCATCCAGGCACACAATGCCAGGCCTGCACCCAGGGCACCTCTCTCTGCTGTGTAGCTCTGTGCTGCTGTGTATCCACCCTCTTGTGGGCTGCAGCACTGACTGCCTGCTCTATGTGAGCATGTAATGAGGCATGTGATTGCTGCCTGTGCTCCAGGAGGAGGTGGCTTCAGGATTTGCATGGGCTGAAGGCAAAAGCTGCAACAGTCTGATTATTTTTAGCTGGTGTGTGGTACAGATCACGTTGCACAGAGCAGGGAATTGCTTGTCTCTTGCTCTGGGAGCTGGAGGAGATTGTGGATCCCTTCTCCTGTGCTAGATCAAGCCATCCTGCTGCCTGGACATGGCCAGCCCTGCACTAGATCTAGAGGACATCAGCCAGCCCCAGGAATCCCCTCCTGATGCTGCCTGCAGAGAAGCCCAGAAGTGGATTGAGGTAAATCAGGATCTTTTTAATGCATCTGGATGGAAGTTGCTCCAGAAGCTTCTACTGTTTGCAATGTGTTCCTAATACTGATCTGCATTGTGTTTGTTTTATACATTGTTACTTGTTTCCCTAAACATCCTTTTGGTGGCCATTGTACCCAGTGCCCACTATATACTCTTTGTATACTGTAGTATTGGGCTATGAAGGTGTGCTGTCAGACCAGCAGCTATTTGCAGCAGTCCATTGGTACAGGCTATTGTTGTGTATCCAGTAGCTGGGTGACAGGCACTGTTATTCCAGCTGACACAAGCTGCTGTTATTGTTACATTGTACACATGACTTCCATATAGCATATCCTTATCCTGTCCAATGCAGCTTATGAAATGCTCATAGTGCCCATGCATGACATAGTGACAGCTGCAATATCTGCAGACAGTTATATATGACATTTATTCTAAGTGTCTTATTTCCCTTGCAAATGACTGGCAATGGGGACTGCATACCTGCTGTGGCTATAGCCCTGTAGCTGACAGCTCCTGAACACAGAGCCCTATTCATCTGTGTTTAGAATGGGAGACCAGGGAAAAAGAGGGGGCACAGACGCTTCCTGGCTGGAAATACTCTGTTATTCCTCTCTGGGGTTTTTTTTTTTTCTTTCTCTCTCTACACTTTGCCTGATACTTCATCCACTTTATCAGGCATTCATGTGCCACTGACTTGTACAGCTGCAAGGGGGTAAAAATTGGGTAGGGGTGACTATGGGAAAAGAAGAGCCTATTTGGTCCATGTAACGCAAGCATTATTGTGTGATTGATTGCAACGTCTGTTGTTCGCTGGGACTCTGAAAAGACTGCAGAACTTTCCATTGCATTGCTACTGTGAGGCAGCTCAAGCTTCAGGCCCTTCGTGGGACTGAATTGTTTCTTTTGTGAGGACGCAGGCGGAATGCAGATTTTTTTTTTTTCTTCTTTCCCTCTCAGTTTGGATGTAGTCAAGTGGATTCGTAGGCATGAATGTGTGATCCAGCTTATAGTCACCAGCCTGTTTATTGTAATGTAGATTATGTTGTATACATTTATATTAAATTATATACATGTTTTATTATACTGTTATATGCAATATATCATTACCATGAGGTCAATGCAAAGGGCTAATGGTGAACAACCTATAGGTGAAGCATTTGACACATTTGTGACTAGGATATCTGGTACATACAGGTTGTCGTTCTTTACATTTTCTCTTGCCTCTTTTTCTTCCCTGTTCCTTACATTTTTTTTAATGACTATTTCCCAAGATGAGCCAGGTTTGGAAAAATCAATCAGGTGCTCTATTGGGCAAACTTTTTTTTTTTCCAAGGCTTGTCATTTCACGTCACTGATCTCAGGATATATTATGCCAATAGGAAAGGTAAGGAAGCCAAGAGGTAGAGCAGGGGTAGGGAACGTAAGGCTCTCCAGCTGTTGCAAAACTACAACTCCCAGCATGCATACTGGCTCTGCTGTTCTTGGAACTCCCATGGAAGTGAATGGAGCATGCTGGGAGTTGTAGTATCACAGCAGCTGGAGAGCCGAAGGTTCCCTAGCCCTGAGGTAGAGAATGTAAGGACACATCTGTACCAGCCACAGGTAGCTAGAAACCCAAGCTGTAAATGGTGAAGGCGCCTGACACAAGTTACACAAGTCTCTAGTAAATTCATGTTGATGTCTTATGAGGAATGAGAATACTCCTATCCAATGTCAAGTACCAAAGGTCTCCTCTGGTGGGCCCAGGCTCTAACACAATAATGGCACACAAATTTTAAGGCTACTTTGGTTTATTTCATAGGAGCTTCTATAATCACTTTATCTGGTGGGTTCTAGGACCTCAGTCCAACACTGCTTATGTCTGGGTATAGCTAATGGATTAAATATAGCAACGGTGCTGCTTGCTATGGTCTAAGTGTTAATAAGTAATGTATTAGACAGTTTGGTTGTATATTATGACTATAAACTGGAATGTGCATGACTTGAGCACTACGGTGATACAAACACTTAGCAAACCTTCCTATAACGTCTTCAGATACTTATAGTGAGCAGGCAGTGGTGACCCAGGTACAGGATCTATGGTATAGGATGTATATGCACTACGAGACTCTTTCCATGAAAGTTAGCACTGGATCATGGACAAGTCATCTTGAGTTGTGCATCAAATACTGACTTCTGTATTTGTCTTTCTGTAAAGTAGCAATAGATATGGAGACTTGGCAGAATATTTTATTGTATAGATTATAAGAATGTGTCAAGTTTATAGATCCGAAACGATTCTGGGTTCACACTGATTTTACATGTTATCCTGTTGACTTCTGGTGGATCCACTTGACCTCCTCCTTCTGAATCGTGATACATTTGTAGCCTTTAAGAAGTGGTGACATAATATGGCTATACAGGATACAATGAATAAGTATTAGAGATGAGCGAACGGTAAAATGTTCGATGTTCGTTTCGAGTATCCCCTCAATATTCGACTACTCGAATCGAATATCGAATCCTATTATACTTTATGGGGGGAAAATGCTCGTTTCAGGGGTAGGCAACGTTCGATCAAATTATACTTACCAAGTCCACGAGTGAGGGTCGGGCTGGATCCTCCGAGAAGTCTTCTCCGTGCAACATACCAGCGGCATCTTCCGGCTCTGAATTCACTCTGCCAGGCATCGGGCCTGGGCAGAGCCGACTGCACATGCCCGCACTACAAGCGGACATGTGCAGTCGGCTTTGCCCAGGCCCGATGCCTGGCAGAGTGAATTCAGAGCCGGAAGACGCCGCGGGGAAGCTGCACGGAGAAGACTTCTAAAGGTAGGAGAAGAACCAGCGTTGATTGGCCGACTGTATAGCATTCGGCCAATCAATGCTGGTTCTGCATCAAACTTTTCCATTCGAATAGCGAGTGGTACTCGATCGAGTACGAGTATTTCGAATACCGTAGTATTTGATCGAATACCTACTCGCTCATCTCTAATAAGTACATATAGATCACTAGCTTATGAAGATCTTAGGCAGTGGTAAAACTTGAAGCTTATGGGCTTGACATGTGTTTTATAGGACTTTTTGGGTTCCCTCTGTCTTCAGAGTCCAGTGCGACTGCTCTCTTCATAGTTACGCTTCTCATCTATAGTGGGACGTTCAGAAGAGTATGCATTATGTATCTTCTTGGATTATCAGAATATGTATGAAGGCCAGGTGAACCCTCAAGTTTCCTTGTTATTGAATCCCATGCAAGCAATAATTTTGGGATCAGAAAACAAAAAAATCCAGCCAAATTAATAAAAAAAACAAAATATCATGTTGGCATTCACTGTACTATGTAGTGATCCAACATACCTTGTTACGAGGCAAAAGTGGCCAAAAGTAGATGACCCTGGATAGCTGTACGAGGAGTCACAGGTGACGCAGCACAGTTTCGCTTTGCTATATTGGTTATCGTCCCAGTGGTCTCCAGAGCTGGAAATAGTGTCAGTACTGGGCTTGTTGTAAGGCATGACTTGGTCAGTGTGGTGTCAGACAGAATGTTCCAGGATTATTTTTGGTTTTCTTGCTAACCACAGTAGAGGAATGTGGTAAGAGGAACAGGAGTTATATGCTTGGCCTTTATAGATGCAGTTTGGGGATTCCTGCAAGGTTTCATGTGTATGGGAGAATATCATAGTGTTTTTCCCTAAATGCAAAGAATCCCCAGCAAATATAAATCCAAGTGTTGTACTCCTCTGCTTCTAGGAAATCCTAGTGGTTGCCATTATGACTTTCCTTGGAGAATATCCACATGCGATACATACAATGTGGATTTTTCAGTGTGGAAAATTTGCAGTAGCAGAAAAGTGAATAATATTAAAGAAACCAGGATATTGTGCTGTAAATGGGTATCATAACCTGCCCAGAGGTGCAGATTTTTACATCCCTGCAGGTCAATTTGTGCTGTAGAGCTTCATCACAGATTTCACTTTATGCAATATCGAGGGTCAAATTTTGCAATTTTGTAAATTGGCCAAATTGCTTTAGTTTTTTTCCTCCTTGGCTGAGTATATTTTCTGTTTGGGCATATTCTTAGACTGGGCGCACAGGGTGAATACGCTGCTGAATTCCTCTAATGTCATGTATTCCAGAAAGTCGAAATTGCATGTTTTTGCTGTGGGACTCTGCTTTCAACCTTTGCGCTATAAAGACTGAAAGCTGCAGGTAAAACCTGCTCCAATAATTGTCATGCTGCAGGTGTAAAGGGGTGACTGGGACTTTGCTTTTACTCACTTCCTCCTTGGTTCTTTTTCGGTTTCTTGCCTTGATCTGACTGATGGCCACAAGATCATAGCCAGTACCTGACACCTGAGTTGTTCTGTCTCCTCACTCCTTTATGTGCTCACGGTATTATGGGTGTTATAAGGGAGTCTGTCATCTACTATGTCACGCAGGTGGATAGGTTGGGGCCTCCTCAATCAAAGGCTGTTTTTTCCCCTTATGAATCAGTGACCCCATTGCCAAGATATCGCCTTACTTTGTCAATAAACAAATGAACTCTTTGGAGCAATGAAGGAGCTGCTGCTTACTAGAGATGAGCGAACAGTAAAATGTTTGAGGTTCGATATTCTTTTCGAGTAGCCCCTCAATATTTGACTACTCGAATCGAATATCGAACCCCATTATAGTCTATGGGGGGAAAATGCTCGTTTCAGGGGTAGGCAACGTTCGATCAAATTATACTTACCAAGTCCACGAGTGAGGGTCGGGCTGGATCCTCCGAGAAGTCTTCTCCGTGCAGCGTCCCCGCGGCATCTTCCGACTCTTCATTCACTCTGCCAGGCATCGGGCCTGGGCAGAGCCGACTGCGCATGCCCGCACTACAAGCGGACATGCGCGGTCGGCTCTGCCCAGGCCCGATGCCTGACAGAGTGATTGAAGAGCCGGAAGACGCCGCGGGGAAGCTGCACGGAGAAGACTTCTAAAGGTAGGAGAAGAACCAGCATTGATTGACCGACTGTATAGCATTCGGCCAATCAATGCTGGTTCTGCATCGAACTTTTCCATTCGAATAGCGAGTGGTACTCGATCGAGTATGAGTATTTCAAATACCGTAGTATTCGATCAAATACCTACTCGATCGAATACTACTCGCTCATCTCTACTGCTTATCTCTTTGGAGCAATGGTGATGATGTCATTGCTCCAAAAGCTCATTTTCATATTGACAAAAACGATGATCTCTCAGCAATTGAGGCGCCGATTCACAAGGGGAAAACACTGTTTAATTCAGGTGACTTTATCTTATATGTCCATGGGCCTGGGTTGATATTTGGTACTGATGACAGACGTCTTTTAACAACCAATTTGGAATCCATAATGGTGGCTTAAGGCTAGGTTCACACGGTGGAAAATGAGCAGAAATTTTTCATTTCTTTGGGTCTGCTGCAACAGAATGCTGATGCCCCTGTATTCTGTTGCAGCTGATTTAGCCTGGATGAATGGGCCTAATTGTGAGGGACTCCAGAGCCACAAATCCGTGGCAAGATCGGGCAAGACGCTGAATTTTTTTTATTCTTTTTTTTTTAATGTGATCTCTGCCATGTGAGGCAGATTCAGGACAGACTCTGACCTAGATCGGGGGCAGAATGCACTCCCAAATCCGTGGCAGAGTCCTCCATGTGAACCTAGCCTAACTCTTCCAAGAACTAGTTCGATCTAAGTTTCTGTTTGCATCAAAGCCTTTGGTTCATCTAGTATTTTTGTCTGATTTTACTCAACAGTAGAATATAACATTGCATTGTGAGGTCTCTTCATGTGTGTGCTACTATGTATCCTGCTAATAAGTATAGAAGTGATCTTATATGATTGACAGGGTTCTTATTTATTATATTTTTTTTCTGTTTTTTTTTTTTTTTGCAGTGAAGAGAATGAGCAGGAAATGACCGAGTGGGTTTGTGTTCTGCTCTGTGTAGTGTTCATATAGTCGAGGTTATAAACAAGGCAAAGGCCCGCTCCCCCGAGGATTCATGAGGATGGAATTCAGAAGTATCATATCTCATTTTTGTGTCCATAGAATGGGCTCATTGTTCTTGATACACAAGTGTTATTGGGCATATTGAAGCTCGACTTCTACAACTACACTGCTTATCCCAAGAACTTAAGAGGGTCCCAGTGTAAAATCTTATGTTGACAAGTGCAGAAAATGTGAAGGTGATGTGTGGACTGGTCAGGTCTATGCAGAATAGTAGTGTGGCTTTTCTCTGTTGTCAAGCACTGCATTATTAACATGGTGGCTCCTCTTACACAAGCCTGGTGTACATTTCATTTGGACTAGATCACCATTGCAAGTGCATGATAACACACAAAACTAGAATAGATTCCTATTTACACTTGGGTGTATTGTGAAATTGGTAAGCAACTAAGTTGTCAATCAGCTGGGGGTTGTGCAGCGACATGTCACAGATCTAAGGCGTACATCAGTTTCTCACTCTCTGCATCTCGGCTACTGCAGTCACTTTAAGTTGTCTTGCGATTCGCAAGTTAATGAAAACTACTGCAACGTGATGGCTGTCATAACCCAAATTGGCTGGATATTTGGATGCAGTTGTATTATAGTCTTTGCAATTTTCAGTCTTCATTATTTGCATTGCAGGCAGAACGACCCAGACCCAGGATGACCCTGCCATATTTGGCTGTGCAGACCTAACTGATAAAGGTTGTCTTTCTAGAATGGTCCCTGACCATATGGCCTAGCAAAGCTAATGGATGTCATAGAGGTTCGATCCCTGTCCAGGTCTTCTCTCTGTGAGCTAGAGTAGAGGGCCACAAAGCTTCAGCCCAGCCCACCCCAGTTTCTGCATACTAAGGGCCCCTTCACACGGAGTGCACGTGCGTTATGCGAACATGCCATTGAACTCAATGGCTAACTACATTTTACACGTGTATTTTTACATGTGTAAAATGTACAGAATACACGGAGCGTAAACTCCGTGTGAAGGGGCCCCTTGAAGGTGTGAGAAGTTACTGCTTGAGACTCTTCTAGCATTGACCACTTTAACTACTTTAAGGAGTCTGTCCAGAATGAGAAAATAAGTACTATATCTTTTCTAGAGATGGCTCTACTGTTGCCTGCGCCCTATATCTGGCATTGTACCTGAGCCCCATTAACATGAACAGGGATGAGCTGCAATATCTGACAGCTCAACGTGCAAGGGGGTCTCTGCCCAGACCTAGTAAACAATGTGTACATTTTTTCCATAAGCAGAGGAATTTTACGGAAGAAGAATTCCACAAAATATGCCGTAGATGTCTGATAGATTTGGGACCTGCGCCTGTTTTCCCAACCCCTATCTCTTCTGAGTGGTGGCATCCAAACAGAAGATGAATATAGAGGAGGCCTGGGGTAGAAGGGCCCCAGTTATGGGTCCTAAAGTTTGGAATATTGGTTTAACAGTGGTAATGCATGGAAGTTTGTATTTTATACTGTATGGAAGAAGGAAGAACAGGCTTTACAAGCTACCTGCAATACTTGTTGGAGATGTTACATACTCCTATGCCTTAGGGCACACAGTTTCTTAATCGCAACCTTTCTCACAGGTCATGATGGGAAGATTTTTTTTTTTTTAATTATTATTAACATGAGGCTAAAATGGGGCTTTCAGGGATTTAAATATTGATGTTGTATCCTTAGGACCCCCACATATCAGCCCATTGCAGTGGCGCAGCTTCTGCTTTAAGGCCACAGGTGTCTTATCACGTTACCTGTGTGTAGATCAGTCCCACTGAAGCAAATGGGTCTGAGCTGCAATACCAAGCACAGCCACTATACAATGCACAGCACTGTGCTTTCATTAATAATGTTGTGGGACTTAGGTGACTGGCGTCAAACCCCCACCAATATGATATTGGCAACCTATGCTAAGGATAGGTCGTCTATATATACTATGTACTGTACTATGTATACTATATATACTATTTACTGTATTATCACAATGCAAAGACAATTCTGGCCCCAGCAGTTAACCACTTCAGCTTTCCATCTGCAGCCCTATAGCTATTCACTACATCAATTTTTCCACAAAGATGCTATTATGATTTTACGGGCTGCATTATTTTCTGCATAACTGATCCATAATACATCTAAAATAAAAATGTATTTTCTAAAGCCAATGGATTGTCCCACGAGAAGCTGGAGCACAGAGGCTCATGCCGACTCTCCGCCATTTATCTGGGCCAAGTGGGGTTTGATCGCTAGTACGTTATATACAAGATCCCATTCTGTAGGTACAAAGCTCAGCTCCACGCCGACATACTCTTTTTATAAGATCTCTCCTGAAATCTCTATATTCAGCATGTGCAAGCAACAAAGTCAGATGTGAACATGTAGAATTGTGTTTTGCACCGTTATCAGCAATAACCATCTATAGAGCCTGTGAATAGCAGGGATACCCTTATAAACCGTCCAGAGAATTTATGCATGTTTCAGCGTCTGTAGGGTGTGTGTCAGCATTGTGCATGTGATCTCTATAAATCCATGTACTACGGAGGCACCTGAGCTGCACACGGATAATATAATGCTGGCCGACACACTGTGGATGATGAACGTACAGTACAGCAAGCAATGAAATATAATAAATATATCCTAAATATACTGGTTCCCGGTTTCTCAGCACTGGATGTCGGCCATCAGTAGGATACCAAGAGGTCATATGTTGCGGAAGAGCTGTTTTTTTTTTGTTTTTTTTTTCTTGCAGATAGTGTTTAGTGTTCAGGCACTTTATTATTCTCTTCTACAAAGCATCATATCATCTTCCTCCTTGTAAGCCTTGTTTGTACAGGATATAAACTCGCGACTCCTACAGTTTACTGTGATTGTCAGATTGTCTCTCCATCTGCTAAATTCATCTGTCAAAAGATGTCACTTCTATTTCGGAATTGCGCACACCACTTTTTTTTTTTTTTTTTTTTTGTGTGTGTGTTTAGTCCCATACACACAAGATCTACCACCTATGTTATGTGTATGTGTCCTTCCACTTTTGACAATGGACGGCATTGGTTGTTTATTTTAGCATCTGAACACTTTGACTCCGGTCTTTCTGTAGTTATCAAATATACAAGCGAATCTTTAGACTAGGTACACATCTTTGTCGCAGTCTCTGCACGGAGGACTTTTCTCTCCACCATTTTCAATATAAAAAATGCAGAAACCTGATGGACCCTCGGTGGACCCCATTATAGTCTATAGGATCCGTAGGTAACTGCTGCTTCAGCGGACTGCTTTCTGTTCTTTAAGTCCCACAGTAAACCCGAGCGACAGAGAGCCCAGCGCAAGAGTGAACCTAGCCTGAAATACAGTTTTATCATTTGAACACAGTGGAACTAAGTGTGCGTGTGTGGTATAACTAGGAATGGAGGGGCCCCGTGGCGAACTTTTGACATGGGCCCCCCCGACTGACAACAAAGACCCCGAACGACACCCCTTCCCCCTGCACACCGTATTATGCCCCATAGTGGCCCCTGCACACAGTATTATGCCCCATAGTGGCCCCTGCACACAGTATTATGCCCCATAGTGGCCCCTGCACACAGTATTATGCCCCATAGTGGCCCCTGCACACAGTATTATGCCCCATAGTGGCCCCTGCACACAGTATTATGCCCCATAGTGGCCCCTGCACACAGTATTATGCCCCATAGTGGCCCCTGCACACAGTATTATGCCCCATAGTGGCCCCTGCACACAGTATTATGCCCCATAGTGGCCCCTGCACACAGTATTGTGTCCCATTGTGGACCCCAGAGTATTTTCAGACCCTAGAGTATAATAATCTGAGACCCAAGGGGGGATACAAACATGAAAAACACTATAACTTACCTATCCCTGGCTCCGCTGCACTCCCTCCTGATGTCGGCCTTTTTCAATGACGTACAGGACGTCATATGACCTGGCCTGCATCGCGACGCAGGCCTGGTCATGTGACGTCAGGGACATCACACTAGTAGACCCTTAGCCTGCCAGGAGAGGTAAGTAAATGGGGCCTGTTAACTGTTAATACGACCTATTTAAAAAAAAATAAAACCTGCAGCGGCTGTCATCGGGTCCCCTAATGTCCCGAACCCTGTGGCAGCCGCTATCGCTGCTACCCCGGTAGTTACACCACTGGTTAAATGTTTATTACAAGAACACCTTACCATACTTTGCATTTTACTTTCAGGGCAAGTGTTGATAAAATGTCAGATCCCTTCTAGTTCTAAGATCAGAATCTGTCCATTCTAGTTCTCTTATGTATTTGTTATCTCCTGTGTGTGAAGAGGGTGTTCTACAATGACTTCATGTTTTTAGTTGGAAAATAGTTCTGTTTTGATGACATAATGGTCAGGGTGCGCCTGGGAAAGTTACAAGTGGGCTTTGGTCATCTAATTTTAGACCCACCTTACATTGCAGTTCCTGTAGACTGTAGCGAGACAATGGCTCGAGCGTCCTCAGGGAGGTTATGTTGTGGTGCCGGTCAGTGTATACCCAGCAGGCAGGATAACATACTGACTATGCATCTTGTTTTATCC
Source organism: Leptodactylus fuscus (assembly GCF_031893055.1). Taxonomy (NCBI): domain Eukaryota; kingdom Metazoa; phylum Chordata; class Amphibia; order Anura; family Leptodactylidae; genus Leptodactylus; species Leptodactylus fuscus. Next base: position 339,074,466 of record NC_134265.1, read on the forward strand.
GAGCTATGAACAAGGCCGGACTCTGAGCTGTACAAGCGGCGGCGCTCTCATGTATACGACTGCAAGCAGACATGTTTAGTTTGCAAGCTGAAGTGTATAGTCTGCACATGAGATGCAATGTTATTTCACATGTGTCAGGAGAGGACTAGTCAGATATTTACGTGTTTACAGTCACGCATGGTTTGGTGTAATGAAAAGGAGGAATGGCCAATACTAATACTAATGTACTAATGAAATCTTATTCTATGCAGAAGTCTTCCTCCTCTTAACTTGCCTTTACAATTAAAATGTACTGCGTCTTCTTTACGGACAGTTGACACCAGTCGCTCCTGGTGTATCGGTTTCCAATCTGTGCTGTATTGGGTGGACTTAGTCTATTTGGGGCCCTGCGAGGTCTGCTATTTTTGATGTCTTATGTTCTTTCTTTGATGTTCTGCCTCTGAAAAGAATAGTGAAAAATCTTGATTACAAAACATTCTATGATTTGTGTCTACAGCTTCTATGCAGGTCTATGTGTCTCAATGGTTACAGACTGCACCAAGAAAACTGTAGTCTGATCCTTGAATCTTAGACCCATCTGCCCTGTACTATTTGGTATATTTGTTACACTGTGATAAGCGCCACTACTTCCTCCATATGTGCATACACTACATACCGCCAGGTGACATGTTACTATTACATCATATGTAGATTGTGTAGGTGATGACATGTTTCTGGCACGGTGTCAGGGTGGATGATTACTCTACAAGAAGCAATCCATCATCCATACTTGTTTTCAGATCTCCCTGGGCTCAGTATGGGTGGCACCGCACTGTGTGGGAACGGTAGCGCTTTCATGTGGTGAAAGGTATTGGGTTTATTATGTTGCTACATCTCCTAACTAGAACAACTGGCTGCGAGAATGTTTTCTTAACTAATGAAGATCCTCTGCGTGTAGGTGGAAATCACAAGACGGCCTTGTGGCTTCTACACGCTCACATACATGGCCAGTTACCTCTTCCAGGCAGTTGTAAAGGCAACCTTTTTCCTTTTTATCATGTTGCTTTGGTGCCTAATGCTTATAATACCTAAGGCCTGGTTCACATCTGTGCTTGAGGACCCTTCCCATACGGATTACCAAACGCATTGACAAGCGGTGAGCTTATGAAAGCACATGGACCGCATAGACTATCATGGGGTCCGTGTGTTTTCCACGTGGTGTCCGCACGGAACCTGTGGAGAGAAGAGTACTTCAATAACTACTTTCCTCTCCACATGACTCGTGCACAGACCCCATTCTAGTCTATGGGGTCCATGTGTTTTCTTTGCTAACTGCTTTTTAATGCGTTCAGTATTCTGTTTACAGAGTCCGCTTGTTTTCTACAGTAATACTGATGGACATTTACTGATTTCCTCCCCACTAAGGAGCTGTATAGGCTGTCATAGCTTGCCTCAGTAGTATTAGCTGATCTCTGACCATTATGGCAGCTGTACACACTGGTTTCGCACACAAAAATGACAGCATGGTGAGTTTATAACCACATACCAGTTCTACTCGATGTGCAAATTTTCAAGGTCTCCATAAATTGTGACAACAAACCTTTCGTCACTGCTGCCAGCTGTGGATTTGTGAGCCACAAGAATGTTGTCACGTCATGACTTTGACCCTGAGGAGCGGGACATGACTGGCAGCAGCGGCTGTGGGGGGACATTACTATACTACTGCATGTGACATTACTATACTACTGCACGTGGACCTCACACTGGTGCTAATTGGTAAATTGTGAGTAAAAATAAGACCCAAAGGGTGAAGATGCCTGACGCCACTACTTATAGGGGGTCATTCCAATAATGTATATGTCATGTCTATATCAGACATAGTAGGGAGCGCCTGCTTTGGGTGCAGCAGCCACTGTACAATTCTGGGAGCTTGTCCTACCAAGCTACTGGTTTAATAGGATATCTCTGCGTCCTTCAATAGGTGCCGACCACTGATTTCTGCACAGTTGGAATTTCTCTTCTATCCCCAATGTTCCTGAGCTATCCGTGTAGTTATGTTCATCACTCAATATGCTAATTAGGTTCTCTACTGTCAGGTGGGCGTTCCCGGGCTGGAGCAGATGTCTGGGGCCACCCACTTGTCAATACGTAGTATAATTAGCATATTGTTTGTAATTAACTGCATGGATTGCTCAGGGTCTGTGCGGGCTAGGGGGGATATTCCATCTGTGATGGACTCAGAGCAAAGTATTGTACAGTCGCCCTAGGAGGAGGTGTAGAAGAAAATGGATTAGCATCCTTTTATAGATAGGCAAACCAGATTCTGAGTATCCGGATTGGATTGTTTTGGCCAAGATACAATTGGGAAGGTTTCCTGGAAGCAACAAGTTATTTTCGTGAGCTGCTGTTTTTGTTTTAATTTTTATTAGGCCATTCCCTGAGATCTTGTCTTGGGATCCATAGATTTTCGCCTTGTCATGTGTAGTTACAGCAGCTTAAGCATTGTGATAGCTGAAGAATGACTACTTAAGAAATTTCTACTGTATATGATTGTTCTTGGATGTCATGTAGGATGCAAATCTCTCATAAGCGTATTCTGGACAGGAATCTGGAATAGAGCCACGTATGGTCTCTGTACATGAGATAACTGGGTAAAGTATTACAATTAAGCAAACAAATAATTGTGTGTATGTAACTGTATGGGCAGAAAGTCCTGAAAACCCAGCTGTGTCTCAATGTCCTATACTGCCCAGCCGTAGCCCCTCTGCATGCATCGTGTTCATCAACTTTATTCAGTGTTTATTACGGTCGGCTGATGAAAAACAAAAGTGACCTTCACTATAGTAAATGGGGCAGCGTTCCCGTACTGTAGGGTCAGGAGAGCAGCATTGGTCTCCTACAATCCCTGTAGAATTTTACACGCTTTTCCTTCAGTTGTGGGTTTGTATGGTTTACATTGTTGTTCTCTAGAAAATAAGTTTGATGAACATTCCCTTGTACAAGGCGTTTTTATGGGATTGCTCCTCGCACGCAGCAGCAGCAATGTGGTGTGTAGGAAGTAAGCACAAGCACCCAGCATTGAATAAACTGGTCCCGGATTGTTTTCTCTACAGCAGACTTATTAAAATAGTTGGACAGCACATGAGGATCCTTTGGCCCACCAAGTCGTTTCTGTTATCCTGCTGTATCTGTTTTTCCTCTGTGTGACTGGAGATTAGCTCCTGCTTGTGAATGTGGATTAAACTGAATACCGTCCTGTCTGGGACCATTAATCTCTATGTACTATTAAAGGATGGACATAGAGATGCACCGAACTACTTTACTTATTGGAAGTATCTATACATTGTATTTCGGTATTACTTCAAACATATGTAGCTATAAATAAATAAAATCTCCATTCAGATGTATAAAACTAATTTTCAGTTACCAAAATTTCTGTAGCAAATCTGCTAGGTACAGTCTGAACATATACATATAATGTGGCCAAGGCATGCAAGTACGCCGTACGACGCCACTGTATAGCGATGCATCATATTTTGTGCAGGTGAATGGCTTAGACTTGGCGTAGGTTATTGGCGGCGTAGTATGGATCTAGAAATCTGAGGCCTGGTTCACATCTGTGTTCGGGCCATTCCATTCCTCTCTCCGCATGAAAAATGCAAAGAGAAAAGTCCTGCAAGCAGCGCTTTTCTCTCCACATTTTTCTTGCGGAAACCACACGGATCCCATTAGTGTGTGTGTGGTCCGTGGGTTTGCATGGGTAACCACTTTTTTTAATGTGGGTTAGTTTTCCATTTGGGGGTCCCCAAGTGGACTTTCCGAATGGAAACCCATGTGCAGATGTGAACCGAGCCTTGGATTTCCATTCTGGATTTGCTGGAGATGTAGGTGAACACAGTTGTGGAAACCCCATTCATGTGATGGAGATGCAGGTTATTGTTGAATTTGGCACGGTATCCTTACTGAAATCCAGGCCACAGTAAACATAGGTGAAAAGGGGATAAAAATTTCAAGCAGTATCAGTGGTGGGATGGGGCGATAGTTATCAAGACTGGTGTATTGTACAGGATGTCTCCTGTGCAAGCAGAGAATGCAATGTCCCTCATCCTGAGTTATATGCTATAAACTCCCCATAAACCATTCCTGTATTACATACACATATATGTGTATGGGCATCTGTTCCTTTTGGAATAGAAATACTATTTTGACAATTAAATCCACATCATGATTAAATAGACTTTTTAACTGAGTCATGCATGATGTTAAGGATGCTGCCCTCTATAGGGCGGCGTACAGAGTGCACTGTTCTCCTAATTACATCCTGGAGAACAGATTTGCATATTTTATACACATATATGGGCAGACATTTATCTGGAGGCTTCCATGTGGCCACAACTTTCCCCTCCAAAATCAGCTGTTTGCTGAGAGCGATGGGCGCAGGACATGTGCCAACCCCTTTAAGGAGAATCTGATCTAAGTCTAATGGATCTAGAATAGGGAAGAATGATTTACATGGCAATTTACAGAAGGGTTTAGTAAAGTTCAGTAACAGGTGGAAAGGTCACAAGGAGATGTCACTTCTCCTTTCCAGATCAGAGACTTGGCGCATGGTGGCAGGGGTGTCCCCCACTGCTTTCTAGCTACAGTCTAAATATATAGAAGCAATTACACAGGTCCAGCTCTTTTTAGGGGGGTTAAAGGTTAGGGAGAAGTTGAATCATTTGACCCTGTTACTCAGCAGAACTCTCTTCATTCACCCTTAGTGCCAACAGCTGAGACTGAGACCTGTAAGCGGGATTCAGAAATAATCTACTGTACGCTGCAAGATTTTACCATAATTTACAACCTCCAGGTGCTCCTGTCATTTTATAACTGGTATATGGAGATCTAGTCTACTCTCCCCACATTAATGTCTGTGTCCTGTACCCAAGTAAGGTGTAAAAACTACGCAAGAGTCCTACAAGGAACTTCCAGTTCAGAATGTATACATGAACCCAAAAACCACTTGCCAATGGCGGCATTCAGAGGCTTTTCTAAGAGTAGGTCACCAATGTGTGTTTATTGGGGGTCAGATAATGAAGATAAAATAGCTGTCATGATGATGGGCATTGGACGTTCTTGAACTATCCTGTCCTTCATTTCATATAAAAGAACATGAATTTACCCACTAGTTGCCACCTTACGCACCCAGCCCTCCATTATACCGCCATCATATGCCTTCTTTAATATAAGTAAGGTTGTTGTCTGCTGTCGGCCATGTCATATATCCTCGCTGTTGCAATAGCAGAATATCCCTGCTGTAGAATGAGCAGAGTCATGTGAGGTTTGGCATGTAACCTTGAGTTTGTGAAGTAGCTCGGCTCTACCACAGACTTTGTTTACTATGATATTGCGAGTTATGCGCTCTGGATTGTAAGATGTGCTCTGGTTATACTCGCCATACTGCAGACAGCTCTGCTTTGTGTCACAGGGAGCATTTCTATTGTAAATGGCCATTCAGTATAAAACCTGACCTACTTCTACCGGCTCTGACATTAAAGAATTCCTATTTACTAAGCAATGACTGTAGAACAGCAACTCTGTCAGGGAGGCTACCATGCTCTTCTTTGTTATAACCTGATCTGTGACTCCCCTACCCTCCTGCCCACTTTGGCAAGGACAGCAAAAGTTCTAGTGATCTGTATGGATACAAGGCCTTACCTTTCTGTAGGGATCTACTGTTGTCATTCACTATTCAGCAGGATGGTCTGTATTCGTTTTCATTATGTAGACTACAGCTTTCATTTAAAAAAAAAAGTGCCCCCTAGAGTTAAGATACTAGTTGCTGATCTTTAGAGGGATGGTACAGGATGAGAATTGTTTGTTGTCCAGGATTACCACTTTGCATGGTGTGGCAGTTCAGCCCCATTATATGGGTGGTCCACCGTTCATGACCAATCTTTAAGGTAGACCTTACCCTTTAGATGGTGGGAGGTCTAGATGCTAGACCTCTACTCCTGTAATATATGGAGACATGGGATCCCTATTCTTGTGATTGGTGGAGGGCCCAGCAGTTGCACCTTTTTCACTCTTTCAGGCACCTTTATTGTGCAAATTACCTTATATACTAGAGTATAAGCTGAATTTTTCAGCACAGTTTTTGTGCTTAAAAAGCCCCCCTCAGCTTAAACTCAGCAAAAAATAAAATAAAATAAAAAAAAATACATAAAAATAAATATATATATATTTTTTAGGAGGGAGGGGGGTCTATGACTAGCCGCAATATCAATGTATAGAATTTCCCATAAAATAGTGGGGGGGGGAAAAAGCTTTAAAAAAAAAAAAAAAAAGTTGTAAATCCCTCCTTTCCCTAGAATACATACATAAGTAGAAAATGACCGTGAAACACAAACACATTAGGTATCCCTGTGTCTACTGAATATAGGGGATCTGCAGTGCTCCTGTTCCGTCGGGAAGGGCTTAATAGGAGCACTGTAGATCCCCTATATTCAACCAGGCTGAATTCCAAGTGGGGGAAGAAAAAACCCCAGTCCTCAAGCTCAGGGAAGGCGCAGACAGACAACCAAAACACCCCCTCCCCTTCCCCAGCACTTACTGCACCCAAAAACTCCGACCATTTTAATTTTTGAAATTTTCCAGTAGCTGCTGCATTTCCCCCCTCGGCTTATACTCGAGTCAATAAGTTTTCCCAGTTTTTTGTGGTAAAATTAGGAGTCTCGGCTTATATTCGGGTCGGCTTATACTCGAGTATATACGGTAACCTAAAAATACAGAAGTATTAGTTTAAGAATACTAAAGTCACAATGTAATCTTCTTGCATTTATCTATCTCCATTCTGAGATGTTCATATGGCATACTAGCGGACAAATGAGACTGGTTGAGTCTTAAGCCACATGTACCACACCCTGCAGTGGACCTGTTTGCTGTTTTTTTTGCCACAGATTTTACCCCTTGTTTTTGACCTATGCATTACACAAGCCAAACCTGCAACAAGAAACTGATCTGATGTAGGTTTGTTAAAGGGTGTTTTTAAAAACTGATTCATTATGATAGACTAAAACATCCAGCACTTTATGAAAGGTGGGCGTCCAATGTCTAAGACCTCCACCTATCCTGAGCAGGATGGAGCAGAAGTGCTGACAGTTTTTGACCACCCAGCTATGCTGAGAATTGCAGTTGACCCATTCACTTATATGGAACTGTTGTGCACTATTCACACCAGATGGCAGGAACGCTGCTGTGCAGGAAAGAATAAGGAGCTGAAGGTCTAAATCAGAGCAGTAGTCCATTAATTCTCAGGATAGCGGGAGGGTCTCGGAGGTCACACTCAACTGATTAGATGGGAGTGCCACTTTTAAGGTGGTTTGAACTGGAGCCTGAGAAGACCCAGAAGGTCCCGTGGCTCCACATGAGAAGTACTACTAATAATGTGTCATAGTTTGGCCCTTGTTACAGCTTTAACTCTGGGGACCAGAAGCTTCACGTTAACCCTTTGGTAACAAATGACCAGTGCGGCATACGAATTTTGATCAAGCCAACCTGTGGTGTCTTTCATCATCTTCAGTTGTCCCAAGTTGGACTTGGCATCGAAAGGAAGGAGACGTCAATCCTTTAAAGTTGGCCCCGATGCTGATTTTGTCAGTCCAAGTGTTTGTGCTTCGCCCCTTGTTTCCTTATACAACCGCCTAATGATTTACTCCCTGAGAAATGTGCTGGACATGTGTTTTTCAGCTGTAAAACTTGGAACTTTGCTTTTGTGTTTATATATTTAAAGTTTGTCATTTTTTTATACTGTATATGAGCCGGGTCCTCTAAATGTAAACTTGTATTGGAGTCTTAACAATCCAAGCAGGAAATGTATGACAAGTAACATGGAGTATTTATCAATAACATCCCTTTAAGAATCCATTTCTTCTCGCAGAAGTTCTTTTCTTTGTTCTTGTTCCATTTGACTATTTTCTTCCTCTGGTAGCAGCGATTTATACTGCCGGCTGCTACTACAGCAGAGACATCTTAAAGTGGACCTGTCATCTGTCTTGTAAATACTTTGTATTCTTGTTACAATAACAACTCTAAAGTGTCTTTTCTTAGAACTCTAGTATATGTCTAGTTTATTCTATTCCTATCATAAAATAAAGTGGCGCTCCCCCAAAAAGTGATCATTAGAACGGTGCATAGTGTAAATTATTGTTAAGGTAGTGGATGTATTTGGGAGTTATCCACTGCTTTCTGTTCCTTAGCTGTGTCATGTGACCAGTAATCCGACTCTCCAGAAAGTTGTGTGCTGTGTCAATTGGAGAGTCCTGGTGTAGGTCACATGATACAACTGAGGATCAGAAGGATCAGCCACTAATGGCAATTCATTCCATGTCGGTATCCAATAGATCAGAGAATACAACTGTATATGGAAGTGTTACTTTAAGATACTATTTAGGAGTGAGGCCCTCCATGCTCAGACAGTGTCCAGTCAGTGTTGCCAATATCAGACTGTGTAGGGGCACACGCCTTTGGCAAGGGGAATGGTAACACCCAGATGACAATATACATTATATGGACACAATATAGTACAATGGTATGGTCCAGCCAATTCCATTTTGGCTGGGTTATACTGTAGTGGGAAGACGAGTGGAGAAAGTCTACGTCCGTGTGAAACCCTATCTCTGTGCCTTTTTTTTGAGTCTCAAGGCTGAGAAAAAAGTTACTCCAGCTTCAACTAAAATGATTTATTTTTTATGCAATTATTAATATTGTAATATTGTATAATTAATTCCATGCATTATTAAATATGCAACAGGTCTCTGGTTTTTTAGTGAATTAGAACAGCTTTACTGCTTTTGACAGACCACGGCAGAGTTGGAGTCTGTGGTTTGGCCTACTAACTCCATACCCCTGCTCAGTCAAACCAGAGCACAATCTGTAGCTTGCCATCACCAAGTTCACCCCATATTCACAGTGAACTGTTAATAACGAACATCTGCTCCTCTATTCTAGTTGGTCATTGATGGTTGCTGTTTGCTTTAGTTAACAGTAAAGTTGAAAACGCTTGCTCAAGCATCCTTGTGTCTCTTGAATCCTTTAACTGCAGCTACCATTATGGGCGCTCCACCTACCATCTGGCTAAGGAGGGCTGAAGACTATCATCACCACCACCACCACCATCAGATGCCCTCATCTCTGCACCAACCCAAGAGGAGAGCAGGAGGAGTTGGTTGAGTCAACAAGCTATGCGACCACTCCTCCTCCTTCTACTAAACCCACCCTCTGGAAATCCTCCAACAGGTTGCTTCATGCGTTTGGGAATTTTTGCCCATTCGTCCAGAAGAGCATTTGTGTACTGGATGCGCTTTAGGCACTTGAGTTATTTGCATTCTGGAAGGAAAGTTGTCTTATGTTCCCAGTTTGTAAGGTGTCTTAGGAGAAGGAAGGTGGAATTTAAGCTGTGATTCACCTGTCATGCAACAAACTCTAATGGAACCCAATAGAACTCATTGAAGTCACTTTTCCTACATTTTATTTGGAATATAACCTGTCAGATGTGATGGAATTTTGCGATCAAGGAAACCTTATTTGTTCTTGAAGGAGGACTGGTCACCTCTCCTTACAGAGGAACGTGGGATTCTGAGTAAAGATGCTCCTCATTGTAATTTTAGGAATGCGTCAGGAGTAACCAATGCACATAGTAAGAAAGTTTAAAGAAGAACACATACTTTAGATTTTAAGACGTATATGTAAAAGTTGGGTGCAAAGAATTAAATAATAAAATGATCATCAATAACCATAAAATATCATTGTTGGGGTGCTCTGGTGGTCATCTTGGGAATGCTTTACCAGGCTAGGAAACTGGTTGCCCAACATTGGTTAAGGGCTGCTCCTATCTACTGTCTCTGAATACATTGCCAAATTATATAACTTCATTGGGGTAGAGAAGGGGATTTATTACAAGAGGAAAGAAGAGTGTAAATTTCCTGAGATATGGGGCATGTGGGAAGAGTAATCTGCTCTGTGCTCGGGCACCCATGGGAGCCCTGTTTTGGTCTGAGGAGGGCACTTACATGCTCTTCATTCACAGACACCTGTCTTTACTATGTATAAGAATGGTGAACAAGGGAGGAAGCGGATCCATGATGGCTAAAGATCCCAGCACGCCCGACCACACATTATATGTTACTGCTTATTCTTTTGTCTCTTTGTGGGAGCCACAGGGGGGTGTTTTGTATGTGGGTGGGGTGAGGGGCTTGGGGATTGTTTTGAGTGTCTTATTGTTTTACCTGTAATTGTGTATGAAAAATTATTTTTCAATAAAAACTGATTTAAAAATAAAATAAAACATCATTAATGAAAATTGACGGTCTATACATTGTTGGATATGGAAGCGAGAAAAACAGCTTAGGTCTATTTCTGTAAAGGTATTTTTGTTTCTTTGCTTGGTAGGAATGTTCCTAAGTGTAACCTTATATCATGGACCCGAGGGATGAGCTCAGTATTTCTAGTATTTCCTAGAATGAAGGTCCTCCCACTAGTTTGGCTTGGTGGTCCCTTGTTTTTCTGGTGCAGGGTATCCCTGAACATCTTAAATGTCGGATAGAACTTTTTTTTTTCCCCTTACAATTTCCATTTCTTTGCCAGGAGATGGACAACAGCAGAAATACATCTCACTTGAACTTCATTTTTTCCCCTGCTTACTATAGCTAGTGAATGGGGAACTTGTGTTAAAGCAATTTGCAAAAACTTGATAGCCATGTCACATGATGGGTGTATGACTGGAAGAAATACTGTATTAGAAGTCTGCTTTTAAGATTAATATAAGGGAAGACTACATGCTACCACAGTGACACAGCCTCCCTGTTCCCCCAGCTGTGAAATTTCATTATATCTGCATAGTGGTTTTTATTCGGGTATTAATAGAGGGGGGTCCACTTTTAGGATGCTAATCCGTTGGCCAGAATAGAAAGTAAAGAGAATCTTTTCCTCTCTGGAGGTCTTATCCATAGCTTTGAATGTGTGCGGAGTGTAATTCTTGATCTAACCTGGCGGTGGCACTGTTTGGAAAATTCAACACTTACTACTAGTCTTCCACAGGGATTACAGATGATCGCTGGGGGAAACTAGCAGGGGGACAATGGGGGATAAGCTTATTCTCAGGAGATATATCTAACAAGTAGAGATAATTTAAAGCGGTGAACCTCTTTAAATGAGTGACCCAAGCCTTTGAAATTGATGGTGTACCCCCAGGGGTGAACCATTTGTTTCTGCCGTCTGAAGCAGACGTCAGAAAGCCGCCCCCCCCCCCCCCCCGGAGGAGGGGGCGGGGCCGAGCAGAAGGGTCGGGGCCGAGCGGAGCGATCATCTTTAGCAGGCAGGGAGAGGACCTGCTCTCTGCCTGAGCGTGAGGGGCGGCCGCTGGAGCAGAGCTGCTCCAGTGACTTCCCCAATCCACCGCTCAGTGACGGTGACCCTAAGCCAGTCCAGGACAGCTTGTCCTGGACTGGCTTAGGTCAGCAAAAATGCCGCCCTCCCCGGGGCCCTGGCATAGCGCCGCCTGAAGCGGTCGCTTCAGGTCGCCTCATGGGAGGTGCGGCACTGTGTACCCCTAATGATCTAAAGTTAGTGGCATAGCTATAGATGGGACATCAATTGTAGTAACTTGCTGAATGGCTTTTCTGATAGTATTTGTGTCATTACTAGTTTTTGTAATTTTCCTTATTACCGTATATACTCGAGTATAAGCCGACCCGAATATAAGCCGAGGCCCCTAATTTTGCCACAAAAAACTGGGAAAACTTATTGACTCGAGTATAAGCCAAGGGGGGGAAATGCAGCAGCTACTGGAAAATTTCAAAAATTAAAATGGTCGGAGTTTTTGGGTGCAGTAGTTGCTGGGGAAGGGGAGGGGGTGTTTTGGTTGTCTGTCTGCCCCTTCCCTGAGTTTGAGGACTGGGTTTTTTTTCCCCCACTTGGAATTCATCTTGGCTGAATATAGGGGATCTGCGGTGCTCCTATTAACCCCTTCCTGACGGAACAGGAGCACTGCAGATCCCCTATATTCAGTAGACACAGGGAGACCTAATGTGTTCGTGTTTCACAGTCATTTTCTACTTTTCTATGTATTCTAGGGAATGGAAAAAATTTGGCTTATACTCGAGTATATACGGTAACAGATTCTGGCTCCTTTCTGTAAAATCCTATTTCTTTCCCTTATGTGTTCTTCCCCTGTTATGGGCCGCAGAAATACTCACTGTTCAGACTATCAGTACGGATGCAATACAGAAACGCTGCACTTTAAACACTGGGGATGTTTTCTTGGTAGAAGCAGTGGTGCGGACCCAAACAGTCACGACAGGGACACAAAATGTGCAGCAAACCGGCTTATTTAGAAAAACAGGAAAATAAATAAACCTTCACTTCGGGCAAATAAGTAAAACAAAATACAGCCTTAACTTCAGGCAATAATAAAACAAATTCCTGCTCGTCCGAGCAACTAAACAGAAGTAATAACCTAACTATTCAAAGAAAGGAGCGAAAATCCATTAAAAAGTATATTACAAAAATTGACACAAATACTACCAGAAACTCAAAAATTATTTGAAAGTTTAGTTATGTTTTAGGGCAGAGTGTAAAGCAATATAATAATCTAAATGGACAAATCCATTTGTTACTGATATGCTACTAAAGGAGCATCTTGTGAATCCTTCAGTTGACCGCAGGCTGTTATTTATGGTGGCCGGTATGTTCTGTAAATGTATTCCAGACTCCAGGTTGTCTGCTAAGGGATTAAACTGAACAAACTTGGAAAAGTCGCCTGCCATTACTGATATATGCGTGCTTGTTATAGGGTCAATATGGCATTAACCAGATGAGTAAAGATACTACTTGTTGCTTACATCGGTGTTGGCCGTCTTGCCTCTTCTGCATTTGTTGGTCTGTTTTTGGCATGGCTATAGGACAGAATGCTTCACCCTTAGGTCCAGGTAAAATAATTTCATTTGTGAGACTACTATATGTGACGGGAGTATATTTATGGTCATACGGTAGACGGTCTAACAAACTGTTCCTTCATCCTGACAAGTGGCACATATTGTACTAGGATGTTGTCAGGAGATGACAGATTTGGTGTTCACTAATAGACAAATCTCATATTTTTGGAAATTCCATTGGAGAGAGTGGAAAAAAAAATCAGCTTTACTCTCTATAGATCTGATTTTTGCTGGGTCTCCTAAGTGAGAAACTCGCAGGTAGAATGAGGTTTGGCTTCAGCCCTGGGAAAATATACGCTTTAAATGTTTTCTGCTGAATGGAAAGGGAACCTGAGACCCGTCCTGGATGCTCTGAGAACAAGACGGCTTTGTGTAGATTTTTGCAGATTACAGACACAATGGAAATGGTTACGTTTCCGAATGTGGTTTCAAATTTGTAACCTCAAAGTCTGTGTGTGGGGCTTTATCTGCGGCTGTATGGAGGGCTGCTCTGCAAAGCTGGCTGTTTGTATAAGGCAATTGAAGTGTATGTACACATTCGGCGTGGGTTACAGGCTGGATGGAACATTTTCATATATACGTTTTTCTTTAGGATATATATATATATGCTTAGCTGGTGTTGCAGCAGGAAGCTACATCATCATGGCATCAGAAAGGCCATTAAATAAATGAGGTGTTAATTCAGGCACTTTTGCTGGTTTCTCTTAGGAAAGCCATGTTTGAAGTCACCACGTCCAAAAGTTTTCCAGTATAATATATTATGTAAAGTTTCCTATATACCGTTCACCTTGTGTGCCGTCCGGGGAAGTAACCGGACAGCAGTTTGGCCGTCAGGCTCATGTGTCCTCCTTATGACCCATAAAGCATTCCTAGACACTATAGCAGAAACATAGGCATACATTATATTGTGTTACTATAAGGTGCATTTTAACAATAATTCTTTTTTTTTTTTTCCCTGATTCAACAATGAATCCGTGCCATTGTTGCCAAGATATTACAGTTTTTGTCAAGGTGCAGTTGAGCTCTTTGGAGAAATGAAAGGGGTTGCCTCTTACCTCTTTGGAGCAATGACTACACGCTCATTGCCATATAGAGCTGAATTGCATCATAGACAGCAATTTACAAGGGGAAAACACTGTATGACTCTGGTGACCTTAAAGGGGTTGTCCCATCATAAGGATCCTATCTATAATGGTAGTTTATGTAAATTGAAGACTTTTCCTAAATATATTGCTTTAGAAATGCTGCTTTGTTTGTCTGCTATGTGAACTTATTCCCCTCGTTGCTTACACAGCGTTGCTATAACCACGGACCTGTGAGATAGGACAAGGGATGTCACTTACTGTGTTTCCCCGAAAGTAGGACACCTTCGAAAGTAAGGCATGCGGGGAGTTTTTTGTTGAATTGCCTAATATAAGGCACCCCCCCCCCCTCCTGAAAATAAGGCATGCTCAAAAATCTTTGCAGCCGACTGAACACTGTGTGACGTGCTCGGTGTGCACAGGAAATCCAGCTGCTGCCCCTGCTGTTGTGTCCACTGTCCCTGCTGTCCCTTGTAGGATGAGCTCCCCAGCTCCCCAGCTGCTGTCAGTGAAGCCCCACCCACGAAAGTCCCACTAAGCCCTGCCCCCCAAAGGCTTGCTAAGTCCCACCCACCACTGTTGGGACGAACAGCAGCACCAGTGCTACTATGAAGATGGGAAAGGTAAGTATGATACCTTCTCCCCCCTCCCCTACACTACCTACAACTGGCAGTCATGCTGACGCTCCGCTAAGAAAGTGCCGGCATGACTGCCAGTTGTCATAAGATAGATCCTATATTTAGGACGACAATTTATTTTAAGACACTGTCTTATTTTCGGGGAAACACAGTACTCCGTGTCAGTAGGACAATCAGTTCAGCTAGTTGCAGTTTGCTGATAAAGCCAAGTCTTTTATCTCTATGTAAACAAACAGATAACACTGAGTCCAGTCTCTACACGCATGTGCAAATGATCTGATCTGCATAAATATTGTGATACGTCATAGTGTCCCGTTCAGCAAGAGGAGGAGGTGAGAAATACAGGAAGTGAGAAGAAGAGACAGCAGGCAATCTGCTGGAATAGTGAGATGGGAAAACCCATTTAGGGTATGTTCACACTGCGGAACTTGCATTCCGCGTGTGAACATTCTGCGCGGCTAGCCCGGCATCCCGTCGCGGCATTCTGCTCTGGATTAGACCCAAATGAATGGGCCTATTCAGGAGGGAGCCTTGCGCCGCAAAATCCACTGCAAGAAAGGTCATTTTGCTTCTTTTTTCTACTACTAGCTAGCGGAAAAAAGAAGCGAGTGGCTCCCATTGAAGTCAAAAAACTTTGTGTGAACAAGCCCTTAAGCTATCTATTCTGTGGAGCTGGGTGGATATGCTGTGTTTTGGTGACATCTATAATATTTGTTCCGTATTATGGCTGCAAATCCTGCAACAGATGTGATGCTGCTGTAAATTTGTGTCATGGATTTGCAGTCCTAATACAGCTCCTAAAATACCGCCACATTATGGCTGTCTGAACATGGCTTTAGGGTGTACGGTATGCATAAATAAAAAATCATGCCACGAAACAGCCACGTATGAACGTACCCTATGTTGAGACTGCAAACTTGTACTAGTCTATAGTACGGCGCCTGTGCATGATTTTTTGAAAACCCCATCCACATGTTGAAAAAATTAGCATATGGTGTGGACTTCAAAATTGAGAGTCTGCCGTTCTGGTTCAGTGTGAATTCCCTGCTATGCAATGGGTGAAAGCCCATGGCAAATAACACATGAAGTTCCCCCTTGGATTTGTCCCAAGTGAAGTAACTCCATCCATGTGGCCTCACTCTCAGTGGTGACCCCGGCCCACCTTCCTATTACATTAACACTACTAAACTACAGTTTTGCTACACAAGGATTTAATTTCCATTTCTGGCAAAGGATTCTTTGGGCACGATATTGGGTTATTGTGTCTTAGGGCTAGGAGTGTCATGTCTTGTAGCTGGTATTGAGAGTAACAAACCTCCGGTTAATGGCGAATTAGAGGAAACAAATTAAAGTGGTGATTGAGCAATTCTGTCTATGTGTAATATGGGTCCTATTGAAACCATGTGGCACACCTGGAATATGAGGGGGAGGGGACGTCAGTCAATGACAGTAAGTAATAAAGTCAAGATTGAGTGACATCATTTTTAAGAACTGTAACCATGTCACTGTGTTTTATTCACATCTTCCATTTCTTTCTACTCCGCACAATGAAAACATTAAAAGTTGTATCCTAACCAAGAGGATTAAACTGATACCAGTCCTGCTGCTACGGACGATGGAAACCAGACGGAACAAACGCTTATCCAATTCCATCCCTTAGACCCCATTTCTGCAGTATTTCTGACACCTAAGGCGCTGTGTGTTCCACATGTCATGACTTGTAAGAGACATTAGTACAGACTACTGGGAAGTCTCCAGTTTGACCATTACTTTTTCTTAGACTTTTGCTGTCTTGTTCCCAGTTTCCACATTGAGCAGTTTAAAGCTTTTGTAAACCCTTTTTGCAGACTATGGAAAGGTCATGTAAAAACCGATGAGAATCCCACATGTAAATATCTTTAATTTCATTTGAGGAGAAACCCTCCTGGGCACTGAACACCTGCACGCTCACTCCGTGGCTGGAAATTCTGCAATTGACATTTTAATTTGGTCGGGTCCCTGGAGAGCGCGCTTCAGTTGTGTTCATGATAATGCGATGGTCTGGCTTAGCTATGTCTATTAATAATGGGTCATTTCCATTCTAGGAAGCAGCGGTATTTTATTTGGCCTGTTTTTGCCAAAAAATATGGATGGAAATATAGAGCTATGCTGCAATATTGGTTATCCAGTGAGTTCTTGATCCCTGTTCTCACCTAAAGTGACCTTTTGGATGTAAGCAGAATCATGGGAAATGCTATGTGGTAAAATATTCTGGGCATCAGCGGAACAATAGGCCTTGTATTTGGCAGTACCACGTCTAGTGCCGTCAAAGTGGTCTATTTGTTTGTATAGTATGTTAGAAGGGCAGAGTGCTGGAGTCCAGATAGATCAGCCCCAGGTTTCTGACGTGTGTGTGTGGTCCAGGGCGGATCTGGAGTAGGCCTCAGCCCAGGTGTAGATCCTTGGCCCATTACTGGACCAGAAAAGGCTGCAGCTCCTGCATTCCAAGGCAGTTCCATGGAGTGAAAGGAGGTGTATGGTTCTGTCCTGTAACCCTGAGTCTGGTGAGACAATATTGCACTTGTTTTATTCGTTTGGCTGGTAGTAAGCCACATGTATAGTTAGGTTATCAGTTCTGTTTAGTTAGTTGCCTAGACAAGCAAGTTTTTTTGTTTTGCCTGAAGTTAAGGCTGTATTTTGTTTTGCTCATTTTATGCCTGAAGTCAAGGTTTATTTATTTTCCTGTTTTTTTTTTTTTTTTCTAAATAAACCAGTTTGCTGCACATTTTGTGTCCCTGTCTTGACTGTTTGGGTCCGCACCACTGCTTCTACCAAGCTAACTTCCCCACAAGTACTATAGGCTACCTGTCTATTCCTGTCACTAATAATAAAAAGGAAAAATTAATAATTCTCAACTAAGAATTTTATTTTTTTTAAAGGGGGGCTGAGTCAACTAGACAACTCCCTTTTCTACATGAAGAACAATTTAGGACCAAAGAACTTGGCTGCGCATACGTATGCTCTCCTATATACATACGCACTACTATAGCGACGGCTTATCTCCTCGAAAACAAAAAGTTAAGCTACTGTATATTACAATCCAGTTGTCTGAACCTTCTCTGACCAGACATTTTCTGTTGGGGAAAACTCAGTCCTCTGCTTTGAATGCCTCCTAACTTCTTTGATGTTCATATGTTCTAGTGGGACATTATTGACTGGACATCCCCCTTAGGCTTAAAATGGGGGTCCTAACCAACATGTACTCCCCTCTCGCTACATTCCTACCACTTTAGTTCCAGTGCTGCTTGGGTCTCCATTGGTCTTTATTTCCTAATGCCTGGAGATTGGCTAAACATTTGTAGAAATTTCCTGGGTGTCTCATGACATCAGAAAGTAGAGCCCAGCAGGAATTTGGGCAGCAATGGATTGGTTTTTTTTGAGACTTTTTATTCTAAGCCCTAGAAAAGGTGTTATCCAGCTTCCAAAATGATGTGCAAATACACCCACAGCGATGCTAAATACTCACTGTTCCCTTGTACACCCTTTTTCTTGGCTTTAGTTTACTTGTTGCTCCCTGATTCCTGTTTTCACTCTGTGTACCCTTCTCCATTCTCCTCTGCAAGGACATCGCCACTAATAAATCACTCCCACATCTGAGGTCACATGATGCTGTTTAGTTTGCTGGCTGCATTGCTCACAGGGAGGGGTAGTGAGCTTGCAAACTAAATGTTTCAGCTGATTGATGCGTCCTGTTATTTGACCTATTATAAACCCCTTTAAATTTATATTCACTGGAAATCCCCATTCACACTACACTCTCTTAGTACTTAGCTACATCTAATGTCTTCTTTGGGACCTAACGTTGTTGTTTGTTAACAGACTCCCAGAAGAAATCAGATTTATATGCCTTTTATGGTATTTGGAAAATTGAGTTCTAACTGTTATTACTGGTCATCCTCCTTGGACATCCACCATCTCCTAAATATAGCTCAATGATGGCTGCTTTACAATATTAAAACCCTTCAGATGAGAGGACAGTGTTTTTCTTTTATTTCGGAGAATATTTCTTACCGGCATTGTCTCTATAGAAGAGCTTTCCCTCTAGTCTGAGGTCAGATGAGGTACGTCCCGGTCTTTATTTTCTGTTTACTCAGTGCGGATCTATCCTGTTAATTCGTGACTATCTGGACCAATTGTACTCGTAGAGTTTTAATCGGCGTGAGCAACACTCATTAATTTTAATTAATTTGCCTTTACCGAGAGACATTTTTTCTGACCTCCTTCTTGTTCAACGAATTCATGTTTTCCGTGCGTAAGGACAAGTGACAGTGGAAAGTAGGTTTACGAGAATGTCAGTCACTCATTCCTGAGTATTTCCATTTAGTGTCCCACTTTCGGCAGCTTGTTAATTTATCCTCGGTCTCTGGACGTGTCTGGAATCCTTTAGGAAATGTGAATTTTTTTTTTAAATTTTTTTTTTTTCAAGAACAGATGAGCCATTCTTTAAATTGTCTCTAAAAGTGTAAGATGATTGACGTGGATTGCGCAGAGCAGTTTTTGATGCAATGCCAAGTCCTGTTTCTCGAAGAGTAAAGTTTCCAGTATGTGTCACGGTTGATCTACGTGTTCACTGCGTTCTCGGCCTTAGACTGGCCTATCGTGTCATTTTTCGTACAATTTGGAATAAAGGTTCTATAAATTGATTCTTTTTAATTCAATAGGATGAAAGGATTGTCTAAAGGTCATCACAAACATTTCATATTTGTTGGCAGATCGAGCCCATTTTTGGAGACCTCTGTCAGATATCTTTAGGGTCATACATCTTCAGTTATCACATTTTACCCAAAATTTTTTTAATCTGTTAAGAAAAAATTGTGTCTACATTTCTCTTAAAGTGGATTTTGGAAATGAACTTTGATGGCTTTCTAATATAAACCATTAAAGGGGTATTCCCGCGTTGCATACTCGCTAGTCTTCACTGCTGTAAAATCTTCTTCTTTCTTCCTGGTTTCTAGCGTCATTTGGTGGGCGTGGTTCCACATGCAACCTGCCGTTTAGCTCTGCCCCCAAATTAGCATGTAGCTCCGCCCACCACATAGCGTGATCCTATTGGGCGGCTGAAGAGCCTGTGATGTCATCAAAGGTCCTTAAAGACTATATGCACAATAATGGACTATGAAGTACAGGCAGGAGCAACTCCATTCTGTGTTACATACAGAGACTGCCTGTCTCTGCCTTAATGAACACAATTGAATTAGCTAGCCTGATAACTGGGAGAACAGAAGACGAGTTCAGAAATGAAAGCAGCTCCTCTCCCCTATCTGAGTGCAGGACCTAGGTCACGTGGTGTAGACACAGGAATAGCTAGAAACACAGGCTGGCTCCCGTGCACTTAGCCCCTCCTCCCTCCCCCCTGAGAGCAGCAGATACATCACTTGACTTTTGAGCAGATAAGTCAGGGCTGTGGCCACAATGAATTGAATAAAGTAAGATAGTGGACAAACAAAGCAGTTTTGCTGAAGCAGTGTATTTAGGAAAAGTCTTACTGTCACGTTCGTGTCAGAGTCCAGACACAGATTCCAGGCTGCAGATAGCACCACTAAGGAGACAGGGGAAGGAGACTATCCCTGGCACTACGTTGGCTAGCTAGGCCCTGCCTACGGGTGGTGGTCAGCTGTCTCCAAGCTAACCTTGGCCCCGACGACTCCTGGCTCTCTAGCACGAAGACCTGACAGACAGACAGGGCAAGAGCTGCAAGAAAGCTAGGGACTGGGGATTCTAGGGTGGTGACTCCTACAGAAATAAAGGTGCAGCTGCAGACAAACAAACCGGACGGGAGGTGCTGGACAACTGACACGCAGCACAACAAAGTACAAAACAAGAGGAATGAGGAGAGGGACAGTGGAGAGGTGAGGAGAGGGACAGTGGAGAGGTGAGGAAAGGGCAAACACGAGACTGGGGTAAAATAAACTGGAACCCACCTCAAACAAACGGATAGTGCCAAGCAAACAGACGTGAAGGGCAGGGCAGAGTAGAAGTGTGGAGGGAAACCGACTCACACACAAACAACACTCAAACTCCTTTCTAGTCTGTAAGCACAAGCACAACACTCCTCCTCCTCCTAAGGCCAAGAATTCTAAGTTGGAACCATGAAAACTGCCAACTGGTGGAGACAGCCCTCAGCCTAATAAAGGCCCCAGCCTCCTTCCATTGGATGATGGCGATCCATAACACCTGAGGTGACACTTATAACCCCAAGTGTGTTCAGAAGACCAGAACACCATGTACACACTGATGGCTCAATGGTAGGGAACCCACCAGCAGATCACAGAAGCCCGGATCGAATCCCCGACAGAAACATACACCAACACACGCACGCAATCAGGTCATGACAGTACCCCCCCCTTCAACGGGAATCCCCCGGATTCCTGGGCCGAGCCCTATCCGGATACCTCCGGTGAAAGGCAGCCACCAGTCTGGGTGCAGACACCTCAGAAGCCCGAACCCACGAGTTGTCCTCCACACCGTACCCCTTCCAAGCCACCAAATACTGAAGAGTTCCCCTCAAAAATCTGGAATCCACAATCCGGGAGACCTCATACTCTCCATCTGAGTCCAGGGGAGGCACAACTGTAGGTGCAGTCTCCACCGAACTCACCTTTTTTAGCAGAGAGACATGGAACACAGAGTTTATTTTCCATGACGGGGGAATTTCCAACCTGACCGAAACTTCATTAATAAGTTCTGTCACAGAAAAAGGACCCACAAACTTAGGACCCAACTTCTTAGAGGGGACCTTCAATTTCAAATTTTTGGCTAGTAGCCACACCCGGTCACCCACCACAAAATCAACTTTTCTCCTTTTCTTGTCAGCCACCATTTTATTTCTCCGTGAACAGGCTACCAGATTTCTCCTCACCCTGACCCAGACATCCTCCATCTTATTTGAGAAGGACTCCTCCTCTGGTACTAAGGACTTTACTCCAGAAAAGGGGCCAAATATAGGGTGCTTACCACTGCAACAAAAGAATGGAGAGCAGCCCGCCGCAGAAGAATCGTGATTATTGAGAGCAAATTCAGCCAAAGGTAAGAAATCTACCCAATCATCTTGGTTGTCAGACACAAAACAGCGAAGGAACTGCTCAATATCCTGATTTTTTTCTTTCTGTTTGCCCGTTGGACTCGGGATGGTACCCGGAGGAAAAGGATAGATTTATACCCAGCCTGCGGCAAAACGCTCTCCAGAACCGAGCCACAAACTGAGAACCCCTGTCGGAAACAATGTCTACTGGAACCCCATGCAAACGGACAATATTTTTAACAAATTCCTTTGCCAGAGTTTTAGCTGTGGGTAGCTTTTGAAAAGGAATGAGATGGCACATTTTACTGAATCTATCTACCACAACCCATATCACCGTGTAACCTTCCGAGCGCGGCAGATCAGTGATAAAGTCCATAGTCAAATGTGTCCAAGGACTACCGGGAACAGGTAACGGGTGTAATAGGCCTGCCGTCTGAGCATGTGAAGCCTTAGACCTAGCACAGACTGCACATTTGGCCACGTGCACAGCCACCTCTGCCCTGCACCCTGGCCACCAAAAATTCCTTGTAATTAATCTTTTAGTCTCGGCGACCCCAGGATGACCGGCTAGCCTGGAATCATGACACTCCAACAACAACTGACCCCGTAAATCTGGAGGAACAAATAATTTACCCCGTGGGGTACCCCTAGGAGCTTTGTCTTGGGCTGCTAGGATCTGAGCTTCTAATTGAGTGTCTAAGGCTGCTAGCACAACTCCCCTCTTAAGTACAAACTCAGGTTTATCAGCTTCATGGTTAGGAGTCACACTCCTTGAAAGAGCATCTGCTCTGACATTTTTAGTACCAGGGACATAGGTGACTGAAAAGTTAAACCTGGCAAAGAAAAGCGCCCACCGAGCCTGTCTAGCATTTAGGCGTTTAGCCGCATCCAAATAGACTAGATTTTTGTGATCCGTAAGGATCTTAATAGGGTGTCTCGCACCCTCCAAAAAATGTCGCCAGTGCTGCAAAGACCACTTAATTGCCAATAATTCACGGTCCCCAATGTCATAATTCAACTCCGCAGGACAAAACTTTTTAGAAAAGAAGGCGCATGGATGAAGATGCCCCTCTTTCTCCTGAGACAGTACCGCTCCAACACCCACGGACGAAGCATCCACCTCAGCTATAAAAGGTTTATTTTCGTCTGGTTGGATAAGCACAGGAGCTGAGCTAAACCTAGCCTTCAAGGCCTCAAAAGCCTCCACTGCCTCCACAGGCCACTGCGCGAGATTTGCCCCTTTTTTTGTCAAATTGGTTATAGGTTTAGCAATCACAGAAATTTTTTTAATAAATTTTCTATAATAATTGGCGAAGCCCAGAAACCGCTGTAGTGCTTTCAAAGTCTCAGGCCTTGGCCAATCTAACACAGCTTTAACCTTTTCTGGGTCCATCTTGAAGCCCTCCTGAGACACGATATACCCCAAGAATGACAACTCTTGAACCGCAAACAGGCATTTTTCCGGTTTAGCATACAAAGCATTTTCTCGGAGTATTTGTAAGACCTCTCTAACCTTTGCCCAATGAGACGAAATATCCTTAGAATAAATCAAGATATAATCCAGGTAAACCAGAACTCCTCTACCAAGAACTGGACCTAACACATCATTAATGAAATTTTGAAAGAATGCTGGGGCATTCGTTAGACCGAACGGCATGACAAGATTCTCAAAATGCCCCTCAGGGGTATTAAAGGCGGTTTTCCATTCATCCCCTTCCTTGATTCTCAAAAGGTTATAGGCCCCCCTCAGGTCAATTTTTGAGAACCATTTGGCCCCCACAACTTGGTTAAACAGGTCTGGTATCAAAGGCAGGGGATAAGGGTTCCTGACCGTAATTTTATTTATCTCCCGGAAGTCTAAACATGGACGTAGACCTCCGTCCTTTTTCTTTACAAAGAAAAACCCTACCGCCACGGGAGATTTTGAGGGTCTAATGTGACCGGCTTCAAGACTCTTGGTTATATAATCTTTTAATGCCTCACGTTCAGTTATAGACAAGTTAAAGAGGCGACTTTTGGGCATAGACGCCCCAGGAATAAATTCTATGGAACAATCATACTCCCGGTGAGGCGGTAAGGTCTTAGACTCAGATTCACTAAAGACATCATGAAAATCTGATATTTCAGCAGGTAAGGTACAATTTGTTATTGTGGCTATCATGGCGCCACCACACTCTTTGACACATTCTTTGCCCCAAGACAAAATAACATTATTGGGCCAATCAATTACAGGATTGTGCTTCCTCAGCCAGGGAAGCCCCAAAACAATACTGGCAGGTAAATTAGGCAAAACAAACAATTCAATCTTTTCTTTATGATCAGGCTTTAAGCATAAATCAAAATCAGCAACAGAATGGGTAATGGCATTAAGACCCAATGGAGAATTGTCAATTGCAGACACTTGGATAGGGAGAGATAATTCTTTTAACTCCAAAGAGTTGTCTTGTGCAAACTTAGCGTCAATAAGGTTCAGAGCCGAACCACAATCAATAAGGACATTAATCTCCCCCCTGTTACTGCACAGAGAAGATTTGCCACTAAACAGAACTCCAGACGATTTTATAAATGCCAATCTAACCGGACTAGATACAGAAATATCATTGGGAGAGGGAGATTTTCTCCTTTTTACATCCCCACCAGGTCTGCGATTAGGACGTTTCTCACAATATTCAATAAAGTGGCCCAATTCTCCACAGTAGAAGCACCGACCAGTCTGACGGCGCGCCTCTCGCTCTCCATTGCGATTGACCATACCACCCAGCTGCATGGGCTCATCAGAAAATTCAGCTGGGCGGGAAAGCTCAGACGCCCTGAAACGCCAATCAGTATCCTCAGCCTGCCTCTCCCTGAGACGTCTGTCAGCCCTTATCGCCGACAGCATGGCGTCCTCGAGAGATTTAGGCTTGAGGAAAGCGACCATAAGATCCTTAATTTTAGCATTCAACCCAGTCAGGAAAAAACTTTTTAATGCTGAAGAGTTCCAAGTGGTGTCTGCTGCCCACCTACGGAACTCCGCACTGTAGGTCTCAGCGTCTTTTTTTCCCTGACGCAAGGACCACAGCATAGATTCAGCAGTAGATTCCCGATCAGGGTCCTCATATAACAGACCAAGAGCCCTGAAAAATTCCTCCACAGACTGTAGGCAAGGAGCAGAGGCTGGCAATGAGAATGCCCACGTCTGTGGAGACCCTCTAAGCAAAGACATGATAATGCCAACCTGTTGTGATGCATCACCAGAGGACTGAGGCCTGAGCCGGAAATACAATTTGCATGCATTTTCAAAACGAAAAAAATCCTGCCGGTCCCCGATAAAAGGTTCCGGCAGGCCCACCTTAGGGTCCGTTGTCCGAGGAACGACTACTGGCCTGGCTTCCACACGCTTGTCAAGTTCGACGACCTTCATAGTTAGTCTCTGCATCTGTGCCACCACATCTTCCAGGGAGACCATGATACAACGGACCGATGGGTATATTGGGCCGGTTTTACTGTCACGTTCGTGTCAGAGTCCAGACACAGATTCCAGGCTGCAGATAGCACCACTAAGGAGACAGGGGAAGGAGACTATCCCTGGCACTACGTTGGCTAGCTAGGCCCTGCCTACGGGTGGTGGTCAGCTGTCTCCAAGCTAACCTTGGCCCCGACGACTCCTGGCTCTCTAGCACGAAGACCTGACAGACAGACAGACAGGGCAAGAGCTGCAAGAAAGCTAGGGACTGGGGATTCTAGGGTGGTGACCCCTACAGAAATAAAGGTGCAGCTGCAGACAAACAAACCGGACGGGAGGTGCTGGACAACTGACATGCAGCACAACAGAGTACAAAACAAGAGGAATGAGGAGAGGGACAGTGGAGAGGTGAGGAAAGGGCAAACACGAGACTGGGGTAAAATAAACTGGAACCCACCTCAAACAACCAGACAGTGCCAAACAAACAGACGTGAAGGGCAGGGCAGAGTAGAAGTGTGGAGGGAAAAACCAACTCACACACAAACAACACTCAAACTCCTTTCTAGTCTGTAAGCACAAGCACAACACTCCTCCTCCTCCTAAGGCCAAGAATTCTAAGTTGGAACCATGAAAACCGGCAACTGGTGGAGACAGCCCTCAGCCTAATATAGGCCCCAGCCTCCTTCCATTGGATGATGGCGACCCATAACACCTGAGGTGACACTTATAACCCCAAGTGTGTTCAGAAGACCAGAACACCATGTACACACTGATGGAACCCACCAGCAGATCACAGAAGCCCGGATCGAATCCCCGACAGAAACATACACCAACACACGCACGCAATCAGGTCATGACACTTACATCCACATTAACAAGCAGTATAGATAGGATCCTTGTGATGAGACAACCCCTTTAATGTAATATTGGGCAGATTTAGATCTCTGTACTACCCATTGATCTTCAGAACAAAGACTTGGGCTAGGGTCACCTCTGTGTTGGAGTCTCTGTAGGACCATTACAGTCTATGAGGTCCGTGGGTAACCACTTTTTAAGCGGACAAGCTTTCCATCTTTTGGGTCCCCATATTGATGTGAACGACTGAGACCAAAACAAAAGCTAGTGTTGCTGGATTTAATCCATCATAGTCGTATAGATGCTGCTTTTGGTACTGCAGCTCAGTCCCATTCATCTAAATGGCAATTGGGAAGATGGTCCCGGTGTTCAGGCCTCCAATGACCACACATAGCCTATCCTAGGCATAGACGAACGGAGGCAAAAGAGTATTGCAATGAGACACATTAATGTAACTTTAGTTAGATATGCTATCACTTCTTTTAGTTCAGACTTCTTAGATCCCCATATGTTACAGGAATGAGAGGGTTACAGCTGTGTAATGAATACTGAATCCATCAAGGAATTGTCCTGGATGTGAAAATATGGCTTCTTTCTTCATCAAACAGCATCACACCTGGTCATGGGTCAGACTGTATTCAGATCTGTGAAGTTGAGCTACAGTATGAGCTACAATCCAATGGACAGGGGTGATTTTTTTTTTTTTTTTCTAAAAAGACAGCCACATTTGTCTTTAATCTAGAAACTTTAAAACCACTCAGGGAATAGATCTCTAAAGTCTGGATACTTATTATATACTGTGGGAAAGGTAGCTTGGTAGTAGCAATGGTGCAGACTGAACCAGTCAGAGACAGGGACACAATATCTAGAGCAAACCGGTTTATTCAGAAAAACAGCAAAATAGATAAACCTTCACAGTGGGCACAAAAGGAGTAAAATAAAATACTGCCTTAACTTTAGGCAAAGAACATGAAACAAAACCCTGCTCATTTGAGTGCTAACTAGGCAATAAATACTAACTGTTCAGGTGGCTTATTACCAGCCACATAACAGTGTCAGGACAGACCCAGGCACTTCCTCTCGCTCCCAGGACCTGCCCTGAAGTTTAGCCTCTGCAGCCTTTTATTGCCCAGTAGTGAGCCTTAGGACCCACACCCGGACTGAGGCCTACTCAAGTTCCACCCTGGACCACACATAAGTCAGAAATCTGCTGGAAATATACCATGACTCCAGAACCCTGCCTGTTGCCTTCTCACAGTACCCTGAATTTATATACAATATATGTAGAATTGGCCTGTCCCTTTCAGTCCACTGCCAGGACTATCTCCTCAGTATGGCATCACTGTTTATGACATAGTTTCTGTTATGGCTCTGAGGTGCCCTTTTAGTTGGGCTCTTTGCTTCCCATTGTCTTGTCTTTTGCTATACCTTCCATTTTGTACTGTATTTTTGCTACAAATGTATCCATAGGTCTTATGTTGTATGTGACTGGTAATTTAAAAAAGTTTACTTTTGTTTAGAATTTAAAATTAAGTTGAAATGTTGATGATTTTTTTTTTTTTTTTTCCCTCCCCACCACTCTGCTGAACCTTTGTGAGACACACATTGAAAGATTGTACATTGTTTTTTTGTGTGTGGCTATTTTCACCTTTCAACAGTCAGGATGAGTATAGATGATCTCTGTGACAGACAACGTAATTTTGTTTTAGAAAAATAAAACCTTTGTGAAATAATCTTTTCTGAAGCTTATACTGCATGTGTCTTCCAGGAACAAGCATTGTGGATAGGGACATATTCAGTATAGGCTAAAATGTTAACCAGGTGGATTGAAGAATCTCGCGTGCTTTATGAATGTGGAATGGGTTTGGATTCCTGTCGGAGCAGATGGTGTGCATTGTATTTAAAGGGAATAGTGTATATAAGAATAAAGAGTAAATTTTTTAAGCTGACCACATAGGAGTCAGTGAGGGTACAACCACTGTGACCAGGTGGTGGGTGACAGAAGGATACTGTCCGTGGTGACCTCCATGCTGGAGAATAAATCCCACCCCATGTATGGGACCTTGATGGGACTTGGCAGCACCGTAAGTGACCGTCTGCTTCACCCCAAGTGTGAGAAGGAGCTATCACAAGTCCTTCCTTCCAACCGCGACCAGACTGTATAATCTACATCAGACCAAGCGAAGACACTCCGCACAGAGAACTAATGATTATGACTATGAAGTCTTCCTTCTTTCTTCTTCTGTTCCTTAGCTGCTATGGACTCCTAGTATATCTTCTCTCCTCAGCTTATGTGTGTCTACATCTGTAATATATTACTGTGTATTATCCTGTATCTGTATTACTATTCTGCTGTAACATGCTGAAATTTCCCCACTGTGGGACTATTAAAGGATTATCTTATCTTATATGACCTCATATGGATCCTATATCCACCCCCTGTTCTTCTTCTCTATCTCTTCTGTGCAAATGCCTCCTCTGCTTCTCCCATGATCTGCTCCCTACAGCCCCCCGTATTCGCCCATAATACCCCCCTCGCTCACACTCGTGTCACCATACCCCTATTACCTTCCCCATTGTTATCAGCAACCTATGGAGCCATTATCCTGACAGTCTCAGATCCTGACAGGTACATAGTATCATGAGCTCTGCAGTTTACTAGACAGGGGTACAAGTACTAGACATGGGTGACCACATCCCCCGATTTTGAATCCACTTCCATGATTATGTTGCATAGCTAAAAAAACAAGAGCTTGAAATGTCACTTCAATCTGTTTCAGTATAGAACATTTCTATCTGTAGATTATATGGTACCATAGTATCCATGGTATAGAGTATGTCACAGTATGTGCCCGATAATTTACGATGCAGCGTCCAGTGACTGGAATGCTATTTAGTATGTGTTATTCTGCAGTGGATGACGCGTGAAATGGTTGTATACTATAATTCTGTGTGCTCGGCAGGAATAAGATGCAAGTGCTTACTTTGCAGGATGCACTTTACTTGGCAGCTCTTAGTCATTTTCTTTCTCTGGTTGCTTTTAACAAGTGGACAAGTAAGATGTATAAGAGAGACATGGCATATATTGATAGGTACTGGAGCCTTTCTGCAGGATTAGTGTAGGATATACTGGGATATGTAATGTTTCATCTGTGGGTCATGATGTTGGCTCATGACTCACGTCTTTCATATACATTTAAAGGGATTCTGTCATTAGAATCCTTTTTTGAGGCAATACCACGTCGAAATAGCCTTAAGAAAGGCTATTCGTCCTCTACCTTTATAATTCTGCTCCAAGCCGCCGTTGCAAATAAACCTCCAGACAGCTCAGGGGGCATTACCTGAAGACTCTCCAGTGACTCCTCTATCTTCTTCAGACTGCCTCTTCGCAGTGTCCTTCATGTCGTCATCGCCAGGCTGACCCTGCATACGGGATGGAAATCACGGGCTTTGGGCAGAGCCGAATGCGCATGTCTAGGCAGGTGTGGAATAAAATACTGCAAAGTAAGAATGTCTTCACAAGTAGAAGTATTAATGGCTTATTTTTGTAAAGTAGCAAAATGAATTGAATGAACATAGATCTAAATTGCATGAATATTTGGTGTGAACCCTCCTTTTGCCTTCCATCAGTTCTTCTAGATACACTTGCAGACAATTTTTGTAGGAACTTGCAGGGAGGTTGTTGCCGCCATCTTGGAGAACTAAGCACAGATCTTCTGTAGATGTAGACTTGCTCCAATCCTTCTGTCTCGTCATGTACCGTATTTTTCGGACTATAAGACGCACTTTTTCCAATATGGGAGGAAAATGTGTGTGCGTCTTATAGTCCGAATGCAGCGTGTGCAGCGTCTGTGTCCTGTCTGAGAATCAAAAGGAGAGCAGCACGGTGCCTGCCTGCTCTGCCCCTCCTTCCCTGTCTGTGTCGCGTGTTTGCAGGAGCGAGATATGAGAGGCAGGGAAGTAGGGGCAGGCCAGACAGGTGAAGGAAGCGTGGTTTCAAGCTTGCCGAGAAAACCACGCCTCCTTATCCCGTCTGGCCCGCCCCTCCTTCACTGCCTCTCAGATCTGGCTCTTGCAATGAAGCCACACAGACAGGGAAGGAGGGGCGGGCCAAACGGGAGGAGGAGGCGTGGTTTTCTCAGCAAGCTCGAAACCACGCCTCCTTCACTCGTCTGGCCCGCCCCTACTTCCCTGCCTGTGTGGCATCATTGCAGGAGCCAGATCTGAGAGGCAGTGAAGGAGGGACGAGCCAGATGGGTGAAAGAGGCGTGTTTTCAAGTTTGCTTAGAAAACCACACCTCCTTCACCCGTCTGGCCCCCCCTTTTTCTCTTCTTGCATAGCTTCACTGCAGGGTGTCTCTTTCCATCCATGGATGAGATTAGATAGATAGATTAGATAGATAGATATGTTCAAATCACCCCCATATCCCTAGAATACATATAAAACAAAAACATTACTGTGAAACACATACACATTTGGTATCCCTGTGTCCGAAAGCCCCCGATCCTATTTACATTGGTGAAATATTATATTAGGTTATTAAATATTTCACCAATTTTTTTTCCTTAAATTTTTTTTTTTTCCCTATTTTCCTCCTCTAAAACCTTAGTGCGTCTTATGGTCCGAAAAATACGGTAATCCCAGACAGACTGGATGATGGTGAGATCAGGGCTCTGCGGGGGCCGTATCATCACTTCCAGGACTCCTCCTCCAAAGGGCAAATGTCACACCAAATATTGAAAACTTAGATTTCTCTTATCTAGATCTATTGTTGAGTTTATTGGCAGCTATAGAAATCCGTCTTCAGTAAGCGGTGTGTGGGTTTGGGGCAACGTAACAGATCAACTGAGTTCTGATGCCTTTGGAAATGTTAAACGTCAATGAAATTTTGGACTCTGTTGTATTAAAAAAAAGAGCATATCACTAAATATCTGTGTCGGGTTGTTGGATGACTTGCATTTCCTAAATCATCCGTCTGCTCTCTACCATTTGTATATTTCACGCTGTGATTCAGTCCTCTGCTGTAGAGTATATTTGGCTCTCCTACTGTATATTCATTCCATGCATCTGTGTATGAAACCTTAGACCGTCCAAGACGCTTTTTCTGCGCTGTTAATAATTACCCTCCACCTATGACTCATTTGTTAGTCGCTCTTCTGCCAAGAGTCGCAGTAAGTAAAGTGCCCACACGTCCAAGATCTCGACCTTTCAAGAATTGAAGACTGAATTGGCATTGTGAGACATCAATGAGGATATCTGCAGAGCCAAGTCTTCTCAATGGACGGGAGCAGGAAAAATCTGGAGAGACAGTTTTAAAAGTCACCGATACGTGTAGAGAAGAGAAGAAGATCCACTGCATGTACTTGTCCGAATACTGATAGACTGCAAATGCCTTGAGAATATATTTGGAACATCGTGAGCTGTGGACAAGTGTTACATATGGCATACTCAAGAAACCAACATGACCTCAAGTCAACTCTAAGCTTACACTTTACATTGTAATACAAAAGGCAATGGATTGACCTAAAAAAAATATATATATATCTAAGTGGGAATTCATCATTCTCTGTTTAGTTTTTTGGATGGTATTGAGGCCTACGTTTGGCTCAAGACCCTTTCTTGTACCAGATGTGCTTAACAAGCCCCAATCTACGCCTCACCAGTGACATTGTGTGAATGTTAGCAGGGCAGTGCTCCATGGGAACCAGGGGTGAACCTGCCTGTTTCGCCGCCCGAGGCGGATGACAGAAAGCCCCTCCCGGGAGGAGGGGGCGGAGCGAAGTGGGTGGGGCGGCACGAAGGGGGTGTGGCCGAGCAGCATTAGCAGGCAGAGAGCAGGCACGGAGATGACCTGCTCTCTGCCTGGGCGTGAGGGGAGGCCGCTGGAGCAGCGCTGCTCTAGCAGCCTCCCCAATCCACCGCTCGGTGACGCTAAGCCAGTCCAGGACAGCTTGTCCTGGACTGGCTTAGGTGAGCAAAAATGCCGCCCTCCCTGGGGCCCTGGCATAGCGCCGCCTGAAGCTGGCGCTTCAGTTCGCCTCATGGGAGGTGCGGCGCTGATGGGAACACATACATGGCCACTGCTAACTTCACTCCTATAGGGCTACCATACTTGTAAACCTCGGCATCCCCACAGAAGTGAGCGGTGGCCCATGGTTGTACACAACATGAAACACTTGTGGGGACTTACCGGTCCATGTTCTTCTTTCAGAATCCCCATTGACAAGGTACTTTATCACCTGCCTTGTGGCTATATATTACCATCTGTATTGTGTTCGAACGTAGCTCTTAACCTTAACTTTGGTAGTTTGAAAACTGCCCAACATGGTTTGGTGTTGAGCACCTTTAACTTAGCTCAGCTGAAATATAGAGGTAGCCACATCATTTTCATAACAGATTTGTTAGAGAGAAAGAAGAATGGAAAATGCTACATTTTGCAGGTCGGATCTTTTTATTCTCACGGAATATATGTCACTAACAGAGGTGCCTTGAGTACAGCTTGCCTCCTCTCCCCATTAAAGGGGTTTCCAGGCTAAAAATGTCTGTTAGTGCTATTAATGGGGTTAATAAATGAACCCATATATCTTTATTCGTGTTTTAAGTTATTTCTGGGTGTCTCTGGGAGCTCCTGGTATCTTCTGCATTTGTTTACTTGGTTCCGCTTCCTGCTCTGTAACTTCTATGCTAGCTACCTCTCACCTCACTCTCCCTCTCTCCTCTCTCCCTCCCTTACACCACCTTCCCTGTCTCTCTAGCTGTCCCACTCAAAACTACTAACACTTCCCTACCTACTTAGCTCAATCCTAGACATTATTATATCTTTACCCCTCTTCCTTCCAGTCTTCCTCTTGTGGGATGGCCCATCCTTCTTTTCTGACAGCCATGGCAATTTCCAGTAAAATGAATTTGCGTCTAACAGAAGATTAGTGCTATGAGAAATTTCTGCAGGTCGGATTAACCAGGACAAGAGCTGTATGTTTGGAGCATTATATTAACCCTTTATCAGTTTTTTTTCTATACGCCTTTCTTCTTGTTTTACCTTGCAAACTATATACTCCGCAAGACAAAAGTCTCAATATTTTTTTTGAATTAAAATGAAGATTTTTCTATCCTCTTCCTCACTTAAGGAGAAGGGTGCATGCAGTCAACCTTATAGATGAATGCTCTAATACGCACCTCCTATGAAAAATCATTTGCAGGGACTTGTTGTGGGGACAGATTAGGCTTCTCACGCACGCATAGCAAACATCTGCGTCAGTGTCTTGGCTTGTCCAAGGATGTGATGCTACTGTTGTATTTTTATTATACTTGTACTATAAAATGCTGTCTGTAAATTGCAAAGTGATGACAAATGTTGTATGAGGTTGCTCCATTTTGTAGGCAAATTCCAAACATTACCAATTTAGGAAAAAGTGACCCGCCATTGGCCCCAGTCAAGTACAGGCGGAGGGTAGCATTGTGAGGTGGGGGTGAGGCATTGCTAATACAAGGTGCATACCCTCATTGTGGGAAGTTATCTTTTAATACAATTTTTGTTGCAACTGGAGATTTTGCACCTCCCACTTAATGAAAGTAGAGGTTGCTTTATATTTAAAGGGGTTATCTAGGTTACAAAAATGTTCTGCAAATACATCCACAGCAGTGCTAAATACTCACTTCCCTTCTGCACTGTTTTCTTGGCTTTATTTTACTTGCTGCTCCTTGTATCACTGTTATTTACATGCAGGGAATCTGTGAACAAACTACATTTCCCATGATGCATCTGACTGCTCTTTCCTCCAATTACAGCACATGTAATAAATCCCTCCCACATCTGAGGTCACATGATGCTGTGATGTTTTGTTTGGATTCTCACACTCCCCTGACCCCTGTGAGTGGCAAACATGGAGAGTGAGAGCAGGCAGATGCATCATGGGAAATGTAGTTTCTTCACAGATGCATGTAAATAACAGTGATACAAGGAGCAGCAAGTGAAATAAAGGCTAGCAAAGGGTGCACAAGGGAACAGTGAGTGTTTAGCACGGCGATGGAGGTATTTGCAGATCATTTTTGGACGCTGGATAACCACTTTAATGTCTTTTATGCCAGTTTATTGCTACAAATAATGACTGAAATTTACAGGGGATATGAAGATTGGCATTCAATACGCTATTCTTCAGAAATATGCCCCACTGACCAAAACAAGAAAAAAAACACCATAGGCTATAAGGCCCGTCCTGACAGTGGGGAGATATGGGTACCAAAACCATCAGCACTGATATCCACAGCACCAGGGTGCGTACCGGAGAAGCCAGAAGTGTACTGAATCCAGGACACTATCTACAATCTAGTTGTATATAATACCGTACCTCAATGAGGACATGAAATGTCCTCTTTACTGTACAAAGAATTACCCAACAACTGCCAGACTATTGTTGTCTGCGTATAAACTGGTTATTGTGCCAGTCCATGAATGATCAGTTTGTGAAAGAACATTCCAGGAAGGATCGTGCGTCCTTGTCTGGTGTCATTGGACATGTGTGACCTATTTGTAATGGCCATTATTGACTAAAATGTGTGTGCGCCGTCCCCATAACTATTTACTCGTATTCACCAGACTGATACATAGAGTCTTATCTTTAGCTTTGTGGGGGATATTATGGAGATGCATTTCATAGGATCCTATGCATGGAGGTATTGGGAAGCGTATAGAACTTTTGTTTCTGTCGGCTTTAGTGTTTGTGAACTTGAGCTGTATAAATCCATTTCTTTTCCTAGTTCCAGATCATTCTGCCGGAGTGTGGGAAACGTTCCATGCTATTAATTATTTTTACAATTTGTTGCCACGTCTAGTAATACCCCAACTCTTCCCATGACCTTAGCAGATTGCCAGGAGGACGCATTTGTTGTTAGTATAGACGACGCCACATTTGGGTGTTTTGTTGAGTTTGTTTGTGGCAACCTTGGCTGTTTCCAGTTAAATGAGTCGGACTAATAAGTGTTTGGCATTTTCTAAATGTCTTTTCTTTCTCGGGGTACAGAATTAACCTTTGTACTCATCACGTCCTGAGCTCGATGCTGAAATGTGAGGCATGCGTTCTATTTTAGTGTTCTTGATATACTTAGCTCAATGTTACTAATGGGTCACATGATGATCTATTAGCTTGGGTTTGGGGTGATTAAGGAACCAGGATCATAGTTTACTTGTAGCGTCAGCTTGTTAGTTTAATCTTCTCTTAGAAAGATGTCCAATTGTCCATCCTTTGATACAACATGACAGTATAAAGTAAATATGTCAATAGTCCGGTGTCCATGACATCCTACCTACTCAGACTACACAGCGACGATTACAGGGAGGATCAAGGCTGTGGCTTTATTTCCTTCCCCGGCTTTGATTAGAATTAAGTGTTTCAATTAAAGTTAAAGATCTTACCATCACTTACTGTCTGAAGCCTTGTACATCCAAATATCCAACAGAAAACAAACCAGCACACGTGTCGTACAATAGTTTTAAAAGACGCCTGCTGGGAATTTTATTAATAAATAGGGCGCATACCCTAATCCTGTATGCCAGTGCTAATCTGTTGGACATTTTCTGTATGGCTCACGCCTGGAAACCAAGTTATAATAAATCTGTTGGGCCAAGATGTGCCCGGGTGCCCCGGGGTATTTGTTGTGTCTTTGGGCCTTGCACCAAAGATGTGCCACATTATCGCCCCTCCACACCAGAAAACAGGTGTAAATGGGATGATAAATTCTCCCCCCCATTGTGTTTGGGACCTGTTACATTTAATGCTGTTAGAGTGGAGATATTTTCCCCATAAATTTAGTTGTATGGCAGAACATGGGGGTGTATGGTTTTGTACTAGGATACATACAACCTCTGTACATAGGATTTAAGCATGTGGATCAATTCTTAAAGGGATTCTATCATTAGAACCCTTTTTTTTAACAAAGTACACGTTGGAATAGTCTTAAGAAAGGCTATTCTTCTCTTACCTTTCTTTTTCTAATCCGCGCCTCCGTTCCTGAGGAATTTCTTCTTTCTTCCATTTGTAAATGAGTTTTCATATAGCACTGGGGGGCGTCCTCTGTGCTGTCTGAAAACTCTCCAGCAACGCCTCTGACGTCTTCTCCGGACCACCTCTTCATCGGGTCATCGGCCGCATCTTCAGCCAAAAGCACCGACTGTGCATGTCCTTCAGCTATTTTCCTGTGGCCTTTTACACGAGTGCCCGTTTGGCCACAGGAAAATGGCAGATGGACGTGGCCCATTACTTAGGAGTCTGACCCTGTAAGGTCCATATTATATTGCTCTGTATATGGTGCATGGGCAAGCCACTGTACGGTCTACTAAAAAGTAAGCTAGATTACTAACATGCCAGATAAGCAGAACAGAATAGATTTATATTATTGCGTCCTACATGTAATCTCCCTGTGCAATGTTTTATCAGTCTTTGTTATGTAGGAGACAATACAGCATGTGGCTGTGAATCTCTGATAGCTTTTTAGCATTTGAAGGCCTTTGTCCATGTCTTGTTCGGTCTACAAATAAAATCTCTGGGATCTATAGGATAGTATTGCTTTGTGTTTAATGGGTGTAAGGTTTATAGCTGACGTAAGTCGTTTCGTGCTGATGGAAATGACCGGCCTCTGTTGTATGACTGGTATCTCTAGGAGGTTTATGTTTGCTATTCAGCAAGTGGGTCGATTCCTTTCCATTGTGTAAAGCATTTACATAAGAACATCAAACCAAACTATAAAGGGTTAACCAGTGCAGTCACTAGACTGACCATTCAGCTCATGGGAAAATTTGCTGCATTGGCGTCAAATTTGTAACCTAGATGCTACGGAGGATTGTAGGTGGCATAAACTAACACTCAATGGGCAGTCACCTAAACCTCGCATATCAACCTAACCATGAGCAATCAGGGTGTTGGTGCTTACTAGAGATGAGCGAGTAGTATTCGATCGAGTAGGTATTCGATCGAATACTACGGTATTCGAAATACTCGTACTTGATCGAGTACCACTCGCTATTTGAATGTAAAAGTTCGATGCAGAACCAGCATTGATTGGCCGAATGCTATACAGTCGGCCAATCAACGCTGGTTCTTCTCTTACCTTTAGAAGTCTTCTCCGTGCAGCGTCCCCGCGGCGTCTTCCGGCTCTGAATTCACTCTGCCAGGCATCGGGCCTGGGAAGAGCCGACTGCGCATGCCCGCTTGTAGTGCGGGCACGCGCAGTCGGCTCTGCCGAGGCCCGATGCCTGGCAGAGTGAATTCAGAGCCGGAAGACGCCGCGGGGACGCTGCACGGAGAAGACTTCTCGGAGGATCCAGCCCGACCCTCACTCGTGGACTTGGTAAGTATAATTTGATCGAACGTTGCCTACCCCTGACACGAGCATTTTCCCCCCATAGACTATAATAGGGTTCGATATTTGATTCGAGTAGTCGAATATTGAGGGGCTACTCGAAACGAATATCAAACCTCAAACATTTTACTGTTCGCTCATCTCTAGCGCTTGCCTCTTTGGAGCAATGGCAGTGGCCTCATTGCTCTAAAGAACTCATTGGCGTGTTCACAAAAACATTGATATTTTGGCAGTGGCGGCACCGATATAGCGTATGTCTAACTTTTTTTGTATGTGTGTAGACAGGGTGTGGTTAAGGGGTCTCCGAACAGAATTCCTCCAATGCATTTGCAGACTTTTCTTTCTTATCCATGGTATTTTCTTAAACGGTATTTTAGGGTATTGTAAATCTCCCATCCAGTAATACTTTCTATGGTGATTTAGCATTATCGTCCCTGATATAATGTGTCCACTTGGCTCCAGTATGGAATATTTGTGTGACAGACAGATATAGAAGTGTAAAATCTTGCAGATGTTGCATATATGTATTTCATCCAAGTCCCTGCAGTCTCCTATTCTAAGCCTGCTCTCATTTAAAGAGACATCACGTAACAGGAAATATGGACACTTGTATAGCCAGAAATAGGATTATCTAACACATGATGCTATGCTGGAGCATGGCACACTTTCCAGATGATTCACAATATCCTGAAGCTAGTGCGGCCAGGAAAAGTGTGTTTAAGCCCCCTTACCTGGTTTAGTGCCAATACAGCCGGTGCAGATGTGATGAGTGAGATGTTTGAGGAATGTTCAGCTTCAGATAATACATCACGACTGTTTGGGTTTTGGTCTTTGCCAGCAATATATCTAGCAAGCAACCTGCTGTGTATAGTCGTAGAAGCATTAAAGGGATTTTCCAGCCCCTAATGTAGTTTTCATACCGCTGACCTATGCAGAGGATATATGATCTGTGGGGGTCCGTCATGCAAACCGCAACCGGGTCAAGTGCTGCAGAAGCCTCTATAGGAGGGAAGCAGGTTGCTACTACTCCAGTAAAAGGAGCGCAGCCCTACTGATCACATAATGAGCCACAGATAGGTCATCGATATAGAAATTAAGGAAAACCCCCTTTAAGGAGAAGCTTCGGGGGTTGCTCAGTTTCAGTCTTGCTTTTGCTACACTCAAAGTGCTCTAGTGCACCATAAAAGTGTACAGCCTTTACGCTTGTGTCATGCCTCTTATTGGTCCCTGTGCACATGGAAGGCTATAATAAAGCGTAAACACTCTCTTAATTAACCTAATAAGAAGCAACTGCAGCTCCTATGAGCTCATGTACAGTATTCACATTTCTGAGGTTGATATGTCCATTAAGGCAAATCCTCTGTAATGGGTAATCTAAATGATCTGGTGACCAGATCTAAATCCTGTAATATGCCCACACCACAGCCATGACGGAAGAAGAATATTAGTTACATACATGACCAAGTACTGACACATGAACAAGTACTATGCAGATTTGTGCACCTTTCAATACCATTTTACAACAATGTATCAATTGACTATTTCCAGTACCGCTTGTTACTGTGTTGCTTTTTCATCCTATAATTCCATTATTACAGCCTGTAACATAGTTAAGAGCTGTATTCAGTTTTGTACTCATCAAAGCTGAAATCTTCCAGTTTATCTGTGTTTCTATCTGTATAGCTATACTTATGTGTTTACTGTGTGTCTAATCTTCCAATTCTGGAAATACAGCTACACCTGTCCAGAACTTTATCTGTATACAGGGACGTAGTTAAAGCTTCCTCTGCCATATAAAATTTACCCCTATCCTAAATTGCACAAGGTCAGTAGCAGTGCCGTAACAAAGGTCTTGTGAGCCCTGGCGCAACTTTTGTCCGGGGCCCACTACCTCATCCCTACAGGGAATTCTTGATAGTGATGGTTACGGGGGCTAAGGAGTATAATCCACTTTAGTGTGGTTAGGGTAATCTGTGGGTCTCCTTGGTTTATGGGCCAGATGGAAGCTGCAATCTCAATACTGATACCAGTGCTTATGGGGCTCCGGTGTGACTGCACCCCTTCAAGTTACGCCCCTGGTCAGTAGTAGGGACCCCATTACAGATTTTGCATTGGGTCCCAGCACTTTCAAGTTGTACCTCCTGTCTGTGTGTATATATAATATATAATTTATTTATTTATTGCTACCATCTTTGGATGTAGCCTTGTCTGCAAGCAGAGCCAACCCCTCGTCCTATAAGAGGTGACTCCAGCATGCCCACAGATGATCTGTATTTTTCTTTGCATGATCTTTCTATTCATGTTTTATACCTTATTTTCTTTGTACTTGAATCATTTGACTTCATGGCTCATTTGCAAGTACTATATAACTCTCTGGATGAGAAATGTGAGTTTCTTCTTGGCTTTGTAGACCAGGTGGAAGAGAAATGGAGAATTCTATAGAAAACATCATTAAGGCAAATCTGCTTTGTATATGGCTTAAAGTGGACCCACCTGTTTACACATCAGTGGTATTCAACTGGAGAAGGGGCCTGTAACTTATATACATAACATAGATACATAGAAGAAGTCTGGAGATCATATGGCGGTATTCGGACATGTGCTTTGAATCCTGTGTTCCATAAAATTATTGAAAATGTTTGTACGGTATATGGACTTATTTACAAGGTTTCAGGCAGAGGTTCAAGATTTCATTCCCAGCTGAAGGAGCCGCAATGGGCAATGGTTCCAGTGGAAATTCAGAGCACAGATCTTCTGTAGATGTAGGCTTACTCCAATCCGTCTGTCTCTTCATGTAACCCCAGACAGACTGGATGATGTTGAGATCAGGGCTCTTTGGGGGCCGTATCATCACTTCCAGGACTCCTCCTCCAAAGGGCAAAGATCACGCCAAATATTGATGGGATTTAGATTTCCCATATATTTTATTCACTTCATTTAATTAATTGACAAAAATAAACTATGGGAAGAATATGCAAATCTGTCTTCCATGATGTAATTAGGAAGTCGGCTGCTGCCTCAGTGTTGCAAACCAATAGAGGGCGCTCACTGGAATGTGCAAGCCTGTCTTCCCTGATGTAGTTAGGATGACAGAATTTCAGTGAAATATCCCAATAAAGGTTTGCTCCCTTTAGCATAATGCTCGACCTTCCAAGAGGCCGTTGTTTTGCAATGACGCTGGAATTATTACCAGGTATAGTCTCTCAATCGAGGATGGCCGTTTTGATGTACTTGCATCTCGTCAGCTCGACCGTGTCTAAGCCTCTCACCTCTACCAGGTTTTAGTCTTCTCTACATCAAGCTGACGAGATGCAAGTACATCGAAATGGCCGTCCTCAATTGAGAGACTATACCTGGTAATAATCCCAGCATCATTGCAAAACAAAGGCCTCTTGGAAGGTCGAGCATGATGCTAAAGGGAGCAGCCTTTATTGGGTTATTCCACTGAAATTCTGTCTTCCTAATCACATCAGGGAAGATAGGCTTGCACATTCCAGTGAGCGCCCTCTATTGGTTTGCAACACTGAGGCAGCAGCTGACTTCCTAATTACATCATGGAAGACAGATTTGCATATTCTTCCCATGGTCCCTTGCGAAGTGGAGTGCTAAAGGCTTAATAAGTCTCCACACACCTATATGGTGGTCTCTTCCCAAGGAGTGACAATATCCCCTTAACCCTAAAAATAAACTATTAACGCTTCTATTTCTGAAAGTATTCTTACTTTGCTGTATATTTTTTTTTCACACCTGCACCACACATCAAGTCAGTCATTTACTTTTATATAAATTTATCAAGTAGAAATTTTTAAGTTTTTTTTTTTTTTTTTTAGTTTAAGGTTAGAAATGACTGTTTTGCATGGAAAGAATTGACAATGTGTTTTTGTATTTGATAATCTTACAGCAAAATGTCCCCTATATTTCTTTCAGAAGAGCATAAAATACTAATAAATGTCAAAAACTCAGAGGGCGGCCATCACGGAGAACAATGCGGTTCTGTATTGTTGAATCTGGTTTGCTGTTGTGTAATGAAATAAACACATCTCTTTGGCAGAGAGCTGCTGAGGGATGGGACACTGGAGACATTGAATCCATAAAGTGTTGCCATCAAAGGCTTTTTTTCCCCATTTCTGTTTTTTCTTCCCGCTACGAGCCCTGTAATTGTGCATATCAAAACCCCCACCAGGCTCACCCCCAACAGCCCGTCTGTGTACTGGGAATCCTTGGACGCAAGCCTTATTAACCTCAGATGGGCTAATAGAACAAAGCGTGGAACGTCTTTTGTGGTTCATGTCTTGGCTGTGTCATGGTATTCTTGTTTTTTAAAGAATTCTGGCCTTGCTTGTTGTAGTTAATATCTGGGTAAAGATCAAGAACCGCTCCCTCTATATCCCACTGTAACCCTGTGTCTGGAGCTACTTACATTATAATTGACTTTTGCTTTCCTTCTTATTGTTAAGCAATATCTTGGCACTCCATGGTCGGAGTGAACGGAGCCTCATAAATAATGGCTTTGCCGGCTGCCCTCCATGAACCCAACTATTCTGCTTCTTTGCTGCTGCCATGTAAAACATTTCATGAGAGGAAACTAGCTGAACCCACTGGTTTGTTCTCTGCCAAGAAAAGAAAGCAAAGTAATTTTACGGCAAGAGTGCCAACATGCTTCATTCTCTGAAGGCTACCAATGAAACTTGCCCACCATGAGACCCACCAAGTTCAACACGTTTCACGTTCTTAAAATCTTCATTGTTTTTGTTTTCCTGTTTCAGCCTTTAATGGACTCCCAAGTATAATCCGGGAATTGAATAAATGGTTATGTCACGTATAAATAGATTTGTCAAGTTTATGGTCCACTGACAGATGATCATGAGATAAGAAAGAGATGAAAGATGAATGGCCGCAGACCAATGGTCCAGCAAGGCTTGGGAAGAAATCCACTGAGAACTAATCACACTGAGTTACATTGGATGATCCGAGAGTCCGTCTCTGGTCGGATATGAAGATAGGCTTTACTTTTACGGTTTCTGTTTGAGTTCTTGATTTCTTTCGTATTCTGCATCCACATGCAAAATCATGGAAGACTGTGGAAGCCTATGAACCCACAAACTCTGGAAAAGGGTCCAAAAAAAAGTCCCAAACCACCAAAACATAAGTAGTTTGTGTACAATTTCCAAGTTCGGGTCAGCTGAAAGAATGGAAGTAGGCCTTTATTGTCAACTTTTAGGTACTGTGAATGGGCATCTTGAAGAATAACTTTGACTCGATTGTTGTACTCTGAAGGGCTAGTTCACGCAGAGTAAAATGGTTCGGATTTTGACGCGGGAAGCCGCGTCAGAGTCCGGACCAAAATGTGCCTGCCACGGACCAAAATGCGCCTGCTTTGGCTTTCCGCTCTGGATTAGGCCCAAATGAATGTCGCGAGGCGGACGTCAGCGGAATCCGCCTGAAGAAAGGGCAGATCGCTTCTTTTTTCCTTGAGTGGGAACAAACCGCTCACGGAAAAAGGAAATGACCGGCTCCCATTGATTTCTCATCAAAATCCTGACCATTTTACTCCGTGTGAACTAGCCCTAAATTGTAAAGGATTGTACAGGATTAAAACAATATGCATGGCTTCTTCCATACAGATTGCCATGTCTGTACACAGATTGTGTGTTATTGGAGTTCAGCCCCACCAATTTTAATGCAGCACCATAGATGACCAAATCCAGTAGACTGAGTAGTTCTGGTGTAAGTAATTCCTGAAAGTGATGATATGGCCCCCACCGAGCCCTGATCTCCACATCATCCAGTCTGTCTGGGATCACATGGAGAGACAGAAGGATTGGAGCAAGCCTACATCTACATGATCTGTGCGTAGTTCTCCAAGATGGCGGGAACAACCTCGCTGTTGAGTTCCTTCAAAAACTGTCTGAAAGTGTATCTAGAAGAATTGGTGGAAGGCAAAGGAGGGTCACATCAAATATTGATGGAATTTATATTTCCCTTCTCTGTATTCGCTTTGCGTTTTGTTAATTGACAAATATTTAAAGCATTTTTTTTAAATTTGCCTAAAATTTTTGTACAGTTTGTACATTCAAGGACTGTTTTAGGACTTTGATGCTTTTAATCTATTAATTAAAATCTAATGTCCTTGACCATCTTTGTATCGGAGGACATGGTTTCCAATGAAAGTAATCTGCATTGCCACCCTATATCTGCATACAGGATGCGCCAATTTTTGTTGCGTTGTAATTTCCATGAACTATAGACGTTTTGTTTGCTGTAAGATGACTGACATGTATGGATATTTAACAGACATGTGTTAGCTGTTATAACGTAGTGATAAATGTCTGACATTGCCAGTATTCGCTCATTGTGGTGTATAAATAGGAATCCAATAAGTGAGATCTTTCTAATCGTGGTGTGAAATGTTATGCAAATTATAACTTGAGAAGCGATTTGTCATGTTGGATTGTTGAAGTCTACAATGGTGGGGTTTGTACAGTTATCTGGAGCTTGTCATTCACTTATTCTTATTGCTTAGGAATGAAAGCAATATTTTTCAAGGAATTTTCAAAGATTGGATATTGATGGCGTCTCCTTTGGGTCCATGTGGACATCCAAGTTGGGGGTCGAGTTTATCACCAGATGCAGTCTTATGTAATCCGAGTGCATTCATATTTATGCGACTTCC
The DNA here is from genome assembly GCF_031893055.1 of Leptodactylus fuscus. NCBI lineage: Eukaryota > Metazoa > Chordata > Amphibia > Anura > Leptodactylidae > Leptodactylus > Leptodactylus fuscus. Next base: position 339,118,528 of record NC_134265.1, read on the forward strand.
AGATCCATTCTGTGCCATTAACACAGATGATTATAGAGGTCCAATTCTGCTCAGTGTTATCAGAATGCAATGGATCCAGAAGGTCCATAGATGTGAATGCACTCGGATGTCACATAGTGTCATCTAACTGTGTTCCATGATAAACTATGCCCTCAACTAGGATACACAGTGTGTATGAACCCTTGGTATGAGTCTTCAATATCTGATCAGTGGGGTTCCAACATTCAGCACCCAGATGGATCTGCGCAGTGTATGGAGCTGGAACCTTTGATGTATCTATGCAAAAAAGATTAGCAGTGTCCATTGGGGTGCTGCAGCTGCCTTTGGGTCCTGCCATTCAGCTCCTGTTTAATATCTGAAAATGGTGGATTAGTAGACCATACACTTCTAGTGATCAACTGCAATGTGTGGGGTAACCTGTTAGCAAGGGTAAATGTATATGATCGTGTACATGTATGGATCAGTGTGCTATCCGTATATTCCACGAACTAATACACTTTAGTGATTGACACTGGACAGTAATAGAACATGAGCCAAGACGTAGCCAAAGTGTTCAGTGTCTTTGTACATTGGACAGCTCCTTTGCATAAGTGTTTCCCCAAAATATTTCACCAGTTTCTCAAATTTTGATGTGCTTGGTAAAACCCCAAGCCTTCATAGTGCAGAGAGCCCTGTGCACCTTCATTATGCTACCAGGTTGCAGGGTTTGTCCACTTGCATGAGTTAACAATGGTTGTATTGGTTATTTGCAATATACACTAATTATTAGTGACGAATACAATTAGCACGCCTATCTATATGGGTATAACGGTCTGCTTTGGGTATATATTTGCGATTCTGTAGACCTTGTACTGATATAGCAAAGCTGAATTTGTCCCTTGACATTGCGTCTTAATACAATGAAAGTAAACTTAACAAAGTGAAATATCTGCTTTTGTTATATTTGCTTAATTTGTGATCTGGTCTGTTTCAAAGAAACACTATGGTGTCACATGGAGGCACCATATGGCGGCACACAAAGTCCTATATCTCTAACAGGTGTTGACGCCTGCGCGAGGCTTTAATGTAAAAGTAAGCAAATGTTGTTTCCAATCTAAAACTCATTTGTCTGCGCGGTTCTGCCTCATTGACTTGCAGTAAATCCGTTCTCAGAACCCTTACCGATATGTAGCTGACTGTTCACTTCTAGGGTTGGCCTAAGAAGCGTTGACTATTACATCATGGAAACCGTGATGGTGGCCGTTTTGTTCTAAGCTTGTGATTAAGGATGTAGTACGAAGAATGTTAGGAGTCTATTTTCTGATGTGTAAAGTGCGTGCTTTGCGTCGTCGCCATCACAAAGGCCCCAGGCACCTGGATTACATTCAGCTTTTAATTGCTCGGGTTGTCCTGACTTGGTGCTGAGGTTTTCTTCCCTAATCTGTTACCTTGTGTTCCATAACAGGCCTGGGAACCGGTCCCTGCCAGAGCGAACACGGCCGGGCTCAGTAGACTTGGCACGCAATGCCACCATTAACTGCAGAGGCATCTAAATGTAATCCATACCTGTAATTATCAAAAAGATTTTAGACTCTTAACTGCTTGAGGGCATGGTTTCCCTTCTTGCCAATCTATTGTTTTCTGGCCTAATTGAACCATTTGTAAAAATTTGTAATCTCCTGGTTTACAGACGGAACAGCATTGGCTTGTTGTATTGGTTGTGACGGGATTCACATTGTGATTCTTTAATTGCTATAATACTTTTAGATGATTGTTTTGTGCAGATTTATATAGAGTTTGTGGAATATGATGGAGACATATAAGTAAACAAAATAAAATAAAATTAAGTGAGGCAGCATGGTGGCTCAGTGGTTAGCACTGCAGCCTTACAGCACTGGAATCCTGGGTTCGAATCCTGCCAAAGACAACATCTGCAAGGAGTTTGTATGCTCTTCTTGTGTTTGTGTGGGTTTCCTTCCACACTTATAGGGTGAAAAAAAAAAAAAAAAAAAAGTGCTGATCCAGTCCCCTGCCACTCCCATGTCTACATCTGCTGCCCTAGTCTCTGTGCCCTCAGATTGTTACCAATATATAGGGGATCTGCAATATAGGGGATCTGCAGTGCTCCTGTTTGTAGTGTTGTAGTGAGGATGCAGGTCTTCTGGAATAAGTCCAATATGAGATGGTTACTCTTGTAGATCAGAACACTTTATTTCATGCTCCATCATGGCTCCCTGTATAACAACTCCTCCCCCTAAGCTCAGCTCCTCCTCCATTACTACCTCACTGTTGCTAGGCAGACAAAGCAGAATAAGTAAGCAGAACAGAACACACAGAACATACTTATAACAACATCACATCTCTCCCCTTCTTATAAAAAAATAAATAAAATAAAATGCAAACATTACAAATGAACAATAAATAAAAGGTCCGAACTGAAAAGAAAATTTTACTGCAGAACATAGTCCCTGAGGTGCGTTGGTGGCCTTCGACTCATCCTTGTCGGGTAGCGTTGAGACATCTCGTTATCAGAAACAGTCTGTGAATTTTCTGAGGTATCTCTTGTTGGTGTTGCTGAACCAGTTGTACCTGGTGAAATGTCCTCATCATCTGTCTCCTCTGCACTTGCTCCTGGGTTGTAGTCACGAAGCTTTTTAAAATGGGAGACATTTCGTGTCACTTGATGACCCTGGCGTTGAGCAGTAACCATGGTACCTTTGACGTGTGTGACTTGAAAGGGTTCTGGATGATAAGGGGATGATAACTTGTCACTGGGTCTCAGCCTTTTAACAAGGACCCAGTCTCCCACGTCCAGCTGTTTGAAGCGACAACTTCTCTTATCTGCATATCTTTTCATCCTGCCTTTGGCAAGGGAATCATTGAGGACCAATGGAGTCTGGACGTGAACTACTGGGATGTTTGGAAGCTTAATGCGCAAAGGCCTGCCGAAAAGCGCAGTCGCTGGCGGAGTTCCTGTAGTAGAGTGTGGGGTGGCTCTGTACTGTCTAAGGAATCTGTATAATTCTTGCTGCAAATCCTTGTGTTCCATGGTAGCAATCCGAAGAGTTTTGTTGATTGATTGCATGAAGCGCTCCACTTCACCATTGGCTTGAGGCCAGTAAGGAGTTATTTTCCTGTGGTTAAAACCAAGATAAGTTGCAAAAGACTGAAAATCTGCACTATTGAAAGGTGGCCCATTGTCAGTCTTCACTGTTTCAGGTATGCCATATGCAGAAAAGATTTTGTCCAGTTTTGGTATGACAGCTCTTGCAGAGGTGGTGGAAACGGGTTCAATGACTGGAAACCTAGAAAAATCATCTATGACAACCAGTAAATAGGAATGATCTGGCAGAGTGCAGAAATCAACACTCACAACAGTCCATGGATTGTCTGGCAGAGGTGTCATTTGTACTGGTGCTCGGCTATGGTCCACCGTAGTTGCTTGGCAAGGTATACATGTGGCAATAAGTGCTTCCACTTGTTTATCTAGTCCGGGAAACCATACTTTCTCCCTAAGTAACTGCTTTGTTTTAACTATACCTTGATGGGCCTCATGGGCCAGATCGATCACTCTACTCTGAAGTTTCTGAGGAATGACCAGGCGGTTGTCACGTAGTAGTATGTTTGAGTCAGATACAGAAAGAGAGTGTCTTGCATTAAAGAAGGCCTGCAAATATGCTGTTTGGCCCTGCGGTTGAAGACGAGTCTCAGCTAGAAAAGAGTTCCAGTTCTTAGACCGAACAGTGTCAATTACCAACTGAAGTTGGGGATCAGAATCCACCGCATGTTTAATTTCTTCGAGGGTCATTGCTCTTGGCACAGAGTGTGTAACAATGAAATTTACATGCTCCTCAGCTAAGACAGTGGCAGGCAAGTCATCTTTGGTAGACTGTGGTGAAGGGTGTCTTGAAAAATAGTCTGCAGGGTTCCCAGCTCCTGCCTCATATCTCAAGTGAAAGCGATAGTTCTGCAGGCGGAGTAGCCAGCGTTCAAGTCGTGGGGGTGGCTTTGATGAATGTTTATTGAATATTGGAATGAGTGGTTTATGATCACTGACCACTGTGAATGGACGACCAAAGAGGTAAAGATGAAAATGAAGGCATCCCCATACAACTGCGAGAGCTTCCCTCTCGGTTTGAGAATAGCGCTGTTCCGTTTCTGTCAAAGCCTTGCTCGCATAGGAGACTGTGGAGATGCTGCCAGTTTTGGACACCTGAGTTAAAATTGCACCAAGGCCTACAGGACTGGCATCCACAATGAGCTCAGTAGATTTTAGTGGGTCAAAATAGGCCATGACTGTGTCACTAGAAAGACTGGACTTTAGTGTATCAAATGCTGATTGATGTTCAACTATCCATGACCAAGGAGTATCCTTTTTAGTGAGCTGTCGTAGGGGTTCAGAAACAGTAGCCAGATCAGGTATGAATCGTCCACAGTATGTGACCAGACCAAGAAAACTTCGAACATCTGAGACATTTTGTGGCTGGCTAGCAGAGGTTATGGCAGCTACTTTCTCAGGGTCTGCAGAAACACCATTTTCAGAAAAAATGTAGCCAAAAAAGTTCAATGACGTCTGGTTGAACTCGCATTTTGATGGATTAACAGTTAAATTGCAGGTTTGCAGTCTCTGAAAAACTTGTTCTAGGTGATTGTCATGTTCCTCTTGGGTTGTGCCAAAGATAAGGATGTCATCACTAACATTGAGGACTCCAGGTATTCCTGAAAGAACCTGCCTGATAACATTCTTGAACCTCTTAGACCTCTTGAACCTTCTTAGACCGACATGAGTGCTAAAAGTTGTGATATATCTGGAGTCTGGATGCAATTCAAGCTGATGATAACCAGATTTTAGATCAATTTTTGAGAATACTTTTGCACCATTTAGATCTGTGAGAATGTCATCAATGGTAGGCGTAATGTGCCTTTCTCTTTGAATGGCTCGATTGGCATGTCGCATATCCACACATAACCTGATTTTACCAGGCTGCTTAGGTTTAGGCGCAACAACAATTGGTGAGACCCAGGGAGTTGGGCCCTCGACACGTTCAATAACATCATCTGTCTCAAGGTCTTGTAGCTCTTTCTCCACTAGCTTGCGGACATGGAATGGGATGCGCCTGTGAGGTTGAACTGACGGCTGGACTGACTGGTCAATGTGTAATTTCACTTGAAAGTCTTTCAGCTTTCCTATGCCTTGAAAGAGTTGAGGATATTTCTGCATAATAGTTTGGACAGAAGAGTGTGTTACGCTGTTTGCCAGTTTCACTAGGCCCAGAGATACCGCACTACTGCAGCTAAGAAGAGTGTCTGCAGAACACTCCACTACATAGAAAGTGTCCGTGATGGATTTCCCTTCCGCCGTTAGTAATGCCTGAAATTTGCCACATAGGGGTAATGCAGTAGCTGAACCATAAGGATATATCTTCAGGTTAGTACATTGCAAAGCAGGTTTGTTCTTTAGCTGGTTATAAGTGGCATGACTAATAACATTGACAGACGCCCCTGTATCTACCAGTGTCTCCACCGGATTGCCATGTATTAAGATGACTTGTTTGGGATTAGACATTGCATGCACATTGTGAGACCCCTCAGTCACTGAGAATAAATGGGTGCTGCTGGGCTCATCCACAGGGGGCACTGACTGCACTGCCTGAACTTTCTGTGGCAAGGCTTGTTTAGCAGAGAGAGAAGATTGTGATTTTAATCTGCAGACTTTTGCAAAGTGATTTTGTTTCCCACAGTTATGACAAGTTACTCCCTTTGCTGGGCATGGTTTCTGATGAGGATAAGGACCTCCACAGTTGTAGCAGGCTGCAGCCTGTGTGTGAGGCACATGTGGCTTCTGAGTGAGCTTTGCTACAGAAGATGGCTGCTCTGGTATATAGTCTGTGTTCTCTATAAGTTTAGCTTGATTCTCTGCTGCATCATGAATACGTGCAATGTCCAGTAGCTTTGCTAAAGTCATGGTGGGATCTCTGAGTGCTTGTCTGCTTAACTTAGAGGACACACAACCTTGTATGATTTGCATCAGAATTTCCTTGTCTATATCTGCAAATTCACAGTAAGCTGCAAGTTGTCTTAAGCGGATATGATATTCATCAATGGTTTCTGTTGCTGACTGTTTTGACTGTCTAAACTTGAAAATTTCAAAAGCTGCATTTATGTATGGAGAGAAATGCTTAGTTAGCGCTGCTTTGCTTAGATCATAGTCACTGTCCTCCCCTGTATTGGGCAGAGTTGTGAAGATATCATAGACTTGCTCCCCTGCATAGTGTAATAACATGGCTTTCTTTCTTGCATTATCAGTAATGTTCATTGCTTGCAGGAATATCTCAAAGCGTTTCAGCCATTTATTCCAGCATGCTGCTAAGTTTGCTTGGGGCTGGTGCACATCAAATACAGCAAAGGAGGGTAAGCAGGCCATGGCTGGTGCTAGGATTGCAGTCTTGTAAACAGTTTCTGTAGCAGTGAAATACCTTTAGCTGATGATTCTTAATTAGAGATGAGCGAACACTAAAATGTTCGAGGTTCGAAATTCGATTCGAACAGCCGCTCAATGTTCGTGTGTTCGAACGAGTTTCGAACCCCATTATAGTCTATGGGGAACAGATACTCGTTAAGGGGGAAACCCAAATCCGTGTCTGGAGGGTCACCAAGTCCACTATGACACCCCAGGAAATGATGCCAACACCTCTGGAATGACACTGGGACAGCAGGGGAAGCATGTCTGGGGGCATCTAACACACCAAAGACCCTCTATTACCCCAACATCACAGCCTAACAACTACACACTTTACACACTCAATACCACCTCTCTGACAGTAGGAAAACACCTTGAAACATGTGTATTTGGCACTTGCAGTGAGGAGAGCTTGTCACCAGCAGTGAATTTGGCCCTTGTAGTAAGTTGAGGTTGGCACCAACATTTGTTTTGAAAATCAGGGTGGATTGAGCCTCTAACCAGCAGAGTTTGGGCAAATTCATGGTGGAGGGAGCCTCTAAAAACCCCAGTTTGGGCAAATTCATGGTGGAGGGAGCCTCTAAAAACCCCAGTTTGGGCAAATTCATGGTGGAGGGAGCCTCTAAAAACCCCAGTTTGGACCAATTCATGGTGGAGGGAGCCTCTAACCAGCCCAGTTTGGGCAAATTCATGGTGGAGGGAGCCTCTAAAAAACCCAGTTTGGACCAATTCATGGTGGAGGGAGCCTCTAACCAGCCCAGTTTGGGCAAATTCATGGTGGAGGGAGCCTCTAACCAGCCCAGTTTGGACCAATTAATGGTGGAGGGAGCCTCTAACCAGCCCAGTTTGGACCAATTCATGGTGGAGGGAGCCTCTAAACGGCCCAGTTTGGGCCAATTCATGGTGGAGGGAGCCTCTAACCAGCCCAGTTTGGACCAATTAATGGTGGAGGGAGCCTCTAACCAGCCCAGTTTGGACCAATTAATGGTGGAGGGAGCCTCTAACCAGCCCAGTTTGGACCAATTCATGGTGGAGGGAGCCTCTAAACAGCCAAGTTTTGGGAAATTCATGGTGGAGGGAGCCTCTAACCAGCCCAGTTTGGACCAATTCATGGTGGAGGGAGCCTCTAAACAGCCAAGTTTTGGGAAATTCATGGTGGAGGGAGCCTCTAACCAGCCCAGTTTGGACCAATTCATGGTGGAGGGAGCCTCTAAAAAACCCAGTTTGGACCAATTCATGGTGGAGGGAGCCTCTAAACAGCCCAGTTTGGGCAAATTCATGGTGGAGGGAGCCTCTAACCAGCCCAGTTTGGACCAATTAATGGTGGAGGGAGCCTCTAAACAGCCCAGTTTGGGCAAATTCATGGTGGAGGGAGCCTCTAACCAGCCCAGTTTGGACCAATTCATGGTGGAGGGAGCCTCTAACCAGCCCAGTTTGGACCAATTAATGGTGGAGGGAGCCTCTAAAAAACCCAGTTTGGACCAATTCATGGTGGAGGGAGCCTCTAAACAGCCCAGTTTGGGCAAATTCATGGTGGAGGGAGCCTCTAACCAGCCCAGTTTGGACCAATTAATGGTGGAGGGAGCCTCTAAACAGCCCAGTTTGGGCAAATTCATGGTGGAGGGAGCCTCTAACCAGCCCAGTTTGGACCAATTCATGGTGGAGGGAGCCTCTAACCAGCCCAGTTTGGACCAATTAATGGTGGAGGGAGCCTCTAACCAGCCCAGTTTGGACCAATTCATGGTGGAGGGAGCCTCTAAACAGCCCAGTTTGGGCAAATTCATGGTGGAGGGAGCCTCTAAAAAACCCAGTTTGGACCAATTCATGGTGGAGGGAGCCTCTAACCAGCCCAGTTTGGACCAATTAATGGTGGAGGGAGCCTCTAACCAGCCCAGTTTGGACTAATTCATGGTGGAGGGAGCCTCTAACCAGCCCAGTTTGGACCAATTCATGGTGGAGGGAGCCTCTAAACAGCCCAGTTTGGGCAAATTCATGGTGGAGGGAGCCTCTAAAAAACCCAGTTTGGACCAATTCATGGTGGAGGGAGCCTCTAAACAGCCCAGTTTGGGCAAATTCATGGTGGAGGAAGCCTCTAACCAGCCCAGTTTGGACCAATTAATGGTGGAGGGAGCCTCTAAACAGCCCAGTTTGGGCAAATTCATGGTGGAGGGAGCCTCTAACCAGCCCAGTTTGGACCAATTCATGGTGGAGGGAGCCTCTAACCAGCCCAGTTTGGGCAAATTCATGGTGGAGGGAGCCTCTAAAAAACCCAGCTTGGACCAATTCATGGTGGAGGGAGCCTCTAACCAGCCCAGTTTGGGCAAATTCATGGTGGAGGGAGCCTCTAAAAAACCCAGCTTGGACCAATTCATGGTGGAGGGAGCCTCTAACCAGCCCAGTTTGGGCAAATTCATGGTGGAGGGAGCCTCTAAAAAACCCAGTTTGGACCAATTCATGGTGGAGGGAGCCTCTAAACAGCCCAGTTTGGGCAAATTCATGGTGGAGGGAGCCTCTAACCAGCCCAGTTTGGACCAATTCATGGTGGAGGGAGCCTCTAAACAGCCCAGTTTGGGCAAATTCATGGTGGAGGAAGCCTCTAACCAGCCCAGTTTGGACCAATTAATGGTGGAGGGAGCCTCTAAACAGCCCAGTTTGGGCAAATTCATGGTGGAGGGAGCCTCTAACCAGCCCAGTTTGGACCAATTCATGGTGGAGGGAGCCTCTAACCAGCCCAGTTTGGGCAAATTCATGGTGGAGGGAGCCTCTAAAAAACCCAGCTTGGACCAATTCATGGTGGAGGGAGCCTCTAACCAGCCCAGTTTGGGCAAATTCATGGTGGAGGGAGCCTCTAAAAAACCCAGCTTGGACCAATTCATGGTGGAGGGAGCCTCTAACCAGCCCAGTTTGGGCAAATTCATGGTGGAGGGAGCCTCTAAAAAACCCAGTTTGGACCAATTCATGGTGGAGGGAGCCTCTAAACAGCCCAGTTTGGGCAAATTCATGGTGGAGGGAGCCTCTAACCAGCCCAGTTTGGACCAATTAATGGTGGAGGGAGCCTCTAAACAGCCCAGTTTGGACCAATTAATGGTGGAGGGAGCCTCTAACCAGCCCAGTTTGGACCAATTAATGGTGGAGGGAGCCTCTAACCAGCCCAGTTTGGACCAATTAATGGTGGAGGGAGCCTCTAACCACCCCAGTTTGGACCAATTAATGGTGGAGGGAGCCTCTAACCAGCCCAGTTTGGACCAATTCATGGTGGAGGGAGCCTCTAAAAAACCCAGTTTGGACCAATTCATGGTGGAGGGAGCCTCTAAACAGCCCAGTTTGGGCAAATTCATGGTGGAGGGAGCCTCTAAACAGCCCAGTTTGGGCAAATTCATGGTGGAGGGAGCCTCTAACCAGCCCAGTTTGGACCAATTAATGGTGGAGGGAGCCTCTAACCAGCCCAGTTTGGACCAATTCATGGTGGAGGGAGCCTCTAAACAGCCAAGTTTGGACCAATTCATGGTGGAGGGAGCCTCTAAAAAACCCAGTTTGGACCAATTCATGGTGGAGGGAGCCTCTAACCAGCCCAGTTTGGACCAATTAATGGTGGAGGGAGCCTCTAACCAGCCCAGTTTGGACCAATTAATGGTGGAGGGAGCCTCTAACCAGCCCAGTTTGGACCAATTCATGGTGGAGGGAGCCTCTAAACAGCCCAGTTTGGGCAAATTCATGGTGGAGGGAGCCTCTAACCAGCCCAGTTTGGACCAATTCATGGTGGAGGGAGCCTCTAAAAAACCCAGTTTGGACCAATTCATGGTGGAGGGAGCCTCTAAACAGCCCAGTTTGGGCAAATTCATGGTGGAGGGAGCCTCTAAACAGCCCAGTTTGGGCAAATTCATGGTGGAGGGAGCCTCTAACCAGCCCAGTTTGGACCAATTAATGGTGGAGGGAGCCTCTAACCAGCCCAGTTTGGACCAATTCATGGTGGAGGGAGCCTCTAAACAGCCAAGTTTGGACCAATTCATGGTGGAGGGAGCCTCTAAAAAACCCAGTTTGGACCAATTCATGGTGGAGGGAGCCTCTAACCAGCCCAGTTTGGACCAATTAATGGTGGAGGGAGCCTCTAACCAGCCCAGTTTGGACCAATTAATGGTGGAGGGAGCCTCTAACCAGCCCAGTTTGGACCAATTCATGGTGGAGGGAGCCTCTAAACAGCCCAGTTTGGGCAAATTCATGGTGGAGGGAGCCTCTAACCAGCCCAGTTTGGACCAATTCATGGTGGAGGGAGCCTCTAAAAAACCCAGTTTGGACCAATTCATGGTGGAGGGAGCCTCTAAACAGCCCAGTTTGGGCAAATTCATGGTGGAGGGAGCCTCTAAACAGCCCAGTTTGGGCAAATTCATGGTGGAGGGAGCCTCTAACCAGCAGAGTTGGTGGAAATCAGGGTGGAGGGAGCCTCTAACCAGCAGAGTTGGGGGAAATCAGGGTGGAGGGAGCCTAGTATTAGCAGAATTGTGCAACGCTTATGGTGGATGAGTATGAGGATGCGGAGGAATTGGAGAGGTTGAGTACAGACATGGAGTTTCATGTTGGGGTGCTTTACACAGGTGGGCACAAAAATGACGGCTCTACCCAGTGGTGGTTCATTTTTATCAAAGTGAGCCGGTCGGCACTCTCAGCTGACAGACGGGTGCGCTTGTCAGTGATGATGCCACCGGCTGCACTGAACACCCTCTCAGATAGGATGCTGGCGGCAGGACAGGACAGCACCTCCAAGGCATATAGGGCAAGTTCAAGCCACAGGTCCAACTTCGACACCCAATACGTGTAGGGCGCAGAGGGGTCGGAGAGGACAGGGCTGTGGTCGGAAAGGTATTCCCGCAACATGCGCCTATACTTCTCACGCCTGGTGACACTAGGACCCTCCGTGGCGGCACTTTGGCGAGGGGGTGCCATCAAGGTGTCCCAGACCTTAGACAGTGTGCCCCTCGTTTGTGTGGACCGGTGAGAACTTGGTTGCCTACTGGAGGAACTGCCCTCCCTGCCGCCAACGTCACATGCTGGAAACATCTCCATCATATTCTGCACCAATTGCCTGTGGCAAGCATTGATGCGATTGGCCCTCCCCTCTACCGGAATAAAAGACGAGATGTTGTTTTTATACCGGGGGTCAAGGATAGCAAAGATCCAGTACTGGTTGTCCTCCATGATTTTGACAATACGCTTGTCGGTTGTAAAGCACCCCAACATGAACTCAGCCATGTCTGCCACAGTGTTAGTTGGCATGACTCCTCTGGCCCCACCGGAAAGTTCAATCTCCATTTCCTCCTCATCCTCCATGTCTACCCATCCGCGCTGCAACAATGGGACGATTCGAAGTTGCCCGGAAGCCTCCTGTATCACCATCACATCATCGGACAACTCTTCTTCCTCCTCCTCCTCCTCCTCCTCCTCCATTAAACGCAGTGAAGCGGACAGATGTGTGGACCTACTCTCCAGCTGTGACGGATCGGATGCTATCCCTAACTCCTCTGTGTGATCTGAGTTATCCCTGATGTCAATCAGGGATTCTCTCAGAACACACAAGAGCGGGATTGTAAGGCTCACCATCGCATCCTCAGAGCTCACCCTCCTTGTGGACTCCTCAAAGACCCGTAGGATGTCACAAAGGTCTCTCATCCATGGCCACTCATGGATGTGAAACTGAGGCAGCTGACTTTGTGGCACCCTAGGGTTTTGTAGCTGGTATTCCATCAAAGGTCTCTGCTGCTCAACCACTCTATTCAACATCTGAAACGTTGAGTTCCAGCGTGTGGGGACGTCGCACAAAAGCCGGTGTTGTGGCACATGCAGGCGTTGCTGGAGAGATTTTAAGCTAGCAGCGGCTACTGTCGACTTGCGAAAGTGGGCGCACATGCGCCGCACTTTCACCAGTAGCTCTGGAACATTGGGGTAGCTCTTTAGGAAACGTTGCACCACTAGGTTGAAGACGTGGGCCAGGCATGGAACATGTTGGAGTCCGGCAAGCTCCAGAGCTGCTACCAGGTTCCGGCCGTTATCACAAACGACCATGCCTGGGCCCAGGTGCAGCGGCTCAAACCATATTGCCGTCTCATCGAGGAGGGCATCCCTCACCTCGGAGGCAGTGTGCTGTCTGTCCCCCAAGCTGATCAGCTTCAGCACAGCCTGCTGACGTCTACCAACGCCAGTGCTGCAACGTTTCCAACTCGTAGCTGGGGTCAATCTAACAGCGGAGGAGGAGGCGGTGGCGGAGGAGGAGGCGGTAGAGGAGGAGGAGGAGGGGGGTGTTCTTCTCGTGTCCCTGCCAGGAATGTTAGGCGGGGAGACGAGGTACACCGGGCCAGTTTGGGAAGCAGTCCCAGCCTCAACTACATTCACCCAGTGTGCCGTCAGTGAAATGTAGCGTCCCTGTCCGCATGCACTTGTCCACGCGTCGGTGGTCAAGTGGACCTTTGTGCAAAGCGCGGAACTAAGGGCCCGCCTGATGTTGAGTGACACGTGCTGGTGCAAGGCGGGGACGGCACACCGGGAGAAGTAGTGACGGCTAGGGACGGCATAGCGAGGTGCCGCAGTTGCCATCAGGTCCAGGAAGGCGGGAGTTTCAACAAGCCGGAACGCCAACATCTCCTGGGCCAGCAGTTTAGCGATGTTGGCGTTCAAGGCTTGCGCGTGTGGGTGGTTAGCAGTGTATTTCTGCCGCCGCTCCAATGTCTGAGAGATGGTGGGTTGTTGTAAAGAAACGCCTGATGGTGCCTTTGATGGTGCAGGAGAAGGAGATAAGACAGGACCAGGGGAGGATGAGGTAGAAGTCAACAAAGTGGCGGAGGCAGATGAAGTGGTGTCCTGGCTCGTCCTCTGGAGTGCATCGCCAGCACAGTCAGCAGTGGCAGTGGCAGAGGCAGTGGCAGAGGCAGTGGCGTGAACGGCAGGCGGCCTTTGTCCTGCCGTTGCTGCCTGCCACTGATTCCAGTGCTTGGATTCCAAATGACGGCGCATTGAAGTGGTGGACAGGTTGCTCTTCTCAGAGCCCCTAATCAATTTCGAGAGGCAAATTGTGCAGACAACACTATATCTGTCCTCGGCGCATTCCTTGAAAAAACTCCACACCTTCGAGAAACGTGCCCTCGAGGTGGGAGTTTTTCGGGGCTGGGTACGAACTGGAACATCTTGGGAGATTCCGGGTGTGGCCTGGCTTCGCCTAAGCTGCTGACCTCTGCCTCTGCCTCTAGCTACCCTTTTTGGTGCTGCACCTGCCTCAACATCCACACTACTTTCCCCGCTTGACATCCCCCCTGTCCAGGTCGGGTCAGTGTCCTCATCATCCACCACTTCCTCTTCCAACTCCTGTCTCATCTCCTCCTCCCGCACAATGCGCCGGTCAACTGGATGCCCTGACGGCAACTGCGTCACATCATCGTCGATGAGGGTGGGTTGCTGGTCATCCACCACCAAATCGAACGGAGATGGAGGAGACTCTAGTGTTTGAGCATCTGGACACAGATGCTCCTCTGTTAGGTTCGTGGAATCGTGACGTGGAGAGGCAGGTTGAGGGACAATGAAAGGAGCGGAGAACAGCTCTGGGGAGCAGGGACAGTTTGGGTTATTGTTCTGTAAAGCTTCGGAATTTTGGGAGGAAGGAAGACAAGACTGTTGGGTAATAGGAGGAGAGGAGGCAGAGTCTGACTGGCTGCTGGACAATGTGCTGTAAGCGTTCTCTGACAGCCATTGCAAGACCTGTTCCTGGTTCTCGGGCCTACTAAGGTTTGTACCCTGCAGTTTAGTTAATGTGGCAAGCAACCCTGGCACTGTGGAGTGGCGCAATGCTTGCTGCCCCACAGGAGTAGGCACGGGACGCCCTGTGGCTTCACTGCTACCTTGCTCCCCAGAACCATTCCCCCGACCTCGCCCACGGCCTCGTCCACGTCCCTTTCCGGGAGCCTTGCGCATTTTGAATTCCTAGTTAGAAATTGGCACTGTATACCAGTAGTAAAAATTGTGGGTGCACGTAACCCCAATATATTCTTTGAATTACCAGTCAGACAATGGCACTGTATACCAGTAGTAAAAATTGTGGGTGCACGTAACCCCAATATATTCTTTGAATTCCCAGTCAGAAACTGGCACTATATGGCAGTAGCAAGAAATGAGGGTATTTGTATTCCCAATATACTCTTTGAATTCCCAGTCAGACAATGGCACTGTATACCAGTAGTAAAAATTGTGGGTGCACGTAACCCCAATATATTCTTTGAATTCCCAGTCAGAAACTGGCACTATATGGCAGTAGCAAGAAATGAGGGTATTTGTATTCCCAATATACTCTTTGAATTCCCAGTCAGACAATGGCACTGTATACCAGTAGTAAAAATTGTGGGTGCACGTAACCCCAATATATTCTTTGAATTACCAGTCAGAAACTGGCACTATATGGCAGTAGCAAGAAATGAGGGTATTTGTATTCCCAATATACTCTTTGAATTCCCAGTCAGACAATGGCACTGTATACCAGTAGTAAAAATTGTGGGTGCACGTAACCCCAATATATTCTTTGAATTCCCAGTCAGAAACTGGCACTATATGGCAGTAGCAAGAAATGAGGGTATTTGTATTCCCAATATACTCTTTGAATTCCCAGTCAGACAATGGCACTGTATACCAGTAGTAAAAATTGTGGGTGCACGTAACCCCAATATATTCTTTGAATTACCAGTCAGAAACTGGCACTATATGGCAGTAGCAAGAAATGAGGGTATTTATAACCCCAATATATTCTTTGAATTCCCAGTCAGACAATGGCACTGTATACCAGTAGTAAAAATTGTGGGTGCACGTAACCCCAATATATTCTTTGAATTCCCAGTCAGACAATGGCACTGTATACCAGTAGTAAAAATTGTGGGTGCATGTAACCCCAATATATTCTTTGAATTCCCAGTCAGAAACTGGCACTATATGGCAGTAGCAAGAAATGAGGGTATTTGTATTCCCAATATACTCTTTGAATTCCCAGTCAGACAATGGCACTGTATACCAGTAGTAAAAATTGTGGGTGCACGTAACCCCAATATATTCTTTGAATTACCAGTCAGAAACTGGCACTATATGGCAGTAGCAAGAAATGAGGGTATTTATAACCCCAATATATTCTTTGAATTCCCAGTCAGACAATGGCACTGTATACCAGTAGTAAAAATTGTGGGTGCACGTAACCCCAATATATTCTTTGAATTCCCAGTCAGAAACTGGCACTATATGGCAGTAGCAAGAAATGAGGGTATTTGTATTCCCAATATACTCTTTGAATTCCCAGTCAGACAATGGCACTGTATACCAGTAGTAAAAATTGTGGGTGCACGTAACCCCAATATATTCTTTGAATTACCAGTCAGAAACTGGCACTATATGGCAGTAGCAAGAAATGAGGGTATTTATAACCCCAATATATTCTTTGAATTCCCAGTCAGACAATGGCACTGTATACCAGTAGTAAAAATTGTGGGTGCACGTAACCCCAATATATTCTTTGAATTCCCAGTCAGACACTGGCACTATATGGCAGTAGCAAGAAATGAGGGTATTTGTATTCCCAATATATTCTTTGAATTCCCAGTCAGACAATGGCACTGTATACCAGTAGTAAAAATTGTGGGTGTATATAGCCCCAATTCTATTGCTAGGGGACTTGCAGGGTATTTCTGGGGTGAAGGTGGGGGGGCACACCGTTGGAACGGGTATCGGGGTATATATCGGGTATACACTGACAGTGTATTCCATTCAGGATCCTGGGAAAGCTGGGTTGCGGCGATTGAGCCCGTCAGTGCCACGTTACACTGACAAGCTTCTCCCTGGAATTTAGCTCTTATAAGAGCTGTTGGTTGTCTTCTCCTTCCTATCCTAGCCTGTCCCTGCCTACCCAGAATCTAAGCCCTAGCTAACTGGACGGAAACCTCCGTCCTCGGTGAATTGCAAGCTCAGAATGACGCGAACCTGGGCGGCGCTGTTCTTTTAAATTAGAGGTCACATGTTTTCGGCAGCCAATGGGTTTTGCCTACTTTTTTCAACGTCACCGATGTCGTAGTTCCTGTCCCACCTACCCTGCGCTGTTATTGGAGCAAAAAAGGCGCCAGGGAAGGTGGGAGGGGAATCGAGTAATGGCGCACTTTACCACGCGGTGTTCGATTCGATTCAAACATGCCGAACAGCCTAATATCCGATCGAACATGAGTTCGATAGAACACTGTTCGCTCATCTCTATTCTTAATCCTTGTCGCCAATTGTAGTGTTGTAGTGAGGATGCAGGTCTTCTGGAATAAGTCCAATATGAGATGGTTACTCTTGTAGATCAGAACACTTTATTTCATGCTCCATCATGGCTCCCTGTATAACAACTCCTCCCCCTAAGATCAGCTCCTCCTCCATTACTACCTCACTGTTGCTAGGCAGACAAAGCAGAATAAGTAAGCAGAACAGAACACACAGAACATACTTATAACAACATCACACTGTTCCGTCGGGAAGGGGTTAATAGGAGCACTGCAGATCCCCTATAGTCAGCCAGACTGAATTCCAAGTGGGGGAAGAAAAACCCAGTCCTCAAGCTCAGGGAAGGGGCAGACAGACAACCAAAACACCCCTTCCCCTTCCCCAGCAACTACTGCACCCAAAAACTCCGACCATTTTAATTTTTGAAATTTTCCGGGTGCTGCTGCATTTCCCCCCCTCGGCTTATACTCGAGTCACTAAGTTTACCAAGTTTTTTGTGGTAAAATTAGGGGCCTTGGCTTATATTCGGGTCGGCTTATACTCGAGTATATACAGTAATACTGTGGCTCTTTTACGAGTATTATGTCGCCATCTGTGTTAACCAGGCACAACTCAATACTTTTAGTATGGATTGTGCCTAGTATTGCAGTTTGGCACATTTAACTGAATAAGACTGCGATGCAACATTGGGTATAGCCATTACTGATATATCAGGTCCATATACACACTGATCCTTTCAATAAATACTGATGTATCCAAAGGACCACGAGTGCTGCATCGCCTTCAAATGGCTGATCAGCAGGGGTGCCATGTGACTGACCCTTCACTGATCTAATATACAAAAAGGTAGAAAACCCCTACCCTAATTTTTTCCTTTGCCTTACGTTGTCACAACTTGCCAACATAGTTTCATCTCACTTCACACTTGTAACGTTTGCACATTGCTCCAAAATTTTGCATAATTTTGTAAGCCGGGTTTGTTATGTTATAATATACAATTCTCTTCTTGTGTACTGTTGATGCAGGTGAATTTTGATAACTCTCTGGGCCGCAGGGTTAGATAATGTATCTATAGAAGGCCACTTCTCTATCGGTGTTACATTATATGTTCCATGAGCCCTGATATGTTCTTCTGTTAGGAATAGATGGTTCTTGTTCTGTTGCGGAGCTGTAGAGTACTAGATGTAAATAGAGAACCCAAGTGATGTTACAGTTTCTGATATTTTTTGGAAGGGTGGGATGAGTAGTGTATGCCTAAATGTCAGTTGAGCTTTTTTTTCCCCCTCAGGAGAGGACAGCCAGAGGGGAATTATCCGTGTCAGGCGCGCTCAATCCCATACAAAGAGTTAAGGCGGTGGAATTTCACACGTAATCGTTTCAATTATGCAGCATGCATTCTTTTGGAATTTTCTCACTGATCTCAAAAGACTGTTGTGCTGTATATGCCAGTGCCTGTCTGATGACTGCGCAGACGGATCTTTCCAGCGAGATGCTCTAGATTGTCACTGGAAGGAATGACGTGCTGTCAAGGGGTCCCATTTATAAAGACCTCTGAATTGGCATGTGTAGATGCGACGACAGAGAATTTTTGTGATTAATATTTAGTGAGGTTTTTTGGTGTTTTGGTGACATAAAGGGAATCTGGGCCAAAAGGTCTCCCAAACCATTATCATTGCCATGTAGAGGTCTTCAGTAAGAGCAGAGAGATGCCTATGTGGTCACAAATAATGTTTTATGGATTTGCAACTTTGCCTTGGGGACGAGACAGATTTGTCTACAGACAGCCATGATGCATGGTGTCAATCAAAGACGGTGATTGCAGAGGAGAATCTGGAGCACTTGCATGTGTCTGTAGACTAATCTGGC
Source organism: Leptodactylus fuscus (assembly GCF_031893055.1). Taxonomy (NCBI): domain Eukaryota; kingdom Metazoa; phylum Chordata; class Amphibia; order Anura; family Leptodactylidae; genus Leptodactylus; species Leptodactylus fuscus. The sequence goes on from NC_134265.1 coordinate 339,137,102, forward strand.
CCTGCCCTTGAAGCAGTTGCAGGTTGAATCCCATATAACAAGAGTAGGCAACCTTTGGCACTCCAGCTGTTGGAAGTGAATTGGGAGTTGGCATGTTGGGAGTTGTAGTTTCACAGCAGCTGGAGTGCCGAAGGTTGCTGATCCCTGCCTTATACAATTATGCTATATCCCATATGGTTTAGTAGACAACCTGAGCAGTCCAGGAGGGAGACCTAAGCCAGGGTCAGTGTGAAGAAGGTTATCTGCGTCCATGTTTATCCATTATAATAGAAATGTATCAGCGTTATATGCTCCAGTGCAGTGGTCCCCAACCTTTTTTTCCACCAGGGACCAGTTTCAGCAAGGCAATTTTTCTATGGCCTGGTGGGGGTGGGAAGGGGTGTTGTTGGGGCGGGAAGGGGGTGTGGTTGGGGGGCGGGGTTAAGCATGGGGGTGTAGATTAGTATCATGTACATATGAAAACACGAGAGAGTGCCAACTATATAATTTTTATTATTTAATGTGTCTCAAGTCACCATAAGGCAGAATCAGTGCTATTAACTTCACTACAGCCTCACTACAGCTACATTACACGTCACAGGGTCAAGTGATGTGTAATGTAGTTACCCAAAGTTTGGTAGGCGAGTGAAAATCATAAAGACACTCTGCCCTCTTCCCCCCTCCCTCCTAAAATTCTATCCCTATGTGTCCAGTTGTACATAAATATGCAGCCTTCAGAAATTGTCCTTAGTTATATCTGAAGAAGAAGCCGAGAGCTTCGAAACGTTGTAATCGGTCATCATTATGAGTTAGCCATTAAAAGAAGGTATCAACTACTGAAAACTTCCAGTGTTTTTTTTTCTGTGCAGGATGTAATGGCTGGAGCTGGGCAGGGTCCATCTTCTGTATAGGGATAAGCCCCGCCTCCTGGGCTCTCCTCACCCTTTCATTAGTGGGCAGAGGAAGCCAGAGAAGGTGGTGGGGGGGGGGGGGGTGAAGCTTCCTGAGCACGCTGAACTGAGCGTCCTCTATCAATAGCTGCAGCTCCTGCACTGTCTGCTATTAGCCGTTGCTGCAGCTACACAGTGCCCTTGCGACATATACTTTCCCTATTTTAAAAGGGAAAGTATTCCACCGACACGGGGCCCCTGCAAGGGCTGGGGCCCTGGGCAATTGTTTAGTTTGCAACTCCCCCCGCCCCCAAGGCTGGCAACTGCTGACTCCTCGCCGCCGGTATGCGGACCGGTGCAACATGCCCCGGTACTGGTCCACGGCCGGTGGTTGGGGACCCCTGCTCTAGTGCTCCAGTGTATTTTGACCGGGATGTTGAATGTTTCCAAATTGTTATCCACTCAGTATTGTTGTTTTAAGCCTTTTTTTTTTTTTTCCGTATACAAATCACAACCCTAATTTTCCATATTGGTAATCTTTTTGTACTGATCTGTCAGCATGCTAGCACTTATTGATCCACAGTATAACTTATTGTAATTTTGGTTTCATATTAGATATTTTTTATGCTTTTAGACCCTTTTGTTGATAGATTATAAATAAATTTTTTGTTTTGTGTACGAATTTAAAGTGCACCTTTCACCGCCTCCATCAGCTCTAGTTCATGTGGGCGGTCCTTAACTGCTCTGGCTCAGGACCACCCACCTGACGGTAAAACGTCTAGTGCATTGGATGTTGAAATTAACAGCACAAGTTGCCTGGAAACTACCTAAAGTAGGGAACTACCTAAAGTAGCATTAGTAATGTAGTTTACATATGTTTAGATCTCAGCTGTAGCTTCTGTTCAATCTTTGCTTTTGTCTTGGCTGTTCAGTCTTCCACTTGACACCCCCATGGTGCACTTGTCTGCCGTCACAAACGTTCCCACTAAGCTATTACTTGCGCTGTGTGCCAGGAGTGAGGGTTTGTTAGAATACATTTTGGCTGTACATTATAGGTATACTCTTTTTGACTGAGGATATATGTGTGTATATGTATCTGTCTCTCTGTATGCCTTTTCATAAACTAATATTACATGTAAAGTTAATTTACCGCCTCAACCCAAAAACATCAATTGGGGTCAGTCGGTGCATTCTTTATGCAGATTTGCGAGCCCAAAAAAGGACGGTATTGATATCTGTGATTACTGGGAGTTTTAACATTAGGATACCCACATTGGTGGTGTACTTATAATGGGCTATATCCAGGAGATAGGTCCGATGTCTTGTTTAATAGGACTTTATAGGAATGGAAAAATCATGCTGCTTTCCTTCAAAAATGTGACCATACGTGGCTGCTTAGTTGTGTGTGGTATTGCACCTGAACGACAGCGGTGATCCACTTCAGTATCTGACATAACCTGTATAAGGTTTGGTGACCAAAATGAATGGTGATGTCACAGGTGAGGGTGTGTTGAGAAGTGACATCACAAGGCGTGGGAACACTATAAACGTGAGCTGCCGGATTCTCATCTACTACACAACAAAAGGGATGGCCCTTATCGAGGGAGTGGTACAGCTTATGTTGTGGCCTGAGAAGAAACCAGATTGATGTCACAGTGGTACTGGCATTATAGGTTCAACACCAGGACCCACAACCCTTAGACAGCTGTAACAACTGCATCTCTTAAATGGGTTTTCTGGCTCCAAATGGTTTATCATACTGATGACCTGTCCACAAATAAGACATCCGTATCTGATATATGTGGGGGTCCATCACCCGTACCCTCCCCAGCTGTTACAGAAGCGTGTGCAAGCTATTCCTATTCAAGCTATAGGATTGGAGCTGCAGCCCCATCCACTGTATAGCGGTGGTTCCAGAGAATAGCAGGCGATCTGTGTAGAGTCTGCATATTGGACCCCAAAAAATCAGGTTTCTGCATATACACAGTTTCTATCTAATGCAGTCTGTAAAACCTAAAGAATTGAGCTCAGTTTTTTCCATGTCTTCTTCGCACATCAGTGAATCTCAGATGTGTGCAGCCCATGTTCTCCTCAGACAGCACACAGTCCCATTCATTTCAATGATTGCACCTAGCAGGCCTTCCACAGAGACATGCACCACTTTGCTCTGTTTTACAGACTGTGCACCCCAAGTGGGGTTTGTAAATATCATGGATCGTTTCACCAAAAAGTTTTAAAAATTGTTGTCATTTTTCACGGATCGATCACCTTGACGTGGATGTAAAACTGTACTGACAAACTCTCCCTATTTTTGCATTCGCATGTGTGAATAAGGCCTGATGATGGGAGGCTGCAGATATCCTAACTGCACTCCATGCTCTGTTCAGTAAATGTACAGATATTATGGTGTTCGTGGGTGAGATCGATGATAAAGCTGGTTATTCAGACCCAGAACAAATGCATCAGGCCATGACGTACATCTGATTGAGATTGAAAGAGCTTGGCCTGTAGTAAGCAGAATGACGGCGTGACATACAGTTAATGAAACGTTCAGGTTCTACACAGAGGTAATGAGACAGAACCCCTGTGTGGGAGGCTCATGGTCTAGGTGCAGTTTATTAAAGCAGGGGATGGTTCCGGACGTCCACGCTCCTTTATCCTGTAAAACTACAGAAGAGTTGTGAGAATAAGAGTGTTCCAAAAATCTGCAAATCTAAAAGCGATTTGCTTAGCCCAGCTGTTTTCTTTCAAGATGTTTGCAGAGTTCCAGAACGCTAGCTTCTTGCTTCTCCCATTAAGCATAATCTCCCTGGGATAACAGTCATGTCTTTTTAGGTTTAATGGATGTCTGTAAGGCTATGGTCCTGAGCCTGGTCAAGGAGAGCAATGTGAAACCTTGTCAAAAAAAATCTCCTTCAGTTTTCAGTTCGGGTGGAAAAAAGTGTCTGACAATGTTTAAATGGTGGGAAGTCAAATGGAACGCTAAAAAAAGACATCCACACCAGGCTTTCCATGGCCTAATCTTTATATTAAGAGGGATTGGTGTCTCCCTAATCCCTTAATAGATCCATCACATCTTTTGACTATAATCGGATTACTGCATTCAGTGTAACGTTATATTGTGAGCCTACCTCTTGGAAAGGTTTACTAAGCGGGACATGGATGGCGCTGTGTCAGTTTATGTTCTTACCTGTCCACTGAATGCAATGAAAAAAGATTGTAGAATGACATTAGAAATAAAGAGAAGGCGTTTTACACGGTGCAAAGTCACCATAGACTCTGTGAGGGTCTCAAAAAGAAAAAAAAATTGCCTAGCCATGCAGTGATGGCTTTTGGGTTTGTGCTTTCCCTTCAACTGGACACTCAGTATATGCAGGAACCATCACCCGAGGTTATAAGGGCATGGGAGAGGGAATGTAAACTGGGCCATTTACCACCTCGATCAACTCCAGCTCTTGGCATCCTTTTGTAAGTGTTGCTCTACTGATTTCGACATGGTTGGAACTTCATCTCTAGCCCCCGCCATTCCCAAGCAATCAGTTCTATTAGTTACAGTATCTGACGTGCCAATTAGACTCTTTTTCTGTCAAGTGGGTGGTGTCAGTCAGGAGTAGGCAAGGGGGTGGATGTGATTCGAAGCTCCAATCAGAGACGGACCGTGTCATAACTCAGAATCTCGCCCCCTAATCTGCTCTGGCCCAGATCCACCTACTTGACAGTAAAGAATGTAATTATCGTATCGGGGACCAAAACCAACAGCACTGATTGCTCTGCAATAATCGGCGATGGGGAAAAAAAATTCCAACTGCCTCAGTATCAGTGGACTGTATGCCAAGAGCAATGGAAGCTTGTTGTGTACACCTATAGAACAGAAGTATATTCTGTACTTGTGGTAAGAGGGACTTAAAAAAATATTTTAAAAAATGGAAGCATGTTTTTGCAACTCTAGTAATGATGGACAAGGTAGAGAAGATGCTTGTTGTCCCAGGACTCAGCCTATCACGTCGATACTTATCCTAAAGACAGACCATTAATTCATATTACTGGAAAACTCTTCTAAATTATGCCCAGAGTTGGCCAAGACATGACGTAGGTGTCTGCCAAACAATCCTTTATCCAAGAGGTGTCCGTTTGACATGTCCATTAACATGCATATGTTGGGTAGCTGTAGGGAGATGCTATTTCTTCGAGAGAGACTGCCAGTTGGCGAAGAAAGTCTTACAGGTTAAGTAATGCTTCCTGGGAGAAAGATAATCCAAATTAGTCCTTATCCTGGAGGACAAAAGCTTCCTCTCTATACTGTATTCACATGACCAAGCCGAGACTCTGGCATGTGTTCCGTGCAGGATCCACTTGTTTCCGACCCATTCATCTAAGTAGTTGAATTGGGTCCATGAAAATGGACTCCATAGTCCAATACTTAAAAACGATAGAGTACAGTATGTTCTATTATTTCCCAAATCAAATAACCCCACATTTTTTGGCTGCCGTTTGGGTGAGAGCAAGGATTGCTCTTTGGTCACTTCCATAGATATTTGGTTTTGGGGAGATCCTTATACAGACTCTGAAATACCAATGGACATTATACAAAAACTTGTGATCTGGGTATAAGGGTCTCTCCTCTTCTCCGGCAGATACAGCGTTCATTTCATGTTCCTTAGAAATTAATTTCTTAATTTTTTATTTTTCTAAAGTTTCTGTTGCTTTTCTGCTCTTATCAGCCCACAAACACAACTTATCTTGTTTTGGATATTCATACCAACGCTCGTTCCAGAAATTCTTTGCTGCAATAAGCATCACAAGTTTTCCATCGCTGCAGAACTTCCAAATCAGGTCAGGAGTTTATAAAAACGGGTATGTCATCCACTGAAAACATGACTGCTATCTGCATACCATTGTGTTTCAATGCCACAAACCAAAAATGTGTCTAGCGGCTCCCTGAGCAGTTTGTGGTGAGACAACTCCCAGAATCAATGCCTGGCTTGTTGCTTTAAGAATCTAAGACCATTGTACGTCTAACCAGTGATTGATGGAAACCGCAAAAGTCCTGATTTTCCGGGAAGGTCTATGTGCTGGGCACATGTGGCTTTACTAATTTTATTTTTTTAATTTAGTAGTCATTTTTTTTTTAAATTTTGATAAATATTTTTACTTCCAGAAGAATGGTGAGATTTTTACTGGAATTCTAAATTAAAGGGGTTTTCCGGGAGTTATTGTCCATAGGTCATCGGTGGGGATTTGACTCTTGGCGCTCCCACAGATCAGTTGGTTGAAGTGTTTGCAGGGTTCTTTACTGAATACCAAGCATAGTGCCAACTATTGTGCTTGATATTATAGCTCGGCCCCAATCACTTGAGTGGTAATGAGTTGCTGCTATACCATGTGACCTATGAACATTTGGCACGGGGGGAGGCTATTGTAATCATGAGCAGCGCTACTCTTCAATCTGCTGATCTCTGCTGGTCCCGGTTGTTGGATTTGTGCTGATCACGCGTTATTGACCTATCCCAAGTATAGGTTATCAATATGCAAGTCACATACATCACTTTTAACCGTGAGGGATTCCTTTTGTTTTGTTTTGTTTTGGTTTGGTTTTTTTTTTTACAAGAGCAGCGATCTGCATCCTTACTGATGTACATGGATAGTCTCCTGTACAGTGCCGGCGCTGCAGGAGACTTGCCAACAGATTACAGGTGATTGCCCGGGAACCCATAAAAGCCCTTTAAGTGAGTTGTGCTGAGGCTACAGGGGATGCTACAGGGCTCTAGCTGATACAGCCACATAGGGAGGATGCTGAGTGTATTCTGTATTATTACTTGAATAATGGATGAAGTGGTGTTGATGGAGATGGCAGGTGGTAAAACAATTGTAAGTAACCATACGTTTGTTCTTTCAAGTCATGTTAAAAGATGAGCACTTGATATAGGACTGTGCATGGGGGGGAGAGTCAGGAGGTGGAAATGTTATGTATATCAAGTTTGGTGATCAAATAAATACACATATTTAAGATGGAACTAGTATCAGGAATTCTCCAAAACTTCTGACACTAAATAATTCAGTGACTCCCTGAACAATATGATGTGCGGTGGTCGGCCTCCCTATACCTGATCCGCGCTCTGTTCCCTATTTTTTCATTCCTTTACCTACTTCTCTGTGCGTTTTACAACTCCACGTAACAAAGCACATATGGAGTCTGTCACATGAGCCCTGGAAATCCCCTCATCCTGCTAATAGATGGGTTCGGGGCACCTGTATCAAGCAGAGCTTTCCCTTGTCCATTGCTGAGAGATCGCTGTTTTTGTCTATATGCAAATGTGCACTTTGGAGCAACCACAAAGTGTAGACTTGGCATGCATCCTTTGCACATAGATACCGATCCTGCTTATTGCTGCCGGCGTAATAATTGGAAGCTGGTCAGGAAACTTGTCGTGTTCTTAAAAACCTCTAGAGTGACGTACAATAATATATTCTGTCCGTAGCACAATACTTGCTTGTTCCAGAGCTCCAGCGGCTATATGTAACCACACATTTATTTATATACATCAATGTAAGAAGAAAACCACCGTGTAATCTGTGTAGGAAGATGTTTGTAAGGAGTCTTCTGATACCAGCGCCTGCACTCCCTCATCTGCCCTTTCTCAAGCACATTCAGCCTCTCGGCGTGTTATGTCCATGGAGATAGGACAGGGGAGTGTCAGCGGGACGACCAGTGCCACACGTGCCCATCATGGGGTAGTGACTCTAAGTGACATAACATGTCTAGTCCTTTTTTGTATTATGATTGGAAAGCCGACCGAATGTAGTCAGCCATTCTATCTGTGAAACTGTTATGGCGCGGGATGTTCTGTATTGGAGACACTGTATTTGGGGGTTGGACTGGCCTTACAGGGTTCCTGATGGGTCCGGCCTCTGACACTGTGCTGTTTTCTGTTTCAGTCCGGTGACTTGGGAGTCATAATCTTGTCACTAGGATTATTTCTTATAGGATGGTTCACAATGCTATGTCTTGTGTTTTGTAACTCCATTGGATCCCAGGCGGGTTTTGTTATGATCAGACTATGGCTCGGTTAACATCTGCGCATGGGTTTCAGTTTGGCGAGTCCGCTTGGGGACTTCCACATAATCCACATAAAAAAGTGGTTACCTTAGGAAACCCGTGGACCCCATAGAATATAATGGGGTCCATGTGGTTTCTGCTCTGTTTCCGCCCAAAAAATGTGGAGAGAAAAGTGCTGCTTGAAACGCTTTTCTCATGAGGAGAAGAACAGAATCCCCAAAAGCAGACTGACGCTCTGTCATATAACCATCGACTATCATGTAAAGTCAAAAAGCTGTTCAAGATTCAATGTTTCACAAATGTTGTCAGTATTAAGGATATGATATACAATTTTAGTCCAGTACAACTTTATTACATCTATAGTTACACAACTTCAGGATACACAACCTATTCCATCAGAGGCATAACCTAAGGCTCCTGGGCCCCAATGCAAAATCTGTAACCACCTTGTGTCATTTAGAATAGTAGTTTATTTTATAGCATGGAGGGATCTTTGGGGCCCCTCATGATCCAGGGTCTGTTGGCATCTCTGCACAATCCTATAGCTACGCCCCATATTCCATAATTTAATTGTTGATAAGTGGCTGAAAAGAAATGTATTGCACAACGTTTCTTTTTTTATCCCCAAAGGACATATCCCCCAACTTAATAGGGTTATCCTGCAGATAAGACCTCAATATCAGATATGTGAGGATCTGTCACCTGCCACCCCTATCAACTCATTTACAGATAATTCACAGAGCAGGAAGCAGATAGCTCTGTTCCCTGTGTAGTGGTAGAACCGAGTCACTGCAACTTAGGTCCCATTCAAGTGAATAGGAGTTGATCTGCAGTACCAGATTTGGCCACTACACAGAGAACAGTGCTGTCTGCTTCCTGTTCCATTTTCTATGTATCAGCTGATATTGGTGATCTATCCTTGGGAAAGGTCATCAATATTGTTAGCCTGGAGAACCCCCTTATTGAAACGCAAGTATGAATACACCCCAAAATAAATACAGATAAGTTCCTAGCCCAGACCAGACACCCTAATCTAGTAAAGACCCCAGACTAGACCCACTACTTTCATGCTGACCCCAGAGGAGAGGAGCAGGAAACTTGCTTGGCCTTGTGGGAAGCCAATAGGTCTCTTATGGTTTTTTTGTAGCCCCCTAGAAGAATTGGCACATATATGGTTTATACTGTTGTATTCTACATATTATATTACAGTATGTGATATTTTTAGATTATAATTGTGATTTCAATATTTTAGAAATACAAGAATTAACCATTTGCAGTAAATTATTTCCTTCTTTTACATTGTAAGACTATTAGAATAATTCTATATTTTTGTTTCCATTTTCCAGCAAGTTACGGGTAGAAGTTTTGGCGACAAAGACTTCCGTACTGGACTGGAGAATGGCATCCTTCTGTGCGAGTAAGTCCAACTTTTTTTTTTTTTTTTTTTTCTTCTTCTTCTTTTCATATTTTACAAGAAAAGATTTTGTGCTAAAATTCGGACATAGTCCAGACATGTCCAGCCATTGTGACAGAAAACATGTACGTGATCTGCGGTTTGTATGTTCAATGATGCCGGCACTCCCACCATATTAAGAGCAATGGAAGTGGGGAGGAAATTCCCAGGAAACCATTCATTCTATGAAACCTGTCTTCATTATTTAATGTGGATAATTCTACTGCTCTGTGTAGTTTAGGGATAGGAAAGAGTCAAGTCAGGCAAGTGTGATAGAATAATGGCTATAGACTAGCAGTGGATCACAGTATTGGCTTAAAGGGGTTTCCAAGATTTTTATATAGATGACCTATTTGTAAGTCATCAATATCAGACTGGTGGGGATCCATCACCCAGCACTCTTGCTTATCAGAGTACTCAGTCTCATTCAAATCAATGCAAATCTATTGTATGGGACTGAGCTGCAGGGGAACCACGTGACTGGTGTATATAATGTAAGTCACTATGAAGAGGCCGCAACGCTCGCCCAAGCACCACGGCCTGTACAGTCATCTAAGTGTGAGGGGTGGGAGCCGGACCCCCACAGATCTGATAATGATGACCTATCTTTAAGGACAAATAAGTCTCAGAAAACCCCTTTAAATTTTAAAAATTACTTAAGAAATAGAAGAATGACACTTAACATAATATCAGACTATTGAAAAGATCTCAAGGGGGGTGTAAAAAAAAAAAAAAATTTTGCACGTTTTTAGTTTGGCCACAAGAACCCTCCTGAACCCTTAAAAACCAATGTATCCCCAAAACTGGTAGAATAAGGGCGCTACACATCTTTATAATAAGGCACTGTATGGTGGGAGAGGTAAAATGAATGATATAATATCTACCGTATATACTCAAGTATAAGCTGAATTTTTCAGCACAGTTTTTGTGCTGAAAAAGCCCCCCTCGGCTTATACTCGAGTCAGCAAAAAAAAAAAAAAAAAAAATTTTTTTTAATTTTTTTTTTTTATTAGGGGGGGGGGGGGGTGTCTATGACCAGCTGCAATATCAGTGTATAGAATCTCCCATAAAATAGTGTGTGTGGGGGGGGAGCTTTAAAAAGACCCAAAAAAATAAAAGTTGTAAATCCCTCCTTTCCCTAGAATGCATATAAAAGTAGAAAATGACTGTGAAACACAAACACATTAGGTATCCCTGTGTCTACTGAATATAGGGGATCTGCAGTGCTCCTGTTCCGTCGGGAAGGGGTTAATAGGAGCACTGCAGATCCCCTATATTCAGCCAGACTGAATTCCAAGTGGGGGGGGGGGGGGAACCCAGTCCTCAAGCTCAGGGAAGGAGCAGACAGACAACCAAAACACCCCCTCCCCTTCCCCAGCATCTACTGCACCCAAAAACTCCAACCATTTTAATTTTTGAAATTTTCCAGCAGCTGCTGCATTCCCCCCCCCCCCCCCTCGGCTTATACTCGAGTCAATAAGTTTTCCCAGTTTTTTGTGATAAAATTAGGGGCCTCGGCTTATATTCGGGTCGGCTTATACTCGAGTATACACCGTATCTATTTTTTCCCTACAATTTTTTCTGAACTAATACAAAGAATTGTAGAGAACTGCAAATATCCATCCATTTATTTGGAAGCCATAGGGCTACACTTTTGTGTTGTCTTGTAATTTTTTTGCGCTTTAGTAAGTTAAGATGTAATTGTCAAAATTCTGCTGCCACTTAAGCTTCTGATATATTATTCTGCCTTAGGATATGCAAGTTTTTTGTTTTTTATATTAGGATATGCTGTCATTATAGGGGGCCAAATGCAGAATCCCTTGGCATTTTCTTTTGCATAGTGCTATTCTCCTGCACATGCTATTTGCAGAATGTCTCCGATCAGCATGTCGCCGCTGTGATAGGAATACCCCTTTTAATTCTGCTTATTGCTTCTATTGGCAGCTTGTCAACAGATATATCACAGACGTATAATGGAGTCGCTCTCTGTCCAGATTACTGTAGGGCGCTTGGCATAAAGACTATAGATCTCGTGAAAATCACAAGGGCAAGGCATTGCAGGCACTGAACAGGCAGGCAGTGCTGGAATGTCTGAACTGTGAATCTGGAGACGTTTCCTTATAGGAATGGTATAGGCAGAAGATCAGAAATTATATATAAAATTAAGAAAATTTGTCTTCCTGTAAAATTCTGAAGAACCTCCAATTTGCTCCAATTCTGTTTTTAGAATTCATTTCCAAATGTAATAATAATTGATGGAATAGCCCCCAGTTTAGTCTTCGAATCCCGTTTCCTAAAGACAATGGCTCCATGCTGGGATTAGCTGAACCACAGCTGCAGATCTGTAGGTTGCCCTCACTATGATATGGGGGTTCTGCCTTGCTTCTATTATGTAATCTGTATTCTTACGTCCGCCTCCCCTCCGTACGTTACGAGCTGTGTGGGTGGCTTTTTTTTTTTATATGTGTACACGAGATCTGGTCTGAAAAAGCTGTAATTTTGGTCTAATTGTTGCAAGTAATTAGAGACTCCCTCTCATCCACTGAGCGGCTATGAGATCATGAATTGAGCAGGTCTGGGGCAGGCATGTGGCGGAAATAGCTTTTATAGTCCTGTCTTTACATTGTGGTTTAATTAGGCCTTAGAGGTAATTAGGTTCTAAGGATAGAACGCTAAGAACTGTTATTGTACGGTATATTTAGTTTCTATGTTTGTATTAGCCTGTTTAGAGGATTAGGTAACATGGTTGACGTTACGAGTAGGTAGCTACATTCTAGTGGGAATGTAATTGTCGCACGTGTTTAGGTTTTGCCAAAGACATGCAATATAATAAACCGGTATCATGGTATCAAAGAATCATATAATTATATACAAAATATGTGCTAATGACATTCTTAAGCATAGATTTAAGTTTTTGATCAACATGACTATAAATAGTTGTGGGAAGAATATGCAAATCTGTCTTCCATGATGTAATTAGAAAAACAGCTGCTGCCTCAGTTTTGCAAACCAATAGAGGGCGCTCACTGGAATGTGCAAGCCTGTCTTCCCTGATGTAGTTAGGAAGACAGAACTCCAGTGAAATAACCCAATAAAGGCTGCTCCCTTTTGCATCATGCTCGACCTTCCAAGAGGCCTTTGTTTTGCAATGACGCTGGGATTATTAGCAGGTATAGTCTCTCAATCGAGGACGGCCGTTTCGATGTACTTGCATCTCATCAGCTCGATGTAGAGAGGACTATAACCTGGTTTGCAATACTGAGGCAGCAGCTGTTTTCCTAATTACATCATGGAAGACAGATTTGCATATTCTTCCCATGATCCTTTGCGAAGTGGAGTGCTAAAGGCTTAATAAGTCTCCACACACCTATATGGTGGTCTCTCCCTAAGGAGTGACAATATCCCCTTAACCCTGTCTAAGCCTTTCGCCTCTACCAGGTTATAGTCCTCTCTACATCGAGCTGATGAGATGCAAGTACATCGAAACGGCCGTCCTCGATTGAGAGACTATACCTGCTAATAATCCCAGCGTCATTGCAAAACAAAGGCCTCTTGGAAGGTCGAGCATGATGCAAAAGGGAGCAGCCTTTATTGGGTTATTTCACTGGAGTTCTGTCTTCCTAACTACATCTGGGAAGACAGGCTTGCACATTCCAGTGAGCGCCCTCTATTGGTTTGCAATACTGAGGCAGCAGCTGTTTTCCTAATTACATCATGGAAGACAGATTTGCATATTCTTCCCATGATCCTTTGCGAAGTGGAGTGCTAAAGGCTTAATAAGTCTCCACACACACACGTATATGGTGGTCTCTCCCTAAGGAGTGACAATATCCCCTTAACCCTATAAATAGTTGGGCACAAAGAACACCAGTCTTCCTCTTCTGCGTCCATATATTATGACAAAGGCAAGACAAGATTACTTTAAATACTAAAATCTTTTCATCTTAAGGCCCCACAAGTGCCAGGAGTGTATTGTGCAGTGGGGAGGTGGAGAAGAGCTTCCTTTTATATTTGCCATTGTGAGCGCCGCAGCCACTATAGATGGCTGATTAGTGGGGGTCCTGTATGTTGTATCCCCACCTGCAGTGGTGTAACTAAGGTCTTGTGGGCTCCGGTGCAATCTTTTGTCCCGGGCCCCCTACCTCATCCCTAAAGTCAATTCTTGATAGCGATAGTTGTGGGTGCTAAGGAGTTTACTCAACCTTAGTGTGGTTCGGGTAATCTCTGGGTCTCCTTGGCTTATGGGCCAGATGGAAGCTGAAATCTCAGTACTTATGCCAGTGGTTATGGGCCCCAAAGGCTCCTGGGCCCTGTTGCGACTGCACCCTGTGAACCCTTCAAGTTACGCCCCTGCCCACTGGTCACATATTGATGAACTATGCTAAGGGTAAGTCATCGACATAGGACCTTCCTTACTAATCCAGGCAATGGCAACGTGACCGTATTAAACAGAGAATGAGTCCTTATATAGAGTAGCTGGACGCTTCAGTCTCGGAGGACCTTTTACTGCAGTATCTCTGCTTACTACTGTGTATACTCAAGGATAAGCCGACCCGAGTATAAGCCAAGGCCCCTAATTTTACCACAAAAAAAACTGGGAAAACTTATTGACTCGAGTATAAGCCGAGGGGGGGAAATGCAGCAGCTACTGGAAAATTTCAAAAATTAAAATGGTCGGATTTGCTGGGTGCTGGGGAAGGGGAGGGGGTGTTTTGGTTGTCTGTCTGCCCCTTCCCTGAGCTTTGAGGACTGGGTTTTTTCTTCCCCCACTTGGAACTCAGCCTGGCTGAATATAGGGGATCTGCAGTGCTCCTATTAACCCCTTCTCGATGGAACAGCAGCACTGCAGATCCCCTATATTCAGTAGACACAGGGATGCCTAATGTGTTTATGTGTCACAGTCATTTTCTATTCTAGGGAAAGGAGGGATTAAGAACTTTTTTTTTTTTTTTTTTGCACTATTTTATGGGAGATTCTATACACTGATATTGTGGATGGTCAGAGACCCACCCACCCCTAAAAAAAAACAAAAAACTCGAGTATAAGCCGAGGGGGGCTTTTTCAGCACAAAAACTGGGCTGAAAAATTCAGCTTATACTCGAATATATATGATAAATGGCTCACAGCCATGGTCAGCCAGAAGCATTAAATTTCTTAAAAAGCCCCTGATTGAATTCCTATGAGCATAACTATACCCAACCAACTATGGATCTAATTATACAATATTATTACATGTAAAATATAATAAAAAATATTAATTTTATTTTGACACCGACTCGGTAACTTTTTTTGTCACTCCACCCAATATTGGCCTCATCTCCGACTCCACAGCCCTAGTCTGTAGACTCAGTATCACTAAGTTGCTGAGACTCTTCCAATACAAATCTATGTGGCTGTGCCTGGTAAACAATGAAGAGGATGGAATGCTCATTGGCCCCATCAGACAATTGGATCAATGGTGGTTACAGGCGTCTAACCCCCACTCATCAGATAGTAATTATATTGTTTTAATGGAGCGTCTAGGGAAGTTGCATTTATCTTTCTCAAAATGGCAGAAAATCATTCCAAAGCACTTAAATGCATAGGCGCCAAATTGAGATTGGTAAGAAAAGGACACCGCACTGTATTG
Organism: Leptodactylus fuscus; assembly: GCF_031893055.1. Taxonomy (NCBI): domain Eukaryota; kingdom Metazoa; phylum Chordata; class Amphibia; order Anura; family Leptodactylidae; genus Leptodactylus; species Leptodactylus fuscus. The sequence goes on from NC_134265.1 coordinate 339,152,110, forward strand.
CCATCCGAGTGAAGGACTTTCTATCTGCATTACTTCTAGTGGACACACATGTTGCCTTGAAGCAAGATTAGCATATTCATCAAGGTCATCTATCTCTCATGAATGGCAGCCGGCCAAGACCATATTTCCAGAAAATTTCCAGTTGGTGGGGCCATCATGCTGGGATGGAGTGACTCCCGACAGTCCAAGGCTCCGCTTTGGGATAAGATACAGTAGCTCGCCATTTCTATTGGCGTGAGGCCAAAACTTTCATCATCCAGCAGACAAGTGTACTGTACCATCTTATCATTAGCTAATCCTTTGACAGAGGGGCTTTCTAAAGAAGTACTACAGCATGCAAACCTCTTCAAAGACTCCTCTGCCCTCCCTTTCTTAACAAATTGGCAGCTGTTGTTACTTGTTGGCCTCTTCATGTTTATGTAAATGTCGACATTTTTCACTATTTTAGACATTGCACAGTTGGGTAATGAAATAACTATGGCAGCAGGCTGGAGATTAAAGAGGAACATATAAAGCATCCACTTTACATTCAACGTTAGCAGACTATCTTACCATGTTCACATAACATCTCATATCTTGTGGAGTTCACTGCATGGTCAATGGGGTAGGAATAGTCGTTTACAGCAGACCAAAGATGAATTATTCCAAACATTTGAGGACATCAGCAAAACCATGGACATAGTGTAGCATATTGGAACTTTATTTTACACCAAAAGATACTAGTAGTGGAGTAGAAACAAGACCCATCAATGGCACGTTCATGGAGAGCCATTCCAAGGATCTATATGGCAAGCAGGGTAGAGGAGAGAAGTCTGTTATCAGAAGTTGTTTAGTTCTGTAGTCTACAAAGAAGCCATGAGATCTTGGTTTCCAACTAGTCGGCTCCTCCGATGTATTGTTCCAAGCCACTAGGACTCTGTTGGCGAAGAGTTGGAGGAGATATCTTGTCAAGGCCATAAAATTGTCACAAGATACTTGGTAGCCACATTTGAGTTGAGAGGAAGTTTGTCGATAGGTTGAAGGCTGGTTCAATTTTGGCAAGACGTACGTTTTCTAGAAATGGATTGACCTAGAACTGCAAACCAGAAAGACAGTATGAGATGATAATGCCCCAGATATGTGTGAGAGTGCCAACGTCTTGGAGACCTCTCCAGCAAAGTGTAGGTTCAATGCAGTTTCTCTGGTATCTTGTACGTCCCCTCAGAGAGGGCGATACCAAGTTGAGACTTCCAAAAAACTAGAAAGAGGGTCATAGTATCGTTTATGAATGTAGTTAATTTGTTTGGCTTGACCGGGTGGGCATCTATGAGATGATAATGGGCATCTATGAGATGATGATGCCCCAGATATGTGTGAGAGTGCCACCATACTGGAGACCTCTCCAGCAAAGTGTAGGTTCAACGCAGTTTCTCTGATATCTTGTACGTCTCCTCAGAGAGGGCGATACCAAGTTGAGACTGCCCAAAAAACTAGAAAGAGGGTCATAGTATCGTTCATGACTGTAGCTAATTTGTTTGGCCTTGGTCGGGTGGGCATCTCTTCTAAGTCGTAATTTTTCTGCAAATATGACTGCAGCGCCTTGAAATCTATAAGAAGTGTTTAATTGTGCAGAACAGTTGACTTAAGACTGGAGGAAACGGGCATGCACATGATCACGCCATAGAAGTGAGACACAGAGAGAGACGCCGCGTAGCACATCGTAAAGAGTCTTTTTAGCATTACGTCAATGGGATTTTTGAGGAATGTAGCGTATAAAGCTGAGAAGGTAATTTTTAAAGATCTATTTGCTACTTTTATGATCTGCAGTAACAGACTAGAAACGTCGAATAAAGTTGATGGGCAGAGATCCTGAGCGAAATGGTTATTCATTTCTAAAGTTTAAGGAATACCCTGGGAAATTACACTTGGAAATGTTGATCCTTCTCGCTGCACCAGCACTTGTCTGGCCAAGGATAAAATAACCATACAGGCTGATCACGTTGGATGGGGAAATTGTGCAAACCTTACGAAGCCTCTCTGCCATGTTCCAATAAGGAAATGAAAAACGGAATTTTTTGCTGGTGAGGTATATGGATGAATTAATTAACCAGAGACTGGCGGTATTTCATCACTCCATTATGTGATTGTATCCAGCCTGACATAAGATGGTGTTAAAGTAATTATGTGACGGCATTTACACTCTTATTACATGGCACCTTTTCAGCTTAAAGGGTATAATCCAGACTTTATATAGCGCTCATCTTTCTTAGGAGTAACACATAAGCCTCACGGTGTGTAAATATTAAGTATAAATGTTACCTAAAATGTCAAGTTGCTGCAACAGGTGAATATCCATTTTTTAATTAGTGGAATCCTTATCCAATAAGAACCTTGTGTACGAACAAATTTAATGTAAAAGTACATTTTTGGTAAATGAATTCCCTTAAAGGGGATGTGGTTTAGTATATTTTTATACTTCCCATGAAGTAACAGTTTTGGAGCAACTTTCCTTAAAACTGTACATTAGACCAGCTTTTCTTAAATCTGATTGTCCGGGGTAGAGCATTCCAGAGAAGTGGTGCAACTCAGGAGAAGTCTTGTATTATGAGCATGGGAAGTTCTGATAATAGAGGATGTAAGTGTTAGGTCATTGAGTGTCTACTGCCCAACCCGTGTTCTCCGCTCAGAGATGAGGGAGGAAATGTATGGAGGTGCAGCATTATGGAGAGTCATGTGTATGAGGGTGATAACTTTATATTTTATTCTATAATGAATAGGCAGCCAATGTAGCGACTGGCACAGACCAGAGGCATCGCTGTAGCGTCTAGCCTGATAGATGAGCCTGGCCGCTGCATTCAGAATAGATTGTAGAGGGGAGAGTTTAGTGAGGGGAAGACCGATTAGTAAGAAGTTACAGTAGTCAAGGCGAGAATCAATCAGAGAGACAATAAGTGTCTTTAGTGTATCTCTGGTAAGGAAAGGGCATATTCTGGAGATGTTTTTGAGGTGGAGGTGACATGAACGTGCAAGTGATTCAATATGAGTCTCTTCACAGGGGTATAGTACAACCACTATTTCAGTATTGTCACAGCCTGGCTGACTGGTCTAAAGATTAATGTATTTCACTAAAATATATAACTTTTATTATTTGCCACTTAGGCTAAAAACGTCTAAACACATTACAAAATAAACACCCTTATAGGTTAAAGTTGCACAGCTAAATATGCTGACGTGCCCTCCCTTAGGACAATTCACAATATTTGCACTATGTGGGTGATAAGGTGCCGTTCACACATAGATGTTAAGTTGCACAGCTAAATATGTTAACGTGCCCTCCCTTAGGACAATTCATTGTATTTGCACTATGTGGATGATAAGGTGCCGTTCACACATAGATGTCTACCCACATCGATTGTTCAAGGGATTAAGGTATCCTCAGCTAATAACTGTGTAAGCCGTGCACACTGAAAGGTCTGAATCAAACATGACCCCGAGGCAGCGGGCCTGCTGCCTAGGAGTTATAGTAAGGCCTGAGACTACAATGGATATATCAGGGACAGATCTATTAGATGGTGGAAACAGTAGTAGCTCAGTCTTGGAGAGATTTAGTTTCAGATAGAGCGAGGACATGATATTTGAGACAGCAGAGAGACCGTCGCTGGTGTTCTGTATTAGTGCAGGGGTCATGTCACGATAAGATGTGTATAATTGGGTGTCATCAGCATAAAGATGGTACCTGAAGCCAAATCTAGTGATGGTTTGTCCAATGGGGGCTGTGTAGAGAGGGAAGAGCAGAGGGCCAAGGACCGAGCTCTGAGGAACCTCATCAGCAAGGGAAAGAGGGGAGGAAACAGAGCCCGCAAATGATACACTGAAAGTGCGGTCTGAGAGATAAGAGGAGAACCAGGAGAGCGCAGTGTCATTGAGGCCGACTGAGCGGAGCATGGTGAGGAGGAGATGATGGTCAACAGTGTCAAAAGCTGCAGGGAGGTCCAGAAGAATAAGAAGAGAGAAGTCACCATTGGATTTAGACTTTTGTGAGGGCCGTTTCAGTAGAGTGCAGAGCGCGGAAACCAGAGTGTAGGGGGTCAAGCAGAGAGTTAGCAGAGAGATAGCGGATTGAACGAGAATAGACCAGGCGTTCCAAGAGTTTAGAGATGAAGGGGAGGTTAGAGACTGGTCGATAGTTAGCAGCACAGGATGGGTCCAGGGAGGGTTTTTTCAATAGCGGAATTATAACAGCATGCTTGAAGGAGGATGGGAAGATTCCAGAAGAGAGAGAGGTAATCTTTTTAGAAATGTATGAATAAATTGGCACCTGGTTGGGGGGAAGGCGGGTCCCTACACTGGTGCCCTTAAATCACTGCTGCCAGTGCCGGGCATTGTAGGAACCCCCTTTTTGACTAGGAGATTGGTAATACTCATTTATAATAACAGAGGGACAGCACAATGGCAGAGCAAAAGAGCATAATGGCCCAGAATGATTGTTCTGCTGGGAATATATGTATTTACTAAAACTGACATGTAAGAATAGGTCACAGACCTGTGGAAATTCAGGGTAAAAAGTAATGATGACCTCTGCTAAGGACCAGGTTACTGCATGTTCGATCCCATATACTTGAGTGGGGACTAAGCTGCAATGACTCGACTCAGTTCAGCCACTATATAGAGTATGGCGCTGTCTGCTTCCTACTCCATTCTTTGTGTATCAGCTGACTGGTAGCGGTGCCAGATGTTGGACCTCATCAATCTGATATTGGCCATCAATATTTTTAGCCTGAAAAACGACTTTTAAAATGGTTATCCAGGAATTAGAGAAATTCTGGAGGGGCCCATGGCAGTGTCGTGCCTCAGCCCCAACAAGCTCTGGACTCCACGTGATTGCTAAGGCTGGCGTTCACATGAGAGGGGCCAGAGACAAAAGTGACTGAGGCGCGGGCTGCAGCGCTTGTACAGTGGTCTGAGGACATCCACTACAGTATAGGTAGGTGGACATAATGGACACTTTAGGCTGTGTTTAGACTTCATGGATATTTTTTTCCCATGTGTTTTTCACATGACTTTCAGAACGCTGACTTGGGAACACAACGTTGCTTAGATGTAATTGCGTAATTTTCCAGGTGTGTGATCTTTCTATAGACAGTAAGCCTCGGGATCTTCTGATCAGAGCCAAGTTCTAATCCATTTTAGGTGGTAACGTGATAAATATAAAGCTGAGACCTGTAAAATATATTCTCTGCACCCAACGTGCCCAGAACATCCTGCAGACAGCTGCGTAGTGTGTAGGACATCATGGCTTTCAGAGGATTGCTGCTAGGTTTCTTGTTGGTTAAGCCATTGTAATATTTACTTTGCAATCTTCCCTTAGGCATGTACTAAATAATGAAATGTCATTGTGTCCTGTAAGACTGAATGTTCTCATGATTTTGGAAAAGCAATGCTAGAATAAGCCTAGACCAAATGCAGACCAGTGGGTACTCGGGCAGCATCTGCTATCAATACTAGATTGGTGGGGCTCCGACTCCCCCAGTGATCAGCTATCCTCAGTAGAGATGAGCGAATACCGTTCGATCGAGTAGGCATTCAATCAAATATTACGGTATTCGAGATATTCGATTCGAATACCACGCGGTAAATGCAGTAAAAATTCGAATCCCCTCACATCTTACCAGGCATTTTTTTTTTTTGCACCAATAACTGTGCAGGGAAGGTGGGACAGGAAGCAGGAAAACGTAGGCATTGGAAAAAGTCATTGGCTGGCGAAATCAGGTGACCTCGGATTTATAAGAATAGCAGCAGCCATATTTGTGTCAGATGCGGTTTGGAATTAGATAGGGAGAGACGTTGTGCTGAGGGCGAGAGAGGATTTAGGTTTGGATAGGCAGGAAAAATTAAAACCAACAGCGTTTTTCAGAGCTAAACTACTTCACCAGTGTATATACACCACTAGTATATACACTAAGCTCCAGAAGTTTCACAAAAGCCCTTTTTAGGGCTCAGATTCTCCACCACTGATATACACTATATACCTGTCCCATAGGGGGTGAGAAGAAATCTGTATACTGTCATCTGGTATATACGGCAGTAAATATGCCCAATATACTGTATCTACCCTCTGTCTATTCAAAAAAAAAATTGTATACAATCCATCAGTTTGTGAACTCACTCACTTACTCACTCATTCCTGTATACTGTGTAAGCCGATGGCTGGTCAGGTAATGGAGGGGGTGTACATCTCACACAGACGACTAAGGTGGGTGAGATGAGAAAACTCCAGAAGGAATGTTTGTTCTCAGCAGACAACTTTCATCTGCTGAGCATTTTGGTAAATGCTCAGTACTGGGCTGGATTTTTAGGAATGGCAGGTAGGTTGGCAGTGTGACCTGTCATTCCTCCCCCTCCAGGCCACACTTTGGGGATGTTCTGGCAGCGACTCAGCTGTTGAGAGTCTTCTCATCAAGGAGGCTTAAGAAGTTGCTCCAGCAGCAACACTTTGGGCAGAGCTTGGCTGGAGAGCTGACAGAGAGGTCATATTTTTGGAGCTGTGTCCTGAATGATTCTACTGGCTTTTGATTTCTGTTATTCTAGGTGAGGTAATCTATTCTGTGTTTAGTTAGAGCCTAGCAGGGCAGGGATTTATTTTTGTATTGTTTCCTTTTGTTGCTGCACTATATTTTTGAGTGAAAATAAAACTCTACCTTTGTTTTGGACTAAAGAATCTGGACTTGTGTGTCTATGCCACCCCACCGAGCAACCCCAGACCCTGACAGCTGTCATCTGGTATATACGGCATAAACTAAAACTCTGCTGGTAAAAGGCTCAACTCACCTCAAAGGCCAAAAACATTGCTGGTACAAGGCTCAACTCACTCCAAGGGCCTGAAAAGTAAATTTTTGTATGGCTCAGCTTAAGGGCCTCTAACTTAATTTGGAAGGGCTCACGTGAAGGGCCAGAAAAGTGATTTTTGGAGGTCTCACCACATCATACAGACACACACACAATGACAGTTAAGGGTGGGGGCTGTTGGATTTCCCATTGCCTATGCCATCTGTGGTTGTGATGGGCAACGTGATTTAAAGGAGTGTATGGTAATGTTTATTTAGCTTAAAATTTGTGTTTCTGTCCATACTAATGTAGAGGAAAGAAGGTTTCCAAGTATTTCTCCACTTTCCATATTGAGTTTGGAGTGTCTAGTTGATAGGCTGTGATAGTGGGGACTGGGCATGTTAGGTGCCCCCAGACATGCTTCCCCTGCTGTCCCAGTTGCATTTCAGAGGTGTTGGCATCATTTCCTGGGGTGTCATTGTGGACTTGGTGACTCTCATTAGTCGAATAATGGTTTCCCCTGAAACAAGCATTTTTTCCCCCATAGACTATAATGGGATTCGATATTCGGACTACTCGAAACGAATATCGAATCTTTCTCTAGTCCTCCGTACTCACTGGTGCAGGAACTTTTCAGTGGACACAGCCAGTAGCAAAACACGTTCACTGGATAAGCTTCAGTGTCTCAAGAATGGCACCTTTTGCTATATCTCATAATCTGAGATCTACCAGAGTGGTCAGCTGGCCAAACGAAGCCGATTTTACAGGGGAAAATTGTCCTTGACCACATGTGGGCATTCAGTTGAATGACTCTTCATGGGCAATACATGGACAGCCTGCGGTTTCCAAAGTGAGAGCCATTATTTTCAGCAGTTCTGAGCTCTGGCATTGTTCACATTTGGACACAGTGCTTATTGTATATAGTGTGGGGTCTGGCACTCTTTGCACATCAAGCTATAAATCTCAACTTGTTTTTACCATTTTACGATTTATCGGGGTTCCACCTCTGATGCAGCCGTTTTCCTTCATGTTACTGTGTCCAAGCCTGAAGGTCTGGATACCATGTGGAGGAGATCTTCCTGGCACAATATGTGCTGCATACTTATCTATAACATGGTGGAGACTGCAGATGTTCTGAAAGGCTGCACAGACAATCCCGGGCTCTGCATGGTTTGTTCGATATATTTAGGTAATGTTTTTAGTTGAGCTTTGTTTTCCAATGGAGACGCCGGTGCAGATGTGAACCTAGGCATAGGGTATGTTCACACAGAGATTTTTGCAGGCTGAAAAATTCTGCTTCAGGAATTTTTATTTAACCTTTTTGATGCTTTTTTTACATGATGCATTTTTTGTTGCGTTTTTCATCACGGTTTTTGCAACCGGTTTGCACGGTTTCCTTTTTGTTTCAGCAAATTGTATGGACCTAGTAACATCCATGTTAAAAACGCTTTTGGTTTTTGATGCTGATTAGAGATGAGCGAGTACTGTTCGGATCAGCCGATCCGAACAGCACGCACGCATTGAAATGAATGGAAGCACCTGGTACTTCCGCTTTGACGCCGGCCGCTTAACCCCCTGCGTGCCGGCTATGTCCATTCATTTCAATGCGTGCGTGCTGTTCGGATCGGCTGATCCGAACAGTACTCGCTCATCTCTAATGCTGATGCCTTTTTTGCAAAAACTGCATTGCATTTTTTTCCGCCTCCCATTGATTTAAATGGGTTTTTCAAGGCGGAATTAACCTGAAAATAGGTCATGTCGCATTATTTTTTTTCTCTTAGCTGAAAAAGTCTATTCATTTTTAAGGCCCCAAATAGTGGCCCTCAGATAAAAAGCGATATCACGGTTATTCCCACATCGTTTTTCGCAGAAAGTCTGCAAAGTTTTCCTTTCTCATCATTTATACCTATAGGGAAACCACGGTCATTTCCATAGGTATATTTCCGCGGTTGACATGCTGCGGCGTTTACAGCACGGGGGGGCCTGGCCTAAGGCCTGGTTCACATCTGCGTTCGATATTCCATTCGGGGAGTCCGCATGGTGACCCCTCCCCGAACGGAATACTGAACACATTGGCACACGGTGAGCACTGAAAACACATGGACCCCATAGACTATTATGTGTGTTTTTCGCGCAGTGTCCGCACCAGTCATGTGGAGAGGAAAGTAGTTCATGAAGTACTTTTTTGTTTGCATGTTATATGCGGACACCGCACAGAAAGCACACGGACCCCATTATAGTCTATGGGGTTCATGTTCCTTTCGTAAAGTTGCCACTTTGTTTGATATTCCATTTGGGGGGCTCCCCATACAGACTCCCCAAACGGATTACCGAACGCAGATGTGAACCAGGCCTAAAATGAGTTTTGTAATCCAAACGTTTTTTTAAAAAAAATATCACGCTCCTATCTCCCTATGTGAATGGGCCCTAAATTGTTTCTTTTTCTATGTACTATTTTTTATCTCTTTTTTCGATTTTATCACATGAACCTTATTTATAGTCCTGTTTTTCTGCGGGGCCCAAAATATCCTAAACAAATAGAGGGGAAAAAAACCTGGCCGCAGAATATTAGCCATGACTGAATAAGTCTATTTATTACATTACAGACCGATACATTTTTTGCACATACATTCTTCTGCCAGGATACGGCTTCTGTTTGCCTGCCAATACATGGCTTACTGCTGCCCCTACATAGAGCTTTCTGTACAAATCAAATCTGGAAAGAGTGATGTCATAGTTGGACAGATAAGTTTTAATCTGCCCAAACTGGACCCTGCTCGGACTGAATATCCATATAAGACTAATAATGTCAGGGCTTTACAGATATTAACTTGTTCTTTGGTCAAAAGTAAACTTTTCTAATCGCTCTACCTTGTAAAGCAAAGCAAGCTTGTTCATTAAAAACCACTGTACGATGAGATTTGGTGCCGTAACCCTTTGTTGTCCCTTGTATATAGATGTAGCAGAGCTGAGTCGGTTCTCTGGAATGCCTGTATACTTCAATGAAAGATCGTGAGAAACTGACAAATTCAACTCTGCTACATCTGTATATCTCATTTCAGGAGCGGGAGCGATTCCCAGCACTAACCTGAGAGTCCATCAGCAGTGAATAGTGCCGTAGACACAGACTGCACCTGCCTAATAATCCAACTCCGCTTTCCCTGCTCGATTGTTGGAATTGCCTCAACTCATAAAGTCACGGACTCTAAGAATATTATTAGAATAATATACAAGTATTGATTTATCAGAGGCTGACCTAAACCCGTAGTAATAGTACATAACATAAGATGGTTTATTGTGTATCGTGTACAAACCAATCCAGCGATGTAGATAGGCTTTCTACTTTATCTAGTTCCAAAGTGGTTTGTTGGTGTCGCCCCCTAGCAGCCATTATCTGGGGCAATCAATTCCTTGTGGTTTCTAGATCATTCAGATGATATACATTCCATGGTCATATGATGCACATAATGGTGCACAGCTAGTTACAGTGTCCGTACAATAATACCTATGCAGATCAGATAATATGCAGATGCTTGTACAGAATGGACTCAGTGTTATCTGTGTGTTCACATACAAAGATAACAGACCAGGCTTTATCAGCAAACTGCAATTAGCTGAACTGATGTCCTGCCTGTAGAGCAGTGAGTGACATCACTTGTCCTATCACACATGTCCGTGGTTATGAAAACGCTGTGTAAACAATGGGAGGAATAAGTTCACATAGCAGGCACACAAAGCAGCATTTCTAAAGCAATATACAAGTGGTCCCTTGACTTTCGCGGGGGATACATTCCAAGGCCGCCCGTGAAAGTCTAATTTCCGCGAAGTGGAGATGCGGTGTTTAATCTCCTGTTGGGGGATGTCCTGCAATACTGTTCATATCCAAAATAGTATACCTACAGTACAGTACTGTATATGAAATGATATGGGTTTGAAGAAGATGCACAAAACTTTTCTGATGATAATGATGAGCGGCCACGGGAAAACCCATGGTGTTAAAAAAAAACAAAACAAAAAAAACCCCAACATAATATCCTTCCATTAATATTAATACCCGTGGTATAGCCCTTCCGCGAAGGTTGGACCCACGAACGTCAAGGGACCACTGTGTTTTGGAAAAATTTTCGATTTACATACACTATTAGTATAGATAGGATCCTTGAGATGGGAGTACCCCTTTAAATACCTAATATTACCAACATTGGAGTAGGTTGACCCAGGGAAATCCACCTTGACTGGAGCTCTAACTTGTTATCCTGCTTCTTAGGGCTTATAGACTTGACACCATGCTTATGGATCTTGGTACCATTGGTATATGTCTTGCACCTATATTGTATCTCTGTGTAGAATCAAAAGCACAAAGGGAAGTGCTATATGGGCTCATAGTTTTATATGTATATTGTACTTACAATACAAATACTATCATGTGCTGGAAGCCTAAGAGACCTCTATTAGGATACTTGCAACCAAGCAACTTCTACAGACAAAACCTACATCTCCCTTGGGTTTTGCTGGTGTATTGTAAATGTGTTAACTGTATACCACAAAACGATTTATCAATCTGCTCTATAATATGCCGCCCCCAGATCACATTACATTTTCACAGGTTCCCTTTAATTCTGACATTCAGTATCGTAAGGACTTTAGATGTTTGGATAGTTTATTGCCATAATAATGTCATTACTTCGAGAGCCTTTTATAATATGTTACAGTTGCTATTTCCTTCCTTCCTTAGTTACTTGGAACAATTTCTAACACATTGGAATCACAATTCTTTCAGTTCTGTCTCCGTAGCCCGATTAGAATTAGCCTAGATATCCAAGAATGTAAAGCCTTATTGACCTTGTCCTATCAGTCTTCTGGTTGTTTTGGTTTCCCAAAGCAGGACAAGTTATCAGGGATTTCTAATCGCCATTTATTGAGAGGACGTTTTTTGAGAACATTTCCAGCAGAGTTGGATGATGTTGGCAGCGCTGGAGTAATCTCTGTTACCCTGCCAGAACCAGCTGCTTTTCTAGTTCCCAACAATTAGGGAGGAATCTCAGCTTGTACTTGAGTCCAAGAAGAAAATTCCCACCACACCTTAAAAGCACAAAACAACACTCTGCATGAAGTCTACTTGTTGTACTGTAGATGTAGGTAAATCGCGGATGCTGTATCAGTCACTATTATCCTTCTGGGACTGGCAAGAGATCCTAGGAAAGGAAAAACTACAACCGCAATAGTATGGTATTATGTGGGCACGAGGCTAGAGTACTCAGTCACCATGCTTTGTCATATCTATGCATGGAAAAATGGTGGCACCAGTAGTAAATCTCTAATTTTACTTGTTCCCTGCAGCTTAGCGGGGGCGCTATCTATTCCAGAGAAGAATCCAATCCAGAGAGTAGCCAGGGCACTGCTGGACCACACAGGGGAAATAATTGCACATATGTATTACATCTCTAGGGAATAAAAGCATTAAATGTGATGTTTTGGACACATAAGGGGAAAAAAGCTCTGTATGGCAAAACATCACCTGGTCTTTGCATCTGTATCCTGTGGATGGAACACTTTCTGCAAAACCTATGGTTACATTGTTGTCTGAGTCAAGGTGAACACTATATGGATAAATGGTGACAGCTGTCATATTGTATTCTATGGACTCGGAGGATTCCAGTTTCTGAATACCGTATATATAGCTGATACCTGGGCAGCCTGAGGCTTCTGTTTCAGAGCTGGGGTAAAGGATATACTACTTGGTAGTTGTACGTGTCACATACAATTTTTCCATATAAAGTGTACAAAAATATGTATTGTCAGTGTCTGGGGTTGCTCGGTGGGGTGGCATAGACACACAAGTCCAGTTTCTTTAGTCCAAAACAAAGGTAGAGTTTATTTTCACTCAAAAATGTAGTGCAGCAACAAAAGGAAACAATACAAAAATAAATCCCTGCCTGGCTAGGCTCTAACTAAACATAGAATAGGTTACCTCACCTAGAATAACAGAAATCAAAAGACAGTAGAATCATTCAGGACACAGCTCTCTCTCCTGCCAAGCTCTGCCAAAGCCTCCTGCTGGAGCAGACTTCTTAAGCCTCCTTGACGAGGAGACTCTCTGCAGCTTAGTCGCTGCCGGAACATCCCCAAAGTGTGGACTGGAGGGGGGTGGAATGACAGGTCCCACTACCAATTCTACCTGCCATTCCTAAAAATCTATACGACTCCATGCTAAAGAAGCTGTACAGGCTCCGTGCCAGTGTGCATGAGTCTTTTGATCACTGGTGTAGTTATTAAACACTAATGTAACTCTATATTACATGTATGAGATGTCATTACAAATAATAAAATCACATTCAAGGCCGTGTTTGTAATTTTTTTTTTATCTCTATGATATTGCAGATTGTTGAATGCAATCAAACCAGGAGTAATAAAGAAGATCAATAGACTGCCCACACCCATCGCCGGCTTGGTGAGTACAATTTGCAATGTTTATTTTGTTGTTCTTAAAAATAGAAGTGCCAATATCTTTTGATGCAGTACATGGACTAATGTGAATTGTGGTGTAGCTTCATTTTCTTGTAAAACACCAAGTTTTGAAGGTTTGTCCAGAGGTAAGACCCCTGATAAGTAGTACTAAAGGAAACCAGGCAAGTCCAGGAGCTCAGCGGCATTATAGTCATACATGCTAGCCAATGAGTAACTATCCATATAATGCATTAGTAGTCATTGCTTTCTACCATTTTATGAGTGGGGTGTCCATGTTGAAGTCGTGTGCGTTGGCATCACATGAGAGTGGCTCATTTACGAAGTCTCCTAAAAGGGTTCTTGCACAATGCCCAATTTTACGTGGTGGTCATTCAGATGAACTTCCATTTTCCATCCTTACGTTTTCTGTGAATTTCTTCTAAAGATTTCATTTCTTCACAAATTCAATGCATTATTGCCGCATGCTATCAATACCTTCCAAATGCTGCCATACACAGAACAACCACTAGGTGGTCACATGTAGACATATTGCAGCGTCACACATTTTTAATTTGGTTTTTATAATAATTTCCGACCATTTCAGATGCCTGAACTCTCTATCATCCAGTCATCTTGGGTTATTCGTCTTTGGGGTATGCCAAGCCAGGAGGAGAATTGAGAAGGGAGTTATTTGTACATGGAGTGAGCACAGGAGAGCCCCCCTCCCCCCCATTGACATCCATATTCCATCATAGAACATAAGACAACGCCTTTAATAAAGTGTCTGTAAATTGGGTATATATCAGTGATACCTATGGGATATATTCCCCATTGTAAATTGAATTTGGATCGTTTTTATCACCTCTGAATAATCCTTATTTGGGTTGAGATTTATATCAAAATATAAGAATTGTAATTGAAAAACTCCAACAGAGTGCGTAAAGTGGGATAATATTTGATGGCACCATCACAAAAAATTCAATATTTTCCAGATGTGCTCAGTTATTTGCACGTGTTTGTGATATCAAGTTTTCATCACATTTCACATAAAATACCTACGGCGCGGAGAAGAAGATGGAGGTCCAAAACATAACGTCACGTGCTTGATTTGTAACGTGTGTATGGTACATTCTATTGCAACCAATACACAATTCACATTTGCACAAAAATTTTTCATTCCCTATTTCTTCTGTGGAAATGGACGGCTGTCGAGTTCAGTTTTACTGCAGCAGAATAGCTCATACTTTTGGAAAGAGTTGTCTCGCTACTCCGTCCCCTGTGCATGTATTTTATCATACCCTAGAGGTCGGCCATCCTTAATTAGCAAGGGTGAAGAGTCTAAAGCTGCTCCATTCTTGCCTTGATGCTGCCCTTGTCACCCACCAATGACTACCCTGGTGGCCTCAGCAACGATGGACTCTACAGCATTCCCTATGTGTTGTGAGGCACCAAGAAGTAGAGGTTGGTGATGGAATTAGGCCACAGTGTTGGGGATTGGTGAAGTGAGTACCACCAGTGGCAATAGATCAACTGGATTTTCCAGTCTGAACCTAGTCAGGAGGTGGAACTCCTCGTATCATATAAAATAGAAGAGCGAGGAGGCCCGGACTCCCAGTATGATAGATCACTATATTGTAAGGAGTCCTGTCTCCTAACTACATTTGTAGCCGATGTTCAGACCATATTTTCCGGTCCCAATACCCCCATGTGAATGGGGCCTACAGGACAGATTGTACTTTTGCATGTTTTTTGTTTATCTAAAATTGTACAAGTGTCCAAATGTATAACTGCCCTGGTGCACTCGCACAGCAGTGTATCCTACTTGACGCTTCACTCAGACAGGGGACGGGCACCCCATTCTGGATTAGTGAAGGTTCCAGCCGTTGGACCCCTACCAGTCAGAAAGTCATCCCCTAGGGGCCACATGGTGGCTCAATGGTTAGCAATGCAGCCTTGCAGCGCTGGAGTCCTGGTGTTCAAATCCCGCCAAGGGCAAAAAACCATCTGCAAGGAGTTTGTATGTTCTCGCCGTGTTTGCATGGATTTCCATCCCATATTCCAAAGACATACTGATAGGGAAAAAAATGTACATTGTGAGCTCTATGTGGGGCAAAAAAAAAAAAAAAAGTAATCCCCTATCCTTTGGATAGCGAATAACTATTAAGCTTGGGATAACCCCTTTAAAATTTTCGATGGAATTGATTTACAAAGTCATGTGTCTCAGGGGACGATGACCAGAGGACCCCCTTTCTTCCCTTTCTTTTGCCTATTTACAAAGGTCTGTTCCCTACCATAGTCTGACCTTTCAGCACTTTACTTTATGGCATTATGCTAATACCCAATTGCCACCAATTATCTGTTAATGAAGTTAGCATACAGGAATCCCTTGCTGATGTGATTTCCTACAGGAGTGAGTGACATTGACAGTGATGTATAGAATAGTCAATGTTGGCCTTCGAAGCAATGTCCAACAGATTTCATGTGATGGAGACCTGGCGCATATACTGTAGATGGATGCTTTACTGTGACTATAAGAACTGTGACATAGTATATACTGTATATACATACACCTTAGCACAATAGCCATATACACTAACTATATAAACCCTGTAACCCATAGAAACCCTTGACCAGCGACTTGTCTGGAGTTAAAATATTTTAAAAAAACTTCTTGCTCGCCGCCCACTGGTGATCACAGAATAATAAAACTGCTACACCTTCTGTTCTTCCGCTGCAATTGTATTATTTCGGCCCCCACAGCTATGTTAAAAGCTATACATGAACGTGGGCTCTCCATCTGCTGCCATTGTTCACAGCACCTACTCACATCACCTCGCTCCAGAGAATTTGTATTCCTTAAAATTCCAAGGTTTGACATTGTTTGACACAGTAGGACACACGCGTGTTCCTGTTTGCCATACACTTCAATCACGGCCTATATCAAAGGCATACTGTACATAAGAGATGCAGAAATAATAAGTGCACTATGGCAGGAAATTGCCGCTATGGTCCAGGCGTTGTGTCACGTTGCAGCACAGCGTTGGATGCTGAGATAGTAAAGGTGAAGAATATTGTAGTAGTTATACCTGTATTGCATATCCACTGGTTATGCTATAAATATCTAAATGATGCAGATCCCACCTCTTGGATTTGCACCTATCTCCAGAATCACAGATCTTTTGACCCTCTGACTTTTGCATACACCTAACCTTGCACATCGACACGGTTTCTGGAATTCTATATTAAATGTTATTTTAAAGGGGTTGTTCAAAAGTCATCATTAAAGATATATCCTTAGGATAGGCCTTTAATTTGAGATTGCGATCCATGCTGGCCCATGTTGTTTGCTTGGTTTGGGATGTTGGCTGCTCAGATCTAATGCCGTGGTCAGAATATTCCATGTGGAAAGGGATGATCTGGACAGGCCAAGGACACTAGAACAATTGGCACTACATCCTAGCAGCACTCAGTATTGGCTTACTTAGAGGGGCCGTAACATGGAACCCCTCCATAATGTCCAAAGAGCAAGATCTGAACCATTTATAATACCTATATTTCTTTAATTGGCAAAGGGGTCTTTGCATTCTACTGATGCCCCCATGAACCCCTCTTGGGAGAGAATTATTAATATTGTCTAATACATAGACCAGGAATTCTAAAGATGCACAAACTTTATCAAAGCGGCTTATGCTAGATGATAAATATAATGGATCTTTATACACGTTTGCCGAACTTTACACTTTGTACCTAAATTTTGTAGCAAATTATTTTTGATGTTTGTTGGCAGATCTTAAACCCCATACTTTAGTACGAACTGATATAGATTTCTGTTGTATCTCGCTATAGGAAACTGGCATGAAGTTTATTAAAGCAGCTGGGCTAATCCCAACCCCACAATGCCCACATTTGCAGTATGTGACGGGTGAGGCATAGATCGGGGCCAAAGGTCCTTGGCCAAATGTTCACCTCCAATATCATCCTTCTGCCGCAATATGATTCCCTCTTCTGCAAAGGAAAATGTTTATTTTTGCACGTTAGCCAGTGGTTATGAAATATAAAAAAAACAAAAAACTTGAGAGTCTTCAATAGGTGATACCTTTTTTTAATGGCTAACTCATAATGATGACAGAATATGACGTTTCGAAGCTTACTCTGGGCTTCTTCTTCAGATATATGTAAAAACACTTTCTGCAGGCTGCATATATATAGGATAGGATTTCAGGAGGGAGGGCAGAAGAAGCTTATTACTATATACATATAAAGACAAATAATCAATTCCGAATTCCCAGAGTCTTTATCTTTATGGCTCTCTTAGTTCGGTGATTTGTATAGAATGACATGAACCCAAGTGAAAGGTTCATTCCACTATCCAGAGTCTTGAATAGGGTCATGCACTTGTACTCATAAATCAGTCGCTGTTTTCTTGATTTAAAATTCCCTCTTAAAATCAAAATTTTCATGTCACTGGTGATATTATGATCTTCCTGGCAGAAATGTTTTGGCACGGGAAGGTCTATTCTCTGTTGTTTAATTGTATGGCGATGTGAATTCTCATTCTGAGTTTCTCGCCGGTCTCTCCAACATACAGATTTTCGGTGGAACATTTGGTGCACATGATCAAATACACTACATTGGGTGTGCTACAGGTGAACGTACCTGGGATTTTATATTGCCTGTTAGAGTTTGGTATCTCTATCCTGTCAGTGGTCCGTATGTGAGGGCAGGTCTTCTGTAAAGGGAGTCATAAATTCCCCCAGTGTTTTTGGCCTTTGTGAAAATGCAGCAGAAAATAAAACGCTGTGTTGTACTGTGTACTGGTGTGAACGAAGACCGAATACTGGCACAGTTTGCTTAGTAAGCCTTATATGACACGCCATGTATCAGGTCATGTATTGCTTAGTTGCAAGACATTCATCACAATGCAAAAATAGACCCCCTATCCACTTGAGATGTGGCCGCTACAAAAACATCAGCATGAGCGCAGTGGGTTTCTGTAAATCTCATTGACGGACCTGTCAGAAGTTTTGGCAGTAAAAGCCAGTTCGTTACTCCTGAGGGTCCCTGTAGACTCACCGTGTAGAATTTATTTGCGTGACTTGATGTTGGTGACATTGGAAATATTTTCATTGGCACTTTCTAATTAGAAATGATTTACAGGAAACCCCCAGAATATGTGGTGATATTATTAAGGTCGCCGCAGTAATGTGGGCCTTGACCTTCCATGATGCCGCTATTCACATAAACATACTTCTCTACGTGGTTGTCCTTGGATGACATGGAATATTTCCTCCGAAACACAGCGAGCTGTGTTAACAAAAATGGCACCTGACCTTTCATAAAAAGTTGGCATTTGTCACCATTAGCACAGTGCTGCCACCAGACTATAATGAGTGTGAAGTGTTTTCATCCTTCTGGTTATGGAGTCCTTCCAAAAGGATTGTTCTCCCCCAGAGCCCGCTCTCGCATACCACAATGATGGCTTTGACACATCAAACTCTCTATGATGTAGAAGTCTTACGGTCTCGTCCAGGATTTTACTTAGTTTGCCACAAATGAAATTGGGGTTAAAGGAATTTTCTGTTTTTTTATCCTAATAAAGCGTTGTTTTTGTATTAAATCACATTTCTACATCATTCTGTTCTAATTCCTTATTAAGGGGATATTGTCACTCCTTGGGGAGAGACCACCATATAGATGTGTGGAGACTTAAGCCTTTAGCACTCCACTTCGCAAGGAACCATGGGAAGAATATGAAAATCTGTCTTCCATGATGTAATTAGGAAGTCAGCTGCTGCCTCAGTGTTGCAAACCAATAGAGGGCGCTCACTGGAATGTACAAGCCTGTCTTCCTTCACTGAAATTCTGTCTTCCTAATTACATCAGGGAAGACAGGCTTGCACATTCCAGTGAGCGCCCTCTATTGGTTTGCAACACTGAGGCAGCAGCTGACTTCCTAATTACATCATGGAAGACAGATTTGCATATTCTTCCCATGGTCCCTTGCGAAGTGGAGTGCTATAGGCTTAATAAGTCTCTGCACACCTATATGGTGGTCTCTCCCCAAGGAGTGACAATATCCCCTTAACCCTGTCTAAGCCTCTCACCTCTACCAGGTTATAGTCTTCTCTACATTGGACTGACGACATGCAAGTACATCGAAACGGCCGTCCTCAATTGAGAGACTATACCTGGTAATAATCCCAGCGTCATTGCAAAACAAAGGCCTCTTGGAAGGTCGAGCATGATGCTAAAGGGAGCAACCTTTATTGGGTTATTTCACTAAGATTCTGTCTTCCTAATTACATCAGGGAAGACAGGCTTGCACATTCCAGTGAGCGCCCTCTATTGGTTTGCAACACTGAGGCAGCAGCTGACTTCCTAATTACATCATGGAAGACAGATTTGCATATTTTTCCCATAATTCCTTATTGTCAGTGAGAAGAACACTGGTTGTTACATCCCGAGGTAGCATTCCCCATATCTCAGCGGACAAGTAGATACGACGGTATCCGATCTAGACAATGGTCTGTGTAACAAACTATCAGAGAACTATGCGGCTGCCCAAATTTATAATGTCCTGATCCAGTTGCACCCACAGTTTAAAGTCTCCCAGCGATTGCCCCCATAAGATTAGGTCCCTCTCCTTAAATATAAAAAAGACTAACACTCACCTTTTACATATTGGGGAGGATTATGTTAGACATGAACTAAAAATTGAGCTTTATCTGGAAATAGGCGGAGACCCCACTTCCCAAAATACTGCCTGGATTCCTTGGTGTTATTTCTGTGGGTCATTCAGAACTCTTTTAACACTTCATCTGTATTATATTCCTACTGTATATATTGTTCCAAGGGGTTGTCTATTATTCTATACTACTGCTGAGGGGCCTATAAACATAACAAATTATTACTCGCCTCCCTTCTGTGCGGCAGAAGGTCCTGTCTTCAGTTTACAGGTCCCCTGGCTGTTTGTGCCCGGTGACTGCTTCAGCCAATCACAGGCCTCAGTGGTGACCTCTTCACAAACAGCACATCATAACAGTCACATGTCGTTAGTGAAGAGGTCACTGCTGAGCTCTGTGATTGGCTGCAGAAGTCCACTAGCACAAACTGGAAATCACTAATAATGTCAGCCGGGGGACCCATATATACGTGAACAGAGATGCTGCCGTTGGAAGCCGAGGCCTGGGGAGAGGTGAGGTATATTATGTTGGTTTTATAATTATTAAAGACAAGTAAGTTGGACAACCCCTTTAATGCGGTGGTTCTATCATAGAAGATGGCCTGTATACATAATAGATGGTCATTATATAGGACAACTCGTCATAAGCAGTTTGGTCTGGATTGAGAGTGGTCTTCTCAAAGAGGTCTTTTGGTGAGGTTTCACTGTAACGGAGAATTGGTCCAAAGTTTGTACTTCATTACTCAATGTATTCTGTACATGTAAGCTGTGAAAGATCCTATAGGTGCACTCCTCCTCATACTACTAGTCACATACCATTAGACATATACAGTATATAATCTTACGTCTTCCTGATATATTGCTTTCTTAGCAATCATTATGCGCCCTGTTTTGTTTATATATGTAAGGCTTTAATGTATATTGATTCTCTGTAATCCGCATATTGATTTACATGTAGACCTGCCTGCGGAGTGTGCTTAGCAAGCGACTGTCAAAACTCTTCCTGTTAACTCTGCTGTTCTGTATTTCTAAGGTATCAATGGTAGGAATCCGAGAAGTAAAGCAGTTTTTCAGAGTATCCACCAGTGTTGTAATGGTGAAGGTGAGACCTTCTGCAGCTCTGCCAATTGTTTCAGTGGCCATACACCTTAGATGTCCAACCCACTGTTATTCCTTCCAACCTTCCAACGTCCCATAGGCATGCTTATTTCATCTGATTGCCCATAGAGTGGGGGAATAACGTTTTGCCATATTCCTGAACAGAGAATTGGGCATCCAATTGGAAATCCAAAACTGTTAATCCTTTTTTCACCCCAAGGGGGTTGGAGGGGACTTCCTTATACATAGTTGGTTGGCCATTTCTACTAGAATTGGCAAATTCTGTTGACTCTCTTCTATTTTGTATGGCCACTGTAAGTCACTGCCAAAGGCTACCAGGTGGTGAAGTCTAACATGGCTGGTATCCCCCAGTGCTCCTTCAACCTTGTTCCATTTGCATTCTACGAAGAGTTGGAAGACGGAACGGTTTCCCTCTCCCCCCCACCAAAAAAAGTCCAGCCAACTCTTATTTTAGGTGTCAGCCCATCTTTACTTTTCTTCTTCGAAGTGTGTTGTGTAGGAATCGTGACCGTAATGGTTCCCCTATGGTAGTTCATGCTTATAGACCATAGCAGATACTAGACAGTTGCGGAGCTGTTTCACGCTATGTTTGGCAGTGACCGTACATAACCTCCTGCTGCTGGTCTGTCTCCTTGTTGGCAATGGGTGGGCGAAGCTCTATATAGCTATAGCAAGGTGAAATTAAAGTTATAGGTCTTGCGTGTCCTTCATGTCTGTAACTCTAGGGCTACATAACAGATACAAAACAAATCAAACTGCATAACTATAGTAATACTAGAACTATTATATTAGTGCTGTATGAAAGTTATGTCCTGGATGGAGAAGTGTTTGGGTGGTAATCTCAAGAGTACGCTGTGACATTCTCAAGTGTCCATGATACATACAGTCCAGATCTTACAAATACAATTGCGTCAGAGTTGGCAGAGCACAATTCAGCCTGTACTTTGTCTTTCTGCCTGTACGCTATGTGTACGTAGTTAGTTACTATGATGTGTTGCGGTATTGTACACTTACGGATTTCTAGTTTCTAATATGGGAGGAATATGCAAATCTGTCTTCCAAGATGTAAATAGGGAGGCAGGGCCTCTGTTATGCTGCCCTCTATAGGAAGCACTCTGAACATCATGCCCGACTTACCCAGGAGTCTTTACTGCATAATGCGGGGTTTGAACCAAATCAATTTTTCAGATACGGATGGCACCGTTTCTGTCTGGCTGGACTTCATCAGCGCAGCCTAGAGAAAATTGATTTGGTAGAAGCCTCTACATTCACAATCTGGGTAAACACCCTTGTTCTTAAGATCAGTAGGTGTCCCAGGGGTCAGACCCTCACTGATCAGAAATGTATCACTGTCTTATGGATAAGGGATAAAGAATTGAACTACAAGAGCGGCCTCCCAAAAATGGCCGCCAGCCGGCATTCGCACTCTGCTCTGCTGGTGTCTCACTGACAGAGCCAACTGTGCAGGCGTCGGAAGTGACGCAGGAGGAAGACGACAGAGAAGGGGAGGATCCAGCCGAAGATAGAGGCGTCGCAGGATCGTGTTTTCGAGCAGCAGTGAGGACACCCCCATCGCATTTTCAGCACTGGGGCCCGCCCCCATCACTGCCAGAGAACTAATTTGCATACCGGTAAAAAACGGTATTTCTAAGGAACGGTGTGGCGGAGATCATATCTAAAGGTAAGAGACGAATAGCCTTTCTAAAGGCTATTCCGACGTCTTATCCACAAAAAATGAGGTTTTAATGGTAGAATCCCTTTAAGTATTGAGACATAGCAGAAAGTCAAGACAAGTAGGGATTTGTCAG
Source organism: Leptodactylus fuscus (assembly GCF_031893055.1). Classification (NCBI taxonomy): domain Eukaryota; kingdom Metazoa; phylum Chordata; class Amphibia; order Anura; family Leptodactylidae; genus Leptodactylus; species Leptodactylus fuscus. The sequence goes on from NC_134265.1 coordinate 339,174,970, forward strand.
TGTCAGAACTGTGGTATGGAGGGATCGTTGAGAGGCGATTATTACGTTTTTTTTTTGTTTTTTTTTCTTATATTTCACCTGTTTCAAATATATTTATATTTCTATGGAAAACCCCTTGAATTGGACTCCACCTCATAATGTCCCCCCTATCTAAACCTGTGTTTGGTAGTAAATAAATCTCCTTCCAAGACGCTCCCGTAATTGTACATAACTTTCCACCTTGAACCATTCAGCGCAGCTCCCCAAGCTTTGAAATTCTAAGACTTGCCTAGTTTTCAAAGAGAATTCGGAGCAGATGTTTTCTATAAAATAACTTATTACCGCGCATGAAGCGAGGACATCAAACAAAACTTCATGTGATATTATAAATTATAGTCGAGCCATCGCCCGATGTAATCTATACTGTAGCAGACAGTAAGAAATGTTGTTTATAATGGTAGACCCCAACCTGAGGAATTCCTGCTGTGGCCGGTGACTTCCTTGTTTGTACAAACCTGACAGGGGAACATGCCCTTGTACATAACAGCCGGACGTTGCAGCCTGCCAAAAATGTAAAGATATTGGTTTTATTTTCCTTTTTTCTTAAGAGGAGGAAGGGGGGGGGGTGAAGTCTTATTAGTGGAGAGGAAGGGATACTTGTGGTGTAATGTTTAAGAATAAAAGCACTATTGACTATGCAAAAATTTAGTAATACCGTATGTAACGTGATCCATCGCTTTGTAACCTCGTGGTGGCAGACCTGGTCAGACCACCCCATGTGCTCATCACCAACTCTTATTAACTACCGCTCCATTCAGATTGAACCTGGACCTCCCCCCCCCCCCCCCCTGTAAACTTATTTCTCAAGAACTGACACCGAGACCCTGGATTAGATTTATCAAGGTAATGAAATCTCTCCAAAACAAAAGAGTCTTTGGCTCTCCTGAATGTATGCAGCAGTTATTAAGCTCAACATTGGCTCGACTTTCATTTTTGCAGCTGGGAGACATTGATACGGGCTGCCGAAGTATAACATCTGGAGCAGCTGGGATGGCAGACTGTGCATGCAAAGCCTGGATGGGGTGTCCATTAATAGTAAAATCACTTGTACTCCCACAGTGTACTGTACAAGGAGTGCAGCGTAATGTGTAACAGTACATTTCTCATAAGATCAGGAGCAAAGCTGCAGGAAATGGTTTTCAGACGAGCATAACCTTTCCATATACATCAGAAGACTGATATCTTCTGAATCCCGGGGGATACAGATTTAGAATTCAACCTAACACTGGTATGTGCACTCATATGTCTAGAGTAAATGTGAACCTGTGTAAATGTGTGCAAAATTCTATCCCCGAATTAGAAAATGATGAAAAGCTTTTGTTCTCTTTTCCCATCGTCATAAAGAGTTGTGCAGTTCTATCACTATATCTCTAGATCATGTCCTCTGAGCTTCAGCAGGTGATACTGCTTGCATCATGGAATAGGTGCAAAAGACCATGACTTTTATACCGGGGCATATGGAGGGTGACCGGAACCAGTAAGCTTCCCACACAGTATAATACGCTCCACATGGTGGAGCATTGTGTAGGTTTCTCAATACTTGGCGTTCTTAGGACCCGCGTTCCTTCTGTGCTCTGGTGCCGGTACACACTATATCAGATAACCTCCAGCACCAGGAGCTGGGAGTCCTAAGGACAGTGAATATTGAGAACTGTATTCTCCATTTGCTCCATGAAACACCTAGTAACAGCTGTGCTATACGGTTTCGGTACCTCCCACAGAAGTAAATCGTGAAGGTATAGCACAGCATGCTCTAATGTTTCTATGACTTTTATGGTAGTTCTGGAAACGGCGTAGAACAAATGTGTTTTGCGATTTCTGTAATTCCTGAACCACATCAGGGAGCCAGACACAGGCACTCACACCCCTCAGATGAGAATACCCCTTTAACACTGATTTACATACTCATATGACTTGGGGAATTTGGTGGGTTTATGGCCCCATGTCACTCCACTTTTAATTCTGTTACATACTTGCCTAATATAAGTGAAATAATTCTGTAATATAATGGTATAACAATATATACACAGTTGTTTTGTTGTAGGAATGGCCCAATAATAACACACACAGCCAAGTATTTTAGTTCCACGTTCCCTTCCATGTATCCAAAAATGGGATTGAATCTCAACTTCTGAAAAGAAATATTTCCTTTAGCAATTGTTTTCTATTGTCCTTCTGCTGGTCTGGGTTCCTGTTATTAGAAGAAAATTTTGGAAGGAAATATGAAGCCAAGTACACTTGTGTAAATATGCCCTTAAGCAGCTCCCTCGTGTTTTCTCAAAGGATCATTGAAAGCGACCTTACACTTACACAAGTTCATTCCATTGTCCCAAATACCCAGGATAGCAATAAAGGAATGGTCTATCCTCACAGGTTGGAAGACTTGTCTGTCCTTAGACTATATTGGGAGAATCAACTTGCTCTTCACACTGTACACTGCTGACTTTAGGCACAACTCCTCCAGCTGTTACTTACAGAAGTACTCCGATGACTCTGCTATAGTCGGCCTTATCACTGATGGCGAAGATAGGGAATACAGAGACTTAAACTGGGACTTTGTTGAATGGTGCCAGCAGAACCAGCTCAGGATTAATGCTGGGAAGACCAAGGAGATGGTGGTGGACTTTAGCAAACGGAGAAGTGCTCCGACCCCATGGAGATCCAGGGGACGTGCATTGAGATAGTCAGGACCTATAAGTATCTGGGTGTGCTCCTCAATAATAAACTAGAGTGGGCTGATCACCTGGAGGCGCTGCACAGAAAGGGCCACATCAGACTCTACCTGCTCAGGAGGCTGAGGGCCTTCGGAGTCCAGGGGACACTTCTTAGGGCCTTTTTCAATTCTGTGGTTGCTTCAGCCATCTTTTTCGGTGTGGCCTGCTGGGGGAGCAGTATATCAACCAGGACAGAAATAGACTTGACAGGCTGATCAGGAGGGCCAGCTCTGTCCTGGGGAGCCCCCTGGACCCAGTACAGGTGGTGGGTGACAGAAGGATACTGTCCATGGTGACCTCCATGCGGGAGAACAAATCCCATCCCATGTATGAGACCTTGATGGGACTTGGCAGCACTGTAAGTGACCGTCTGCTTCACCCCAAGTGTGAGAAGGAGCTATCGCAGGTCCTTCCTTCCAACTGCGACCAGGCTGTATAATCTACATCAGGCCAAGCGAAGATCACTCCGCACAGAAAACTAAATGATCCTGAAGTCTTCTTTCTTCTTCTGTTCCTTAGCTGCTATGGACTCCTAGTATATCTTCTCTTCTCAGCATATGTGTGTCTACTTCTGTAACATTACTGTGTATTAACCGGTATCTGTATTACTATGCTGCTGTAACATGCTGAAATTTCCCCACTGTGGGACTATTAAAGGATTATCTTATCTTATTATTTTCATAAATTTGTCAAAAGCAATTCCCAAATGGCACAAAATAATTCATTCGGTGATGGCAGACCTGTTACCGACTTTGCATTGAGCCTAGAAACTTCAGCGTCTGCCTTGGCACATTTACTTGGATAGTCCCTGTTGATACATTTTCAGACTGGAATACTATTACATACTCCCCATGCCGTCTGTGTAATAAAAGCAATGCTTATCATGCTATAACAGACTTATGTCTTATTTGCCATCATCTTAAGTGCCCCTCTTTGGCCATGAAAATCTGAGAGATAAAACATCTCTGACATTTCCTTAGAAAGAGTCATTGTTAAGACTTGAGATTTTGCTCTTATTTCAGCGCTCGCTGTCGGAGGAAGGGATTAGACCTGCTACAATTAGACACATGTTAACCTTGGAATGACTTCAGAGATAGTAACAAGTCTGCGGAGATAAAATGGTATAATAAAGTTGGCAGTATTTAAAGTGAAGCATTTTCTGTTCCTGTATTTCTTTATTCTGCCTCCTAAACACACAGTGATCACAGGGATTTGAGGGAAATCTACTTAATACCTACAGCACTAATGGACATGCGTCCGCACCTTGTTGCTAGTAAGGTTTCCATTTTAGCTTAAAGGCTATTATTAGCAGTCACATATTGTAATTCGTCTTGTGCTGGTGGATGGAAGCAGCTGTTGTCTTCCTTACTGGTAGCCAAGATTAGGTTACAGGTTTCTAGATGCAATAGGAAGATACTATAATTGTAAGCAAAGCAGCTTCTGTGTCTGTGGGAGCTCGGATCTGGAGGCTCCATTTACATTAGCATGGTGGCTTCCATTTATCACCGAAGCCAAAACATGGGGTCAGTCTCTACAGATTACATTGACTTCTATAATGGGGTCCATATTTAGGATAAGTTATTAATGTGAGATTCGTGGGTGTCCAATATGCAGCCCCCACCAATTAGCTGTTCTCCGCACAGTGTACAAATCTGAAGTCAGAGGGCTCTGTACACAGTGTCCCCCACATTCTTGTATTAATGACCTATCTTAAGGATATCGCATTATCATTATTCCATGATGCTGTACATTATTATATTAATTCCATGGTGCTGTACATTATTATATTATACACAAGGCCTAATAGAAAGGCAAACTACTAAAAAAGTTTTTTATGAAGTATATAATATTTATTAAATTCTTATGATAAAAATATAAGATAACAGAGAAGACAGGGGGATATTGCAACCACAAATTTACACAGAGGTGGAAGAATATGTCTAAAAAAGAGCAACCTGCATCAATCACTCAGCCATTATTGGGTTATTTCACTGGAATCCTGTCATAAGACAGACTTCCACATTCCAGTGAGCGCCCTCTATTGGTTTGCAACACTGAGGCAGCAACTGTCTTCCTAATTACATCATGAAGGCAGATTTGCATATTCTTCCCATAGTTTCTATGTATAATACTTCAGTGTACCCTGAGACAATCTAATATAACATTGAAGCAGGGTATACCTACAGTATATAACACTATATAGGTATACCCTGCTTGTTCATGGGAAGCCAATTTACCATTGTGCATATTTTTAAAGGATACCATAAGTCATCCAAAACACTTCCATATATAAAATGTTGTGGCATAGTGTTACTAATTTTATAATGTGTATATGGGCCATATGTTCTCTCTGCAGTGTACAGGGGTCATAATTTGACGTATATTGGCATTCTTGTCCTGTTCGTGTGCGCTTCTGACACCTGCTTGTGCAGTCTTGTACCTCTCGACTCCCTTTAAACATGAATGTGTCCAAGGGTGGATGTGTATGGGAACCTTTACTAATATGGCCCGGAGACATGATCATATACCGTATATACTCGAGTATAAGCCAACCCCCCCTAATTTTACCACAAAAAACTGGGAAAACTTATTGACTCGAGTATAAGCCGAGGGGGAGGGGAGGGAGGGGGGGAGAATGCAGCAGCTACTGGAAAATTTCAAAAATTTAAAATGGCCGGAGTTTTTGGGTGCAGTAGTTGCTGGGTGATGGGGAAGGGGAGGGGGTGTTTTGGTTGTCTGTGTGCCCCTTCCCTGAGCTTGAGAACTGAGGGTTTTCTTCCCCCACTTGGAATTCAGCCTGGCTGACTATAGGGGATCTGCAGTGCTCCTATTAACCCCTTCCTGATGGAACAGGAGCACTGCAGCTCCCCTATATTCAGTAGACACAGGGATACCTAATGTGTTTGTGTTTCAAAGTCATTTTCTACTTTTATATGTATTCTAGGGAAAGGAGGGATTTACAACTTTTATTTACTTTATTTTTTAATTTTTTTTAAATCTTCTTTTTTTTCTCACTATTTTATGGGAGATTCTATACATTTCTATTGTGGCTGGTCAAAGACACCCCCCCCCCCTCCCCCTTCCCTCAGCTTGACTCGAGTATAAGCCGAGGGGGGCTTTTTCAGCACAAAAACTGGGCTGAAAAATTCGGCTTTTACTCGAGTATATACTTGCATTATAGGTGTCATTGCTTCAAGGGATCTTTATTGGTGAAAGAAGCCCTTTAAACAGTGAAGAATTGTCTTTCGTTCTGAACATCAAAGGGGTGGCTGGAAGCCATTGTAAAACCGTAACCGGACCCTCAACTATCAATGATCATTTATAGCACTGCCCTCTGTATATGGGGCACCTATAGTGGCTCTACTATAGAACATCATCCATTACAGATAAACACTGCACGTATTCTGGCCATATGAGTTTTCAGACGGCCGTGTCCTTGTTAGTATGACCCTTCCTGTGGGTGCAGTCTTCACATGTATCTATAGTAATAATCTTTGGATTTGCACAGCTCAACAGAAGTATTTGCCATTTTATACGAGGAGCAAAAACAAAATGCATTTATCTTTTTGGATGTGTAATCTAAAAAAAACACAAAAAATCCTGACCCCCTATATAACAAAACACATAACCAAGTCTATTCAGTGCGGATTTATCTTTTGTGCCTGGTACAAAGATAATAGGGGAATAAATGAGTGTGGTTTGTAGAAAAAAAGCTCTTTGTCCCCTTCCACAGATCCATCATGCAGATGTGTGAGCCAGGAATTTGTTGTTTGGAAGAAACAGCGATAACATTTTCGATGTCCTCCCAGCGATGTGTAATGAAATATAAATAGCCTAGCAAGACCACCCGGCCCCTTCATTTATTGGGAGCTGCTGAGGTTTTATTTTACTGCTTATCAGAAGAGCTAATTCTGTGTAGCCGGATATCACCATGCTGAGCCGGGAACAGGAATATACTGGAGGCCTTCACATAGCCAAGGCTCCTGATGTTATTGTAGATGCATTACACTCCTTGACAAAAGCAATAAGACAATATCCCACGCAGACAGAAATGTTGGATTGCTGCAAAAGTCGGCATGCAGTTCTATCTTAAGTTACGGATTACAGGTATGGTCTGCTTAGACACTGGGCTATGACACTGTTCCACATCTATAAGACATTCATGGAATATAGTGTGGCTATGTCATATCTGCAATGGGAATACTTCTATCTAACATTACCTGTAGACTTGGCAAGAACACAGAGGCGGCGTGCATGATCTACATCTTCATCTTCTTCTCTAGCTGCCAACATTCCCCTAAAGTTTCATTTGTCAACCAATAGGTTATTGCTTCCAGGTGTTGCATATTCTTCTTGCAAATAGGAGACACCATGAAAAGTGACAGAGAAGGAATATTTTAAAAAAAGCGGACTTAAAAATATGTATGCTGTCCTAAAACAGAATTCTTTATGAATCTTTGTCATGGGTAGAAGAACGCCTAAGGGGTCATTTATGCTTTGGAAAATGAAGAGGATTCGAGGCTGACTTCCACCTTGGATTCCTGTCCATTTTCTGTCCCCAAACCTGAAGCAGAGCTTACACCTGTAATCTGATGCAGATGTTCTACCATGTGATGATAGATGGTCCATGTGTTACACCTCCCTTAGTCTTTGCTGGTTTTGGCATGTAAAAAGTGATGCCGTGGTAGAACCTGCACTCAGTATGAGAGTGTCCTGGCTGGTGAGTGACTGCACCGCTGCCGTATAAGGTGAACTTTGTTCTCCGCCAGAAGAAATGCTTTTTCTGTTGCTATGTGTTTGTAACTACACTGTAGACTAAAGGGGTTTTCTGAATAACAGGCAAAATTTAAGGAAGGGTTGAAATATTAAAAAAAAAAGCCACCTACCTGTCCTAGGCTCCTGGTAACTCAGCTGCAACTACTTGGTCCAAAGCACCTCCTGTTATGGCAGTGACTTGCATAGGTTCCCAAGTAGCTTCTGCAGCCAGTCAGTGACCTTAGCAAATGGTCAGGCATGTCACCATTGCAGAGGAACTGGAATCCCTGCAGTGTATTAGGTACCAAACCACCTGCATTGGCCGCAGCAGCAACAGGGGGCCAATCCACATCATTGATGGAGCACCAGAAAAGAAGGCTGGTGCTGTGGACTGGGGAGCTGCAGCAGGGACATTGGGGTACAGCCCATTTCACATCTGCCTTTGGGCCATTCCGTTCCCCTATCCGCATGAAATATGTGGAGAGAAAAGTCCTGCAAGGAGCACTTTTTTCTTGGTATTTTTTGTGTAGAAACCACGCAGACCCCATTATAGTCAATGGGGTCCACGGGTTTCCTTAAGTAACCACATTTTTATGCGGATAGGTTTCCATTCATGGGGTCCCCAAGCAGACTCCCTGAACAGAAACCCGAATACGGATGTGAACCGGGCCTACAACAGCAACGTTTGCAAAAGTGAATGCAAAGTATTCATGGTTTTCAGTCCCCCATCAAAAACCCTGGGAAGGCCGTTCTACTTCCGATGTCAGATTTGTCCAGTGGAGTAGCTATTTCTATAGTAAATTTCTGTCTTTTGTTCCTTAATGGCGCCTGATCACAGACTTTGACAAATGCTCTAGTCATACAGGGATGTTATCTCTATGTTTCAGGAGATGTTCTTTAAAGATGGCGGCAGCCTGTAGTTGTTAGTAGGGTGTGCATGGAGCCTCTGTGTGTGTAGAACCAGTGTGTATTGTGTGAGGGTTGGGCTGGGAGCTACGAGAGGTAATCTCTAGGAAGGGGACAGTGTCGTAGGCTCAGGAAGAATAAAGCGCTAAAGATGATCTCGAGAGACCGTGCCAGCTAGGCAGCTGTAACCTAAGCTGCAGGTCTGTTGGGGATCAGCTTGGCTCAAATGCAGCAATACTATTCCACTATGTATACAATTAACCCTGTATATATCCGTACAGGGTTTCCCCACAGACGTGCAAAAAAAAAGGGGGGCATGTTGCCTCCGATAGTGGTTCAGGTTAGGGAATTTTTGGGAATTTTGTGGAAAGTCTCTTTTATAGTCCTTCATGTAACATTTGTCAGGTATACATAGACTGCCTCCCTCGGTCATCTCACATATACTGCCCCCTATGGTCTCTTCCCTCCTCTCATACAAAGTGCCCATTATTTCCCTGTTTTCCAGATGAGTCGATATGTCTGGCATATTTTTGTTGGCTTGTGACCATTTGGACAGGTTTAGTGGCTATAGTGACACTGCTACTGGTGGATACTTGTTACAGAAGATTTCTACCACAGTCATTGACCATATATTAGTAAATCAGAAGTTAGAGCAGTAACCAAAGTCTGGTAGTTGTCTCTTTAGTACTGGCAGCCATGTTTACAAAAGTAAAAACATTACGTGCAGCCATATTGGTTGTCACCTTTACATGGACTTCTCAAAAATAACATTGCTATAGAGAATATGCTGACATTTGGTTTCTTTGGTTTTGGTGGAAATGTCCTTTAAAGTTAAGAATAGATCAAAATTGATTCAATAGGAGAACGTGTCTGATAACTCCATTCATACAATTACGATATACGTTGCAACAAACGGCTTTTTTTTTTCGCCTGGGATAACCATTAAAATCACAGTAGAAAGTGAAATTTCAGTAAGAAACTGGATGTATTTTGTTGTTTGGGTTTGTCTCGTGTTCTGTTTTCTTCTGAGCCTGTAAATATGCTGAGAAACACAAGCAGCGGGCTGACACCTACCTGACAAACATCATTACTTCTAGAAGAAACTGTGTTATCTGCAGGGCTGATCTGCAGTGAAATGTCTGGCATGACTTTATTGCCTTTGGAAAGAGACACTTGGTATGCAGCGACTGTGCCAAGATCCGCAGTCCTGGATATTTTATTTGTGTGAAGTTTACCTGGGTTGTCTGGACGCCACAATTCCACATCTTCTCTCTACGGGTAGCTTCATCGGGGTTGCTCTGTGTAGTGATATACAGCTAAATTTGCCCTTATGTACAGTCTATCCTATTAATATTATAAAGTGAAAGTTTGTGAGTTTGGATGTTTGTTCCTCAGTCACGCAAAACCCGCTACACTGATTTGGCTCAAAGTTTCCACAAACATAGTTACTACACTGGATTGCGCAATAGGCTACTTTTCATCACAATAGCGCACATACGTTTTTCCTAGGACCCTCACAAAACCCAAACTCACATCTCCATCTGTGTAATCTCACACACTTTCAAGCATAGCAAACCACAATACTTCCTATTGCCCTCTACAGCCTAGCCCCTAACCCCACACAATCATATATACATATACTTTAAGACTTTGCCCCTCACCTTAACGATACTTCAGGAGGCTACTTCTTCCATGCTCCGGAGCAGCCATGTTTGCTGACCCTCCACCTCTTGCACGCTCTGCGACAACGCCCACCCAGCCACTCCACTGTGTGGCCAGGTGCATGCGCATGTTACCCACCTACAGAACGTGTTCCTGCTCGCCACCATTTTGCGCCTCCAACGTAGGCCGCAGCACCCACCATACTGTCTCCAGCCAGCTACACTCCCCGATGGCACTGCGACCACCCTGCTGTTTCGTCTTCACCATCCATACATGTTCCCAAGCTCTACGCGCCACACTGGTAAGTTCGGCTCCACAGTTGCAATCACTCCTTCTCCTCTACACTCCGCTGTACCCTTTGAACACACCATACACACGTTACAGCCCATAACATCTGAACAATCTGCCTGTCTGGCATCTCCTTCAATCCCCCCCCCCTCCCCTAAAACACCAGACATTCACTTAAACCTGACTTCAGCCCTTGCCTACATATGCCGTACTACTATGGCCCATGCCGGCTGCCTTCTTATACCAGGCGCCCGCCATACACGCCTCTGTCACTACTAGCGCTCAGTTAACTCTTTGCCGACATATGCCGTTGTACTACGGCGCAGTCCGGCGGGTTCGCTATAGCAGCCGCCATAGCCCTCCCGTTGCCTAATATTCCATGCTCTTGGCAAGCCAGCGTCATGTCCACGGTTGCTGGCCACAGCAATCGTGGACATGACCCTTTCAGCACCGTAATGTCCCCGATTGCTGCCCACAGTAATCGTGGAAATTACCCTGTCCTACCACATACCTCTATGGCGCCTCCAGTCTGTCCCCCGCTGCGCATACCTCTCCTCCTCTTCATGTACGACACCTGCACTCTGCTACCCTGCCGGCGTCTGATTGCTATAGCAGCCAGCAGGTCTCACACGCCTCCCTGTCAGCCTTCTGCATGCTATGCCACCTAGCCTGCAATACCACTGCTGCTATTATGCAATGCATTGCATTACTCATTACACTCCCTGCTACCCCTCGGGGGTCTACCAAAAAGTACAACTGAAAAGAAAAAAAAAATCCACATTCAACTCACCCCCCCTTTCTCTAGAAGACATTAAAAAGTACTTACCGTTTTTTTTTTTTTTTGGACTATAACATGCCCTTTTTTCCCCCTATATTTAAGGGGAAAAGAAGGGTGCGTGTTATAGTCCAAATGTGGCCACCAATACAGACCCCGCATCCGCTGTAATAGAAAGGGGAGGGTTAGATGAAGGGCAGGAGCGTAGCCATGTCGCAGGCCCCGGTACCTGTGCCGCCATCTAACCCTCCCCACCACCCGCCTTTCTATTACAGCGGATGCCGGGTCTGTATTGGCGGCCCCTTGCCCCCAAAGTGTAAACTACCTCCCCCCCGCGGCCAAGCCCCACCGGCCCCATACCTGTAAAGTTGCAGGCCGGCTCCTGCGTGGTGATATCGCAGGAGCCGAACTTGAAATACCTTTTTCCCAAAGACAGTATGTACAGTTTATAACAACACCGTATAGCAGCTGAAATACTAATTAACTTCCAACACAAAAGTCTCACGTATTCTCTGGATTACACCAAAAACAAGATACACAGTTACATTTCATATCCCATACCTTATACACAGTACGAAAACCTTACCCGTGCCTGTATTTACTCACTTCTGCAATCATCGCAGATGAAGTCGCGGGTACCAGCTAGTAAAACATAGCCATGTATGCTAGAGGTGTATTGTTCCTATTGAAGTTACTTTGTTTTGTTATGCTTATATAGCACCAACATATTGCACGGGGCTGTACTAAGGCTCTCTCCTTTCACATCTTGTCCATGATGGAGCTCACAATTTACATTCTCCATACTACACACATACACATTAGGGAGAGTGTGTGCCTACATAGGCGTACGGAGACTTACAAGTCATTCCTGCTCCGCTAGGGATTCTGGGTAAAAAATATGCAAATCTATTCTCCAGGATGTAATTAGGAGAACAGTGCCTCTGTATGCCACCCTCTAGAGGGCAGCGCCCTTAACATCATGCATGACTCAGTTAATAAGCCTACTAACATGATGCGGATTTAATTGCCAAATTAGTATTTCTATTCCAAAAGGAACAGATTCCCAGCTATGGACAGCGCTGTTTTGGTCTTTTGGACCTCCTCAGCATAGCGCAGGGATACTGATTTGGCAGAGTGAGAGATTATAGACCAGGGTCAGGGGATAATCATACACATTGGGGAGAGTGTGTGCCTACATAGGCTTATGGAGACTTACAAGTCATTCCTGCTCCGCTAGGGATTCTGGATAAAAAATATGCAAATCTATTTTCCAGGATGTAATTAGGAGAACAGTGCCTCTGCATGCTGCCCTCTAGAGGGCAGCCTCCATAACATCATGCATGACTCAGTTAATAAGCCTACTAACATGATGCGGATTTAATAGCCAAATTAGTATTTCTATTCCAAAAGGAACAGATTCCCAGCTATGGACAGCGCTGTTTCGGTCTTTTGGACCTCCTCAGCTTAGCGCAGGGATACTGATTTGGCAGAGTGAGAGACTATAGACCACGGTCAGGGGATAATCATATACACTAGAGGGCAGCATACAGAGGCACTGTTCTCCTAATTACATCCTGGCGAATAGATTTGCATATTTTTTTACTACACACATGTAATGGTAGCAAATTAACCTATTGTTTTCCACGTTTTTGTGTGCTGGAATAGTTTTGAAGTGTGCATATACATAGTTGCCAACATCTGCAAAATTTTAGTAGGGACATGAAATATGGATGACTAGAGTGTGACTTGTTATAGATGGGGTTTGTTGGTGAGTGGCTTGCCACGGGACAGGGTTTGCCAGGATATATATTTTTGCGGCACATTTTTGCAGCATGGTGACTCAGTGGTTAATACTGTTGCCTTGCAGTGCTGGAGTCCAAGGTTCGATTCTGATCAAAGACAACATCTGCAAGAATTTGTATGTTCTCCCCATGTTTGGTGGGGTTCCTCCTAGTACTCTGGTTTCCTCCTACATTCTAAAGACATACTGATGTGAGCCCTATATGGGGCAGTGTAAAGCGCTTCGGAATATGAGTAGGCAAAATAAATAAACCTTAACCAGCCAAAATGAACAGAAACGAGTACTAGAAATAGAAGGAATAGCCCAACATGCATATATATTGGAGCTCAGTAGAGAAAGCTGTCAGCTGAAGGATCCCATTATATACCAGTCATTTATTCTCGATACTGACATGTAATTATTGTATTTAGACACATATATTACCGCGGCCATGCACATAATGGCAGGGGGTTATCAGATCTCGCCTGACGTCTCCTTTAATGCCTAGACATAAAGTACGGTATATAGCAGCTATAAATCTTTATTATTTACATTGTAACTCGATAGACGGAATTCTGAGAACAGAATCTTCACAACCTGAGAATTCTTCAGAGAATTGTGGATCAATGAGAAGAATCTGCTTGTATAAAACCATTACCACACTTTCTGATAGATTATGTCATTGCATGGACCATGATGAATGAAGTTCCCTAGACTACAAAGGGCTCATACAGATATAGCAGAGCTGAACTGGTCATGTCATCCTGTTAATGTCATATTGCTTATGGCGGGACTGTGATTCTAATGCGGTCCTGTATCACATCACAGACCACATAATGTGATAACTGGCAAAATCGCAAACTCAGCTTTGTTACATCCGTAGTGATGACCATGTGGAATCTGTTAATTCGTCTTAATCCTGGCATACGTCTGATATCTCCCGTACAGAAGTGATGCATATAAACTAAAAAGACTTATTTTATCGGCGCCTACAAAAATCTGTGGGTCGAAATTTACACAGCGCAGCCAATTGGCAGCCGCACAAAGGGCCTTGTAAACATTTCAGCTATTAACATGAATACAGATTCTTTTAACTGCATTTTAAGCCTTGTTTTTGTCTATCTGTCAAATTAAGCCAAATTAGCTTTCATTTAAAGCCAATAAACTGTGATAATTAGCCAAAACTAGTAATCTTATTATTAGTAGGAGCCAACTTTTTGCTTTGTGAGCAGGAATGTTAAACCTGTTTAGCGGACCTGAGTTTAAATAAACTTTTATCTACTTTGAGGGCTTCTGATTTTACGGTGTGGGGTCCAGAGGTGTCCATGGTGCCCACTATTATTTAGATTTCCTTTATGGCACCCCATACTTTATACAAAGGGCCTGCAGGGCTCCTGAGACATTCTCGGCACAGCAGAGCATCAGCATGTACTCGTGCCCCGTAATGACCTCATGCCTAGTACAGTGTATTGGAGAGGAGGTTTCAGTATCGTCCACTGCAGAATTGCTGGTGGTAGGTGAGTACGCTTTTTGGGGGTCCTCATAGTCGCCAAGTATGTCTATGAGTGGGCATGAAATATAAAAAAACAACAAACTTGCAAGTCTTCAGTAGGTGATACCTCTTTTAATGGCAAACTCATAATGATGACAGAATATAACGTTTCGAAGCTTCCTCTGGCTTCTTCTTCAGATATATCTAAAAATACTTTCTGCGGGTTGCATATTTATGTATAACTGGACATAGGGATAGGATTTCAGGAGGGAGGGGGAAGAGGCTTATTACTATATACATATAAAAACAAATAATCAATTCCCAGTTCCCAGATTCTTTATCTTTATGGCTGTCTTAGTTCAGTAATTTGTATAGAAAGACATGAACCCATGTGAAAGGTTCATTCCACTATCCAGAATCTTGAATAGGGTCATGCACTTGTACTCATAAACATTTTCCTTATATGAGTGGGCACTATGATTCTATGGGACCAGTGGACATTTATACTATTTTACCACATAAGTGAATTTTTCCTCCTTGATTCCAGGACATATAAACTCTATTTTTCTAACTCATCGGAAATACGACCCATTGTGTCACCTAACCGTTTTGGCTTTTGGCTACTCCTGAGGGTGTTGTCTATGGTTTTCACCCTTTAACCCCAATACAGAGATTTGGTCTTCCTGCAAGGTACCGCCAGGTCACTATCTCTAGTAGTAGCCCTAGTGACCGCTTACCCAAGGAGGTTGAGATACATCAGTATATAGTTCCGAGGGATCAGGCAAGCGATTACTCAAGGTATAGTCTTGGATTAGGACTGGCAGAATATGATCATGTTAACCTAAGCAGTGGTCAGGGCAGGTGGCCGGGGGTCAATACAGTACTCAAAGTAGAGATTGGGGCAGGTGGCACAGAGTCTGGTATAAGAAACTGATCAGAGTTCAAAGAAACAAAATGGGCAGAGTATGAACCTTTAGGCAGACAGGGGTATGACACAACCAAGCTCAGTCAGATGGAGCAACATGTCAGACATGACTTATAGTTTCATCTTAAGTTCACTATTAGAGATGAGCGAACAGTAAAATTATTACAGTCTATGGGGGGGAAATGCTCGTTTCAGGGGTAGGCAACATTCGATCAAATGATACTTACCAAGTCCACGAGTGAGGGTCGGGCTGGATCCTCCGAGAAGTCTTCTCCTTGCAGCGTCCCCGCGGCATCTTCTGGCTCTGAATTCACTCTACCAGGCATCGGACCTGGACAGAGCCGACTGTGCATGCCCGCACTACAAGCGCCCGATGCCTGGCAGAGTGAATTCAGAGCTGGAAGACGCCGTGGGGAAGCTGCACGGAGAAGAACCAGCGTTGATTGGCCGACTGTATAGCATTCGGCCAATCAATGCTGGTTCTGCATCGAACTTTTCCATTTGAATAGCGAGTATACCTACTCGATCGAATACTACTCGCTCATCTCTATTCACTATACATGTTGCATAGAAGTAGTTTGATGCTACAAATGTAAGGATAATAACCTGGTGAGTGTCCATGACTCCAATGTAACCGTGCACATTTAGTCCAAGTTGGCCAATACAGATGTTGAAACACTGACACTGGGCGCAGTACAAGCGATCTTTCTTGAAGCATTCTTTAATGGAAAGATTGTTCATGGACTGGGCATTATTGAGACTTTAAACATGGCAGACCTGTCTTTGGCTAACACTCTCATTGCTGAATTTCAACCAACCAACTATGGTTTTGATTGCTTATCTTTATTCCATTGTATATGGCTACCTTAATGCATAGACCATAGACCATTGATCACAGATTTATAGCTATTTTTTACTATTTGATTAGTTCTTGTTCTACCTTAGCTAATGTTTTTGTAGGGAAATGTCCAATATTCAAGTCTCAAAGAAGCGTTAAAGTTCTTGCTTGAGTTTGGACAGGGAGTGATGTTCCAGGGAACCAGAACCAGTCATCCTGAAGCCAAGGTGCTGAAAGTCTATCCCCTTGCACATACTGTATGTCTTAAATCCTGTGACAATGTATAAACATTTTGTTGGATTACTTCAAACTGTCTTCTTACACAAAGAACTTAATCCTAGGACTATGTTCTCAAACTCTAACATTACCTTATATAGTTCCCTTTATACCTTGAGCACATCACAAACATCTGGGATGTTTTCGAGGTGGTGTTCTACATAAAATATCAGTGTAGGACTCATGATTCAAAGCAACAATATTTAGACAACTTGACGGGTTCTCCGGAAATATAACACCCCAAGTGCAGTTCAGATCTCCGGGGTTATGTTTAGCTGATCTTTATGTCGGCAACAGTGTGAAGGGTGGCGATGATGGCGGCTGGAATGTCACTTTGTTTTTAATGTTGAAGAATGTGAACAAGTCCTTCTGAACATAACAAGAGGCTAAGACTCTGTGGATGGGATATCTTGAGTAGAGGAAATGTGTCGGGACAGACTATGTTTAGTTCTGGGTGATAGGATTATGAAATGGAGTTAAAGCTGTATACATGTAGACCTCCTTAATGTGTTCCTTCAGTGTGGTCTAATGTTTGGAAACCGTCAGGGGTATGCAGATTATTTCATGGAAACTGCGGTCTGCAATTCAGCTACGAATCGTCTACTAGGACTACTACTTTTGGTCTCCTATAGAAAGTAAATGTAGACTTTTGGATCTATTAAATAGTCCAACAAATAACTAGAGAATTGTCGGTATCCTAAATCGCTATGATGCCGAGTGTTCAGTTCAGAGGAGCGCAGTTAGTTCAGGAAATATGGCAGTCATGTTTTGGTTTTTTTTGGACTGGACATGGCTTTCTGATAAGCATGGTGGACTGATACAATATGACCTCTGACCTATGTATTTCTCCTATAAAAGAAGCAGACAGCAGCTGTCCGTTCACGATGTTTGCCTGCGCCGTATACTCAAGATCAGCTGTTCTTGGTCTTGTTGCATAAACCTTTAAGCTGCTTAGATTGCTAAGTAAAATAATGAAAAAAGAAACCTTTGTCATTCTTATGACACAACGTATTTGCTCTTCCAGTTAAGTAATTGCACCAAACGGATTTTTATTCTTTTTTTTTTTACATTTTTTTTATTGTATTAAAGTATTTGCATTTGTATTTATTACGTAATTTATTCATTTAATATAATTATATTATCAAAAATAACACACAAATTCATGTAAATAATTAATTAGAGAATAATTGTTTAATAATTGTTCTATCTTTTTATTATAGGATAATGTAACATTATTCTTACGGGGCTGTAAAGAACTTGGTCTGAAAGAATCGCAGCTTTTTGACCCAGGTGATCTGCAGGACAACTCAAACAGAACAACAGTCAGGTGTGTATCTACGCCTATATGTTTTCCATGTATAATGACTATGACGTAGAATAGATTATAAGCAGGGAAGGTGGAGTATAAATGGTTGTAGTATAGGATGTGAGCTGAGCTATTGGTGCCATATGCAACACGTCCTAAATACATTTCACGCCATGTACATGAACACATACACAATAACTTCGCTTCCCTATACTCATGGCTTGGACGAAACTTATTAATATCAATATAAAATATCTGCATTCCATAACTCTCACAATGGGCAAAATAAAATTAAAGGGGTTATCTGGTTGTTTAAAATTGATAGCCTTATTTTAGGATAGGCCATAAATATTAGGTCTATGGGGGGTTTCAGCTCTCAGCCACCCAGCTGATCAGCCAGATGATGGGCCCGTAGCAATTCCCTTCATTGTTTATTACTCACATCATTGTACTGCAAGTAGCAGCTGTGTCTGGATTTACAGCTCAGTCCTGTTGACTGGAATTGGATAAAGCTGTGGTAAACTGTAAAAGCAAGCTTAGTCACTACTAAAAGTACCAAGGGGTCCCTGGTAAACATAGGGGACGTGGTGCTTGCCATAGTGGCACAATCCCTTTAAATAGCTGTTTGGCAGCGCAATTTGCAAAAGGCCACAATTTGCAACAACATTTAGGGTCGTAACTTGAGGGGTTGCAGAGGGTGTAGTCGCATGAATAGATTAGTATTATAACAATATACCGGGAAGGGGTCTTGGTACAGATTTTGCCCTGGAATCCAGGATGTTCATGTTACGCCTCTGTTATACCCATGTATACTAGTAATGACCCTGTGCATTACCTTGTATACACTAACATGTTCCAGTAACCTTTCTTTGAGAATCTCAGCACTGTATACTGAAGAGTTTAATGGTGCAGTGGAACAAGTTGGCTTTCCGTGACCCTGTATTAGTGGGCATGTGTGCACAGATATCCTTGGCACCTCTGCTGCCTCTATAGCTTGCAGCATATTTAGTTTGCAGAGAAATGTCTCTGGTGTGATTTATTGCTCCCTTGCTTTTGGAATAATTTGCAGTGTACCTGTGTGTATGCGTGAGCCAAACTGCGGGGCCAAGTCTTATTCAGCTTGACACTAAGATCTAGCAATATTATCATTTTATTTCTAGAGTGCAAGGATATGGTCAGCAATGCTGTTTAACTCTCCAGCATAAATCTAGGTTATGAAAGAGAGATGTAAACTCAGAGAACAAAAGTAAATTAGGCTTCTTCGAGAAAACAGAAAATTATTTTTTAGATTTTTAATCATTATATTATTATTATAAATTGCAACAATCCAGATTTTGTTAGAATGCTTATCATTTCCATTACTGGGTTCAAACTTTTGTATACTTTTGTTTTTCTGCTTGAAATGACTAGATGTGTACTAGAGAGGAAGCAGCCCAAAATCTTTCTCAAAAAGGCCTGATTTATTCAGTAATGGGGCACACCCAAAAACCTCTAGGACCAGCACCGATCACTAAAACAGGGATCCTCTGTTCCGCCTATCTGTAGTTACTTGTATGACGTGCCTTGCTGGTTCATTTAATGCCTCAGGGCCAGCAGAAATCACTGAATGGTAGTTCACATGTGTGACCAGTGCCACCATTCTATTCGAGCTCCTTCCTTTCCAGTGATCAGTTGCAGTCCCGGGCTTGAGGAACCCCTCCGTTCCTACATTTATTCCTGCTATGGTGGATAGGTGATAAATGATTTTCATGGTATAACCCAGTTAATGCTCATACGTTCCTTAAATTGGCCCTTGGCTAGGTTCACACAGTTTTTTGCAACATACTTGTTGCCTGTGAAAATCAGGGCATAAAAGCCGAGGTGCTATATTCTCTGTGCTGGTTTTCATGCGCTGATCAGCCCTGTCAATGGGACATTCCAATGCTTGAAATAGGGCACTTGTGCTTACGTGTTTTTAGCAGAAAAAAACTCAAAATTGGCTCCTAAAAACAGTATAAACTTACCCTTAGGCTACATTCAGCAGCATAATTCCGGGGCCCCATCTGCCGCAACACAAATACCTTATTATATTGTCAGCGGATGTCTAATACTGGATTCCTTTTCTTCTTGCAGAATCTCTGATTGCAACAGGAAACTAAGAAACGTGAGTATATTAATACTGAATATTCTGTGTGTTAATAAGCAATCTGTGTATAGATGTGCATGTGTTAGGGATTCTCACTAACAATTAGAATAATGGTATCCTGCCAAGGCTTATAGTTCTACAACTGAAGAAAGTTGTTTACATAATGGGATTTATGGGACAGAAGATACTGGTGATCCCATAATAGGATAGGTCATCAGTATCTGATCCATGGTGTGCAATATCCAGACCCCACACCAGTCAGTAGATGTCCTATCCCAAGGACCAGAAAACCCCTTTAGGCTAAGGCCCTACATTGCAGAAACACAGCTTTTTTTGTTGCAGATTTTGCTGCGTTTTTTTGAATGGTTACAAAAGGAATAGGAAATATCTAGGAAGTTCTTAGACTTCTCCCTTCTGCTCAATCCACTCCTGGCTTTGGCTCAAAAAAAAAAAACGCAACAAAATCTGCAACCAAAAAAGCTGCGTTCTGCAATGTGGGGCCTCAGCCTTAAAGCTCTTGACCTCCAAGAAAGAATGCATGTGGCATCCATGTAAGATCCAACACCATCAAGTGACTGCTACCTCTACACCCTCTATAGTTACATGTCTGCCTTTGACACAGTTGACCACTCCCTCCTGTTAGAAATTCTCTCATCCCTTGGTATCTCAGACCTGGCCCATTCCTGGATCTCCTCATACCTCACCGACCGCACATTCAGCGTCTCCCACTCGCACACCACCTCCTCACCTCGCCCTCTCTCTGTAGGTGTCCCCCAGGGCTCCGTCCTAGGACCCCTCCTCCTCCTGTTCTCCATCTACATCCTTGGCCTGGGCCAACTCATAGAATCTCATGGTTTTCAATATCATTGCTTCTGCTTGACACTAAGATCTAGCAATATTATCATTTTATTTCTAGAGTCCAAGGATATTGTCAGCAATGCTGTTTATCTCTCCAGCATAAATCTAGGTTATGAACTACAACTGATGACACCCAAATCTACATCTACATCACTGGACCAGACATTACCTCCCTGCTGGCCAGAGTTCCAGATTGTTTAGCGGCCTTAGCCTCCTTCCTCTCCTCCCGCTTTCTCAAACTCAACATGGAGAAAACAGAGTTTATCATCTTCAGCCCATCCTGTATGGCCCCTCCACCTGACCCATCTATCAAAGTTAACGGAATCACAATTGCCCCTGTCCCACTGGCCCGATGCCTTGGGGTTACCCTGGACTCTGACCTATCCTTCAAGTCACATGTTCAAACCCTCAACACTTCCTGCCGCCTCCAACTCAAGAACATCCACTGAATCCGCTCCTTCCTCACCCCTGAAACCACTAAAATTCTTGTCCAGGCCCTCATAATCTCCTGCTTAGACTACTGCAACACTCTTCTCCATGGACTCCCAGCAAACACCCTCACCCCCCTCCAGTCCACCCTAAACTGCACTGCCCGCTTAATTCACCTCACCCCCCGATCTTCATTAGCTGCTCCCCTCTGCCAGTCCCTCCACTGGTTACCCATAGCCCAGCGAATTGAGTTCAAGCTACTAACGCTAACATACAAAGCCATCCACAACCTGTCCCCTCCATATATCTCCATCCTAACCTCCCGCTACCTGCCCACACGTAACCTCAGATCCTCCAATGACCTCCTACTCCGCTCTGCTCTCATCCGCTCCTCACACAACCATCTCCAAGATTTCTCCCGTGCATCCCCCATACTCTGGAACTCCTTACCACGACACATAAGACTGATCCCCACAATCACAGGATTCAAGAAGGCCCTGAAGACTCCCCTATTCAGGAAGGCCTACAACCCCCAATAACACTATCACCTCACCGCCATCTATACAGTCTCCCACGCTCCTTTCTATCCCCCCTCCCTCATAGACTGTAAGCCCTCGCGGGCAGGGCCCTCTACCTCACTGTGCCAGTCGGTCATTGTTAGTATTATATCTACCTGTATATTCTGTGTATTGTATGTAACCCCCAAATGTAAAGCACCATGGAATTAATATAATAATGTGCAGTACCATGGAATATAATAATGTACAGCACCATGGAATTAATGTAATAATGTACAGCACCATGGAATTAATGGTGCTACATAAATAAACAATAATAATAATAAGGACCATACACATACAGAGCCATACACATTTGATCAATATTGGCTGAACCCACGGATGAAATGGACAACCATTTAATGTCTATGGGCCTTGTGGCTTTTCCCTACAGCAAATCTCGAGGCAGAGAAGGCTCGAGAATGTTAGGCTAGGTTCACACTTGCACTGTGCACTCCGTCATACAAGGTCCACCAGGTGACCCGAACGATGGGGAGCCGAACTGCTAAAGTAGCCACAGACCCCATAGATTATAATATACCTGTTTTCACATCTGTTGGAACTTCCACTGCAGAAACTGCTCTCTGCCAGTTTCAGTATTAAAACAACAAAGCCCAAAGTCCTTTGTGTTGTTTCCGTGGTAGAGTCTCCAGCAGAGAAAAAATACCTGTTGACCAAGTGATTGTTTGGTTGACAGCCATCTTACATTCATGGCCGGCTTCAGGGTGTCTGTGTTTCTTATACTACTTTACCCAGTACTTTGGCATGTCTACCGCTCTATGAGCAGCCTGTATTCTGCTACCAGTTTGCATTCTTAGGGTGAATTCACACTGAGTAAACGCTAGCTTATTCTGAACGTAAAACACGTTCAGAATAAGCGGCGTCTAAAGCAGCTCCATTCATTTCTATGGGAGCGGGGATACGAGCGCTCCCCATAGAAATGAATGGGCTGCTTCTTTCACTCCGTGCAGTCCCATTGAAGTGAATGGGGAGTGCCGGCGTGTACGCTCCGGCATGAGCAGAGCTTGCCGTATATAGGATACCGCTCACTTCTCAATATAGATGTAAATGAATAGATTTCCCATTACAGACATCCCATAACAAACAAGTTCCAGGGTTTATTATGCAATCCTAGTATGTGTTGTTTTGCTGTTCTTTCCTTCTACTTGAGGGTGTTGAGGACAGGACTGAAGTTGGGAAACCCTCGGCAAGCTTCCTCCTGGTGGACAGCACTTCTCACACACACATCATTGGATCTGATCGGATTCCTTCTGGCTCGCTTCTTATCTGGCAGAGCGTTTCTGACAAAGGAATTACATTTCTGGTGCCTGAACTGGAAGAGATTAGAAGCCGCCCATTTTGGCAGCTGGAAAAGTTCTGCACGAATGGAGGCTGCCAGCAACTGAGCAATTATTCCTTTGCAGTAAATCATATTAAATGATGTGCCATAACTCGCCTCCCCGGGTTCATTGGGACAAACCAATTTCTAAAAACCCAGCCAGCGTCAGTCAAATACTTTCTGCCCTGCGAGGTCGGATCCTGACTGGGCTGTCATTCTCTTCGTAACTTTCCATACTGGGTTTGACTTTTTTTCTCTTTCAAAGCAATGTTCACATTTGTCAACAGGAGGGTTTTTACAAAGGGATTGAGCGCTAATCCAATTGACTGTAATTCTCTGTTGATTTATGCCAGGAGAAGTACTAATGAATGTAATAGTGTGCTGGGAACGGAATCTGAATGACTGGCATCTCCGCATCGCTGACAAGCTGGATGGCGACTATATCACTTTATATACATTATAGCCCTGATTTAGTAATAGTTATTGCAAGTGTAGGCAGTCTGACTATACACCGGATTCATCACCGTGGCTGAGACTGGTGGATTTACATAGTTTAGTTGGTTTACTTTGAAACAGACTTTTACGACGTGGTTCTGCATCTGTATTCTGTAATGGAAGTCCGCATGGGGACCCTCCAAATGGAGTACCAAACACAATGAGCAGTGAAAGCACACGGGCCCCATAGACTATAATGGGGTCCATGTGCTTTCCGCATGGTCTCCACACAAGTCATGCGGATTGGAAAGTAGTTCATGAAGTACTTTTCTCTCTGTGTGGACATCGTGCGGAAAGCACACAGACCCCATTATAGTCTATGGGGTCCGTGTGCTTTCACTGCTTACTGTTTGTCAATGCGTTCAGTATTCTGTTCATACGGACTCCCCGAACGGGTTACCGAACGCAGATGTGATGTGAACCAAGCCTCACACGTAAAAGTCATGTCCCCACACTAAAATTTTTAGCAAAGCTGAAAAAATTTAGCCCAAGATGCGTCACCAAGATGCATCACTTTTACACCAGTTAGTCCTGACTACAATAGCACCATATATACTCGAGTATAAGCCGACCCGAATATAAGCCGAGGCCCCTAATTTTACCACAAAAAACTGGGAAAACTTATTGACCCGAGTATAAGCCGAGGGGGGAAATGCAGCAGCTACTGGAAAACTTCAAAAATGAAAATGGTCGGAGTTTTTGGGTGCAGTAGTTGCTGGGGAAGGGGAGGGGGTGTTTTGGTTGTCTGTCTGCCTCTTCCCTGAGCTTGAGGACTAGGTCTTTTTCCCCCACTTAGAATTCAGCCTGGCTGAATATAGGGGATCTGCAGTGCTCCTATTAACCCCTTCCTGATGGAACAGGAGCACTGCAGATCCCCTATATTCAGTAGACACAGGGATACCTAATTTGTTTGTGTTTCACAGTCATTTACTACTTTTGTATGTATTCTACCGAAAGGAGGGATTACAACTTTTATTTTTTTTTTTTTCTAAAGCTTCTTTTTTCCCCCACTATTTTATGGGTGATTCTATACAATAATATTGCGGCTGGTCATAGACACCCCCTCCCCCCCCCCCCCCCGACTCGAGTATAAGCCGAGGGGGTCTTTTTCAGCACAAAAACTGTGCTGAAAAATTCGGCTTATACTCGAGTATATACGGTAAATCTCGGCCTATATATGTATCTAAACCACTAGAGATTAGTGAACGGTGTATGATAGATCAGTCATTGAATGTGAAGAGGGCTTTAGAGTTATTAGAGTCGGAGTCAGGGCAAGTTTTTGGGTGGAGTCGTGAAAAAAAACCATTCTGTATAACATATTAGAAAATAATTATTTTCTAATATATTCTGCAGTTATTAGTATACTATTATTACATGGATAGCTTATTACTTATTACTACATATTTCCTTTCATAGGTTTATAATCCCTGTCTTTTTTCATGTTCAGTCTATGCATTGTGATGGTCCCCGACATGTATACTGAACATATCTATAGGCCCGTATGTACCAAGCATAGGCAGAGAGTATCCTTTTTGGCATATACTTGGCTATACTGTTTTCCTTGTATTGTATGAGATCGTGTTGTCTGTTATACTTTCCTATACCGGTGGACACAGTACTGTACAATAGGAATCAATGGGTAATATATGGCGCTTATGCCTATACAGTGACGTGCAGTAGGTTGGCGGTATACATCATTGAATAATCTAACACCGTAGCACCAACTAAAAGGCCTTTCAGATATATAAAGTGAGGGCCCTGTTCCAAGTTTTGCTAGGAGTTCCCTTGGTTACACTGTACACCCTGGTGTATGGCTGCCCGCTATTGTTTAGATGACGTCTATGGCATCTTCTTAGATAATAGAAATAATGTAGGTTGTTAGAGATGACTTGATAACGTCCTAGTATAAATATTTTAGTAAACTAATGGCGAGAAGTCGTCCCATCTCCGGCTCGGTTCCCCTGTGGCCTTCCCTTGTGTATACCCTGGTGTGTAGAGGCCTAGCGCCGCACACATAGCCGCTACCCATTAAAGAAGCTTTTGTCATAGTCAGCTCATTGACAGAACATTACACAGCAGCTGTTTAATATTGTCAAGTTGTGTGAACTTTTTCCACATTGAGGCCACATAGACCTCTCCAGCCCGTCTATCCTAAGCCACACGGCACCATCCAGTCTGAATAGCACCGCACCTTTCATTTCAGGTATGCAGGTCTTGAGTTTCCTGGTTCTTCTTGCCATCTGATGACTATATTTCTTGCAGGGTATCGCTGTATTTTCAGCTGCCTCTTCTATTAACGGCTTATTCCAACTAACTTAAGATCATGTTTTATGCCTGATCCCATTTCCTACATCTGTTTCTTATTGATGGAAGGGGGCAGTTGCAGAACTTTAAAGTGAACTCCCACCTTTTGGAATTACGCTGGTTCTAGGTTTACAATTCTGTTCTAAGGAATTTCTTAATATATCTAAATAGTGGCCATTGCTCCAAATCCCTTTTATAGACTTAGGTTTCAACTTTTTGCCTGCCTGCAGCTGCCACTAGAGGGAGCTCTTACATGCTAGAGTGCTCAGCTCCATAAATAATGATTAGGCTTGTGCCCAACCAATGTTCCACTTAAACTCCTCTCTGCCGCCGTACATATACAAGGAACGCATTTTGGGTGATGTAGACCTCTTCTTCAAGTCAATTAGTAATATACCCTTTCAGAGTACGGAGATTTCTTCTTCAAGCCAACTCTTTGGGATTTGTGTACCCTGAAACGGGTTCCTGTAAAGTCATTAGAAATAACACAAGATTATTTTTCACGCAGATGGTAGCTGTGGTGTCATTGACCAACTTTTTAGAAAATAGTGTAGCATGCTCTGTTATTTTATCTGGAATTTTTTAATGGATTCTGCAACAAAACCTCCAACAATACAGTAGATGTAAACATAACCTTAGCCATTTGGCTAAAAAAAAAAAAAAAAAAAAAAAAAAAAAAATTCTATGCAGAATATCAAGAGGAAGCTCTTTTTTTCTTTAATGTACTAGACATGACGTCTGATAGTATAGTTTTGGTGGGGCCCATCTTTATTGGGAAATGGGTGTGTTTGGGTTGACTCGTCTTTGGGATTCCTTATAGAGAACACAATCTACTGTATACAGGTTGTTCCAGTTTCCTCACTGGGTTTCCCGTTTTTCTTTCTTACTGACAGTAATTATTAATTTTCTGCTACTTTTCAATTTTTTTTATTTTTATTTTTTTTGTGATTATTCTTCTAAAATAATAATAATAAATTTTATTTCTATAGCGCCAACGTATTCTGCAGCGCTGTACAATTTGTAGGGTTCAAATATAGACAGAAAGATACATTACAAAGAAAGTCATTTCACCCAATGGGACTGAGGGCCCTGCTCACAAGAGCTTACAATCTATGAGGTAGAGGGGGTGACACAAGAGATAGCAGGGGCAGCATTGCTTATACAGAGGTCAGACACTTTTGTAATAGAGGTGACTGTCATTACACAAACAAAACTTTATGAACCGTCACCAGTCATGTCCTTTAACATGTGGATGGAGCTTGGACATATAAAGTTAGCCTGAGATGACATCATATCATGTGGGGTAATGTGGGAGCGAGGACAGAGGAGGGTTAAATTTTAGGGATTCTTATTACGGTACAGAAGGGTTTACATTAGGAATTGTGATAGGCCTGTCTGATTAGATGCGTCTTTAGTTTGTGTTTGAAGCTGTAGAAATTGGGAGTTAATCTTATTGTCCGGGGTAGAGCATTCCAGAGAAGTGGTGCAGCTCGGGAGAAGTCTTGTATACGAGCATGGGAGGTTCTGATAATAGAGGATGTAAGTGTTAGGTCATTGAGTGAACGGAGAACACGGGTTGGGCGGTAGACAGAGATGAGGGAGGAAATGTAGGAAGGTGCGGCATTATGGAGAGCCTTGTGGATGAGGGTGATAACTTTATATTTTATTCTATAATGAATAGGCAGCCAATGTAGTGACTGGCACAGCCCGGAGGCATCGCTGTAGCGTCTAGCCTGATAGATGAGCCTGGCCGCTGCATTCAGAATAGATTGTAGAGGGGATATGGCTACTGACACCAGGACTAACACAGAGAACAACAATTGTGTAGTGCCTGTAGCAATTCAGCTTCCATTCACTTCAATGAGAACTGAGTTGCAATAACCCAGTCCAGCCACTACACAGATGACTTTTATTTTTTTCCATCAACACAAGGACTTGTTTTTTTGCTGGAGAAGTTGTATTGTTAAATGGCTCTATTTTGGGGTACATATGTCTCATTTAGCTTTTGTTAATGTTCTTTGAGGGGACTTTATAAAGTAAATCTTTATTATTTTTTGGGTGTCCTTTTACTTTATCATTCTGTAGTACAAATGACATTGTTACATTTTTCAGTGGTTTATGACGGTGATGCCAAATATACATTTATTCTGTTTTTCTGCAGAGTGAACTATTAGTAGTTTTTATGGTGTATTTTATAATTTTTGTAATTCTGCGACATGTTCTGTGTATCTAACCTACTAGGATGAATAGTTAAGCTGTAAGTATAGTATATGTTGTGTCAGGACGGTGCCCCATGGGACCCTGTGACTTATGAGCTGTCTGTGAACCAGTCTGCCTGGGCGGTGGTAATAAGTGCTTGATAAAGTGGTATGAGTGGTGTTGACACGTTGACTTCCACTAAGAGTCAGGCTTATCAAACTTGTTTGAAGGATGAGTTTGACCTAGACCATGCATTCTCCACCCTTCCTGTTCAGTATCAAGTACATGAATGTGATCTATGGTAACCTTGTGAAAAGCCATCTGCAGCACATAATGGAATAATAAGCAGAGCTGTGTCTATTGCCAGTAATTCCCATGCACCAGCGCTGATACGTTACGTTTTATGCTATACAGCTGGCAGCATGTCATTCATCTGGACATTTATCAATATGGCAGACAATGGTGTGAAGTCATATCACGTTTTATTCTTTTTAATACATTCCTTGTGTTTCTAGAATCAAATAGGAGCAAATTCTGGTCAATTTTTCATGGTCGAACTTCATAAATCTGAATTTTGTGGATCCAAATATTTATTATTACTCTGAATTTTTCTTCTTTTTTTTTTTAATCCGATCTGTGCTTTGTTTCAGGTACTAGTCACTGTTTATTGGCTTGGAAAAGCGGCAAACAGCTGCGCGTCCTACAGTGGAAATCACTTGGATTTGAAGGAGTTTGAGGGTCTGCTGGCACAGATGAGAAAGGTATGGTGCGGATTAGTATTGTAAGTATAGGGATGAGAGCCAATCCAATGAGTAATATTATTAAAGAAATCAGACTCAATTGACCTCTATCGTTTCTGGATTCCTGCAAGATTTTCCCAAGAATAAGCAAGACGTGCCGATACCTGCATGCCGCAGGATGTTGCCAATTCATGCTCTTTTGTGGCTGGAGAACGCAAAGCTAAAATACTATTCTACCTATGTAATACATAAAATGTACATAAATATGTACATCTGACAAAGTGCACTTTTTTATATAGAGTCTATTGTAGGTCAAGTGTCCGAACTCCTGAGAAAGATTTCTCATACAAAACACAGCGCCATACATTGTATAGTGGCTGTGCTTGGTATTGCAGTTCAAATCCATCCATTTGAATGGAACTGAGCTGCAGTTTGGCTGTGTGACCAATGGACGTGATGTCACTGGCATGGGAAGAGGAAGTGGAACTTACTATCATAGTCCTGTAAAGCTCCTTTAAGTCAAACTGGTCACCAGCACTTCAGTATATGGAGGCGTTATCTATGAGGTGCCTGCCGATGGAAGGAGAGCTATGTCAGCAGCAGAGACTCCTCTATGGGACCTAAGTGTGAGACTTTAGTCTTCTTTGCGCCCCTTACTAAATGTCTCTGTTGCAGCTAATCTGATATGATATGTTGGTTTATACCCTAATATGTAAATATATTACAATACATACTCCATAGCTGAACGTTCAGGTCAAATGGTTCCAGTATAAGGTAAAATTCTGGCTCCACTATTATGGGTTTACCTTGTGTGAAGGGTTCAGTTCTCTTTGAATGCCATTGAGCTGAACAAATCTGTATACAATAATCTCCCCCTAGTGGTGACTGCAGGCAGACAGAATTTTTTTTACTGTTTTCCATATCATTAAGTAATGTTATATAGTTAGTATATGCCTTAAAGGGATAGTCCAACTCCTATTTTTATTATTTAATAAGGCTCTAGTAGGGTCATAAGCAAAACAACCTGATGCAGAAGAAATGTGTTACTGTCAAGTCGTGGAACAATGAGGATATAATTATGAAATTTTTTTGGAGAGAGTTTTTTTTATTTATTTCTGTATTTTGCAACTTTGGCTGTATTTTTTAAATTATTTGTGAACGTTCCTAAAACAAATCATTTGATGTTTGTTGAGTATTGTGCAATATTAATATTGTGAAGGAATAAAACTCATCTGGTCTGGCCTTGCTTGGCTGCAGATGGTTTAGCATTTGATGGAGTAGAAAAATAGAAGCACAGACCTTTACGGAAATACATGATGAAATATTGTTTGCTTTTTCTGGATTTTCTTGTCTGTCTTCTAAACTTATATTGGGAGTTTGAAGACTTGACAAGTAGCGTGGGGCATGGACAAAACTCGCATTTGGCAGGGGACAGCGCGGTGGCTCAGTGGTTAGCACTGCAGCCTTGCAGTGCTGGGGTCCTGGTGTTCAAATCCCACCAAGGGCAAAAAAAACATCTGCAAGTAGTTTGTATGTTCTCCCTGTGTTTGCTTGGATTTCCATCCCATATTCCAAAGACATACTGATAGGGAAAAATGTACATTGTGAGCTCACAATCTACATTAAAAAAAACAAACTCACATTTGGCATTTGGGTGGAAGCATTTTGTTGACGTCACTGGTCATAAATGACCTCCTTCAGGCGGCCCTCACAATGATGGGATCCTACAATGCAGGCAGGTCACTAGATGTGTCTGTATTTTGCTTTTCCTGTCTGTGCTGGTCTCTAAGTGACACTAGAACCAACAAGACCTTTATTTTTTACTGACCTTTCCTCCAAAGGATTTCCCTCCTTGGCTGAATGCTGCTTGCCCTGGGAAAAATGTAGCAAGACTAGACGGTCAAAGGCGGCCATTGTTCTTGTACTCAGAACGTGTGGGTCAGCTAAGAGAATTCTTGGTCCCCTGCAGTTATGAGTTGGCAGAGGCTGATCTCTCTTTATGCATTTTATATGTTTGGTACTGTACTGTCACTGTACCCTAACCATAAAGGAGTGCTGTATTTACATTGTGTGTATGTATGTATATATATATATATATATATATATATATATATATATATATATATATATAGTGTATATGTAGATCAGGTGTCTTGCAAATTATTCCCATATATATATTGCTAATTATTCCTATATATATATATATATATATATATATATATATATATATATATATATATATATATATATACATACACACTGTATATAGCTCTGTACGTCCTTTTTGTTTTTCCTTTTTTAGGAAAATGAAGAGATTGAAAGTCCTAAGAGGAGTATCCGAGACAGCGGTTATATAGACTGTTGGGATTCTGAGAGAAGTGACTCTCTATCTCCTCCAAGACATGGAAGAGATGATTCCTTCGATAGCTTGGACTCTTTTGGTTCTCGGTCACAACAGACGCCATCGCCAGATGTCATCCTGAGGGGCAGCAGTGATGGTGAGTACATGCGACTACTGGTCGGCACGGTCCCAGGTGTTATACTTTACTGATCTACTTTTGATGGTCTATACTAAGGTTCTCTATATCATGGTCCCAAAAAAAAAGCTTTTAAAATTGTAATTATATTGCAGATATTTCAATGGTTTTATTTATTTTGCCTGGCCACTTCCACTCAACAGGAAACAAATACAAAATTGCACATTGTTCTTCTTTTCTACATCTGGTAGTCACCCAGACAGGAAATGGTTGGAGGGAGTCACACCTTGGAAAATAATATTATAATGAAATATGCAATGAATACAATGAATACAATACAAGTCTAATCTTAAAGGGGCCCTATCATTGGGAAAAGTCATTTTTAACTAATCACATCCTTGCATAGGCTTTAGAAAGTCTATTCCACACCTACCTTTAGTATGCAAATTGCCTCAGTGGTTTCTGAATACATCCGTTTTTATTCATATGCTAATGAGCTTCCAGCCAGCACAGGAAGTTCCCAGCAGCACTCGTCTCTCCTATTCTCTCCAATGTGTGTGCAAACAGGAAGCTGAGTCATCATCATCAGCAGCAGCAGCCTGTGCTGTATACACCCATAGGAAACAATAGGAGAGGAGTGCACAATGTATTGTGCACCAGTCTAATTAGCATACGAATAAAAACTAACTTTTTTTAAAAACCACTGCGGCAATTTACATACTAAAGGTAGGTGTGGAATAGACTTTCTAAAGCCTATGCAAGGATGTGATTAGTTAAAAATGACACTTCCCAATGATAGAGCCCCTTTAACCTAAGTGCAATAAAGTGGGATTTTCTATGTACATATAGAGAAGTGGAGTCAATATTCCGTTCAGAATTTTGGAAGTCTACAAAAAGGTGTATGATAGCAATGAGAACTATTCCCGGTCACTGGAGAGGTGTCAGGAGAGCACTTGTAGGACAGATTCATTTTAGAACTCAAATATCTGTGCTTGAGAAAACAGCTCGCAGGCACCTTCCAGTTCTAGTTCTGTCTTCTATTTACCCAGCCTTTATTTTATTTGTGCAGGCTAAATCTCTTGCTGAAACGTCTGTGACTATGACAAGTCCATGCATTAAAAATAAAATGTGCTACATGTCAGGAAATGTCAGTAGGGGAATTAGAAGTTCTCATCTGCAAGTTGTTATGAATTTCCTTATAGAGTCTCAGTATATTCTTTGTTTCCACAATATGTTTGGACACGGCACTGAGTAAAATACTATTGTGCATTATTAAAGGGATTCTACCATTAAAACCCTTTTTTTGTGCATAAGACGTTGGAATAGCCTTTAGAAAGGCTATTCGTCTCTTACCTTTAGATGTAATCTCCGCCGCGCCTTAGAAATACCAGTTTTTACCAGTATGCAATTTAGTTCTCTTGCAGCGATGGGGGCGGGCCCAAGTGCCGGAAATGCAATGGGGGCGTTCCCACTGCTGCTCGAGAACAAGCTCCAGCGACGCCTCTATCTTCGGCTGGATCCTCCCCTTATTTCGTAGTCTTCCTCCTGCGTCACCTCCGACGCCTGCGCAGTTGGCTCTGCCAGTGAGACACTAGTAGAACCAACTGCGCATGCGCGCAATTGCGGCCTTGGAACTATGGCCGCCGGCCGGCAAAGTTGTTGTTCGGTAATTTTACTCTTTGTTCTATGTGACAAGGCTGATTTAGAATATCCGATTCTTTGGTTATACAGCTCCTATGTGGACTTGTATGTCTCCATGGTTATAGATAACACACAAACCATGTTTAGTCTGGATCTGTTGTCAGGAGTTCCTTCCATGTGCCTCATCTAATACTGCCCATAGGCTAGCAAGGAGAGGAACGAGACTAAATTGCATTAAAAAGAATCTGTAACTATAAAAAATTGCCATCCATTAGTCACCATGTTCTAGAGAACCCGAGCAGGCGGATATAGAGGTTTATGTCAAATGTTCTAAAATAAATGATCATTTATTAATTTGAATCACTCCTCATTCTGGGTTTAGGAGTCCAGTGGGCGGGTCTAGTCGGTGACTGACAGCCTTCCCTGCAGGAGTCTATATAGAAATATTTGTCGGGGCACCCATTGGACTCCTAAGCCTACAATGAGCAGATATTTAATGGAATAAATTACAAGTTATATCTCTTACAAATATCTTTCGATGTGTCTTCTTTGTGAGAAGTATAACTACATTTTATTTATATTAATATTATAGTCCAGTGAATTTTTTTGGATACAATGTAAATGGCTGGATAGACACAGACAGATAGACAGACTTCTCCCCCTTCTGATGATGGACTGTTCTATTCACTTGTTCCTATAAAGAACCAGAAGTGTGACTTGTATCCTTCTATCTGACACTGTATACTCATTAACCCCATAAAACAGCGACTTTATTGTATACTATTGTAAACCTCGGTCACTCTCTCCGCTCTGTAATGTCCTTATTAAAGTGGCAGTGGCCAAATAGCTGAGGAATGTAATAAAGTAGAGAACGACATAGAAAACAAACAAGCAGCGGAGGAAATAAGACCTAGTGTATACAGTATATCTGAAGATCCAGGATTGAGGCTTGGCAGGAAGACTTGCTAGGATACCCGACATGGAAACAAAGCAAGGTTAAGTGGTTTTAGTATAAATCTGCCCACACAAGACTTGGGTTTCAATGTTGACATTTGCTCAAAACATAATGAAATATTTAGAAAGCACTTATGTCCGTGGCCTGCGAAATGAACCCAGAATATGCACAGCAGGAGCTGGAAGGGCCGATGGCTTTAACAAGTCTCTGTATACCTTCTGGCAGCTTATTTGGAGTCCGTTGTGGATCTGGCTTCTACAGAAGATTCCCTTGACGTATCTTATATAAGATCTATAATATAATCCCCTACATTCTTGTCTTCTTATTCACTGTGGGTTAAAGGAAGGTCTTCTTTGAAGACTTATTGAGGCAAACTCAACACTCTCAAAACCGATATGAAGAACAGACCTTACGTTCCGTTGACCGAGACCTCAATGCGTATACTGTATTGCACAAAATTTTAGACATGGGTGGAAAAATGTTGCAAAGTTAAAATGCTTTGAAGTGTTAATACCTTATTGGTATAACTGAAGTGAATGAAGAAAAGAGAAATCTAAATCTCATCAATATTTGGTGTCATCCGTCCCTTGCCTTCCATCAGTTCTTCTAGATACACTTGCAAACAGTTTTTGAAGGAACTCTGCAGGGAGGTTGTTCCCGCCATCTTGGAGAACTAAGCCCAGATCTTCTGTAGATGTAGGGTTGCTCCAATCCTTCTGTCTCTTTATGTACCGTACATACTAGAGTATAAGCCGACCCGAATATAAGCCGACCCCCCTAATTTTACCACAAAAAAACTGGGAAAACTTATTGACTCGAGTATAAGCCGAGGGGGGGAAATGCAGCAGCTACTGGAAAATTTCAAAAATTAAAATGGTCGGAGTTTTTGGGTGCAGTAGATTTTGGGTGCTGGGAAAGGGGAGGGGATGTTTTGGTTGTCTGTCTGCCCCTTCCCTGAGCTTGAGGACTGTTTTTTCTCCCCCCCCACTTGTAACTCAGCCTGGCTGTATATAGGGGATCTGCAGTGCTCCTATTAACCCCTTCCCGACGGAACAGGAGCACTGCAGATCCCCTATATTCAATAGACACAGGGATACCTAATGTGTATGTGCATCACAGTCATTTTCTACTTTTATATGTATTCTAGGGAAAGGAGGGATTTACTTTTTTTTTTTTTTTTTTGCACTATTTTATGGGAGATTCTATATATTGATATTGTGGCTGGTCATAGACCCCTCCCCCCCTCAAAAAAAAATAATTTTTTTTTTTTTTTTTGCTGACTCGAGTATAAGCCAAGGGGGGGTTTTTCAGCACAACAACTGTGCTGAAAAATTCGGCTTATACTCGAGTATATACGGTAATCCCAGACAGACTGGATGATGTTGATATGGCCCCACAGAGCCCTGATCTCATCCCTTCCAGGACTCCTCCTCCAAAGGGTGCTCACACCAAATATTTGATGGGCTTTAGATTTCTCTTATGTTTATTCACTTTATATTAATAATTGACAAGAATGAACACTTCTGTTTCTGAAAACCTTCTGACTTTGTAGTATTTTTCCATGCACAGCACTGTCGTACTTCTTCTTACCATAACTTTGCATATTCAACTTTTTTTTTGTATGTGATTTTTAATTTTTAGGGAGGGGAAGTGATTCAGAATCTGACTTACCTCATAGACGGCTACCTGATGTTAGGAAAGATGACATGTCTGCTCGACGCGTCTCCTTCGGTGAAAACAAAATAATAGTGCCTTTTAACCAGTACCTCCCCAACAAAAGTAACCAGACTGCATACATCCCAGCTCCCCTGCGCAAGAAGAAGGCTGAAAGGGAGGATTATCGAAAAAGCTGGAGTACCGCCACTTCACCATTAGGCGGAGAAAGGCCATTCAGGTAATTGTTTACTACCATAACCACAGTAAGACGCTTCCATAGGTCTTAGTTCAATTTAGTTGTGTCGAGAATATGTACAGTAGTACCATGTGTAACCTGTGTCGGTGACCAATACTTACTAAGTAACTGCACTGCCGTGTATAACATGGTAATGTTTTATTTATGTATTAACTTAGGCTAGGTTCACACTGCCACCGCTGTACTCTTGTTCTGATCCGTCATTGGATCAGAACAACAAACTGAAATGCTTCATCCATCTCCATATCTGCACCTTCCATCCGGTTCTAAATGGACAGTAAAGATGTATCTGACTGTTTTCTTCTCTGAAAAGTAAAAAACAAGCGAATCGAAATGGATGCTTTTGGGGGTTTCTCTGTCAGGGGGGGGGGGGGGTGTGCTCCGTCTGGATCTATTATTCTGTAGGCATTTCAGTCCGTTGCTCTAATCCCATGACTGATCAGAACATACGACTTCAATTACAGCAATTTAAATGTACCCTAATACATTTTTAATTTTTTTTTTATATACTGTATATTTAAAGGGATTCTACCATTAAAGCAACTTTTTTTCTAATTACCACGTCGGAATAGCCTTAAGAAAGGCTATTCGTCTCCTACCTTTAGATGTGGTCTCCGTCGCGCCGTTCCTTAGAAATACTGGTACTTACCGGTATGCTAATGAGGTCTCGGCAGCAATGGGGGCGTCCTTCTTCTTCATCTGCCTCCTCCCCTTGTCTGTCGTCTTCTTTCTTCTTCATGTCTGACGCCTGCGCAGTCGGCTCTGACAACGAGACCCTGCGCATGCCTGCCGGCGGCCATATTTCCAAGGCTGCAATTGCGCGCATGCGCAGTACGCTGCTCACATATTCGCTGAACAGAGTGTACTGCACATGCTCAGTAAGGTCTGTACAGCCTTCCGATGCCTGGATGAGTTCACTCGCGCGTCGGAGGGCTGTACAGACCTTACTGAGAATGCGCAGTACACTCTGTTCGGCGAAGACGTGAGGAGCGTACTGCACATGCACCCAATTGCAGCCTTGGAAATATGGCCGCAGTCGGCTCGAACAGGGTCTCGCTGTCAGAGCCGACTGCGCAGGCATCAGACATGACGAAGAAAGAAGACGACAGACAAGGGGAGGAGGCAGATGAAGAAGGACGCCCCCATTGCTGCCGAGACTGGTATTTCTAAGGAACGGCGCGAAGGAGACCACATCTAAAGGTAGGAGACGAATAGCCTTTCTTAAGGCTATTCCGACGTGGTAATTAGAAAAAAAGTTGCTTTAATGG
This sequence comes from Leptodactylus fuscus, assembly GCF_031893055.1. Taxonomy (NCBI): domain Eukaryota; kingdom Metazoa; phylum Chordata; class Amphibia; order Anura; family Leptodactylidae; genus Leptodactylus; species Leptodactylus fuscus. The sequence continues at coordinate 339,212,025 of NC_134265.1, forward strand.
TAGAATCCCTTTAAGATTTTACTTGACTTTTTCTTGCGTTTAAAATGAAAGTTCACCCTTAAACGGCTAAAATTTTATGTTAGAAAAGGGAGGGCAGGAGCCAGTTATGACTCTGGTGTATTGTGGGACCCCTGGTATTTCAAAGTTTATCCTACTCTTTTCATAGAGACTTCAAAGTTGGACATCTGTTTAATAGACCCAACCTAGTACTTGATTTCCCTTCCTTTCTGGATTCTATTAGCTGTGAGAATGTAATCTAACAACCCAAGAAACCAGACTTCATGAATGGCAAACCCTGGCGGTGACTTCCAGCGGGTCACACTTGGTTGACAAGCCTTAGAAGAGCGATCCAAACCCCATTCACAAGTCTGGTTTTATAGTTAATTATTTATGGGGTAGTCTGGATCTATTATGGAGTAGAAAACGTACCTCTGATGTATGTTCTGATTTACTGGAATATATAGCCCGTGGTGTAAATGGATTATTGCTTTCCGTCCCTGTAAATCTGAAGTCCAGATTGTGATGGCGGTAGTAGGCAGCAGTTCTATAGAGATTCTGGAGGCATTACAGTAACATATGTACACATTCGGAGGTGACTGTTTTGGTTCAGTTCCAAGACGTTTTTTTTTTGGAAAGTAGTATTCTATAACATCCAACACATTTTTCTCAAAAACAGACCTCTCTGGCATGCAGACAGGATAACATAAACCATGTTCACATGGTTTATATAAAAACTGTATTCATACAGAGACATGACCGGAGTACAATCGAGCCCTCTTAGATTTAATATGACTGTAAGCGCTAGGATAATAGATAGTGGACTTGGTTACTTGCTGATTTATATTCCACTAATGCCGGAGTTATTTTGGAGATATTCATGGATAGACGTTTTTGTTTTTTTTTAATTCCTAACCAGCCTTCCTGTCTTACTATAGTAAAGTTTATACACCATAAGTGTATTAGGCTGGTTGGACAATGATAGTAGTAATCCCTCCAAGGAGCCTCTCTAGGTGGTCTTCTGAACATGTGGTATCTTAAAACCTAACCCCAACCACTAATTCAGGTGGGATTGCAGTAAAGCCAATATTTCACCCTCTCCGCCATCGCTATGTTACAGTCACTGAGATTTGCAGATTTATTTGACAGGGTATTCATACCAGACAGCTAATGGTCGCTGGTGAACCTAAAGAAGAGAATAGTGGTTTAGCAAGATGAAAGAGATTTTCCCATCTCAGGCATAGATGAACCATAAATGTGGGTTTTATCTCTGGGACCAGCCCCTATTTCAGAATTGGTGGTCAGGAACCTATTCCTGCATCCTATGTGGTTGGAGATGTGGCTGCTCATCTGCAACTCTCTCCTTCTCTTTCCTTAAAGGGATTCTACCATTAAAACCTCTTTTTTTTGTGTGGATAAAACATCAGAATAGCCTTTAGAAAGGCTATTCGTCTCTTACCTTTAGATGTGATCTCCGCCGCACCGTTCCTTAGAAATACCGGTTTTTACCGGTATGTAAATTAGTTCTCTGGCAGCGATGGGGGCGGGCCCCAGCGCTGAAAATGCAATGGGGGCGTCCCCACTGCTGCTCGAGAACACGATCCTGTGACGCCTCTATCTTCGGCTGGATCCTCCCCTTCTCTGTCATCTTCCTCTTGCGTCACCTCCCACGCCTGCACAGTTGGCTCTGCCAGTGAGACGCTAATAGAGCCGGCCGGCGGCCATTTTTGGGAGGCTGCTCTTGCTCTTCTAGTTCAATGCAGGAGCGGCCTCCCAAAAATGGCCGCTGGCTGGCATTTGCACTCAGCTCTGCTGGTGTCTCACTGGCAGAGCCAACTGCGCAGGCGTCGGAGGTGACGCAGGAGGAAGACGACAGAGAAGGGGAGGATCCAGTCGAAGATAGAGGCGTCGCAGGATCGTGTTCTTGAGCTGCAGTGGGGACACCCCCCATCGCATTTTCAGCACTGAGCCCGCCCCCATCACTTCGAGAGAACTAATTTGCATACCGATAAAAACCGGTGTTTCTAAGGAATGGCGCGGCGGTGATCACATCTAAAGGTAAGAGATGAATAGCATTTCTAAAGGCTATTCTGACGTCTTATCCACAAAAAAAGAGGTTTTAATGGTAGAATCCCTTTAAGTGTTCCAGAAAGAGTATTGTTAGGCTAAGTTCACATCTTTGTCAGGACTTTTGTCTCCTCCATCTTAAGTACAAAAATGTTGGAAACCCAAAAGATTAGAGTCTATGGGGTCTGCATCTCTCTATCGTTGAGGTCCCTGGCAGACCCAAATGTCGTAGATCCACATACAGATGTGAACCTAGCCTAAGAATGCATGGACCGCATCTCCATTAACAGCAGCTAGTCTTAAGAATCACAACAGGTCTCAGAGGAAGGATCTATCTATAAGACATTTATGGCATATCCTGTAGATGGGCCAAATATGTCAGAGATGGGAATACAGGGAAAATGTTCCATGGAAAGGAAATTGCTGTATACCACTCTCTTTCTAGTGCAACATTTCACGGCCTGTTTGGATATTCGCATGGACAAACCTTTGAGCAGTGGTAGATAATCTCTTTTGTTCTACAGGACACACAATACCAATGTGAATACGTGCATGCATATGTTATATTGGGCCAATAATCTATTTGGCTATGGCCAGCTCTAAGCTAGGACTAGGGAAATGAGGACTTATGACTTCTATCTATGATTTGGTCAATCCAATGGTCACAATGTGTCCAGCTTCCGAAACCAATGTTGTTGCTGTTAATGCTGTATTTGGCCATTGAAATGAGTGGTGAGCCGTGTAATGCAAGGACTCGTAGAGTCCACCATAGCAGGAGCCACTCTTACCAGAAACGGGACCTATAAAGCATGTAATAGTGGTAATGTGCTAATGAGATTTAACAAACCTTACAACCCCAGCTGGTTTACCTTGTTCTTTACATGGAGATGGCTCTAATTTTGTCATTTTTGATGTATAATAACTTATTAGCCCAACGCGTCCAGAGACTATTGAGGAGGAACGTAGTGAGGGACACAATGAGGAAGACGGGACCACTCTAGTGGCTCCTCTTAAAGGGCTTCCTGGAAAAGCCAGCAAGCTTAAAGAGCAATTTGAGCGACAAGAAGAGGATCAGCCTGATCCGAGTGATGTAGAGGTTCGGAAAATAAAAACCCTTCAAAAAGTTGGAATTAAGGTCATGCCTGCAGCAAAGCGGTATAGCAGGTCAGCTACACATTGGGAATGCCTGTCTGGAGTGCAGCCTGTCTATGTATATGTGAAGCCTGCTGTCTTGTATAGAAGCATGTGTAACATGAAACGTATCCTACAGAAGACATCTATGCAGGTCAACATATGCATGGGAACCTTAATAAACTCTCAGTTAATAGCAAGCTGTTATGGATTAGGTATGCATGTATTGTATGATAGATGTCTGTTGTCCAATTCCAAAATGTAATATCAATGTTGTAAAAATGTAGTTTATCAAAATGATGGTTGCCTATACTTACGTTCCAGTATGCTTTTACTGGTATAACAGCAAGTTGTTGTATAAAAGCCTGTAATTCGGCCATGGTTCTCCGCTCCATAGCCTTGTAATGGATTGGCAGGGTACATCCATGACTGCCTCTCCACTCAAGAGTGGGATACAGGACTCTAGTTGGGTTCTTATTGATAATGAAGATCCTGTACTTGGATAGATGTTGGTTGACAGCTATCTCTGCTGCCCCCCCAGTCACATGCATGCTTGGCTGAGCAGTGCATAAGTCCTGAACAAGGAGAAGGGAGAAAGCCACTGCCAGAGGAGGCCTTGTCCACGTCACAATTTAGGATTGAGAATTGTAATCCATTTTCCCAATCTTTATCTCCCTACTGTTGAAGAACGATAGGTGGCACCATACACATAAATTGGTTGGTCTGATTTTCATGACCTTAGGGGTAAGGTCACACTGCATAATTTGGAGCATCGATTTCTCATCAAAATCTGATCCAAATTCTGGGCAGGGTCTGCCTCCCATTGTTTTTAATGATAGACAAAAACAGACACAGGACGCTGAAAAAAACATGTCCTGCTCAATCCTATTGCAAATTCCATGGATTCCACTGCAGAACCTGCGGGCCGAGACACTCTGGTGGTTAGCTCCATTCGTCTGAGCTTAATTGGTGGGTAATGGCCGCAGCAGAAAGATAAGATAATTCTTTAATAGTCCCACATTGGGGAAATTTCAGCGTGTTACAGCAGCCTAGTAATACAGATACAGGATAATACACAGTAATATATTACAGAAGTACACACACATATGCTGAGAAGAGAAGATATACTAGGAGTCCATAGAGCTAAGGAACAGAAGAAAGAAGGAAGACTTCATAGTCATAATCATTAGTTTTCTGTGCGGAGTGATCTTCGCTTGGTCTGATGTAGATTATACAGCCTGGTCGCGGTTGGAAGGAAGGACTTGCGATATCTCCTTCTCACACTTGGGGTGAAGCAGACGGTCACTTACAGTGCTGCCAAGTCCCATCAAGGTCTCATACATGGGGTGGGATTTGTTCACCCCCATGGAAAGCACAGGATCACAAACTGGAGTGGAATCCAAAGCTGGAAATCTGGCTCAAATTATGTTCCTGGAAAAAAAAACCTTTAACCTTGTAGTGTGATGTACCTCCTATAATACCTCCAAAAGATTATTGTGATTTTTTTCGATGATCAGAATTAAAATAAATAAAAAAAATTTAAAAATCCAAAAATATTAAATTAATATCAGGCTATGGTCACACTAGTGTTGTGTGACCATTCGGGGACTTTTCTCTCCACTGCTTTTGGGTGGACATTGGGAGGAAACTCGGCAGACCCCTTTATAGTCTATGGAGTTTGCAGGTTTCCACCAGTAACTGTAATGTAAACCTATTGTCAATCTAAAGTTATTTCATCATATTGGGGGCTGCATGGTGGCTCAGTGGCTAGCACTGCAACCTCGCAGCGCTGGAGTCCTGGTGTTCAAATCCCACCAAGGGCAAAAAAACCATCTGCAAGGAGTTTGTATGTTCTCCCCGTGTTTGCATGGATTTCCATCCCGTATTCCAAAAAAACATACTGATAGGAAAAAAATGTACATTGGGAGCTCTGTGTGGGCTCACAATCTACATTAAAAGAAAAAAAAAGTTATTTCATCCTATAATAATATTTTCTTGCTGATATTTCATTTAAAACCACTCCACAAGTTAATAGTGCAGGTTGTAAAGCAATGCTTCCATGTTTGTTCTGCGCCGTATACGCTCCATATAGCCCTCTGTTGGGTTAATCCCCTGCTAAACTAAATTGGTGACATGTTATAAACTTGCCGAAGCCAAGCGTGAGCTTAACATGCATTGTGAGGTTTATGCTTTTCATCCTTTGTTTTACAGAAATAACTTTATTATTACATTAGTTACTTGTGTTTATGTGGCATGGCATGGGGTGGGGGGAACGCCTGCAAATAGCGCTTGGCCATGTTTTTATTGCGAGTGTGTTGGATTTTTATATCACTTTTTACCAAGTTGCTATGAATTAGTTGTGTATACTGGAATCAAAAATAGCAAAAAGTACTGTAATCTGGTGTAATGCTATAATATAACTGTATACTGCTGATGAGCACATGAGCCATATGGAGACATGAAGAAATGTATTTTTCAGGAAATTGTCCTGTTGTTATTAATTGTATGTCTGTCGGTCACTAGAGTGGAGTACGTCATATCTAACCACTAATGTTCTGCATGTGGGACCTGCTTTCTTGCAGTTTGGAGTGATATTATGCCATTGGGGTAGCTGTATAATGTCATTTTTAACTCTCTCAGTCAAAAGCAGTCTCTTGAAGACCATGAACCAGACATAGTGCTTCAGAGAGAAAACAGCAATCTGTCTAATGCGGATTCTGAGGAGGAAGAAGAATGCCGACTTCCAGATATCGATCGAGATGACCTGGCCACACGGAGGGCAAGGATGAACCAGCCTAAAATTCCAACCCCTTTTAATCAATATATACAGGGCTCCTATATCAATAAAGCCAAACCCGCTCAGGACGACACCTTGACTTCCACCCCTGCTTCCCCTAAACATACTGCAGATAAAAGGTAAGCGCAACGTGTAACCTGTGTGTGAATACACCGATCTGCAGTCTATTAGTGAGCGACAGACCACAGCGATCCAAGGAATCTTTAGTCTTATACTATGCATGTGTGTTTCAGAGTAGCAAAGTTTGACCTTGCCAAGAGATCCTGGAAGATCTCAAATTGTTGCGCGTTTCCAAAAATAAAATACAGCTGATAGAATTGGCAATGTTTTCTATGCACGGACATAACATAATCGGGAAGAAAATGTAGCCGTGTCGTAACCCTAATCTTCTGAATTTCACTGTGTTCAGCAAACTCGAAAACCAAGAGCCAACGCTAGAAACGGCTGCTGTCAGTGTCAAAGGCAATATAGTTCAAAGACCCGTAGATGTCGAGTCAGACCAAGAAGAAGAGAAAATTCCAGATATACAGCGAGATGATTTGGCCAAGCGTAAAGCTCAGGGAGCAGCCTCACATCAGAAGGAACCAAAAGCTTTTGGAACACCCTCCATAACCAAAGCTGACCTAGAAACCTGGCAGAGACTTAAGCTTTCTTCTGAGGATAGGTGTGTTACTTCTTGAGTGTGAATGGTTATTTTCCATCTGCTTGATAAAAAGTCATCGCAATAATATTATGTATTCTGCAGAATTAAGCATTGCCTGCTGACCTAGGGTATAAGCAACCATAATACAATTGCACGATAATAAATTCCCCTATGTACTTTCCAGCAAAGTTGGCCGGACCCCTATACTGTGGTGGGACCAGCTGAATGACTTATGCCTTTAGGGTGTGCTGCTTCCGATTGTTCACAGTCATTAAAGGTGTATGTGTCATGTATGAAGGTCACCCAACACTTTTTACCAATGCCAACCTCTTTTTTTGTTTCGATCCTTGGGTTGTGACCATGATGGCCCAACGTATTTAGTAGATATTGTCTACCAACTTTACCATTAGACCAATGATCCACCTTGTGATGAGGAGTAGTAGTGTTGGGGAAAGCTGCCCTCCTCTTAAATGAATCCTATTGTGTCTTTGGGACTATGTAGAAGGCCATGCATTTGGTGAGATACACCTTTGGAGCATTACACCTTGAAGAGAATGGCAAAGCTTGCTAGATATTAGTTAACACCGCTGGTGTGGTTTTCCAAACTAACCCAGTTTAACAAAACAAAAATGACTTTCCCATTAATTTCTTGTTTCTTCTCTTCTTGGAACCAAAGTGAAAAGAGTTCCATTCCATCCCAAGATAACATCCAAAGTCCTAACATTGATTTGGCCAGAGCAGCCAATGACGACTTTGGCAAACGCAAGTTATCATTGCAAGAGAAGCGGGCCAGAAATAAGCAAAAATTTGTTCGCTTTGGTCCAGTCACTGAAATTGATCGACAAAAGTGGGATAGGCTGTGTATTGCTAAACCTTCCACTGGCGAGGCCAGTGCCCAGGATGACAAGGTCCCTGAAATAACTTGCACCAAAGCAGTGTTAACAGACACTTCAAAAGTTGAAGTCTTGGAAGCGACGCCTGTCTTACAATCGAGCCCAAGGTATTGCAAAGTGTCGTCTACATCACTGTTCATCATTTTTTTGTATTTTTTTTTTTGTGTTTGACCATAGTTTTATATGTGAACTATTTGAAAAAGTGAACCAGATAAGAAAAAAAAATCATATTCTCTAAATGGAGAATGTTTTTTTGTACAAGTCTTATTCCATATGGCAAAATGGGAATTTTTTGGAAAGTATTTATTAACAAAATACTGTCTATAGTCCTATACTAAGTTATGTAATGTCTACCTAGTCTCATGTTTGATCCTATTTCTGGTGTACAATGTTATAATTAACCATTGCACATATTGTTATGCGAGTAGGCCTGCCAAACCTGAGGTTTGTAGATTACCAGATGTTTCTGCACCTCCTGAAAATGAAGTCGGTGGACAGTTCCTAGATACCAAGCGGGATGACATGTTGGCACGTCGAATGGGAACTTTTCAGAAGTGCGCCAGAGTCAATAATCCTTCACCTGCTTCAGATGACTCACATAGACACGTAGATCATGGAAAATCATCAGAACAAAAGATGGAAGTGAATGGACATAGCCATCCGTTGCAAGAGGAAAACCAGCAAGTGTGAGCTTCTTGTGTGCTGTGTACTGAACTGAATAATATGTGGTGTGATCCAAGCAATAACTCACCGTTGCATGCTTTTGCCATGACTATTATTTTGTGTGATAATTGATTTTTAATACTAATATAATTGAAGTGACTTCTGGGTTTGATTTGTGGAGGATAACATCCCTAAAGACAAAGCATGGTGTGTGCGTTCAACGTGACAAAGTTCCAACGTCCTGTCGCCTGTCCCTGCAGGACTAAGATACCACCTTGTAATACTGCTAAAGCAGACTGTGCAGGTTCTTGTAAGAATCCTGATGCAGGACCTCTTGCTACTGTAGAAGACACCTGTAAAGAAGATAGGAACTTGCAGAAGGACAGAAGTACCCCAGACCCAGAAAAAGACGATATGATGGTCAGAAGAATCTCAGTTAGCCAGCAGAAGCCCCCGACTATAACAATGAGTCACTTCCTTCCAGTGCCATTTTCTGCCCAACAAAAAACTGAGGACAAAAGACAAATCTGTCCACAAAAGGAGAAGAAGCAAACAAGGTCAGAAACTATTTTTGTTGAGGAACACGGTGATCCTTTTGGTGGGGTAAAACTTGTAGGAGATGTCGTCGAGGTGTTGTTTCGTCATTGAGAGTTCAGTTGAAATTTTATGTAACCTATTGGCTTAAATTTTAGATCTTCTAATATAGCATTGTATGGTTTATAGCAGTTTTCCACGCTGGACAATCCCTACATGTTAGAGCAGATCAGGAAGTCTTCCCTTGCTGCGGCACCTATGATCTGTTGTTGGCCACAAAAACTTGGCAGCAAGTGTATATTTTCCCTGCAGTGCCTCCGCAGGAAAAAGCAAAGCATTACATAGTGTCTATACAGATCAGGGCCTTGTCTGCTTTGTAGGACTAGACAGATCCTCCAGTCCTGCAAATTCTCTACTCTGTCAAGGAATAAGAATCTTTCTTGTAACTTGAATGTTCTTAAAGAGTCCATTGAAACCCGTTTGAGATACTTATCCCAAATTGCAGTGAAGTGTGGTATTCTAAGATGGCGGCCTCTTATTTAAAGATGGCCAGTGTACATAATCTATTTTGGAACTGGAATTCAGCCTTTATAAGTTTGGTCTGGTCTTCACAAAGAGGTGGTCTTTTAGTATGAATGGCAACATTTGGTATGGCAACTGGAAATTTACTCATGACTGCCGGGTATCCAACCACTGATCGGACGATTGTTTGTGCCAGACTCTACACCAGTTTCTATATCTCCTTTGGATTTTAATATAGAGGAACCTTGCATTACTTTCCTACTTTGAATGGTAACCAAGCCTTGTCCACTTTGCTAGGATAAGTGGAATTTCTCAGATGGTGATTGATTTTCCTTTATGGAGGCCACCAGTGGACAGTAGTCAAACCTATAGACCATGCAATGCTTTTTGGGAAAATTGGTGGTATTCTAAGATGGTGGCCTCTTATATAAAGATGGCCAGCGTACATAATCTGTTTTGGAACTGGTCTGGTCTTCACAAAGAGGTGGTCTTTTAGTAATGGTTTCCTGTATACAAAGATGGCCTTTCTAAAGTGCACAACCCCTTTAATGTACCCTGCAACGATGTTTTGTTTAAAGTGTGGGCTTATAAGAGATGGAAGAGATTCTCCAGTAAATGTAAAGTAAAAAGTATTTCAACACAATGACTTTGGTTTGCGTGTTTTGTCCTGTCCTATGTTGTGCGCCTTCTTCATACTAGTAATGGTGTCTATGTAATACCGGCTAATATTTCTTTTGACTTTGTTGTAAATATTTTTGTAAGATATTACAATATAATATGCAATCCATACTATATAACCGTGTCTAAAATTACCTCCATAGCTCCCTCCAAGCAATCCCTATTTTGCCACCTCGTACTCCCCAAACCCCTACCACCTCCAGTTCTGAGAGTCCATCAAAACAGATCGAACCGAGCAAAGCAGAAGATTCCTCTGAACTTAGCAATGATGATCTGACAAGCAAACAAATGTGCAGCCCCATTCAGAGTACTCCCATATGTGCAGAGCCCAAGCCACAGCCTGAAGAATCTCTTGAAAGGCCTGACCTTGACTTTTTGAGGTCAGATAACATGTGGTCAATTAGTTTTATGGCTTATGTTTTTGTAAAACAATTTCCTTGTCTTCTTCATATATATATATATATATATATATATAATGTGTGTGTGTGTGTGTGTGTATGTGTGCAGTAGTGTACATAAAATAGAATAGCAGGTTTGTTAGGTGCAATAGGGCTGAGTTTCCTATTTAGCAGTCCCAACAATACAACCACTCAAAGCAGTGGCGTAACTAGGAATGGCGGGGCCCCGTGGCGAACTTTTGACATGGGGCCCCCCCGACACCGAAGATCTTGACCGAGTCCCTCCTACACATTCCTGCGCGCTCTATTATGACCAATAATGGCCCCTGCACACAGTATTATACCCCACAGTGGCCCCTGCACACAGTATTATGTCCCATAGTGGCCCCTGCACACAGTATTATGTCCCATAGTGGCCCCTGCACACAGTATTATGTCCCATAGTGGCCCCTGCACACAGTAATATGTCCCATAGTGGCCCCTGCACACAGTATTATCCCCCATAGTGGCCCCTGCACACAGTATTATGTCCCTTACTGGCCCCTGCACACAGTATTATGCCCCATAGTGGCCCCTGCACACAGTATTATGCCCCATAGTGGCCCCTGCACACAGTATTATGTCCCTTAGTGGCCCCTACAGGACTAAATACTGTCACGTGACCGCTATACCAGGACAAATTGTGGATAAAAAATCTGGTCCTGTGCATTACAATTTAGTAACTCCATGTGCCTCATATTAATAGCAGTTAACCCCATCATGTCACTCAAATTAACCCCTGTGTGCCTCACCATAAGAGTTACTGATATGTGAGAGACATGGAGGTAATAATAAAGTATCTTCATTACTATTACCTCCATGTCTCTCACATATCAGTAACTCTTATGGTGAGGCAAACAGGGGTTAATGTGAGGGAGATGATGGGGTTAACTGCTATTACTATGAGGCACATGGAGTTACTAAAACACAAGTAATCCCCCCAAATGCCTGATAGTAATAAGTATAGTAACCCCAGTACATACCTGTGTAGCTTCAGTTTCATATTCCTGGAGCAGCTTCTTCCTCTTCTCTTCTGTGCAGGACGGCAGGGATAAGCCCCGCCTCCTCCTCTCATTGGTGGGCAGAGGACAGCAGAGAAAGGGAGGGGGGAGAGGGGGAGCGTCCTGCAGCGCTGACAGGAGCCAGACCTGCAGCTCCTGTGTCTCAGCTGTTGCTGCAGCTTCGGGGCCCCCTGTTGGTGGAAAGTATTCCACCAACAGGGGGCCCCGATCATTATACTCGGGGGTCCGAAAAGACCTCCGAGCATAATGATAGCAGCGGTAGCAGCTGTCGCCGGGCCCCTAATGTCCCGGGCCCTGTGGCAGCTGCTACCGCTGCTATGGTGGTAGTTACGCCACTGACTCAAAGGTCTACTGTCTATGGTATGGCCATTGGAAATCTACTCATGACTGCCTGGGATCCAACCTCAGGGAATACACTGATCGGACAATTGTTTGTGCCAGACTCTACAACGGTTTCTATATCTCCTTTGGATTATAATATAGAGGAACCTTGCGTTACTTTCCTACTTTGAATGGTAACCAAGCCTTGTCCACTTTCCTAGGATAAGTGCAATTTCTCAGAAGGTGTCCGGTTTTCCTTTATGGAGGCCACCAGTGGACAGTAGTCAAACCTATAGACCAGGCAATGCTTCTTGGGAAAATTGGTATGCAAATTAGCTTCCATCCAGCAGGAAGAAACTGCCTTTTTCGTGCCAGCTACCTCCATTAGGTGGCACTAAAGAGTCGGCTTTTTGTCTCCTGGTTAAATGCATATACACAGTTATTACACCTACCGTACATATGTCATAAGGACTGTTGAATTATTGTACCATTTTATGTATGTTGTATGTAGGTCTGATGTGTTTAGTTGCGTTGATATGGATATTGTATATAAACCACATAGTAGTAGTAATCCTCAAACAAATGGAATTTTGCAGGATTTTGGTTAAGTGCTAGTACAAGGACATATTGATGTAAAGATGTGGTGACAGCTCACCATGGTTCGCTCGCCTCTCTATGGGCTGTGTAAAACTGCGCCAGGCTTACCGCTAAACCGGCAGTCATGCTCACAACAAGGGAGAGAGAAGGCAACCTTGCTCTATTACAAATAATGGAGAGGAAGGTGCTTCTGATACCTAACCTAGCATGGGATATCTGCCATCTTTCCATTATATACCTACAGCAGAAATATGGACAGCCCTGATATACAGCAGCTTTCATCATTGTGAGGATGTTCTCTTATTTCTTCTCCCCATAAGTGTATCTAATTCTATATTTGGTTTCGTAGATTCAGCAGCTCACGGTCTGCTCTGTCAGATGATGCAGAGTAAGTTCATTTCTTTCCTTGGAGAGTTTAACAACCTAGTGCATGTCTAAAAATAATAAAATAATAAGAATAATAATCATTCTGCATCTTCCATATTCCTCAGTACTAAGCAGTATTAATGACTAGTAACCTGGATAAGAAACATTTAGCATGAACTAATCTATTCTGAGGGCTGATGTTTATTGTGCATGATTCTTGGGTTCCTTGGCTTCATATGCAAAATCTGCAAAGCAGGAGCGTTTTCTTTCCTATATTCCTCTGAATTGCAAAACAAGGATAAAAATATAGATGCGCTTGTAATTCTGGTATAAGAAATGTACTGTGCTCAAAGAAAATGCTACAGAAACAGCGTGCATGAACATGTTTTATGCTATTATGACCAGCCGCAATAGTAATGTATAGAATCTCCCATAAAATAGTGAAAAAAAAAGAAGCTTTAAAAAATATAATAAAAAAATAAAGTAAATAAAAGTTCTAAATCTCTCCTTTCCCTAGAATACATATAAAAGTAGAAAATTTCTGTGAATCACATACACATTAGGTATCCCTGTGTCTGACAGTGCCCGGTCTACTGAATATAGAGGATCTGCAGTGCTCCTGCCCCCTTTTTCAGGCCAGGACATGCCCAAATCTGCTGGGTCTGTTGTCAAATATGCTTGGATTGAAATGAGTCCTGGTACCCAAGGAGACCTAGAAGTCCCTTTGTCCCATATGAGGAAACTGGTACTATAAATGACACCTCATAGTTGTGGGGTGCCTTGGTTCAGATTTTGCAATGGTGATCAAGAGCTTTAAGTTACGCTTGTGGATGGAAGGAATAGGTAGGGGAAACGAAGCTCATGACCCTTTTGTTCTGTGTGAATAAACTAGACATCCTAATGCATTACCCATATTTATCCCCATTTACATTTATCCCCTATTTTGTTCCCATCTCTTCTATGTATGACACTGTGACTTACTATACAAATGCAAAATCCCAGCATTGGAAATGCATGATACTCCATACCTATACAGTATACTCCTATGAAGTTAAAGCTTAAAAGGGTATTCCAAGTTCCAAAATGCAGGGAAAGAGTTAAAAACAACAAAACAATCCGTACCTACACATCCTCCCGCTGCTGCTTCCAGCATTGCACTGTGGGATTTTCCTCCAGGACTGTTTGCGACACTGGGGATGACGGGTAAGTTATGGGTTGTTTTGTCATTTTACCTCTTTCTCTGCATTAGGGCAATTTCTTTCTACAACCTGGACATCCCCTTTAAGAACACAAGCTGGAACTTCGGGGTCTGATGAAATCTTGCTGTGCTATTAAATCCTGCCATTGATGTGAATTGTTTGATGTACAGGAAATACTAGATTGTGTGCAATTTACAATAAAGCGGATGAAGGCGTGCACATTGGTAGACATGGCAATCTGCTTTAGCTGCATGGTAAGCTTCAAAGGACATTACCAAAGTGACCGATTTGTGGGTGTGCGGTATCCCAAGCCTCAACCTCAAATCATACAGCCTGGGCTTCAAGTAGTTATGTTGCAGAGGAAGTGTTCTGCACTCTGTCATTGTGGTTACCAGATGAGGGTAGTCAGGCCCGGTCACTGTGTCATGTCTGTGTGAAGGAGCGGACATTGCAGTGAACAAGCTGCTAAGTGAAAGAGCAAAGATACACTGCAGAAAACACAACGATGCTGTCAGTCTAATGTGTGCCTGACGTGTTTGGTATGCAGGCTTCTTTTACTATACATTTCATTTAGGTATGTAGTTGGCAGTATAGCCTAGTAAAAAAATAACGCAACAGCAGTCTGTAAAATGTAAAGTAGCTTGCATTGCCTTTGCATTTGGAAATCTGCACGGACAGTACATGGATGCTATTTATGTGCCATCCATAAGCATATTGATCTCTTGTAGTGAGCCTGGGCTGGCATAAGGCCTGTTCTGAGTTTTGCCCTGGGCTCACGGCCCCCTACACAGACCCATGATAATACAGAGTCTTCTGTATAAGGCCATAGAAAATAATGGGTCAGTGTGGCAAATGTTAAAAACATGGCTAGGTCTTGGAAAAAGCACAGATTAATGTGCATGGAGGCTAACCCACTGAGAATCCTACGGTGGCAGCCTCAGGTGACCCCTATACAGTAGCGTAACTAGGAATGGCAGGGCCCCAAGGCGCACATTTGACATGAGGCCCCCTGACCCCCCCCCCCCCCCCCCCGCACAAACAGCATTTCTGCACACACTATTATGCATCATAGTGGCCCCTTCACACACTATTATGCCCAATAGTGGCCCCTGCACACAGTATTATGCCCATAGTGGTCCCTTCACACACTAGTATACTCCATAGTGGCCCCTGAACACAGTATTATCCCCCATAGTGGCCCCTGCACACAGTATTATCCCCCATAGTGGCCCCTGCACACAGTATTATGCCCCATAGTGGCCCCTGCACACAGTATTATGTCCCATAGTGTCCCCTGCACATAGTATTATCCCCCATAGTGGCCCCTGCACACAGTATTATCCCCCATAGTGGCCCCTGCACACAGTATTATGCCCCATAGTGGCCCCTGCACACAGTATTATCCCCCATAGTGGCCCCTGCACACAGTATTATGCCCCATAATGGTTCCTTCACACAGTATTATCCCCCATAGTGGCCCCTTCACACAGTATTATGCCCCATAGTGGCCCCTGCACACAGTATTATGCCCCATAGTGGCCCCTTCACACAGTATTATGCCCCATAGTGGCCCCTGCACACAGTATTATGCCCATAGTGGCCCCTGCACACAGTATTATGCCCCATAGTGGCCCCTGCACACAGTATTATGCCCCATAGTGGCCCCTGCACATAGTATTATACCCATAGTGGCCCCTGCACATAGTATTATGCCCCATAGTGGCCCCTGCACACAGTATTATGCCCCATAGTGGCCCCTGCACACAGTATTATGCCCCATAGTGGCCCCTGCACATAGTATTATACCCATAGTGGCCCCTGCACACAGTATTATCCCCCATAGTGGCCCCTGCACATAGTATTATGCCCATAGTCGCCCCTGCACATAGTATTATGCCCCATAGTGGCCCCTGCACACAGTATTATGCCCCATAGTGGCCCCTGCACATAGTATTATACCCATAGTGGCCCCTGCACACAGTATTATCCCCCATAGTGGCCCCTGCACATAGTATTATGCCCATAGTCGCCCCTGCACACAGTATTATGTCCCATAGTGGCCCCTGCACACAGTATTATCCCCCATAGTGGCCCCTGCACACAGTATTATGCCCCATAGTGGCCCCTGCACATAGTATTATACCCATAGTGGCCCCTGCACACAGTATTATCCCCCATAGTGGCCCCTGCACATAGTATTATGCCCATAGTCGCCCCTGCACACAGTATTATGTCCCATCTTTTCAAATCCCAGAGTATAATGAACAGAGACCCAAAGAAGTATACAAACATGAAAAACACTGTTACTTACCTCTCCCTGGCTCTAACACACTCCCCGCAAATCTCTTTAATGTTGGGCCAGACGTCACCTTGTCCAGGCCAGCATCACGACACATGATGATGCTTGCCTGGGCCACATGACATCACCAAACAGGCCGGAGCACAGGAGAGGCAATCCATAATGTCACCGAGCCCCCTAATGTCCCGGGCCCTGTGGCAGCCGCTACCCTGTTAGTTACGCCCCTGCCCCTATAATACCAGCAATAAAAAAAAAACCAAAAAAAAACCTAGAGTACCAACAACATATGCTGTCTTTACTGCTTACTGAGGGTGGCGCCATGCTTTGCCTACCCCTTAAAAATCCTTAAGGAGTGTGGGATTTCTTTGTGATGTGGTGAAACTACTACTGCTATGTACATGGCTGCAATACCGCAGGATTATCTTCCAGTGCTGTTCTGACCACACCGTATCTGCGACATTTGAATACCCCCCGACACACAGGACCTGTGGCGTTCCTAAAAACGGACAAGTCAGTAGTAGCGTTAGTGACTTCAGGCAATGTAGGATGACATGAAATGGATAGAAAACCATCATGGGTACTCTTGAAGTACATTGTTAAAGATCGGTGGTTACAAAGCAATTGGTTTTATGGCGTGTTAGGAAAACTGTCCGGGGAAAGGGTACAGAGAGGACTGTCACAACTGGGGTAAACCCTAATGTATAGGGTCACCTAGTGGTGTCTGTATTTAGTTAGGGATTTTTTGGGGCAGACACACTGTCCATGCACTGGTCCTAGCAATAAATCTCTTGTTGTCAGTCTGACTCAAGGAGGATGTGGTTGGAATATTGGTATCTTTGCACCTTTACATTCTCACAGTCCCCATCTTAGGTATTGCCCAGTTAGCCCTGCAACACTGCACGGTGTGTCCTAGATCACAGTATACAAAATAGCCACTGGCGGCTTGCATCAATGGTTTTATATACAATCTCTCTCTGTACTGCTTGTGTATCATTCTCCTAAATATTATACATATCTGGGAGTAACGTCATTCCTCCTGCCTAAACCACGACCTGTCCTTCCGTCACTCCTGTATAGACCTGTAGGATGGCTTCATGCGATGTGATGATCTAGTGTATGTATACAGGTTGCTGCAGCAAAGCTTCTCCACTTCATAACTTCTGATTGGGGCATTTGGTTACAGCAAATGTTACTTATTGTATAATAGAACGTTATATATGATATTTATTTTGGGTATGTTATTCATTTCTAGCAAACTTCAAGATTTCCGCTTGCTGTTGTACATTAGGAACTTTGGTTACATCCATGGGGTAAAAATGTGGGCACACGCCTTACAACGCATAGCTGTGACTATAAGGGGAAATCTCACCAAAGAAATTTCATGCTTTGCATGTGGCTTTTGTGGTGAATTGGACCAGGAGTCATTGCAGATTTCACAATAGACGTGGTGAATTCTGCTGTAATAATCTATGACCAAGTCTCACAAATAAAAGTCTGCAGCGTGTGAATGAGGTTTTGTAAGAAATCACCCCTTTGCCCTGTATGATCTTTCTCTCCTATCTACTTTAAGTAAAGAGGGAATGTTTTCTATTAAATGACAGCAAGGCGAATTCTTGAAAACTGAAAAATTAATAGAAAATATATTTCAGCACACTTCTGTTCTTAAGTGGGCGGTCCAGGACCACCCACCTGACAGTAATGAACCTAACTAATTGCACCGATTTCTCGAGAACAGTGGGGCCAAGGGAAAAAATACCAACCGTGCCGAAATCAGTGAAACGACACCCATGCAATGAAGTGGAGGTGATGAAAGGGTCCCTGTATTTATGTCAGACAGTAATATCCTTTACGATCTGTAATCTTAGATTTTTCTTTTGTGCATTTCTTACCTGGCCCCCATGAGATTTTGGGATATTCATAGCTGAGGCCTTGATACAATCTAATGCAGGGAGTATGCTTTTATCTACTGTATACACCTATATGTTGCTTTATCACTTGTTTTTGTAATTCACTAAGGCAACCTATAAGCTAGTAGTACGTCATAAGAAAGGTTTGTGCTATGTAGGGTCACCTCTAACTCTTATCATTCATAATATTTGGTTACCGTCAAGATACCGATCTCCTTGCTAAATAATTCTTGCATGCTTTACTAGACCTCGAATGCTTGTCAATTCCTTTTCTTAACAAATCTCTCCCCCTACAGGGCGACCGGTGCTGGGCTCTATTATGAACTGGGACTGCATGTTGCTTCGTCATCTAGCGCCATCTAGTGGTATATTTACAGAATGCTCGCTTATGGTTATTAACTATTTTGTCTCTTTCTGTTTTGTGCAGGAGTGTAAGCATGTTAGACATGAGGTATGAAGACGAAGTAATGATGCCGCATAGCAGAGCTCACCAGGAACATCTGCAGTTTGTCAATGATCTGCTCAAGGAGGAGGACGACACGTGGCAGGATGTAGGTAGTTTTAGCCTCTCGCGATGCAATGTCTCTGCTGAGGTTTCCTCGCTGTGTGTGTTGTGTTTATTTGTGTGTATCTATGTATAGAGATGGATGGATTCTTGTTCCTGGACATTTTCCATTTACTAAACAATTTTTTGACCTGAACGTGTTTTGCACAGGTGATACAAATTCCTATATATTCTACTTGTTCCTTCTAACTAACATGTGGTAGGGTGGTAAGACGTACAGGACAAATGAACGGCAGGATCAGACCACATAGGGTTTGTTTGCAGTCTTCTACCATGGAAGTATATTAGTCTGGATCAGAGGGCGTAACTAGGAAAGCCTGGTCCCTATAGCAAGCTTTTGACTCTGTGTCCCCCCCCCCCCCGTTATCTCCAGCAATATGGTATAAGGTCCCTTTTACTGGCCCCTACATATTACAAAACTCCCTTTACTGTCCCTCACTTGGTAAAATTACCCATTTACTGGCTCCCACATGGTATAACGCCCCCTTTACTGACCCCGACATGGTATGTTGCCCTTGTAAAGTATATTGCCTCCTTTATTGCCCCCCAATACAGTATACTGCCCCCTTTATTGCACCCCATAGTAATAGAATAGATACCTTTTATAGGCCCCCATACAGTAATTGATACCCAAAAGTATGAACCAGGGGGAATAGGCCGGCAGTGGAGAAGTGGAATCCTTGTCAGCTTGACTCCATATGGGCAGATTTCTTGGCTTGGCTTCCTTCTAAGGTTGCTCTTTGTTCGGCAGTGAGCGGGTTAGCACCATATAGAATAAATGTGCATACACTGCTGTGTGAACATACCTCTAGGATTGCTTTTACACCGCTCTATTTTACACCTAAATCAGTCAATTTTGAACAATGTTTTAGGATCTTGCCCGATGGAAGACGCGTAGGAGGAGCGCATCGCAAGACTTGATAAAGAAAGAAGAAGAAAGGAAAAAGATGGAGAGGCTGCTGAGTGGAGACAGTGACTCCTCGGAGAGGAGGAGAAGCATCAAAACGTATAAAGAAATAGTGGAGGAGAAGTAAGTCTGCCATGTGCTATTCCTTTGTATATGTAGAATATTGTGCAAAAGATTTAGGCAGGTACGGGGGGGGGGGGAATGGTGCAAAGTAAGAATTCCTTCCAAAATAGAAGGGTTAATAGTTTATTTTTGTCAACTAACCAAATGAAGTGAATGGACAAAAGAGAAATCTAAGGCTCTGTTTAGATCGTCCGCTTAATGTAAGCGGCCACAAAAAAATGGCCGCGTGCAGGTGCAGTCGGCTCAGAGCTGAGTGCGCATGCGTAGAAGATTGAAAGCCAGGCTGGAAGAAGGCGCGTAGAGGACGGTTCCTGAAGAAGATGGAGGCGGCGCTGGAGAGTTCTCTCGCAGCATTGGGGACGCCCCCACTGCTGCGAGAGAACTCATTTGCATAAAGATGGAAAATGGAATATCTACCGAACGGCGGTGCGGAGAAGACATCTAAAGGTAGGAGAAGAATAGCCTTTCTTAAGGCTATTCCTACATGTTAGTTAGAAAAAAAGGGATCCCTTTAATCCCAGACAGACTGAATGATGATGGGGGGCCGCCAGGGTGGTCATGCCATATACTGATTTAGTTATAACTAAACATGTCACGTAAGCATTATTAGGCAGGCCAAGTCTTGGGAACCAGCACTTGTATCAGGCGGCTGTCTAGTGGGGCCTTTACTGTCTCTGAGTTCCTCTTCTTTTATCTTTCTCCTTACAGGGAGCGCAGAGAAAAAGAATTGCACGAAGCCTACAAAAACGCTAAGTCAAAAGAGGAAGCGGACAAGATTTTGCAGAAATACATAGAAAGGTTTACAATAAGTGAAGCGGTTCTTGAACGTTTAGTGATGCCAAAAATTCTTGAGAGAAGCCACTCGGTGGAGCCCGGCTTGCTCACCTCTACGGAGGACCCCAACCCACTGAAGTATCTGAGGCAGCAGTCTTTACCATCTCCTAAATTCACATCTACAGTAGAGGCGACCATAGCTCCTACCAGTGAATCAGACTTTAAAGCACCAGCAGGTCGGACATCGCCAACAAAAAGTGTGGTCTCTAAGGCAGTGCCTATGCTGACGCCCAAGCCTTACTCCCAGCCCAGAAGTACACAGCAGGTCTTAAAGACATTCAAGGTAACATTTGAGATTTCACTGACATGAGGTAAAGCAGAAGACTATAAAATCGGGTAGATTTATTCATTGTGTCTTAAATGTTACACAGTCTTAAAGGGATTCTACCATTAAAACATGTTTTTTTCTAATGACCACGTCGGAATAGCCCTAAGAAAGGCTATTCGTCTCCTACCTTTTGATGTGGTCTCCGCCGCGCCGGTCATCCGAAATACCGATTTTTCCCAGTATGCTAATGAGTGTCCGGCAGCAATGAGGGCCGTCCCCAGCGCTCATACGCCGATGGAGGCATCCCCACTTCGGCCGGAACTGGGCAATCCAGCCACACCTTCTTCCTGATCTGCCTCCTCCCCTTCTGTGTCCTCTTCTTTCGTCGTCATGGGTGATGCTTGCGCAGTCGGCTCTGGCAGCGAGACCCTGTTAGAGCCGACTGCGCATGCCAGCCGGCGGCCATATTTGCGAGGCCGCAATTTTGCGCATGCGCAGTATGCTTCGCGAAGTATTTTCCGAACAGAGTGTACTGCGCATGCTCAGTAAGGTCCGTACAGCCCTCAGACGCGCGAGTGAACTCATCCAGGCGTGGGAGGGCTGTACGGACCTTACTGAGCATGCGCAGTACACTCTGTTCGGCAAATACTTTGCGGAGCGTACTGCGCATGCGCGCAATTGCGGCCTCGCAAATATGGCTGCCGGCTGGCATGCGCAGTCGGCTCTAACAGGGTCTCACTGCCAGAGCTAACTGCGCATGAGTCACCCATGACGACGAAAAAGAGGACACAGAAGGGGAGGAGGCAGATCAGGAAGAAGGCGTGGCTGGATTGCCCAGTTCCGGCCGAAGTGGGGACACCTCCATCGGCGTATGAGCGCTGGGACCCGCCCTCATTGCTGCCGGACACTCATTAGCATACTGGGAAAAAACGGTATTTCGGATGACCGGCGCGGCGGAGACCACATCAAAAGGTAAGAGACGAATAGCCTTTCTTAAGGCTATTCCGACGTGGTCATTAGAAAAAAACATGTTTTAATGGTAGAATCCCTTTAAGTATTCAGATTGCTTTTTTTTTTTTTTTTGGGGGGGGGGTCTTTACATCTGTGTAGCAGATCTATTTAACAGATACAAAAAACAGTCATAGATATCAATTTAAGAAGTCAACTTTTTGTCCGTTTTACTGGAAGGACATAAGTATGGTATACTACGATTTTGTGTCCTTCAAAAGAAACAGACAGAAATGGACAGAGATCCCTTTAGAGAGACAGAGGGATCTAACGAAGATCCAATGCATTCAGAAGTTTCCTTACAAGTCTATACTATTAATGGTCATTTAAGAATTTATAGGAGAAACACAGCAAATGGATCCATAAAACGTTAACTAAATAATATTACTAAATAGCACATATTCAATAAAATATCAAGGTTTACAAAAGACAAAGCACATGTCAGTATTTTTACTATACTCCAATATAATTTCCCAAATGGGAATTACTCCCATAATTATATAATAATAGACAATATGCAGAGAAAATAGGAACAATCTTACTGGTGTGACCGTCTAACGATCAAGGAGCAAGCTTAGGGTCAGGGTAAAACACCACCATTGAAGGACATCTTCTAGGAAAGTAGACTTGCCCTGGTTTACCCTGAAACTTTCCCTATTAGCCCCAGATCAATAATTCCCACCCTTACAAGGGCAGCACAATGAACTGTGCCCTAAATGCACCCTAATATTCCTTATACCATACCAACACGTTACAAGGTAGGAAGGGTTGCCAAGAGAGGCATGCCAATCCATCATTTTTATTGGGTAAATCACAGCCATGTCCTCAAGTCATGTCAGACGCACCTGTAACACTCAGGAGGGCCAGGACTGATGTCACGGGTAGTATGTCATATGTGGCCGACTTGTAGAATAACCCTTGATCTCAAATGTGCACAAAGCCTTTTTGATGTCCCCGCCTACCCACCCCCACGTGGTACCTGACAATGACAACAGACAACCAGGTCTCGGGGGTAGTCGTTGCTCTTTTTACTAGCAGGATGAGGTAATACAAATGTACAAATGATGGAGTAATTCTTCACATACAATACAGTGATCTTTGTAGGCAGTGTCCAGTTAAGCAGGTGATGGAGCTTGGAGCAGGAATGCTTTGGATAGTTTAACTAGTAGTTGCTTGGGTAGTTTAACTTGGATATACTTGTAAAGATGGCCTGTATCCGGGGGGTTAGTCCTCAACAAACTGGGTACATGTATGAAGAAGAGGAAATAGGGGTGTTGACAGCGGGAGACCCTCAAGTTCTTTCAGACTAGTTATGGGCTCCATACATATGGACTTGTCCCAAAGACTTACTTGCAGAGAGATACGTGCAGAGTTCCCAGATGTATGGGTAACAGGTCTGTATACTTTAGTACTTGTATAGAGATATGTGTGGAGTTCCCAGATGTATGGATAACAGGGCAGTATACTTTAGTACTTCTACAGAGATACATGTGGAGTTCCCAGATGTGTGGATAACAGGTCGGTATACTTTAGTACTTGCAGACTTGGGACTTCAGAGAAAAACACTCTCTGAGAAAAATCTTTAGCACAGAGGAAGAGACATCTCTGGTTGAAGTGCACTGATGCTTGGCTAACATGTCCAACTCTGCTCCACATGTGCAGATCTCTGCCCACACACCAATCAACAGGGTTTCCAACCCTCTCCAGAGAGGGCTGTAACTTCCCTCCTCCTCCAGGCCAATCAAGGGAGTTTGATTGGTTCTGAAGGTCACCTGATCATACCGGACACTCCTTTACATTAACACACTAGGATGATGCAATCACAGACATAAATTAAAATGAAAAGCATAGGCAGGTGCAGTTCACAAAACATCCACAAGATGGTGATTTAATAGACCCCCATGTGTGCTGGCTCTTGTGAAATAAATATATATTAAATATATAGGAAGGAATGGGGATATACCTCTTTACCTTATATGCAAATGTCCATACCATCTCGGTCTGCAAGGACTATTAAAGGGAATGGGACGAGCAGTACCGGAACATTACACACCTGCTCATAGTAACTGGTGTCATGCATGACGATCAATAATATACATAAACTTAGCCAAAAAGTATATACAGAGTGTAAGGGATCATCCATATACTATACTGCCAAAACAGCAGTGAGCAGCCTGTTATCTCACTTCCCCTCTATAAAATTGTATTGCTGGCAGAGCGGTGAGAGAACTCAGCCTCCACAGAGAGCAGAAAGTCATCTCTCCGACCTGTTATCACAGTACAGGATGGAGACCGAGGGAATGTTGTGTATACAATGGGAAGAATAACTTCATATACAGTAGCAGGCAAACAAAGCAACATTGCTAAAGTCATGTATTTACTTGAAATTCTTGAATTTACATGAACTAGCAGTATGGATCCTTGAGATGGAAATACCTCTAAGTTTTTTGGCTTCTATTTGCTGTGTTTAATCTACGGATAAACTCTAATATCTTCTGATATGGATGTAGACTCTTGCTGGTTTTTATTTTAAGAATTTATACAAATAATACATCATGTACAGAGATTATTGTTCAGAACATGATCTCTGTCTTTCCACAATGAGCACTTTATCTGAATGTTGACCTTCCGCAGTGTCTTGGCACAGCATAAGACAAAGCAAGTGAAATCCTTTCTAGCACATTCTATAAGATTATATGAAGTATATATGTTTCATAAATATGTGATGTTATGGGATGGACATAAAAGTCGGGTATGCTACGTTTTTGTGGAGTCCATTCAAAAAACTGACCAGGAACGGATCTGGATCATGTTCGCTTGTAGAGCATTGTGAGTCAATAGTTATATACACATGTCCGTTTTTTTTTTTAATAATGTCCTATTTTTGCTTGTTGTTATGCCCTGACAAACCCAAACAAGTGTACAGGGTCAGTTTTTAACTTCCATTTTTCTGGTTGATGTATCAATTTCACTGATGTTAAAAATGGATGAATAGGTTGGGTTAAAAAATGATCATTGAAGTTCATCTGCAAAATGGATGTAAAAATAGACTTTTTTTCACTTTTGTGTGCATGAAGCCGTGGGGCCCGTTCACACGGGGACAGAGGGGGTGGATTATGGCACATAATCCACATCATAATCCGCCCCCTCACAATGGTGGTCTATGGGGAGCTGCCCTTTCTTCAGGCGGATTCTGCAGCTTGTTGAGCTGCGGCGTCCGCCTGGTGGCAGCAAGCTCCGGAGTCGGCCCATTCATTTGAGCCGACTCTGGAGGGGGAAGCTGCGACCATGACAGTCATGACAGGTAGGTTTTGACCCGCGGGGAGACACGTCACTCTCTGTGCCAAAATCCGCCCCACCACCCCCGTGTGAACTAGCCCTAACACTCTCCACGCCAGCTTTTCTGGATCCTTTTTGGCACCGCAGCTTACCTGCCTTTTATTTTTGCATTATGTGTGTTGGCCCTTAGTGGTTAGCACTGTGGCCTGGTTCAGAATCCAGCCAAGGACAATATTCTCAAGGGTTTCCTCCGGGTACTTTGGCTTCCTCCCACACTCCAAAGTCATACTGATCTAGAATCTAGATTGTGATCCCTATACGGGACAGTGACTCCAATGTCTGTAAAGCGCTATACAAGTAAGAAAACTTGATAATAAACACACATTTGCTTTTACCTGTTTAGGTAGATGGGAAGATTAGTGTGAATGGAGAAGCCGTTAATGGCACAGACGAACAGAAAGAAAGAAGATCTCCTATAACCTCCACCTTTGTCCCCTCGCTGACCAGATCGCAGAGGTTTGAAGGTGTGGCTAGAGTAGACGCACCAGCAACTGAACTGAAGACAGATGTGTCTTCCATTGAACTCAACCTGACAAGAATGAATGTGCATAGTCCTGACAAGGATGTAAAAGTAAGGCCCGCCATTGTCCTGAGGCATACTATTTGCTACTGCAGTTTTTTCAGATTTAAGACACCTATTTTGTTCCTATTCTCTCTCCAGGTTTTCTCTGAAGGGATAAACCACACAAACCAAGTGGAGGAAATGGTTTCTTCTTTGACAGTCGGAAATGTCCACAAAGAACAGACTAAAGGTTTGCATGTTTGACGTAACCTTCCCAAACTAATAGTCGATTGCAAATGAAATGCTCATGTACAATATGTAGAACTTTCAAGTATAATCCAAGCCAGCAAAGTATAGCTTGCCGACAGTGGCGTAACTAGGAATGGCAGGGCCCCGTGGCAAACTTTTGACATGGCCCCCCCCCCCAACCGACACCAACGCCGAAGACCTCGACCGACCCCCTCCTCTGCACTCTATTATGTCTTTTAGTAAGCCCTGCACACAGTATTATGTCCCTTAGTGGCCCCTGCACATGGTATTATGTCCATTAGTGGCCCCTGCACACAGTATTATCCTCCATAGTGGCCCCTGCACACAGTATTATCCTCCATAGTGGCCCCTGCACACAGTATTATCCCCCATAGTGGCCCCTGCACACAGTATTATCCCCCATAGTGGCCCCTGCACACAGTATTATCCTCCATAGTGGCCCCTGCACACAGTATTATCCCCCATAGTGGCCCCTGCACACATTATTATGTCCCTCAGTGGCCCCTGCACACAGTATTATCCCCCATAGTGGCCCCTGCACACAGTATTATCCCCCATAGTGGCCCATGCACACAGTATTATGTACCATAGTGGCCCCTGTACACAGTATTATCCCCCATAGTGGCCACTGCACACAGTATTATGTCCCATAGTGGCCCCTGCACACAGTATTATCCCCCATAGTGGCCCCTGCACACAGTATTATCCCCCCATAGTGGCCCCTGCACACAGTATTATCCCCCCATAGTGGCCCCTGCACACAGTATTATGTCCCATAGTGGCCCCTGCACACAGTATTATGCCCCATAGTGGCCCCTACGTACAGTATTATGTCCCATAGTGGCCCCTGCACACAGTATTATGCCCCATAGTGGCCCCTACGTACAGTATTATGTCCCATAGTGACCCCTGCACACAGTATTATGTCCCATAGTGGCCCCTGCACACAGTATTATCCCCCCATAGTGGCCCCTGCACACAGTATTATCCGCCATAGTGACCCCTGCACACAGTATTATGTCCCATAGTGGCCCCTGTACACAGTATTATCCCCCCATAGTTGCCCCTGCACACAGTATTATGTCCCATAGTGGACCCTGCACACAGTATTATACCCCTTAGTGGCCCCTGCACACAGTATTATACCCCTTAGTGGCCCCTGCACACAGTATTATAGCCCATAGTGGCCCCTGCACACAGTATTATGTCCCATAGTGGACCCTGCACACAGTATTATAGCCCATAGTGGACCCTGCACACAGTATTATAGCCCATAGTGGACCCTGCACACAGTATTATGTCCCATAGTGGACCCTGCACACAGTATTATCCCCCATAGTGGACCCTGCACACAGTATTATAGCCCATAGTGGACCCTGCACACAGTATTATGTCCCATAGTGGCCCCTGTACACAGTATTATCCCCCCATAGTTGCCCCTGCACACAGTATTATGTCCCATAGTGGACCCTGCACACAGTATTATAGCCCATAGTGGCCCCTGCACACAGTATTATAGCCCATAGTGGCCCCTGCACACAGTATTATGTCCCATAGTGGACCCTGCACACAGTATTATCCCCCATAGTGGACCCTGCACACAGTATTATAGCCCATAGTGGACCCTGCACACAGTATTATGCCCCATAGTGGACCCTGCACACAGTATTATAGCCCATAGTGGACACCCATAAACAATTATTATACTCTGGGGTCTGAAAAGACCCCAGAGTATAATAATCTGAGACCCAGGGGAATAAAAACTTAAAAAATTACTCTTTCTTACCTGTCCCCGGCTCCTATGCTGTCTTCTCCGCTGCTGTCCTTGTTCTATGTCGTCGGACGTCACATGACCCGGGAAGCGGGCCGGGTTCATGTGACGTCAGAGATGTCAGACAAGAAGGAAGGAGGCCTGGCAAGACTGTGGAGAGGTAAGTAACTGTGTTTGTTACGTTCCCTTACCTCTCCCGGTCCGCCGATCATTATTCTCGGACGTCTGCAAAGACCCCTGAGTATAATGATAGCTGCGGTAGCGGCTGTCACCGGGCCCCTAATGTCCCGGGCCCTGTGGCAGCTGCCCCCGCTGCTATGGCGGTAGTTACGCCCCTGCTTGCCAAACTCGTATGCTTGTAATCCAATGGTCAGAAACCCTGCAACTTTTTACAAATCTGTTGCACCTTCTTGAGCTTTTCACTACTCACTCCACGAGCTAGTTGGTGTAGATTTTGGATTGTGGTGCACAGCCAGCCAAAAGGTGTGCCAAGGTTATGGCACAATTCTTGACACCAATTGTCCAACAGGTCTTCCAAGACTGCTGTATGATATCCCAGTCTTAGTAAATCAACCCCTAGATGTTTCTGAACATTTTTCTAAAATAAAAAATCTATATCCTGATGTCTGTTTGTCAGCTCACAATTCTATAATCTTAGAGTATTTCTACATGTATAGGTATGCATTTTTTTTTCATTTTTTTTGTTAAATCTGTGTTGTATTTTTATGATTTTTAGATTCCACAAAGTCTCCTATCCTAAGCAAAGAAGAAGTTACCTTACAGTCACAATCTGTCGTCGCAAGTGAACCGGCTGTAAATGGGAAGGATGTAGAAGAAGAGCAAAAAGAGTCGCTAGTTATTCATTGGGTAATAGTTTTTTGTGTTCGCTGTTAAAGGTGTGACTTTCACTGGACAACCTCTCATTGCTATAAGATTGCCCTCAAAATAATCTCTTCTGTAATAAATTGTGATGTGCTTGGACATTTAGCAGCAAGTATTCACTTTTCCCTGGACTGCTATGATAGTGAAGTTAAAGCAGTACATGCGACTTGTTTATATTTGCAGGCTAAGTTAAGGCCAAGTTCACATCCACTTTTGTCTATTGACAGACACCAATGGATCCTGATGGACCACAATGACTATCTGTCATGGTTTCCATCATTTTCCTGTATACAGGACTTTTTTTGTTCATGGTTTTAAAGAGAACCTTTCATGTTCTCAGGCACATGCAGTTTTATATACTATTAGAATTAGAGAGCCAACAGTGTGCTGAATTCAGCGTATTGTCGGCTTTCCCGTTATATGCACCAGGGGGAGAGATATCGGTGCCGTTACCGGTGTCTACCCACTGTCAGAAGGGCGTTCCTGACAGTCAAGCTGGGCTGTCGGGAACGCCCCTCCTGACAGTACTCGTCCATAGTTCTGTACTGTCAGAGGGCGCGTTCCTTACTGCCCAGCGATGACGCTGAGCTGTGAAGAATGCCCCCCAGTATTAGTCTGTGGATGAGTACAGTCGGGGGGAGGGCGTTCCTCACTGCTTAGCTTACCCCTCTGACAGTACAGGGTTATGGACAGTACTGTCATGGAGGATGCCTCTCACAGCTCAGCTAGACGGTCAGGAACACCCTTCTGACAGTGGACAGAGATCGGTAACAGCACCGATATCTCCAGCACATAATGGGAAAGCCGACAGTGCGCTGAATTCAGTGCACTGTTGGCTTTCTAGCAGTATATAGAACTGCATGTGCCCGAGGACATGGAAGGTCTTCTTTAAATGGATGTGATGAACACACCTAATGGAGCCTCCACTGCAGGTGTGAACAAAGCCCGATATGGATAAATTATAACTACAGGCGATCTAGTCTAGTCTAGTCCGCATTTTGGGACCAAAATGTAATACCGTTTTTCTTAATGCGAGTCCTATTTGTATGAAATCTTTATATAAGGCTTTAGTTCTGCAATCAATTGTAGTTATTTTTATGTTTTTTAGTCTTCGCATTCCTCCGTTAAGGAACAAAATGATACTGCCCTGTGTCCGGACAAGAGAAAGTCTGAAGATGGCAATGATGCACTACAGAAAGAGAAGCATGGTGCGTACATATAGCGCCTCCTCATGATGGCATGACACACCATTCACCCACATGGACTGGAATAGGATCGGGGTTGCAGTGTTGTAGCAGACATTGTCTGTCAGTGTTTTAAGCCATTTCTTATACCTTTTTGTACATAAATGAATTTGCCTACTATGCAATGTAGTATTGTTTATTCCACTAAATAAAAGCACATTTACAATGATGCCCCAGTGTGACTCTCCAATAAGTATCCTGAAGATACTCCTGTAATGTGACCAATGTGCAGGCTCCTCAGATAGACCTCTAGATAATCCTGCCGAGGGGGACTAGCTACTAGAATGCAGAAAGTTGCAAGACTATTACAGAATTGCAAGAAAATCTAGACTTTATATCAGATGCCGATACATTTATTTTACTGCGTTTGCCTCTACTAGACAGAATTTCCTAGTCCATGCCTGCTAATTTTTTTTTATTGATGATGTGGCAAATCCTATACCTGGGAAGAACGCTCGAGGATTAGTACTAAAGATTAAGGAGTTGTCCTGTGAATAAGACTTAGCATCTATCCACAGGACAGAGGCTCAGTGACTGATCACCGGGGTCTCAATGCTGGAATCCCAATCATTTACAAGTATGGGGGTTCTGCATACCCCATTTGTATCGAACTTCGGTCAGAGCTGTGGAGTTGGAGCCAGGACCAGGCTTTAAACTAAAATGAATTATTTTTAATATTATACTATTATTAATATTGTATAATTTGTTGCTTATTTACTCTTCTATTAAGTCAATCTCTAACTTTTTTGGTGCTTTAGTGGAGTTTTAATGCATCTTTATAACCGTGGCTGTCTGCCTTATATGAAGAAGTCGGCGCTTTTGCCTACAGACTCCGCAGCCCAGACTTTGATCATACATTCTGCTATGTTCACCACTATGGGTCTGCCAAACAATGTCGCGCACTGTACTAGGCCATGTGTGGCAGTCCCGTAGAGGTGAAAAGAGTGGCTCCATGAATTTGCAAGTACCACTCCATTCAAATAGGTGACACAGGACCCCTAGTCTCTTGATCACAGGGGGTTCCAGTGGTGATGCCCCCAGCTATCAGATACTGTTGCATTCTTGTTCAGTGGATACGGTGTAAGTCTTGTTGCTGGAACAACCTTTGAAAATTCCAAAAGCAGTTTCTTCCACTAAAGACGTTCTCTGTATACTGCCATATATAGGAATCTAATATAACCTTCTAATAGACTCAATATACTAGACTAGTATTTGAAAACTGAGATCTGTAGTAGATTGCACCACACTACGGTAACTAAGCACCATTGTTTGATAAAAGGGGTTTTCCATCAAAATAAAAAAAATTGATGGAATCCGTCTTGGGGGCATATTAAAAAAAAAAAAAATTAAAAAGTTGTATTCACCTCATCGATCCCTACTGCTGCCATTGCTGCTCTGTACTTCCTGTGCTCTCTTTATAGACAAGAAATGCCTGCTCAGCCAATCGCATTTACTCCCCAAGGATGACCGTACACATTAGATTGGTGGCAGCCAAACATGACCATCCAGCTATCTAATGTGTAAAGGGGCCTCCCGTCTCGTCTCTGGGGTAGAGAAAGATCTGGTAGCTCAATTTCAACATGCCCAATCCTTTTCTTCTTAGGGAAGATAACCTACCACCAGAAGTGTCTGGTAGAGAGTTACTCCCTTCTCCCTATGGAGAACATATGCACACTTGGACAAACTGAGTAATGTTGTGTATGAGGGATCAGGGAGAATAGTTACTGACCGCACAAACATTCAGTCAATAGTTAACTTAGGCTAGCCTAAGGCTTGATCCCAGAATAATTTTCTTTTTTTAAAGAATCAGGCTTCATAGGTAAGTGCATTGGACGTCTCACTAACAGACTACATCTATTCATGTAAATTTGCCTCCTTGCTACAAAGAGATTTCCAAGATTAGAATCTTTCCAATACAGTACCATCGGTTGTGTCATATTGAAGCTTAGTCTTATTCACTGTAATGGAGTTGAGCAGAAATACCAGACATAGCCCATGCAGCACTGTTTTTGGAAGAAAGCAGCCATTTTTTGTGATCCTGGAAAATCAATTGAATAGAGTTTGTCTAGGATTTGATGACTGCAGCTTCTACCTATGGTAGGTGAGGAAGTACAGTAGTAGTGTCAGATTTATTAACTCTACTGTCCTGACTTACCGTATATACTCGAGTATAAGTCGACCCGAATATAAGCCGACCCCCCCTAATTTTACTACAAAAAAAAAACAGGGAAAACTTATTGACTCGAGTATAAGCCGAGGGGCGAAAATGCATGACATTCTGTTTGTGCTCATTAGAGATGAGCGAACAGTGTTCTATCGAACACATGTTCGATCGGATATCAGGGTGTTCGCCATGTTCGAATCGAATCGAACACCACGTGGTAAAGTGCGCCAAAATTCGATTCCCCTCCCACCTTCCCTGGCGCCTTTTTTGCACCAATAACAGCGCAGGGGAGGTGGGACAGGAACTACGACACTGGGGGCATTGAAAAAAATTGGAAAAAGTCATTGGCTGCCGAAATCAGGTGACCTCCATTTTAGACGAATAGTGGATTTCAAATCCGGGTCATATGAGAATGTGAACTTTGTGACTATGAGACAGGGATAGCTGTACAGGCAGGGATAGCTAGGGATAACCTTTATTTAGGGGGGAATGTTATTAAAAATAACTTTTTGGGGCTCTATCGGGTGTGTAATTGTGATTTTTGTGAGATAAACTTTTTCCCATAGGGATGCATTGGCCAGCGCTGATTGGCCGAATTCCGTACTCTGGCCAATCAGTGCTGGCCAATGCATTCTATTAGCTTGATGAAGCAGAGTGTGCACAAGGGTTCAAGCGCACCCTCGGCTCTGATGTAGCAGAGCCGAGGCTGCACAAGGGTTCAAGCGCACCCTCGGCTCTGATGTAGGAGAGCCGAGGGTGCACTTGAACCCTTGTGCACCCTCAGCTCTGCTACATCAGAGCCGAGGGTGCGCTTGAACCCTTGTGCACACTCTGCTTCATCAAGCTAATAGAATGCATTGGCCAGCGCTGATTGGCCAATGTATTCTATTAGCCTGATGAAGTAGAGCTGAATGTGTGTGCTAAGCACACACATTCAGCTCTACTTCATCGGGCTAATAGAATGCATTGGCCAGCGCTGATTGGCCAGAGTACGGAACTCGACCAATCAGCGCTGGCTCTGCTGGAGGAGGCGGAGTCTAAGATCGCTCCACACCAGTCTCCATTCAGGTCCGACCTTAGACTCCGCCTCCTCCGGCAGAGCCAGCGCTGATTGGCCGAAGGCTGGCCAATGCATTCCTATGCGAATGCAGAGACTTAGCAGTGCTGAGTCAGTTTTGCTCAACTACACATCTGATGCACACTCGGCACTGCTACATCAGATGTAGCAATCTGATGTAGCAGAGCCGAGGGTGCACTAGAACCCCTGTGCAAACTCAGTTCACGCTAATAGAATGCATTGGCCAGCGCTGATTGGCCAATGCATTCTATTAGCCCGATGAAGTAGAGCTGAATGTGTGTGCTAAGCACACTCATTCAGCACTGCTTCATCACGCCAATACAATGCATTAGCCAGTGCTGATTGGCCAGAGTACGGAATTCGGCCAATCAGCGCTGGCTCTGCTGGAGGAGGCGGAGTCTAAGATCGCTCCACACCAGTCTCCATTCAGGTCCGACCTTAGACTCCGCCTCCTCCAGCAGAGCCAGCGCTGATTGGCCGAATTCCGTACTCTGGCCAATCAGCACTGGCTAATGCATTGTATTGGCTTGATGAAGCAGTGCTGAATGTGTGTGCTTAGCACACACATTCAGCTCTACTTCATCGGGCTAATAGAATGCATTGGCCAGCGCTGATTGGCCGAATTCCGTACTCTGGCCAATCAGCACTGGCTAATGCATTGTATTGGCTTGATGAAGCAGTGCTGAATGTGTGTGCTTAGCACACACATTCAGCTCTACTTCATCGGGCTAATAGAATGCATTGGCCAATCAGCGCTGGCCAATGCATTCTATTAGCGTGAACTGAGTTTGCACAGGGGTTCTAGTGCACCCTCGGCTCTGCTACATCAGATTGCTACATCTGATGTAGCAGTGCCGAGTGTGCATCAGATGTGTAGTTGAGCAAAACTGACTCAGCACTGCTAAGTCTCTGCATTCGCATAGGAATGCATTGGCCAGCCTTCGGCCAATCAGCGCTGGCTCTGCCGGAGGAGGCGGAGTCTAAGGTCGGACCTGAATGGAGACTGGTGTGGAGCGATCTTAGACTCCGCCTCCTCCAGCAGAGCCAGCGCTGATTGGTCGAGTTCCGTACTCTGGCCAATCAGCACTGGCCAATGCATTTCTATGGGGAAAAGTTAGCTTGCGAAAATCGCAAACTGACAGGGATTTCCATGAAATAAAGTGACTTTTATGCCCCCAGACATGCTTCCCCTGCTGTCCCAGTGTCATTCCAGGGTGTTGGTATCATTTCCTGGGGTGTCATAGTGGACTTGGTGACCCTCCAGACACGAATTTGGGTTTCCCCCTTAACGAGTTTATGTTCCCCATAGACTATAATGGGGTTCGAAACCCATTCGAACACACGAACATTGAGCGGCTGTTCGAATCGAATTTCGAACCTCGAACATTTTAGTGTTCGCTCATCTCTAGTGCTCATGTTAATCCTAGCTGGCTGGGGCATTATCATACAGGCCCAAAGCCTTATGGTAGTAGTAGCAGCCTGTTGCCGTACAGGCCCAAAGCCTGTGCTAGCAGTAAAAGGCTATTACTACTACCACAGGCTTTGGGCCTATATGGTAATATCCCAGACCACGTGACATCTGGGATTTTACCATATAGGCCTGAAGCCGGCTAGGATTAACATCGGATCCCGGAGAGGTAAGTAACACTGTTTATTTTCTCTCACCTCCCCTGGGACTCCGATTATTATACTCGGGGGTCTGAAAAGACCCCCAAGTATAATAATAGCAGCACTGGGATTGTGGCTGGGGCTCGGGCCTACTCACTGCCGGCCTCCGCTGCCTATAGTATAAGGTGACGCAGATGCCCGTAAACTGCTGCACTCGCCCATAGAGTTCTATGGGCGAGTCCGTGCAGTGCCGTGAATTGCGGCCATTACGGACATGTTCTAAAAAGTGTGGACCTCGGTTGTGGCCCGGCACACCACGGATAAAATATCCGGTGGTGTAAGAGACCGTATTGAGTATAATGTGTTCGCAAATGGTCCGCAATTGAAAACCCTCAATTGCGGACCATTTGCGGTCTTAAATTGCGGTCGTTTAAGACAAGCCTTAGACTCGAGTATACAGTCCTATGAAAAAGTTTGGGCACCCCTATTAATCTTAATCATTTTTAGTTCTAAATATTTTGGTGTTTATAACAGCCATTTCAGTTTGATATATCTAATAACTGATGGACACAGTAATATTTCAGGATTGAAATGAGGTTTATTGTACTAACAGAAAATGTGCAATATGCATTAAACCAAAATTTGACCGGTGCAAAAGTATGGGCACCTCAACAGAAAAGTGACATTAATATTTAGTAGATCCTCCATTTGCAAAGATAACAGCCTCTAGTCGCTTCCTGTAGCTTTTAATCAGTTCCTGGATCCTGGATAAAGGTATTTTGGACAAACAATTCAAGTTCAGTTAAGTTAGATGGTCGCCGAGCATGGACAGCCCGCTTCAAATCATCCCACAGATGTTCAATGATATTCAGGTCTGGGGACTGGGATGGCCATTCCAGAACATTGTAATTGTTCCTCTGCATGAATGCCTGAGGATTTGGAGCGGTGTTTTGGATCATTGTCTTGCTGAAATATCCATCCCCGGCGTAACTTCAACATCGTCACTGATTCTTGAACATTATTCTCAAGAATCTGCTGATACTGAGTGAAATCCATGCGACCCTCAACTTTAACAAGATTCCCGGTGCCGGCATTGGCCACACAGCCCCAAAGCATGATGGAACCTCCACCAAATTTTACAGTGGGTAGCAAGTGTTTTTCTTGGAATGCTGTTTCTTTTTGGACGCCATGCATAACGCCTTTTTTATAACCAAACAACTCAATCTTTGTTTCCAAAATGAAGTTGGCTTCTCCAAATGTGCTTTTGCATACCTCAGGCAACTCTATTTGTGGCATACGTGCAGAAACGGCTTCTTTCTCATCACTCTCCCATACAGCTTCTCCTTGTGCAAAGTGCGCTGTATAGTTGACCGATGCACAGTGACACCATCTGCAGCAAGATGATGCTGCAGCTCTTTGGAGGTGGTCTGTGGATTGTCCTTGGCTGTTCTCCCCATTCTTCTTCTCTGCCTTTCTGATATTTTTCTTGGCCTGCCACTTCTGGGCTTAACAAGAACTGTCCCTGTGGTCTTCCATGTCCTTACTATGTTCCTCACAGTGGAAACTGTCAGGTTAAATCTCTGAGACAACGTTTTGTATCCTTCCCCTGAACAACTATGTTGAACAATCTTTGTTTTCAGATCATTTGAGAGCGGGCTGTCCATGTTTGGCGACCATCAAACTTAACTGAACTTGAATTGTTTTGTAGAAAGAAATGGTCCAAAATACCTTCATCCAGGATCCAGGAACTGATTAAAAGCTACAGGAAGCGACTAGAGGCTGTTATCTTTGCAAAAGGAGGATGTACTAAATATTAATGTCACTTTTCTGTTGAGGTGCCCATACTTTTGCACCGGTCAAATTTTGGTTTAATGCATATTGCGCATTTTCTGTTAGTACAATAAACCTCATTTCAATCCTGAAATATTACTGTGTCCATCAGTTATTAGATATATCAAACTGAAATGGCTGTTGCAAACACCAAAATATTTAGAACTAAAAATGATTAAGATTAATAGGGGTGCCCAAACTTTTTCATAGGACTGTATATACGGTAATTGCTTTAGTGTCTATTAAAATTACTGTTCAGATGGCAAATCCTTGTATACATGTGTTCATATTTTTGAACATTGGATATCTCCAAAAATGGACGATATTTTATTTGGGAAGTGATTAGAAAAAAAAAATTTGTTTTATTTTTATGAGCGCTTTTTCTTAGTGGCCTTTGTTACTCTATACACATCATTATGTCATCATGCCTGCTGCAAAAAATAATTTTTGTAACATATTTTGGATCCTTTCTGTGAAATCCTGTTTTTTTTCTTCATTCTTCCCCTAGCTTCTGTATTGAGAGCGGCTTCTGCCTCTCACTGAATGTTACTGTGTA
Source organism: Leptodactylus fuscus (assembly GCF_031893055.1). Lineage (NCBI taxonomy): Eukaryota > Metazoa > Chordata > Amphibia > Anura > Leptodactylidae > Leptodactylus > Leptodactylus fuscus. The sequence goes on from NC_134265.1 coordinate 339,249,047, forward strand.
TGGAGTACGGGGCTGTGTAACATATAGAAGAGAGTCGCTTCAAACAGTTATATCTCGGATATTATAAAATGTACAAACTTGCGTTTGATTCTCTTCTTTCTTTAGATTCTTTTCTTTAATATGGTACTAAGGTTACAGTGCTACCTAAATTATTTACTGGGTTATCACTGGTTGAAAACACATTTGGGACTGGGATATTTATATCATACTTGCATTACCGGCGACTTTGTCCGCGGCCCCCTCACCCTCTGCGCGACCCAGTTGCAGCGTGACCCACCTGCAGTGTGGCCCCTCCCCTTGCAGGTGCAGTGGGCCCCTTGGACACCATTGCGCCCATGGTCCCTCGGCCCCCCACCTTGTGTCCCACTGCCTCCCTTTACTGCCGCTCCCCCCTGGCCCCCCGTTTTCTATCTACCCGTGGCCCCTGATTCTGCCTTCCCCCCCATCACTGCGGGACGACGGACATCCTTCTTCTCCCCCCCCCCCCCCCAATCTGTACCCCCGCTGAACCTGGGACCTCAACCCCCCCTCAATTCTTCTCTCACTCTAGCCATGTGAGGTGCGCACGTAGCTTGACGGCAGAAGCAAGCCGGCCATCAGGGATGAGAGCAGGATGTCACGGCCGGCAGAGACTGTGTCTGGCAAGTGCTGGTGTGGACGCTCCGGAGCTTTGAGTAGGCGCCCTGGTCTCCAGCATGCCCTCCGTTTGTAGCGCTTCCCACGCAATCCCGCAACCCTATCAGAAAGCGGCTGAAAGTAGAGCGGATGACATCTTCTCGGCCCCGGTATCCTTGCCGGACGGCGATTTCGGGGCTAGTAGCCAGACTACGTAGCCTATCTGTCATTCCAGGTTCTAAGGTATGTATGTGCCAAATTTGAGCCAATTCCCTGGAGCCGTTTCAGCGTGATTGAGAAACAAACTTCCAAACCTACAAACTTTCACATTTATAACATTAGTAGGATATATTATACTGCTATATAAATATCCTAATCCCAACTTTGTTTTCAACCAGTCATATCTCTGGAAAAAATGTGGATAGCATGTTATAGTCATATGAAAGAACAGAACCCTCATTCTCTACATCTTACACAACCCTGTACTCCATACACGTAACATTCAGTGAGAGGCAGAAACACTCCCAATATAGAAACAAGGGGAAGAGTGAATAAAAATGCAGGATTTCACAGAAAGGAACCAAAATTTGTTAATAAAGTATATTACAAAATATATTTATGAAACATATACTGCCAGAAAATCAAAAGTTGCTCAAAAATTTAGTTAAGCTTTAAGTCACATTTTGTAGAGTTACTATTATATTCTATTTTTAATACATTTCCCCAACCATTACACCTCAGAATCTCCCCAAAATATCTGCCTAAAGGTTAAGATCCAGAATGTTTGGCGACGTTCCCAGTTTTTTTCTCAGTCGGTAACTGAAGTACAGGTGAAGACTTCGAGGTGTCCTGCACGTTGTCCCGGGGGGCACACTGCTCACCTAGGTGTTGCTTTATTGGGATGTGTATGTGTAGCCTTCACAACATTCACTGGGTTTGAAAAAATTTGGAAATCTATTTGAATTGGTTATGGCAAAGAACCTGTGTCATGTAGTATGATGTTAGATTCATCTTGATCACTGATAGTCAGTATTGATTTGATAGGAATTTACTAAAAATTTGACATAATTAATCCTTACGTGTAATCTGACTGGATAAGGTTTATTTCCTTTTTATTCTTTTCACTAAGATTGGATGGTATGAAGAGAAACCTTAGAACATTCCACCACACATCACTTGAGTTGTCCACCAGTTGGGTAGACTTTAGATATTTGCTGGCCATTCCCATGAACAGTTTAATATCTATGGAAGTTTCCATATCCTGTATAGAAGAAGGCAACATAGACCAGAGGGCTTGAAGGATTACATTTGGTCAAGAAGGCTTGTTACCAACAATTTACTGGTTATGTTCAGCTTTAGACAGTAAAATAATACCAAGTAAATTCAGTTTCTATATCTAGAGAAGACTTTGAACATTCTCGTGTTCTAATACCTAACCCAGTGGTGGTCAACTTGACCTATTCCGGGGGCTTAATGTGCTTTTACTCTTCGTAGCCCAGAATATTCATATTCAGATATGAGCGGAGTACCCTGCCGCATTTGCAATTTGTGCTTCTAAAAGCAAAAAAACGCAAATAAAACCATCTAATTGTGCCCACCACAGTCCATTCTATGTGGAAACTCGTACCTTGTACTTGCCCATTCGGGTCTGTTCTGTTCAAGCATAGATTCTGGGTAGCCAGTCAGTGGTTACAAGGGGCCAACGGAGAGACCCCTTGCTCCCTGCTGTGTTTTGGCTCTGGACCAGGAAAAAGAGAACAGAGGAGCCACCAGATAGTGGGGCCTATGATCTGGTAGATCACTCCATGTACATGAGCTGGCCTAAAAGGCACTGCACACTACTCAAATTTTTCATGCCTAATGGGGGCAAGATGGTGGCTCAGTGGTTAGCACTGCAGCCTTGCAGCACTGGAGTCCTGGGTTTGAATCCCGCCAGGAACAACATCTGCAAGGAGTTTGTATGTTCTCCCCATGTTTGTGTGGATTTCCTCCCATTCTACAAAGACATACTTAAATGAAAAGGTAAAAAAAATGTACATTGTGATCCCTATATGGGGCTCACAATCTACATTTGAAAAAATAAAATAAAATTTCCTGCCTGATCCTGGACTAACTCTGTCCATTCCCTCTGGTACTTAATCTTCCCATAGCTTGTCAACCCTAATTTTTCTTAGTAGATCCAAATTCTGCAGAAATAACCCCATTATATCTGCTGAACTACTGAGAATTTTGTTTAGTCTTTCTTTTTTTTTTTTTTTTAAAATATAGATTGTGAGCCCCACATAGAGCTCAGAATGTACATTTTTTTCCCTATCAGTATGTCTTTTTTGGAATATGGGATGAAAATCCATGCAAACACTGGGAGAACATTCAAACTCCTTGCAGATGTTTTTTTGCCCTTGGCGGGATTTGAACACCAGGACTCCAGCGCTGCAAGGCTGCAGTGCTAACCACTGAGCCACCGTGTGGCCCCGAATCTGTTTAGTCTTCATCACTCCTTGCTTCAAAATTTTAGGTATTTGCCCCCAAGTCAATAGGTGTTTTTTTGTTTGGGAGCAATGTATGGCGCTCTGGTCTTATATTGAACAGGGTACATATATCTATCTACCAATGTCACATTGTAACCAGTTATGCTTCTGGCTATTACTATTCCGTTAATCCTTCAAGAAAGGTGGGGGAAGGTCATAACATCTTGCCATCTTGCCAGCATTATCTCTTCTGGGTCATTGGATGTTGGTAAAGTCACGAGATGGCCTCAAATATGGGTTGGTGGTTTCAGCTCATCCACAGTCATGCTCTTGCTAACTTTCACGTGACTTACAATGACCCCAACTTGATTATTAGATTTTGGATCTGTGTTGGTATTGACCTATCTGTTCCCACTGCTGCATGCATTGAATTGTGTATCCCGAGGGTTATGGGTTCACCAAATGCACAGACTAATGTACAGACTAATATAATATTCCACTTTCTCGTCTGAACACATGGGTGATGTAGCAAGGCCTAGGCTTCAGTCCCTGGTACATAGTCACCGCCAGGTCTGAATACTGTATATACTATGCTAATAACCTGTGCTAACTTGACTCTTGCATTAGAGTTAAAAGAATAAAGTTGTTTTGTTCGCTTCTGTTTGACAGGAGAGCCGGAAGTCAGTGGGAACCCAGCAGTAAGTAATTTTACTTGGCGTGTTTGTGTTGTCAGAGTGCTCACACTTTAATTTTGCCTGACTGAAGAAGCGGCAAAATATTTCACAGCCTGCCAAGCTAAGACAATAAACAGTAACGTCACACACAAGTACTTATCGGCTTTCTTAGGTTGTGTTTGACTGATCTGTCAGCAATTGCTCCTTCTACTTCAGCGCTTGTTTTAATCAGCTTACTTCAGTCTAAGTGGATTCTAACCTCCAATATGTTGTTTATGCTGTAGTGCCTCTTATAGTGGAGTAGCCATTATAGACCTGGTTTTCTGTCCTATATGTTGTTTCCGTGAGCAGAATCTAAGGAAATTTGGGGGTTTGTGTCATTGTTTGTTTGCTCGTAGTTCTGATTTATATAGCATTTCTTCTAATAAGACACCTGTAGACGTACAGATGTAGCAGAGTTAGTATGAACTTCTGCAGTTGGTTAAATTGCTGCAGTGCGTTATCTTATCAGAGATTAGCAGTTTAATCAATTGCAGAAGCTAAGGGTTAACTCTAGAGATGAGCGAGTACTGTTGGGATCAGCCGATCCGAACAGCACGCTCGCATAGAAATGAATGGACGTATCCGGCACGCGGGGTGTTAAGCGGCCGGCCGACGTCAAAGCAGAAGTACCAGGTGCATCCATTCATTTCTATGGAGCGTGCTGTTCGGATCGGCTGATCCGAACAGTACTCGTTCATCTCTAGTTAACTCTACTTCATCTGTAAATAATTGGATGACCTGTCATCAGTTTTGATGACCCTTAACCTCTATAAGTCTAAATAGACGTTCCAGTTCATGCAATACCTGTGTATAACAACCCCCAAAAATGACCTATTGTATGCAAAGTACTCTCCAAGTGTCTGCTGGGCTTTTCTTCAAAAGACAAGTGACCGTTGAGCTCCCATCCAATTATGGTTGTCTTCTGTGAAGCCTTCTGCATCATCCACTATTCCCTGCGGACATAGATTTCAATCATGTATAGATGGGAGAACTTGAGATTGACGCTTGCCTGCTGAAGAAACACCCGGTAGACCCTTGGAGAGTATTTTGCATTCAGAGAAGTCTCTCTAGCCTTATGTAGCAGTTCTAGTAGTTTATGGTTATCATTAGAGATGAGCGAACAGTAAAATGTTCGAGGTTCGATATTCGTTTCGAGTAGCCCCTCAATATTCGACTACTCGAATCGAATATCAAACCCTATTATAGTCTATGGGGGGAAAATGCTCGTTTCAGGGGTAGGCAACGTTCGATCAAATTATACTTACCAAGTCCACAAATGAGGGTCGGGCTGGATCCTCCGAGCAGTCTTCTCCTTGCAGCGTCCCCGCGGCATCTTCCGGCTCTGAATTCACTCTACCAGGTATCGGGCCTGGGCAGAGCCGACTGCGCATGCCCACACTACAAGCGGACATGCGCAGTTGGCTCTGCCCAGGCCCGATGCCTGGCAGAATGAATTCAGAGCCGGAAGATGCTGCGGGGAAGCTGCACGGAGAAGACTTCTAAAGGTAGGAGAAGAACCAGCATTGATTGGCCGACTGTATAGCATTCGGCCAATCAATGCTGGTTCTGCATCGAACTTTTACATTTGAATAGCGAGTGGTACTTGATCGAGTAAGAGTATTTCGAATACCGTAGTATTCAATCGAATACCTACTCGATCGAATAATACTCTCTCATCTCTATTTGTCAAAGAATTAATGTTCCCTTTAATATTTGGTTAAAAATATATCCTGGGTTTTTTTTACATTTTTTTATTCTTGTGACATTAGATATGGCTGCCATTGTAGCTTCCAAATTACTGAAATACTAGGCACATACACAGTACCTTCTACTATAAAGCCTTGGTCTGAAGCAAGTAGTGCGGGGCTTCTTGGTTGAGTATCACATTGAAGAGTTTGAGAAAGCCAAAAGAGGAGATAGCTGTCCTTCATCCTGTGGGGTCAGACCTCGAAAGGAATTAGGGCAATAGTCTGCAGATTACACTCCTTTGGGGAGTTTTTTAAAACCACGAATATCTTGGGAACAGAGCTACGGTCTGAAAATAAAGGAAAATTTGAAAACCGTATCACAAGCCCTACAAACTACCATGGATAGCTTTGTCATATTGTGAGCTGCCAGACTTTAAGTGGAAAGGTATATGTGGCCAGAGTCTGGGGGGTGACTGCTACCGCTGCAGCAAGTAGACTTATTAGGATTCTAATTAATCAGCCAGCTGTAAACGCCATATTAAACATAACATAGAACTTGGGGATGACCAGAACGGATCTCTAACCTAAGTTTAGGCAATGTGTGTCTTACCCTCTACAAATACATTGAGGACTTTGCTAAAAGACCCTCACCAATGGGTGTGATAGAGGAACTGGAGACAAGGAGTGCTAATAAAGGCTATTACTAGGCATGGTGGGCCTGAACACTAACCCTCTTACCCCGGTCAACTGGTCAGAAGTCAGATTCAGTATTGTACAGTGCACTAGAAAGTGAAATACAGACTGGCTGGGTGTTATTGACAACACAACCCAAGTATATAAATGCCAACATAGCAGGCGAAGACGCAGAAGGTGCGCAAGTGAAGACCTTAATAATATTTCCACAATGTCTACATAGCATGTGGAGGGATATGGTAGAAACATTGGGGAGATTTATGTAGACTGGCCATCCTTTACTGGCATAAATGATAATAAATCTAACATGTCGTCCACGCCATACCGCTGTCCATGAAAGTGTGTAGGCAGCTCAAAACGACTGTAATGGGGCCACACGGTGGCTCAGTGGTTAGCACTGTAGCCTTGCAGCGCTGGAGTCCTGGTGTTCAAATCCTTCCAAGGGTAAAAAAACATCTGCAAGGAGTTTGTATGTTCTCCCTGTGTTTGCATGGATTTCCATGATTGTTTATAGGTCTACCCTGTAAGTTACAATGAGTAGACAATGAGGATAGTTATATTGTATTGTGAAGAGGCTCAAAATAAAATAAAAAATCTATAGATGTAAATTTTCCAAATACAATAATATAGTTGTGCACGTGATACCGCCCTGCTTCGTGTTACAGACAGCCGAGACTATGACTATAGATGATTTATGTTCTTTGCTAGGTGTTTCAGCCCTTGCTTAATTCCCCAAGTCGATTTTGTGCTTGGGACCCAGAAGAAGAGCGGAGACGACAAGAGCGGTGGCAGCAGGAGCAAGAAAGATTACTTCAGGTATTAGAGGTGGAGTTTTGTTGAGAATTGGTACTTTAAAGGGGTAGTCCAACCTAAAGCATTTATTGCCTATCCACTTTTTTCGATGATAAATGTTAGATTGGTGGGGTCTGATAACTTTTTAACTTTAGTCACCATATAAGTGACAAATCCTTTGGGTTGGGATACCCCTTTAACACTTAATTATATTAATTATTATTATTATTATTATTAATTAATTAATATAAATTAATTTATATTGTGAAAAAATAGGAATGTGGGCAGTATTTTCCAATATCGTCAGATGATTAAGGTGAATGCCTGAAAATCCTATAAAACTGGTGCAAAATGTCAGATCTAGATTTTTTTGAAGGTTGCACCTTAGCTTTCATATACTACCAATATTGTGGCTGTAGCTACTGGGAAATCACTTCCTAAAAATAAGTCGGAAATGTGATTTTTATATTTGGCATATGAAAACTGGGACTTGGGACCGCTTTCAAATAACACCAGAAAGACTGTCGCAGGTGGCGTATAACCAGAGATACAGCGATTTTGAAGTGACACCTACTTTTTGGCATTTGCTATAGATGTAGATCCTGTCAATACAGGTTAAATACAAGATAGACCTTCCTAACAACTTTTATGGTGGGTTTGCACACTACTGTTGGATGTCCGTTCTGATAGGGTCCATAAAATTGTTTAAAAAAAAAAAGTGACAAAAAAATAAGCCAAAAAATTGGGAACCTAAAAGACGGAAACTGTATCCACTTAAAAAGCGGTTGCACAGAGAGACCCCTTAGACCATAATGGAGTCAGCCTTATTTCTGCCTGGTTTCCGGCAGTCCTTCTGTCTCCACTGATTTTAAGTGGAATCTGGGACTTAGAGGATCGACCACCAGTGTGATCCTAGCGTTACGGTCAACCGATCCAATCCCATTGAAATCAATGGAATTTTTTTAAACAGATTTATGACATGTGTTACTGTCCATTAATAACATTTTGTTAAATGCTGGCAACAGATACTAACAACGGTAGTGTGAACTCCTCCTTAGTTATTGTTTTATGCTAAAAGAAAGTACATTGTTATTATAGTATATTACAAAAATATTCAGAAAGTCCCTTTCTACATGGTAGAAAAAAACAATGAGAAACTGCAGTTACACTTTTGCTTTATAACATTTTTGACATATCATAGTGATAGGTCAAAAGTTTTGATCTGTGGGGCTGCAGGTGTTGAGATCATTCCTATCCCTAAAACAAATGGTCATATGTGTTAATCTGTGTATTAGCCCCTCCATTTCCATCTTTCTATGTTTGACTATCCTCAAGGAGTAAGGGGATATCGTCACTCCTTGGGGAGACACCACCATATAGGTGTGTGGAGACATATTAAGCCTTTAGCACTCCACTTTGCAAGGGACCATGGGAAGAATATGCAAATCTGTCTTCCATGATGTAATTAGGAAGTCAGCTACTGCCTCAGTGTTGTAAACCAATAGAGGGCGCTCACTGGAATGTGCAAGCCCAGCATCATTGCAAAACAAAGGCCTCTTGGAAGGTCGAGCATGATGCTAAAGGGAGCAAACCTTTATTGGGTTATTTCACTGAAATTCTGTCTTCCTAATTACATCAGGGAAGACAGGCTTGCACATTCCAGTGAGTGCCCTCTATTGGTTTGCAACACTGAGGCAGCAGCTGACTTCCTAATTACATCATGGAAGACAGATTTGCATATTCTTCCAATATCCTCAAGGAGGTGATTCGGTGGTATTCAGACTCATAAAGCCTAGCTCGATTCTGCTTGGGGGACTGAGCAGAGCCGATCTGACTCAAAGGGGTATAGTTCTCAGGTGAGCACTTCTGCCCCATTGTTTTAGTGTTTGGTGGGGATATCGGCACCTAGACCGCCAACGATCAAAACTCTTGATGTATGAAGGTTTATAAAATGATCAGCACACCCACTATCAAGGGTTTTTGCAAGTTACAGATATTGGTGACCTATCGTATCAGATGACATGGTTGACACCTAGCACCCCCATGATCAGCTGTTCATAGCAGCCAGTGCTGGAACTATCACAGATAATGGAGCACAAGCACAGCTCCGTTCTTTATGTAATGGTGTTGGCTTCACACTGATCAATATCAATATTTGTATCCTCCTCAACATCCCCTTCACCATGTAATATTCGATACTCCACCTGTTGAGGTGGAATCGACCTGTGTGAACATACCCTCGACCTCCACCAGGCTAAACACTTGACATTTTTAGTTCATTGATTCATGCTGTTTGTGCCAAATTATGATCCCAGCGATCATAAAATTCTCAGGATCCTCTTTACACAGATGAAATCCTAGCGCCAATGATCAGGCCTTGCTCAGTCACTCAGATCACTTGGTTTTCCCATTATTATGTGGGTTCACATTTAGGCCAAGGTCCCAAGTTACGCAAACGCTACAATTTTGCCATGACAGATATGGTGAAAACCGTGGCTTATTACAGTACCTACAAAGTGGATGAGATTCTGGCTAATTCCATCTGTGGACTTTCTGTGAAAAGCACTTTGGGAAAAACCATGATGCGTTTCCGCTGCGGATTTTTCCGCAACGCTTTTTGGTTGCAGCTCGCTACATGCATACAAGAATAGGATCCTTAATTAACAGGATTGGTAGTGCTTATATGTGGCCATGGCTCCATTCACCTGTATGGGGCATATGGAGACAGTGGAGTACAGCGTTCCAATGAATGGCAACGCATTCACGGATGGTCATATATACACACTACTCCTTCCTTCACACAGGGCCTCGGACCCCCAGTCTCATGCTTGCTGGGAATCTCAGCAGTAAGGCCCCCGAGGGATTAAACCCATAACCTTTTTTTATAGTCGGGTCATTTTGGTCCAAGGAGAAATGGTGGGTGCAATGTTCTTTGTTCTTGTTTTAGTGGAAAGAATATGGCCGTTAATATAAGTGGACGGCTTGATAGGAATTATCTAGATTCTTGTTTCGTACCAGTTTTAGAGAAGAAGTGACTTGATACACTTACGCTAGGGTCACACCTGCTTTTGGGTTTCCATTCTGGGGGTCTGCTTGTGGACACCCCGAAGGTAAACCTAATCCGCTTACCTTCGGAAACACATGGACTATATTGGGGTTCGCCAGGTTTCTGCCTGAAAATGCAGAGAGAAAAGTGCTGATTGCAGGAATTTTTCTCTCCCCATTTTTAAAGCGGAATGTGAAACTGAATCCCCGGACGGAAATCAAGCGCAGGTGTGAACCTAGCCTTAGCTGTATCAACGTTATCTTATACAGTAGATACAGCTATCTAGCCGCCAGTCTCTGTCATCTTCGTACCATATATTTGTCTCAATTTCCTACAGGAAAGGTACCAAAAAGAACAAGAGAAATTAAAGGAGGAGTGGGAGAAAGCTCAGAAGGAGGTTGAAGAGGAGGAGCGGAAATACTACGAGGAGGTATCCATTAATTATTAATGACATGATTAATTTATTCAATGTTTAAGTATCACAAGGAGGAGACATCACAGCCAAGACTGTAAGTGATACATCGCAAGTAGGGTTGAGCCGATCTTGACTTTTCAGGATCGATTTTGAAATCCGATTTCTGATCATTTTTCATTCGAACCCGATCTCGATCCCAATTCCGATCCCAATGCAAGTCAGTGGGATTGATCGGATTTTTAAAACAATCCTATTCACTATACAGCATGGAATCTAACAACTGAACGCTTTAATTGTTAGAATCCACGCTGTGTAGTGATTTTTTTTAATCACTAAGTAGCCAGAGGATTTTTTTTAATCCTCTGGCTACTTAGTCCCCCTGGTGTCCACTTACCTGCAGAGATGGCTGGTCCAGTGTTCTCGTTCTTCTTCGCCTGACTTCCCCCTGCCTCCCAGGTTAGGAGAGTGTGGGCGGGTACTGGGAGGGGAGACTTCACGTCTCCCCGCCCTGTACCCACCCACACGCTACTAAGTCACAAGTCCCGCCTTCTTCCTAGCTCTTTAACACTAACCTGGGAGGCGGGGGCAGTGAGGCGATGAAGAACGAGAACACCGAGCACTGGACCAGCCATCTCTGCAGGTAAGTAACTACTAGAGATGTTAGCTAGTCTCCCATTAGAATGAATGGACACAGCTGGCGCGCAGGGGGTTAAGGCTGTGTGCTGGCTGCTTCCATTCATTCCTATGGAACCACAGCGGAGCCTTCACACTGAGTATACACTCCACTCAGAATGAGCGGAGCGTATACTCAGTGTGAAGGCTAATATTGTTAGCTTTTCCCACAATGCTTGGCCAGTAGCAAAGCATTGTGGGAAATAATCACCAATCTCGATCCCACCTAAAAAGATCGTGTTCGGAATTCCGATCGCGATCGTGAAATTTTCTCGGATTGCCGATTGGAATCTGATCTTTTCCAAACACGATCGCTCAACCCTAATTGCAAGTCTTAGAAAAATTAGTAAGACAGTAATAGCCATTGTAAGAACATCTGAGAATACTTGTAGCTGTGATATTCAGCGCAAAAACCATAAAATGATATGTGCTACTGAGGGGCACAACCTAGATCACCTATATTTTGTACAAATAGAATAACTACTGTGAAGACAAATAACCTCTTACCAACCTTGGTACAATTAGGAGCTATTTTGTGAAGAACAGAAAATTGCAAAGACTTAGTAGGAATCAGAGCCCAAAGTGTTAACCAAAGGAATACTGTGCTCACTGGTGTAACTAGGAATGGTGGGGCCCCGTGGCAAACTTTTGACATGGTGTGTCAATGTTTGTGGGGTTCGCGGGCCCGCAGCCTCACTTACCAATTCCGGCACCTGCTCACAACCTCCGCAAAAGAAGTGCCGGCGGCCGTGTGCAGGATCGGTAACTAAATAGGGCCCGTTACCTGCTAGAGTTACTCCAGCAGGTAACGGACTATTGAAAAAAAAAAAATGCAGCAGTAGCAGCTACCGCCAGGTCCCCTAATGTCCCAGGCCCTGTGGCAGCCACTACCGCAGATATCCTGGTAGTTACGCCCCTGACTGTGCTACCAAAAATGTTAGCAGTGAATGGTGTGATGTTGGATTAGCTGTTGGATACCCGTCCAGTGCACAATACATGGCCGGAAACAGAATACTTTCTCTTGTCAAGTGGCCAGCACCTTCACTGCAGCTCAATACTCATCGGAGTCAGGGGCAGGATAGGCCCGGACAACCCCTTTAATAAATTGTCCCTGCTAGACACACATAATGTACAAGACTAGCTACAGTGATAAGTGAGGCCTTATTCCTTCAGCTGTATTAGAAGACATCTCAAGACCTATCGGAGTTGCAGGGTTTCTTGTAGAAGATCTGAGAACAGATAGCACCACCTTACTGTAATAATTTACTGTAAATGTATAGTAACCTAGAGAATTGTCAGTGATATCAGTCATTCTGGAAAGATGTAATGACTAACAATATGTGTACCTCTAGGAAAGGAAGATCATAGAAGACACAGTGTTGCCCCTGACCGTGTCCCCAGTCAGTAGCGTCCATCAGAGTCTATCGGAAACAAATGGGAGTTCAGTCTCAAACCACAGTGAACCAGGATCAAGCGTGCAAGGGCAGGTATGTATAGACATGGCACACATTTGTCGCCATATTGATGGTCTATCTTTAAGATATCTGGAGGGTGGGGGGTCCATCTTTCAGCACACCTGTCAATTAACCTTCATTGTTTACCCTGCATTTAATAGTGGCTGCGCCTGGTGCTACGGCTGAGTCCTCGCCAAGTTAAAGGGACAGACCATCCTAGTATATGACATGGGTGCAGCTGTCAGGGGTTAATTCACTCCACTCACTTAATCTTGTACTCACCTTTCACTCAAGCTGCAAATTGAGTGTAAATCTCACCCAAACACGGTCCACGCACCCCAGATACACACTGCCACCGCATATCGCATTCAGGATTGGTAGGAATCCAGGACACATACAACGCTCCCAGCAGTCAGACGGCAAACACACTTTAATAAGGAAATGGATCCATAGCGCATACATGGACCACCATTAAATTGAATGTCTTAATACCAAAAAGTTCAGTGTTTATATCAAAAATACAAACTAAATTGACACTGAGCAGCCAAACAGTTGAAAAACAAAAAGAGCAAAAAACATAAAAACCTTATACATTATATAAGCTGTTGCTGCTCCAAAGGTGTGACAAAGTTTTTCTTGGTGACAACAGTTTTTGAAATGATAAACCCCGGCTCCTATTTCAGATGTTTCCTTGTCAGGGCACCCTTTTATGAGGTGAGGGTTGCCAGGGAAAGCTGGTTTCCCTAGACCTCTCCCAATCCCCTTTCTCTGATGTCCAAGAAGAGGTTTGTGTGTCTGGCAGTGTTAACCCCCTTATCTGTCTTTTGCTACTTCAAAGGGAATTCTCTGCACAGACCACAAGTGACCAAACCATATGGGTTTAATGTGATCACAGCACAATAACAATATCTTACATATGTTTCACATATACACACACATCAACAATATAATTCACTGAGAGTATATACAAGTTAGGGGTTTCATCGGGTCGGTTATGTTTGGTCGTAATATACTGCTTGAGGATATTTTATTCACATGAGCATTTGATTCCCTGTTATCTGTTTGTTTACAGCCCTGGATACAAGACCGAAATCACGCAATGGATGATTCACATGTAGCCGAAAACAAACCACAAACTGAGCTCTCGAACAGAGCAGAAGCTATTCATAGAGCAGAAGAGGATCAAACTAAAAGCAGCATGTATGTCTTCAGGGAAGATTTCTGGGGACAAGGAGGGGGCAGGGTAGTAAGACAGTTCACTGTGGATGAGATATCACTCATCTGGATGTAACCAAGAATATTTCTATTCACTGAAAGCAAGCCACACATCCCTGCCGCACCCCATTCAGGAAAGTGGCCAGGACGACTTAAAAAGGCAATTTACGTCAAATTTTATTGCAAATAGCATTTAATATGTTGCAAACCTGGGGTGTGTAATAAATCAAATAAATCTGCCCCCGGAGCTTTTACAAACCACTTCACATCATATATGATACCAAGGCCTCATACACACAGTCATATTTTAATATTTTATATTCACGTCACACAGATGTGTAATACTGCACCCGTAGCCAGTTATTGGCCCATATTGTACCTTCATGCTCTTCCCATTTTATATGGAGGGCTTAACTTAGTGGGGGCATGCCATATTATTTAAGTATATACTGTATAGAGAGAGAGAGGGTCCTATGGGAGGTGAAGTCCTTCACAGAGTCATCACATAGCAGCACCTCGGGTATATATGGATCCTTAATATGGAGTGTAGGGATTGTGTATGACATCATACAATGAAGTGTGCAATGCATTCACCCTAATACAGGGCAACCTTCAACACTCCAAAAATTTCCCAACATGCTCCATTCACTTCTGAGGCAGTTTTGAGAAGGAGTGTGCATGCTGGGAGTTGTAGTTTCACAATAAGTGGAAGCTGAAGGTTGCTAATCCTTACTTTAGTGTGTTTTCGTCCTCCCAAACTATCCCATAGTTTGGGAGACTCAGTGACCCCATATAATATACGCAGTATACAGAACTGAGTGTACATATTCTTTCACCTTTTAGCATTGTTGATTATTTTGGATTGTTACCTTTGCTGTAACCCTTTCCTGCCTGTCATACCCATAGTACCGAAACAGAAGAGAGCAAGTCTACGTCCGAAAAAGAAATGGACCAAAAGCCAGGACAACAGCACAATGCTTCTACCAAACTCCACCTTCAGTTAGGTGAGCCGTGTCCTCCCATAAACTACCAGTTTAACACCTCGCAGTGACGTCGCGTATCCGTTACCTATTATATGAACATCCTATGTACTTGTGTATTAAAAGGTTTATGTTGCACAAATATCCTACAAAGCCACAGGAGGAATTTTTTTTTTGTATTCTTTCATTTGGGGAGTTAGCAGAATGAGTGACAGCAAGCAGAGCTATAGAAAATGCAAGGAATTGATACAGAAAGTATATTAGAAAATTGTAGAACTTTTTAATACACAAACAATATTTGTCTCCCAATATTGGTCTGAAAGTAGACAGCCCCTTTAACTACAGCCATGGTACAGTGTTCCAATAACGTAACGTCACACTGAGCCTTATACGTTATACATTTCCATCATAGTGCATTATGCTGCTGACTTAATGGTGAGATTTGGGTCAGTGCATGTAGCTCAGGTTCCTTGGCACAGACCCCAGATATCAATGGTGGCACTTTCTATTGTACGTAATTTCACTTACAGTGAAAAGGTTATTTATGTAAAGTATCCATATCCTACTTAAAGGGGTATTCCCATGACGATTCTTCACCAACCTGCAGGCTGTTGTGCTCTCTTCACTTCCTGCTTTTCTCGGCACATTGGTGGGCGGGGTTTCATTTGCACGGGATTGGTTGTAAATGAATTACCACAGTGTGAAGCTGATGTAGCAGAGCTGGATTTGAGTCCGTTTGCAATACATACAGAGGTAATGGAATCCCTATCTCAGCCCTTATCAGCCAAATTCAATTAAACCGACTGATAAGAGCTCAGAAATCCCGGAGCTCTCACCTCCCCCTCCCCTATCTGAGAAGCTCCGCTACTTATCAGACACAAACAGCTCAGAGCTGCTCCCAGCCCCTCCCTCCCCCCTGAGAGCAGGCAGCTACATCACTTGACAAATGAGCAGATAATCCCAATCTCCACTGTAAGGTTCACTGCTTGTGGTATTGATTGTACAGGTACTCAATTTTTTAGTTGCCTTTTTCACTAATTTGACCTAGTTCTCATTATTATTATTATTATTATTATTATTATTATTATTATTATTAATCTGTGTTCTGTTTGGCAGGAATGACAACAGAGTCACATTTATCTGAGAACACGAACAACTGTGTGGATAATAATAGTGTCCAACAGAGGATGCCCTACTTGGATTCAAAAGGGTATGTTTTGGCCCGTTACATTCAGGTAGCACACCTAGTACCATCCCGTGTTATTCCTATTGTGATAGAACCCTAGCACCATCCTCCTGCTCAATGTATCTCTTGTAGTTGCATGTTTTATGGTGAGAAGGTCCACCACCCAGGTACTGCCACCCATCGGCAAAAAGAGCCTGGTGCCTGATATAGTCCTAATTTACTATTTAGGGCTCCTTGGCATATCTATGAGTAGGTTAACTTCAATATCCACCATGTACCACTGAACTAGGACAGAAAAGTAACCTATTCCCCCCACTTACTCGGTTATGAGTACCGCCAATTAACTTCTTATCTCTCTCATATTTTATCTTGTGGAACAGACCTGACTCCAAGGACAGCCCCAGAGATATTGGCTATTCATCGCCATCTCCAACGTCCCAGAGCCAGTCACTCAACAGGTACCAAAGGCAAATCGTATCAGAGTTTTTTCTTTACTGACACTGACGTATTGGATCTTAATCACTTTCTGGTTTTCAGGTCTGTGAGTGGAAAGAAATTGTGCTCTACGTGTGGACTTCCACTTGGCAAAGGGGCGGCCATGATAATTGAAACACTCAGCTTGTATTTCCACATCCAGTGCTTCAAGGTTGGTGGTCTTTCCTCTATTTGTCCTCTGTTTCTACTTATGGGTGATGCCTGTATTGGGCATGTGCCTTTTGACTTTGGAGCCCAGTCATTGCCCACAGAGTGGTTATCAGTATGGACAACACATCACTAGGTAAAATAATGTCTTCAGTATGGACAACATGTTGAACGTATATAATACTTTCCAACTGTCCTCAATTTTCTGCATCTGTTACCAAGTTTAGTCTTTTCCTAGGCCAAAAAGGGACGGGTTTGCCAAAACCCAACCCAAAACTGGAACTCCAGCCCAGGTTCTGGTGGTCCTGCCTGTTGTTCTTGGGACTGCTTTCCAGTGACCATCCTTTGCTTGTTTGCAGTGTGGATTATGTAAGGGACAGCTCGGTGGTGCAACTACGGGAACAGACGTCAGGATCCGCAATGGTCTATTAAACTGCAATGACTGTTATGCAAGATCAAGAAGTGAGTTCTGTCTCCATTTTTTCCTTTCAATAGTTGAAGATGTTTCTCTATCTGCTCAAGCAAATTTCCACCTTTTAACACCATAATATTCTGTGCAGATTAATCTATTGTGAACGGAGCTCAATTATTATCTTTTAGAATACAGAGTAACAAACCGCTTGCAGAAATATACAATTAAAGGGATTGTCCAGGGAGTATTTTTTTTCTTCCTTCCTCCAATGGTTTGTTTACTCAGCCTGGCCTCATAGCACCTGTTAAAATAGGAGTGGAGGGAAAAGGCGTAGCAACCTAGAGTTCGAGTTCAGGTTTTGATCATGTGACCACGTGACAAAACCAGCCCAGAACCCCTAGTAACAACATGTAAAAATTCCTGGAGGAATCAAGACCAAAAAAGAATCCCTGGACAATCCCTTTAAATAATGAAATTCTGGGGGCAACACTGTGGCTCAGTGGTTAGCACGGCAGCCTTGTACCAATGGAGTCCTGGGTTCAAATCCTGCCAAGAACAACATCTGCAAGGAGTTTGTATGTTCTCCTGGTGTTTCCTCTCATATGCCTATCCCAGTCCAACATTAAATACATTGAAAAAGGGTTTCAACTCAAAACGCATTGTGCTTATATATGAATAAAAGTCAAATAGTTTACTTCTACTGTTGGATCCCCAATCATTGACCAGAGAGTGCGGCCATTTCGTTATTGGGATTTGTGGGTTCAATCCCCTATCTAGCAACATTAAATACTTATGAACTCTCTTAAAGGGGCTTAGGCATGAAAACCAATGATCACATGTCTTGTGTTATCACTGGGGGATTACACTGCTGGGACGATCACTTGTCACAAGAACAGGATCCCTAAATGCCCTATGTGAATGGAGCTGTGGCCCATATGGGTAACTGCAAAAACCCTTGTTTTATTGGGTTCAGTACCAGTGGGGGTCGTAGCAGTTTGACACCAGTAGTCGCACATTTATCATCTCTCCTGTCAGGGTTGAACCTGCCCTTTTCGCCGCCCGAGGAGGATGACAGAAAGCGGCGTTCGCAGGCAGAGAGCAGGCAGGGAGAGGACCTGCTCTCTGCCTGAGCGTGAGGGGAGGCCGCTGGAGCAGCGCTGCGTCCACAGGGCCTCCCCAATCCACCGCTCGGTGCTAAGCCAGTCCAGGACAGCTTGTCCTGGACTGGCTTAGGTAAGCAAAAATGCCGCCCTCCCCGGGGCCCTGGCATAGCGCCGCCTGAAGCGGTCGCTTCAGGTCGCCTCATGGGAGGTGTGGCGCTGTCTCCTGTTGATAAGCAAAGGGAAAACCCTTGAATAAAGTTTCCTTACTGAAGATTCAGAGTTACAGTCCTGTTAGTCTTCTAAGACTTGTAAGGCAGACACCTGCTGAGTTTAGTAATACATATCATACCTGTTCTTTCTTCCAGCGGCAGGTCATCCTACCCCATTGTGATTCCAGCATTTGCCATGAAGACCTTCCGTAGAGAAGAGCTCCCACTCCCCCATGAAGGTGGACTTCAGACAATCACTTTTACCTGCAGAGATCCTGACACTCATCTCATGTCGAGAAAGGAGACCTGTGTGTGGTGCTTGCTAGTAGACTACATGATTTGCTTAACATATGCAGACGTTCATTTGCAAAACAAATCCGGTAGATTTCGGTCTAACAAACACCACGAGAAAGTTTTGTGTATTTGCCAAGAAGAGTTTGGTCAGGCCCTGGTTTACAAATACCCCGCACACTGGTGTGGGATGGCTTTGATAAGTGACATGCCCCGGAGGTGCCTCTCTTAACCCTACACACGGTGCATCTGATTGTATATCTACTCATAGGGCTACATCGTACGCACACGTTCCATCACATGTAACCAGCAAACACCTCTATACTTACATGATATTAATGATTGTGGTGTTGTGACGTGTTGAGACACTGCTTAGACCTGTGACGTGGAAGCTCCAGGTCCTGCTTACTGGTGTCCAGTGGTTTGCACCTTCATTGCTTATGGGATAACCGAAGCGTTAAGTTTTAGATTCCTATGGATCGCTCCATGAGTCTTACACACATGAAGATATACGCTCTGGTTTGGGGGTCACTTCGTGCAGTCCTTCCAGCATTTGAGAACGGTAGTAATGTATCTGTGTGAATCTTGTATACTTAGCAGACAGCTGACGGATGTGAATGTTCTTGGGTATAGACTTTCTAGCACAATAAAAGGACTTTGCTGTTTCGGTCTTTGTAGAAACTTATATCATAGAATGTACTCACCATAGGACTGTGTTGGATGCGTACCCTAGCGTGACTGATGCCTTATCATATGTGCATACCACTTCTCATTTTTTGCATTACCTACAGATTATCCATAGTGTGTTGCATTTACACCTTGTGGCACTAGATGGCGGTATTACACTGAAGATAGTGCTAGTGGCCATTGGTGCTTTGTCCACTATATAATGAGGTATAGACTGTGTTTACACTGAGTGTTGGGTTCGGCATCTATAGGATTGATGACCTACAAGGCAGGGCAGGCCTGGTCTCTTACGTTACGTGCACTATGACTATGATTGAATGCTGATGAGATGATTATTATAGCTGCCTAGATTTCCAAAAAGTTCACGTGAACCTTTGCTGTGTAGATAGAGGAGACTCAACTGGTTTTGTATTCTGATACGTGGTTTTCTATTGTCAGATGACTTTGCTGTTTCAGCTTGACCTTTGCATATTATCAGAAGTTTCTGAACGTTATTAGGTTTCTGTGTGTAGAAGACTTGCAGGGTAACAACCCCCGTACCTACACGTGGTACCTAAGCAGAACTTACATACACAAGTGGCTATGGGATACCCCACCCTGATACAATGGTGTCTACGTTAGAATACACCTCATAAGCAATAACCTGTCTTCTCGAGCCGGTAGCAACTATTTATTTTATCGCTAGCACTGATTTATTTTTTTTGCATGTCGTCGATAGGTTCTTTATCATGTGTGGTTCCGATACATCTGCAGCACTCGCTATACATTGCAGCATACAAACTGTGCCTTAAAATGCAAAACTGTTGCACGTTCCTGCAGGTGCAACAGATGCAATAAAAGCTACGGTGAGGGAAGGTGAGGGAGACAAGATGGGGTCTAGAGCTCTAGCTTAAATGTAAAGGAAAATATATTAAAATAAAAAAAAAGTTTTTGCGTTTGTTTTTTTTTTCTTTTTCTGATGTTTTGCATGGATCCGGTTTTCCATAACTGATGTTTACACTTTGCATGGTGTCTATAGATTTTATACCCGATTCCTGCATCGCACAAAACGCGCCCGCACCTTTTGTTTTATAACTAGGATTCTGTTACGTGTCGGAGCGCTAGTTAACCCTTTACATCTGGTTTCCGGCTTCACTGATGATCTTGTGCTTTTATATTTGGATGGGGTTTAATATTCGTCTGCGTTACGACACACGGTGCAGTATGTACATAATAGCAGAATTTCCATGCTTTAATAAACCGGTCACCAGCACTCTGTAAGCTACTGGTTTTCAATGATGCCCCGATTCATTGGTATGTGTATTATATCATGGACATTTCTTGGTTTTATGGACTTTCCGGTTGAATGTTAAGGCTGCTCATGAAACCCTAAAAATTCATTTGTGACCGTATATATCCCCAATATCCTACAGTATAATTGCAATGCTTCAGGAAGCTTCAATATACAGTTATTTTATGGGGTCTGCTCATTGCTTTATCCCTGTAAGAACATGGAGAGAACAAGGCACTGCAGTACTACATAGCCAAATATTGATAGTGTTAACCCTGCACCTCTATTTTGTAATATAGGTGAAACCTATCTCCCCTCAATACAGGTAAGACCACTCCGCAGCAATGTGATGACACCACCTTACAGCTTCCTATCCCACCTTAAAGGAGAGGTATTGAGCTATTGATCGTATCTTATGCAGTCATGCCTGAATTTTTGGGTTGCGAGTAGATTTGTACAATTCAGTTGTCACTATTCCAGCATCCTCCGAACTTCTTATAAATAGTCATGTACTGTCAGGCTTACCAAATACGGGGCTAGTGTGTGTTTGCATTGTATATTTTGTTAACACGGTGTATTGGTGTGCAATCTGCTGATGATCCTTGTGGCAGTGATATCTTTGATTCTCTGTAATTCTGGTGTTGCTGAGTACTAATATTGTCAGTACTATTGCAAATGTATTGTTGGTGTTATTATTTTTTATTTTATTTTTTTTAATATTTACCAACACGCTGATGGACTTCACCAATGGAACCGGTTTACTCTTACTACATCATAATACGCCATGCTTAGTGTTCGGAGATACCAAAAGCGTCAGCTAGCCACTGTGTCTGTGTTAATTCTGTCTATTGTGACGTTATACTGGTTTGGTGCATATTGCCTTAACTAAGGAACAATGTTGTGTCGGGTTCCTATGTCCTATCTGGTTCATATAACACTAGAGAGTTGGAAAATAGTTGAATAAAAAAACAAAAAACATGCAACAGCTTTTATAGTACATGTATGTTTATAAATAAACCATTGGACAACACGTCAGACTCCGGCTCATGTGTGTCCTGTCTGCTAACAAGAATACCTAATGTAGTATGCACATGAAGTTACACCTACAGTCCAATTTCCATTTTGTATCCCAGGACTCCTATAGGGCTTCATATTTTTTCTGACCAAAGTCACAATGTAGATGTGCCATACGTTCTAAGGGGGAAGATTTTTCTTAAACTTAAAGGGGTTTTCGGTTACTACAGTGTTCAATCGTGGCTATGTTCACCATACAAATGGTGTTAAGGGGATATCGTCACTCCATAGGGAGAGACCACCATATAGATGCGTGGAGTCTTATTAAGCCATGAGCGCTCCACTGTGCAAAGGAACATGGGAAGAATATGCAAATCTGACTTCCATGATGTAATTAGGAAGCCAGTGCCTCAAGAATGCACACCAATAGAGGGCGTTGACTGATAATGTGCAAGTCTGTCTTCCATGATGTAATTAGGAAGACAGAGTCTCAGTCAAGCAAACCAATAGAGGGCGCTCCCTTTACCATCATGCCGACCTTCTCAGAGGCCTTTGTTTGCAATGATGTTGGGATTATACCAGGTACAGTCTCTCAGCCAAGGACAGCCGTTTCGATGTATTTGCATCTCATCACACTTGAGGCACTGGCATCCTAATTACATCATGGAAGTCAGATTTGCATATTCTTCCCATACAAATGGTGATAAGAAAACTCAAAATACATGTAAAGCTATGTTCAGCGCTGTGAAGCGCTGTCAGGGAAAAAACAACAGATATCGAATTGACCTTCTTATAATGGGGTCCATGAGATCTGTGATCTGTCATTACGAGAACTGTCTTTATTGTTCAGTCTGTTCTTCTGGTCCTACAAGGGATGAAAAAAAGGATGTAGATGTGAATGCACGCTTACACTAGGTTCACACCTGCGTGCGGGTTCCCGTTCCAGGGGTCTGCTTGGGGTCCCCCCGAATGGAAACCTAATCCGCTTAAAAAGTGGTGCAAGCAAGCAGAGGGAAAGATTGTGGAGGGAAGATATTTCTCATTAAGATGGCTCCTCTCCACTTAGGTAACATCCTCATCAGTCTGTGCTGTTTTGTCCTTATCTCCGCCCCTGATAGAGAAGAGCAGTACAGAGTATACAGGAGGAGTCTGCAAGCAGGAGGAAACCTACAGGTGGATCACTGTGCTGAGGATACAGCAGAAGCTGTACTGTATTCTACTGGACATGCATGACAAGAGACCCATACAGCAGCGGTGCTATTTATAAGCAAATAATTACAATATTTCTGCAACCAGTACTGTTTGCATGTGACCTTGTCTAAACAACAATTCAGTCCTATTCATGCTGGTTGGACGCCCTGTATTCATACAATGATGCCTTATCCATTACTGTCCTACAATAACCTCTATGTATTTCTCACCCTTGGCTGTTGGTATTGATCTGAAAGAAATCTTAGAACTTTTTGTGACATGGATCTGATCTGAATTTCTACTGTAAAAAGTGTTTTCAGTGGTAAGGCAAAGATAAAAAAAAACGCACATAACACAGAGTAGTACAGGCAGTATCATACAAGTTATATTTTGAGAAAATTTGGGTTTAAATCTATGTAAAGGTTTTTTTTCAAGTAATGAAGGATGAAGATGAACCTAGCCTCTCTGCTGCCTGAGGTGAACTATATAAAAAAGAGAAAAAAAAAAATCTTTGGCGGTGCGATCGGGTTTCGCTAATTAGCACATGCCTGATGCCCCCTGTTGGCAGATTAAAAAATCCCCCTATTTGACCCCCACACAATATACAACCCCCTTTTTCTTGGCTCTCCATACGATATATCACTCGATTTTTCTGGACCCTCATACACTATACGACCCCCTTCCCCCCCCTCCCCACACGGTATATGACCCACTCCTTTGTGCAACTTCCCAGTTTATTCCCTGAGCCCCTGCCAGAGGTCATCACCTCACGTTGCCTCATGGAAGATGTTCCCCTTCCTGTAAGAAGAAGCAGGGGCATGACAATGGAAGGGAGCTAACTTGGTTTGACCAACAGGGAGCACCAAGTCATCACGCAGGTTTGTATGCAGAGTAGGAGACCGGGAGTCCAGTCTGCTGCTGCAAGCCTGCCATACACTTTCTGGGGCTTAAATGAAGACTCTGATGGAAGAAAAAAAAAAAAAAAAAAGGTTTATTAAAGGTTAATTTGAGGTTTTTTGCATATTAGAGTACTGTGTTCTTCTTCTTTTGATATATAAATAAATGTATACATACGTACTTACTAACACATTTCCAGGAGGAGTAACAGAGTAGTGACACAACAGCATTGCTATGTCTTGAAGATTACACCTTACTATAACAGACATGTCAGCATTGCTGACCGCTGCTTCTTACACGGTACCTAGGTGTACAGTTCAGCTTCTGTATTTCTCTACCCTGTATGTATGACAAGTGCAATGCACAAGTGTATTACAAGCTCTACCCTGGCTCCCCAAGCAGCGGTAATAAATCGGATTCCCTTCAGTAATGCTTGCTCAGGACATTGGCTGAGGTTATCACTAAAGGCTTCTCCTCCTGCACAACACATTGTGGTGACAGCTTGCATTAAATTAATGACAAATACTTTACTTTAAGATTACACATGTTTTTGCTTTTAATGCAAGAGCTAAATTGAAATCCCAAACAGGTGATTACTACATTTTGGCTTCCTCAGCGAAACAGCCATTAAGGACATTGTGATGGTCCAAGGGCCATACTTCCAGCAGGCATTTGGCTCTGGCTCGCAGGAACATGAACCAAGTTTTAATTAGATTTCCATGAGATGATGGATGTTGTTCTTTAATGCAAGAATATGTGCTACATTAACAAGACTGTCTGTTTCATTTCCATCCGCAGCCACACAAAGACCCAGCTCTGCTAATATCTAGACATGAAGCATTACAATATTCAAGAAAATTCTTTCTTCTTTCAGCTTTTTTGCCAGTGTACAATGTTGGCACATTGCCGATTAGTTTTATTACACTTGTATCATTCTTTTCCAGTAATGGGGTTTTTATATTGACTTTGGGAGAGCAAGGAGCAGACCTGCACTTATAGCCAAAAATATTAGAAAAATTGTTTAAAACCTGAAAGGGGTTGGCCACTTTCAGACCAATATATACCAGGAAGTTCCATTATTAGGAACATCTAACTTCCCCAAATCCCCCGGAGTGATTATTCTAAAAAAAAACCCAAAACATAAATTTGACCTTAAAGGGGTTGGCCATTTTCAGACCAATATTGACGAACAAATGTACAATAAAAAGATATACAATTTTCCAATATGCTTTCTGTATCAATTCCTCACGGTTTTCTAGATTTCGGCTTGCTGTCATTCATTCTGTTACTTCTAGGGGATGGTCATGTGATGCGGGGTGAGCTGGGTTTCACTTGCTCTGCTATATGCTATGTTTGCAGTCAGTAATGAGGGATTGGTTGTAAATGAATTACCACAGTATGAAGCTGATGTAGCAGAGCTGGATTTGAGACAGGTTGCATTACATACAGAGGTAACGGACTCCCTATCTCAGCCCTTATCAGCCAAATTCAATTAAACCCACTGATAAGAGCTCAGAAATCCTGGAGCTCTCCCCTCCCCCCTCCCCTATCTGAGGAGCTCCGTTACTTGTCAGACATACACAGCTCAGAGCTGCTGCCAGCACTCAGCTCCTCCCTCCCCCATGAGAGCAGGCAGCTACATCAATTGGGAACTGAGCAGATAAGCACAGTGGCCATAGAAACTGAGTGTAAACAATGAAGTGAATAAATTAAGATAGCAGCCAAACAAAGCAGTTTTGATAAAGCAATGTATTTAGGAAAAGTCTTAAATCCACATACACTAGCAGTATAGTTAGGATGCTTTTCATGGGACAACCCCTTTAATACATGTATTACTTTTAACTAGATTGGTGTTTTCACCGATCCATCCTGCAACTACCTGTCTTGTAAACCACAAGACACAGTTTACATAACACCCGGACCAGACAGAACATGTCTGGTCTATGCAAAGGCGGGCACAATGACATCATAGCATCATGGTGCCGAGACGGAAACATCCTGTGTGTGGCCCCTGCACAAAGAGCGTAGGGCCAAGACGAGGAAGCGGCGGCAGCTCCATTCACCAAATCCGCAGGCAGGTGAGTATAACTTTTTTTTTTTTTGCACAGTTGTGGGTAATTTAATAGTATAAGGGGGTTGTTAGAAGGGGGTAAAATAAGGGAAGAGTCATTAGGGGGCATTATAACAATAGGGGGGCCGAATTATATAATGGGGCATTGTGAACATAAGGAGGGTCACTTATATAAGGCTATTAGGGGGCATTATGAATATAAGTGGAGAGGTTATTTATATAAGGGATCATTAGGGGACATCATTTATATAAGGGGTAATTAGGGGTGCCGTATTTATGTCAGGGGGAATCAGGGACATCATATAAGGGAGAAATTAATTTAATTAAGGTGGCACTTGGGCTTTATTAAAGCTAAGGCCCCACATAGCAAGCAGCAACAATAAAGCACTACAGGAAAAACTGTGACGGTAATGAATCCCAGTTTTTCCCACAGCGCTTTTTACAGAAAGTCTGCAGAGGTTTCCTCTGCAAATTTTCTGCTTCCTTTATACCTATAGGGAAACTGCCTTTGCGTAATAAGGACCATTTTTCTCTTGGCACCAATGACCTACCTTCTTACTGTGAGGACCAGACAGTGTACATGTCATTCATAGCAGGGAGGGAAGAAGAGGTGGAGGGATTGGGTACTAATTGGTGCTATGAGGGCAATGGTAATGTCCTTATTGCACCAAACTGCTCATTAGCTGATGATAGGGTCTATACTGCTGACAGTCTCCCTTTAATGGCATGCAACTTGTTATGGGGAGAACAAAATGCACTACAATTCTATTACAATTTATGTAAAAAAAATAACATGCAGTATGCTAAAATATTTCTTTATGTATACACCTCAACCCATAGCTCCCAACATCCCGGATCCAGCGAGGCAGTCCCGATTTTACACTCCTGTCCCGCCATCGCAGATAGCTTACAGTTTGTCCCACTATGCCCCTGAAGTGTTTTGCCCCGATTCACTACTGGCTGTTATCTCAGGGAAGGCTAAATGGTAGATGCTAAATCCTAGTGGGCTAAAGGACATTCGATGACACCATAACCATGTGATTAGGCTCTTGTGTAGTTGGAGCTATTCTGGATGCTACAGGACAGGGTGGTGTTACACAGATGTGGAAGATGCAGGGAACGGAGACTGATGGTAGGTAAGGAGGAGAGAAGGGAAAGTGTGTGTAAGTAAGAGGGGTGAGCTGGGGGCCATTAAGCTGAGGGCAGATAAAGGGGGACATTAAGCTGGTGGTACATGAAGGGGGCAATTAAACTGGGGGCAGATGAAGGGGGCATTAAGCTGGTAACAGATGAAGTGGCACATTAAATTGGTGGCAAATGAAGGGGGATATTAAACTGGGGACAGATGGAGGGGGGAAATTAAACTGGGGACAGATCGAGGAATGGACATTAAACTGGGGGCAACTGAAGGAGGACATTAAACTATTGGGGGGTATCTGGAGGGGGACATGTCTGCCTCTAGTTGCCCCCAGTTTAATGTCCCCCTGTAACTACGCCCACTGTTTAATGTCCCCCTCTAGTTTCTACCAGTTTAAACTGGGGCACTAGGAGAGGGACTTGATACCGTGGGGAAATTGGAGAGGGAAAGGACCGCCCATTCTTGGGATCATGGGGGTCTCAGCAGTCAGACCCCCACCATCAGGTATTAATCCTCTATCCTATACATAGATGATATATACTTTTCAAGGCTTAACCCCTTCAGTCCCATATTGCCCCATCTGTCTTCACAGACCAAGGGACCGTCTATTTCTGCCTTGCAGTTTCCATACATAACACTATATACACAGCAAAGGATTTTCGTTGAAACTATAACTGGAGTGCTCAATGTCAATTTGCGGCAACAAAGCTAGTGAGGTATTAGCCGTGATGGAAGATATTGATGGATGAGAAAGAAATATCATTTTCCCCCATTCAGTGTCATTGATATAACCACAAGCTGAATATGGAGATCAGTTCTAGTTTCAGTCCACAGAGCGGACAGTATAGAGTTGGAAATTGTCCAGACCTGCACAATAATTAAATAAAAGGATCATTGGAATAAATTCCTATACAAAAAACCCAAAACCGACGTCAGAATGTATCTGGTTATTGAGTATTACGCAAGGATTGGCCTGGATATCTGACAAATTGTGTCCTATGATCTGCAGGCATTAAATCATTAGAAGCTTTTGGACCATCCTGAGATATCGGGATTCAGATACTACTGTGAAAATGGAGATCAATATTTGTCTCATGAACGTCTCTTGTTGACAGAGATGACATAATGCTTATTATATCATGCCTATACCTTCTGGGATCTGATTCTGATCACTTCTTAAGGAAATTCTGAGATATTGGAGGGGGCGCTCCCCCAATTCTTTAGTTAGCCATGGGAAAAAACCAACTACATAGACAAGCGTCTCGACCCTGAAGATGCTGGCATATGCATGTATCAAACCAAGACCACTCATTGCAATGAAAACTGTGTAATTCCTCATTTCTCCTGTGGAGGCGCTGCAGAGAATCTGAAGACTTGTTCTATTTCTTCCGATATTACAAATAGGATATCATGGTATAGAAAGTTATCATGCTGAAGAAAGTCAATTTAAACAGTGCTACCTGTCGCCAGGTGTCTGCTGTATTGCACAAAGCCTGTAAGAGAGTCACACAAATGCGGTTTTCTTCCAATTCCACCCCACTTTTGATTTTTTTCCAGCTTCCCAGGACATCATATGGAATTTTAAATGGTACCATTACAAAGTATAATTTGCCCTGCAAACATTAAGATCCATATGGCTCCGTGAACAGAAAAATATAAAAGTTATTGGGTTTGGAAGGTGGAGGGTCAAAAACAAAAATAAAAAAAAATGCCTGAAACAGGAAGGGGTTAATATAGAGATACAGCACTGCTTATAACTTTCTGCAGTGTGATACATTTCTATGTCATGAATTTTTATCTCAGAATACAAGAGCTATTGAAATCATTGAGCTAACATTCATTGGCTGAAACTGGGTCACGCAACAGGACAATGATCCCGGGTACACCAGCAAATATACAACCAGTGGCGTAACTACCACCATAGCAGCAGAGGCAGCTGCCACAGGGCCCGGGACATTAGGGGCCCGGTGACAGCCGCTACCGCTGCTATCATTATACTCGGGGGGGTCTTTTCGGACCCCCGAGTAAAATGATTGGCGGACCGGGAGAGGTAAGAAACATAAAAAACACTGTTACTTACCTCTCCACAATCTGGGCAGGCTTCGGCCTAGTCGTCTGACGTCTCATGACCCCGGCCTGCGTCCCGGGTCATGTGATGTCTGACGTCATTGAAGATTGACTACTTCAGAGGCCGACAGCGTAGGAGCCGGGAGATAGGTGAGTAACAGAGGTTTTTATGTTTTTCTCCCCTGAGTCTCCGATTATTATACTCTGGGGTCTGAAAAGACCCCTGAGTATAATAATTGTTTATGGGTGCCCACAGTGGGACATAATACTGTGTGTAGGGGCCACTATGGGGGATAACACTGTGTTCAGGGGCCACTATGGGGGATAATACTGTGTGCAGGGGCCACTATAAGGGATAATACTGTGTGCAGGGGCCACTATGGGGTATAATACTGTGTGCAGGGGCCACTATGGGGGATAATACTATGTGCAGGGGCCACTATGGGGGATAATACTGTGTGCAGGGACCACTATGGGGGATAATACTGTGTGCAGGAGCCACTATGGGGGATAATACTGTGTGCAGGGGCCACTATGGGGAATAATACTGTGTTCAGGGGCCACTATGGGGTATAATACTGTGTGCAGGGGCCACTATGGGGTATAATACTGTGTGCAGGGGCCACTATGGGGGATAATACTGTGTGCATGGGCCACTATGGGGCATAATACTGTATGGAGGGGCCACTAAGGGACATAATACCGTGTGCAGGGGCCACTATAGGCATACCTCCCAACTTTTGAAGAACCGAAAGAGGGATGAAATGTGCGGTGCGCGTAGTGCACCGCGACAAATTTAGCCCCGCCCACTTTTGTGTTGACTCCGCCCATTCTCATTAATTTTTCATGTGCGAGCACACAGTATAATCCTCCTACAGTCACCCGTAAATTATATGTTCCCCCTCTATCTCTCCCCCAGTTTCATATACACCCTTCATCTACCCCCAGTTTCATGTCCCCCCTCCACCTCTGCCCCCAGTTTCATGTCCCCTCCATCTCTGCCCCCAGATTCATGTCCCTCCATCTCTGCCCCTGATTCATGTCCCCTCCATCTCTGCCCCAGATTCATGTCCCCCCCATCTCTGCCCCAGATTCATGTCCCCCCCATCTCTGCCCCCAGATTCATGTCCCCCCATCTCTTCCCCCAGATTCATGTCCCCCCATGTCTGCCCCAGATTCATGTCCTCTCCATCTCTGCCCCAGATTCATGTCCCTCCATCTCTGCCCCCAGATTCATGTCCCCCCATCTCTGCCCCTAGATTCATGTCCCCCCATCTCTGCCCCCAGATTCATGTCCTCTCCATCTCTGCCCCCAGATTCATGTCCTCTCCATCTCTACCCCCAGATTCATGTCCCCCCATCTCTGCCTCCAGCTTCATGTCCCTCCATCTCTGCCCCCAGATTCATGTCCCCCCCATCTCTGCCCCCAGATTCATGTCCCCACATCTCTGCTCCCAGTGTCATGCCGTCCTCTCCTTCATCTGCCCCCAGATTCATGTCCCTCCATCTCTGCCCCCAGATTCATGTCCCTCCATCTCTGCCCCCAGATTCATGTCCCTCCATCTCTGCCCCCAGATTCATGTCCCTCCATCTCTGCCCCCAGATTCATGTCCTCTCCATCTCTGCCCCCAGATTCATGTCCCCCATCTCTGCCCCCAGATTCATGTCCTCTCCATCTCTGCCCCCAGATTCATGTCCTCTCCATCTCTACCCCCAGATTCATGTCCCTCCATCTCTGCCCCAGATTCATGTCCCTCCATCTCTGCCCCAGATTCCTTCTCTTCATTCCCCTGCTGCACTCTGCGCGCCTCTCTCTCTCTCTCACTGGCGCACAGTTGTAGACGCGATGTGACGTCATCACATCGCGTCTACAAGCCAGTAGCCGGCAGCAGCGGCGAAGCGAGGAGCTGACCTGCGTCAGAGATGGGGGGACATGAATCTAGGGGCAGAGATGGGGGGACATGAATCTGGACGCAGATCTGAGTTGAAATCGGGACATACCTCCCTCCATCCGGGACCGCGGGACATGTCACCGGAATCGTGAATGTCCTGCGGAAATCGGGACGGTTGGGAGGTATGTATGGGGGATAATACTGTGTGCAGGGGCCACTATGGGGCATAATAGCACGCGTATAGGAATGTGTAGGAGGGGGTCGGTCAAGGTCTTCGGTGTCTGTATTGGTCGGGGGGGGGAGAGCCATGTCAAAAGTTCGCCACGGGGCCCCGCCATTCCTAGTTACGCCACTGTATACAACACAATGGCGAGAAAGAAATAACATAAGGTGTTAAAATAAGCTGGAGCAATGATGTAAAGAAGACTGGGGTCAAAATGTCTCTATTGCTCCAAGTCCTCCATTACTGCAAGTTATTGCTGGTGAAGATGAATTTCCACGCCATCAATTCTAGATCTTTTTGTATTATGTCCTGATACAAAACATCTACAAAATCCATAATACAAAATCAGATCTTATACAGAAAACATAGAATAAATAAAGAAGGAAAATGGAGAAAGGTCACATAACAAAAGATGCTGAGGCTGTAGAGTAACAAAACAATCACATACTATACCAACCCATAGTATCAATCCATATTATGTACATAAGCACCTGCATACAATAGAAGTACAAGGATGGATGGAATGAATGGACTGTATATCATATCCACATACATACAGTCCTACAGAAGACGCGTGGGAGAGAACCGTACATTGGGGAAGGCGGTTGTGCTCCGTATGTATCAGTATATGATATACATATATTCCATCCTTGCACTTATATACATAATAATATTTTATGTTATGGGATGGTATAGTATGTAATTATTTCGTTACCCTACAGCCTCCGCACTTTTTGTTATGTGACCTTTCACCATTTTGCTTCTTTTCATGACATATTTTATGACTAATGTATAAATAAAGATGTGTATTTTTATTATGGATTCTGTATGTTATTTTTTTAGGTTTTTTTTTTTTGTGTGTTTCGCTTGTAGCGGGCACACGAATCGACCTCGATGATTGTGATCGGATCGATTATATCCTGATACATAAGACCATAGAATCCAAAGAAGACGGACATTGTTTTTCTCATATCTGTTTACCAGTATCCAGAGCGTTTCCTAATCTTCCCCACTAGAGGGCAGCACTAGAGCTTATCTTGACTGTTGTGTTTCATGTTATTATTTATATTCAGAGCACCATTTGTACATTTGAGGGTTTACATACAATACATCAATACACAAACATGTACAATACTAATAGAGATGAGCGAACACTATTCGAAACAGCCGTTTCGAAAAGCACGCACCCATAGAAATGAATGGACGCGGCCAGAACGCGGGGGGTTAACCGGCCGCTTCCATTCATTTCTATGGGAGCGTTCTATTCGAAACGGCTGTTTCGAATAGTGTTCGCTCATCTCCAAATACTAACAGTGGTCAACCGGAAACAGTGGGATAGAGGGCCCTGCCCGCCAGTGCTTACAATCTATGAGGCAAAGGGGAGAGAGACAGTAAGTGATGTTATATAGTACTTGTATTATTCTTGCTTCTATATTATATCATAAAATTTTGCCCCTAATCTAAATTCAAGAATTTTCCTAAATACATTGCTTTAGCAATGCTGCTTTGTCTGCTATGTGAACATAATTGTTATCAAGGTTACTGGCCTGTTATCTGATGTTAGGTCGGACGACTCTCTCACTGCTCTTGAGGCTTTTCCTGCTCTTCTCTCCAGGCAATCAGGTCAGCTAATTGCAGTTTGCTGATAAAGGCTCAGACAGTATCTATTATTTCACTATGTAAACACAAAGGTTATGCTCAGTTTACTGCAAGTCATTTGTCAGCAGGGTGCATGTAAGTGTTCTCCAACCATGTGTAATGTTATATACATCTACTATGCATATTTGATCTCTAGTAATGTTAATAAATAATCTCTCATGGTAAAGACAAAATCTGTATCTGAATCCGTTCATCAAACAGTCAAAGCCGCCTCCCGCCAGCTTGTTGTAGAATTCAGGAAGTGAGAAAAAAAAGACAGCAGCCAAACTGGTGAAAGAGGGAGATGGCAAAACCTCTTTAAGCTGAGGCCCCACACAGCTTTTTTTGTTGCTGATATCACCTGCTGTTTTTGAGTCACAGCCAGGAGTGGATTGAGTAGAAAGAAGAAGTATAAGAACTTCTTATATATTTCCCATTCGTTTTAAAGCCACTCGTGTTGCAAATCTGCAACAAAAAAAGGCTGTTTCCGCTATGTGGGGCCTGAGCCTTAAGGATTCTTTTTTTTTTCATGGCGGTTTCAAAACAAAATTTTTTGAAGGAGAATTTTAAACAAGTGATCAGACTCCCTGGGGTTCAACACCACTAGGGGGTCTAATAAATGCAAAAAAAAATTAAAAAAACAAATCTAAAAAAATATAAATAGTATTAAAAATTCAAATCACCCCGCTTTCCCTAGAATACATATAAAAGTAGTTAAAAACAGTGAAACATATACATGTTAGGTATCCCCGTGTCCGAAATCGCCTGCTCTACTAATCCATAAAAATATTTTTCCTGTTCGGTAAACACCGTAGCGGAAAAATAGTCAAAAATGCAAAACCGCCGTTTTTTCACTGTTTTGATTCTGATAAAAATTTGAATAAAAAGTGATCAAAGCAATAGCATTTCCCGAAAATGGTAGAACTAAAAAGTACACCCGGCCCCGCAAAAAAAGACGCCCTATACATCCCCGTACACACACGTATAAAAAAGTTACGGCTGTCAGAATATGGCGACTTTTAGAAAATTAAATTTTTAACACAGTTTTGGATTTTTTTTAAGGGGTCAAAATGTAAATAAAACCATATAAATTAGGTATCCCTGGAACCGTACTGAAACACAGAATACAGGGGACATGTCATTTTGGCTGCACAGTGAATGCCGTAAAACCAAAGCCCGTAAGAAAGTCGCAGAAATGCATTTTTTCTTCAAATCCACCCCATTCTGAATTTTTTTCCTGCTTCTCAGTACATTATATAGAATAATTAATGGTGGCATCATGAAGAAAAATTTGTCCCGCAAAAATTAAGACCTCATATGGCTCTGGGAGCGGAGAAATAAAAAAGTTATGGGGTTTAGAAGGAGGGGAGTCAAAAACGAAAATCAAAAAATGCCATCGGTGGGAAAGGGTTAAAAAGGCCTGGGAACTGGGCAGATAGCGGAGCGGGCAGAGAAGCTTCGGCCTACCATATTTATTATAACTCAAGCCAGTTTTCTGCCACAAGTTACACTGGAAATCAACTCATGTCATTTTTTTTTGACAGATCCTTTTTTTTTCTCTGTATGTGAGCTCAGATTCCTCGTAAAATCAAGTTTTATGTTAAAAATATTTTTAAAGAGTTTTTGGTGTTTTTTTTAAATGTTCATTTTATCTATATTTAATAAAAATCTTAAAAATCCAGCAGTTCAGACTCTGACCTCTAAACCAAATAATATGTACAGACTTCCTGTTTTCTGTAGGAGATTTGTTTGCAGCAGCCATATCACTTTGATGATCCCAGCTATCATAAGACACACAATCCACCAATCAGTGCAATTTCACAGTTCATCTGCTTCTCCATCTGTACAAGGTCACAGAGCGCGCCTAGAAAATGGATATTATATACTGACGGCTTTATCCGTTTTTTTTTTGTCCCCTTTTTCAGTGTTGTGTACTGAGGCCTCAGACTGGGTTTATCCATTATAAGCTTTTTTTTTTTATTAATTACGATGGATTGTCAACATTTCTATGGGAAATTCAATGTTCGTCATTTTCCCAGCGGTTAATGGATGGCTGGAAAAAAGAAAACAGATTCAAATACGGACCTATGGGTATATTCACACTAGTAGCTTTGAACAGTATATATTACTTACTGATAGAACTGAACAATTAAGGCTACCTTTACATCTGCGTTGGAGTCTCTGGTGCAGAATCCATCAAAAATCGAAGTCGAGCAGGAAATCTCATTTTAGGGGGGGGGGGGGAATGGACACCTGATAGACCCCATTATAGTCAATGCTGTGAAGTTTCCAGGCTGTGTTGCTGTTCGTTGTCCCATTCTTCTAGCCCTGAGATGGTTTAGAAGACTGGATAGGACAGTGCAGGTGTTGTTTCCAGAATTGTCCAAATTGTCCAAATTCTTTACTGACTTTAATGTAAAAAAAAAAACAAAAAAAAAAACAAAATCTGAAATTTCTGTTCAGGAATAAACTTACCTAATGTTATTCCACTCACGTCATTTGATCAATTCATACAAAGGTTTTAACATTAGATACTTTGACAAAACATTGCTCCAAACACAAAATGCCTTTTTTCTATACATGTTGGCCATCAAACCAATCCTGCAAACTCATCTGCAAAGATGCCATAAAGCCCCTAATGTGAATCCACCTGACTGGATGGGACTGGCAGACTGGATCAATAATATAAAGGGATTGTTCACATTATGCTGTAATATCATCAGGTCTTCACCTAGAATCTGCAGCCTGACATGACATTGGAGTCTGCACAATATCTCAGCTGTGTCCCCATATACTGTATATTAGGATATTGCTGTTGTATATGACACAATCCTCCAGTATACTCAGCAGCTCCTAGCACAAGTGGGACAAATGTCTTAAGAAATTGTCTGAAATTAAGAAACCTCAGCAGAAAAAATTCTCATTCGCCTCAAGTATAATCGCCATGACAGCTATATAATAAGCATTGTATATGCAAGTAGATAGAAGAATTGGCGCATACTGTATATTTGTTTGCAGCTCTGATAATATGAGATTTATGTTATATTGTATAATCCCTGGCAGGAAAATGAGGGGATTCCTAAAAATCTCTGTAGAAACAAATTCAATAAACCTACAGTATAATGTCCAGTATATTACATATAGTCCACATATACAGGATATAGTCCAGTATATTACATATAGTCTGCATATACAGTATACAGACCAGTATATTACATATGGTCCACATATACAGTATAATGTCCAGTATATTACATATAGTCTGCATATACAGTATACAGTCCAGTATATTACATATGGTCCGCATATACAGTATACTGTCCAGGATATTACATATGGTCCGCATATACAGTATATAGTCCAGTATATTACATATGGTCCGCATATACAGTATACTGTCCAGGATATTACAAATAATCCGCATATACAGTATACTGTCCAGTATATTGCATATAGTCCGCATATACAGTATATAGTCCAGTATATTACATATAGTCCACATATACAGTATATAGTCCAGTATATTACATATAGTCCGCATATACAATATACTGTCCAGTATATTACATATAGTCTGCATATACAGTATACAGACCAGTATATTACATATGGTCCACATATACAGTATAATGTTCAGTATATTACATATAGTCTGCATATACAGTATACAGTCCAGTATATTACATATGATCCGCATATACAGTATATAGTCCAATATATTACATATGGTCTGCATATACAGTATACAGTCCAGTATATTACAAATAATCCGCATATACAGTATACTGTCCAGTATATTACATATAGTCCGCGTATACAGTATACTGTCCAGTATATTATATATGGTCCACATATACAGTATACTGACCAGTATATTACATATAGTCCGCATATACAGTATACTGACCAGTATATTACATATAGTCCACATATGTAGTACACTGTCCAGTATATTACATATAGTCCACATATAGAGTATACTGTCCAGTATATTATATATGGTCCGCATATACAGTATACTGTCCAGTATATTACATATTGTCCGTGTATACAGTATACTGTCCAGTATATTATATATGGTCTGCATATACAGTATACTGCCCAGGATATTATATATGGTTAGCGTATACAGTATATTACAAATGGTCCACATGTACAGTATACAGTATATTACATATGGTCCACATATACAGTATACTGTCCAGTATATTATATATGGTCTGCATATACAGTATACTGCCCAGTATATTACATATGGTCCGCGTATACAGTATACAGTCCAGTATATTACATATGGTCCGCATATACAGTTTACTGTCCAGGATATTACATATAGTCCGCATATACAGTATACTGCCCAGTATATTACAAATAATCCGCATATACAGTATACTGTCCAGTATATTACATATAGTCCGCGTATACAGTATACTGTCCAGTATATTATATATGGTCCACATATACAGTATACTGACCAGTATATTACATATAGTCCACATATGTAGTACACTGTCCAGTATATTACATATAGTCCACATATAGAGTATACTGTCCAGTATATTATATATGGTCCGCATATACAGTATACTGTCCAGTATATTACATATTGTCCGTGTATACAATATACTGTCCAGTATATTATATATGGTCTGCATATACAGTATACTGCCCAGGATATTACATATGGTTAGCATATACAGTATATTACAAATGGTCCACATGTACAGTATACAGTATATTACATATGGTCCACATATACAGTATACTGTCCAGTATATTATATATGGTCTGCATATACAGTATACTGCCCAGTATATTACATATGGTCCGCGTATACAGTATACTGTCCAGTATATTATATATGGTCCGCAAATACAGTATACTGCGCAGTATATTACATATGGTCTACATATTCAGTATACAGTATATTACATATGGTCCACATTCAGATCAAGGTAATGCTTCCTAAATCTTATAATCTACAAATACCAGGCAGCATGAAACATACAAATCCAATAATAATAATAATAATTATAATAATAATCTGTAGTGTTGTGCGGACATGTCACCAAATATTTTATATCATACTGGCAAAACAGCAAAACATATTTTTCATTGAAATTCCTGTTTGTTTGTACCCCACAATCCAACGTAATTTATTATTTGGAGACTTTGGTTTATTAGGTTGTTTTTGTTCCACAGTGAGGATGGATTATAAAAATATACTAGTGGAAGGATATAATAATAATCATCATCATATTAGTCCTAGTGATTTATAACATATTAAAAACATACTAAGATAATGATGAGGATGATAAATAAATAAATATATAACAAAATGTTAAAAAAAAAAAATATATAAATAAATTTCATAAATGCTTTAATAACCATCCACATGGACTCTTAGCAAGGAAAGCATCCAAATGACCTTAACAATTATAATAATAATAATAATAATAATAATAATAATAATAATAACTACAAATAACTTTGGTGTAATAGTAATAATAATAAATAGTCGAATTATATCTTATAAATACTTATTATTATTATTTATTTATTTGATATAACTATTATGTTTCTTAATATTATTTTCTAACTCTATATACCATAACAATAAAATAATGAGGTATGTTTTATAATATATTTGGTAACACAATACAGTTATTGTCGGCCTCATTTCATAAGCACTGAAATTATTATTATTATTATTATTATTATTAATGATAAGATGAATGCTTATAACTTGCATAGGATGATGTGGCCTCCAGTCTTGGTCCAGTCCTGGATCTGTCGCTATTTCATCCCCAGAAATCGTTAGTACAAATATAATAGACAGGAGAGGGGTCGGGATTATTGTCTTTCTGTTCAGTATTTTGTGGAAAATAATGAAAAATGCAATAAAAAATTACATTGTCGAGACTTATTAAATTAAAGGAATATTAAACGGATCCTAGCAATAAAATATTCTTAATAGCAGAATTAATATTACCATTGTAGCAGAACTAACTATAAGCTCAACTCCATAAATATTTCGGTATACTTTATCTGTAAGGCAGCAGATTGGCAAAATAGTTCATGTAGAATATTCTATGGGTTTCATATGGAGTGTCTAATGGGAATATTGCACGTAATGCATATGCTATACAACATATATATATATTCTATCTCCTATCTATCTATCTATCTATCTATCTATCTATCTATCTATCTATCTATCTATTCATCCATCTATCTGGCTATCTATTTGTCTATACATTTTCTATTATATCGGATTTACCAATGTATCGGCATATAAAATAATTTGCCGGTCAATAAATAAAAATTATAAAATAATTGAAGAAAAAGGAAACCTTGAAGGGAGGGAAGTATATATATATATATATATATATATATATATATATATATATATATATATATATACACACAGGGCATGTGATCTATACTGCATGAAACATTATATACTAGGCAAGCAAGCAGAGATACAGTGCAAATACAGTGCAAGACACTATGTGTTGTGGCAGCAGTAATATGTGGTATATACAATATACAGTCCAGCTTGTTGTGTACTAATGGTGTGTTCAGGATACAGGACAGACAGGGCTATAGCTTTATTGTCAGTATACACTCTGGCACGAAACGACTGCAATTGGGTATATACAGGTCAGACAAGGATGTTAACGGTACATATAATGAGGATAGGGCTGTGTATACTAACATGGTACCTATAGTACAGGCAGAGTTGTGTATACTAGCAGGGTAGATGTGGTGCTAGCAGGGTTTTGTATGACACCAGTGTATATATTGTAAACTACAGCAGGGCTTTGTATACTAGCAGGATACATGTAGTGCAGATAAAACTGTGCATTGTAGCAAGGGTACACCTTGTACAGGCAGGGCTCTGTATACTAGTATAGTACATACAGAGCAGGCAGGGCTCTGTATACAGAGTATATGTATGTTGCACACAGGACTGTGTATAGTAGCAGGGTAAATATAATGCAGCCATGGCTATTTATACTAGTAGAGCACATATAGCGCAGACAGGGCTCTGTATACAGAGTATATATATATATATATATATATATATATATATATATATATATATATATATGAAAGGAGTCCTATATATGTGTATATATATATATATATATATATATATATATATATGTACATATTACACACAGGACTGTGTATACTAGCAGGGTATGTGTATAACAGGAT
The DNA here is from genome assembly GCF_031893055.1 of Leptodactylus fuscus. Taxonomy (NCBI): domain Eukaryota; kingdom Metazoa; phylum Chordata; class Amphibia; order Anura; family Leptodactylidae; genus Leptodactylus; species Leptodactylus fuscus. The sequence continues at coordinate 339,288,956 of NC_134265.1, forward strand.
ATAGCAGGGAAGCTCCTGTATATTACTGTAGAGGACACTTGAAGTGAAGGATTTGCACTTGCTGTGTTGCTGGCAGAGGTCAATGGCTCCTTTCATTAGAATGTATGCAAAGCTTAATTGATGCAAATCTCCTCTATAAGACTGATCACTGATCTTACATAAGATTCACATTAATGTCCCCCCTCATACTCACCGCAATGTCAATATACACACAATGAATTATTATACAAGACATGAAATGATTCTATACCAGAACACAATCTATGAATCCGTAATATATCAAATAAATATAATACATTTCTGTCCTAGTTTATGCATGTAAAAATGTTATATTCATCTATATATTTGTAATTTTTTAAAACATTCAGACAAAATATGAATGCCTATATTCTTCATAATTGGTATTAATATATTGAGAATAACATGGTTTACAAATAATAGATGTTTAGTACGAATTCCTAAAGATAATAATAATTATAATTATTATTATTTAATTTTTTTGTTTACAGTAAGAATATTAAAAATGCTGGCTATAAAAAGATAAACTGGGTTTGTGGTTTTTGTTGAAAGATGAATTCCTTAAGATGATAATAATAATAATAATAATAATCAATATTATTATTATTATTATTATTATTATTATTATTATTATTATTTACAAATAATAGATGTTTAGTAAGAATATTAAAAATGCTGGCTATAAAAAGATAAACTGGGTTTGTGTTTTTTCTTGAAAGATGAATTCCTTAAGATAATAATAGTAATAATAATAATAATAATAATAATAATAATAATAAATATTATTATTACTTACAAATAATAGATGTTTAGTAAGAATATTAAAAATGCTGAATATAAAAAGATAAACTGGCTTTGTGCTTTTTGTTAAAAGATGATTTTCTTAACAATATTATATATACATATATATATATATATATATATATATATATATATATATATTTGATATATCACATGGAAAATAATTGCTATTTTTCTGAAATGACATGTCTTGCCATAACCATATAATCTATATACTTCAATAGTATAAATAATACCTAAATATATTACAAATACAAGGCATTTTATTTGCATTTTCATTTTTTATTATCAACAATCAAATAAATGGCACACTTTCTTTTGGAAAACAAAATGCACATGTAAAAATTGTTCCCTTTTAAATAGGCATTCATAATAACTACATATAAATAAGTGAACCCCCTGAACATTGAATTAATGGGGTTAATATGCTCAGGACTGGGGGAAAATAAAAGACAACATGCAGATTCTAAGAACAAAAAAATAATAATAAAATAAAAAAGAATTGAAATGTGTGAAATCCATTTAATAATAATAATAAAAAAAGTAACGAAATAAATAAAAACCTGAACGAATAAACAAACGGACAAACAAAGATCAGAGGAGCCAGATCCTTTTCTCCATAGAGAGACATTGAATAGACTAAAGGATTCCACATCATTTACTTCAACAATTGTCGACATTGTGTACTTATAATAACACCATACAAGTCACATTATAACACTGCTGGAAAAGACACAGAAATAGAAAGCATCAACATCCAACTAATATCTAGAGGTCTTGTGCCTTTAAAAATGAATTAAAAAAAAAAAAAAAACCTAAACGAAAACCAAACATCTGAAGGTGAAACAATGTAATAAATAGCTTCTTATTACACCCAATGCAGAATAAGACAGACCCTGCAACACAGTGCAAAATATTCCTGCCAATGTAATGTCCAGCAAAGAATAGTCAGTATGGACCGATGTGCTAAACCAGGGGATAAAGCAGATGAACATAGTGCTAAGAATCATATATCAGACAAGAAGAAGAGGGGAGCCTTGTTTAACCCTTTCACTGCCCCCGTGGCCTGTCCCATCGGCAGTGAAGGAGTTAAATTGTCTATACAGCTAAAAAGTGTCCTGTTTTGTTAGATGATTTTTTTTTTTTTGTGGAGGTCTAGTACGGATCTGCTGCTGGGTGCTCAGGCTTTTGGCATCCTCACCACACAGTTATACTAGGTGGTGGCAGTCTATGATACTAGCTGCTGGGGTCTGCACTCAGCCATCTTTCCCTGTGTCATCCACATGTTGTCCACCTGCTGGCTGAGCCTGTTCTGAGGTGTCCTGGACAGGTAGCTGAGGTGGACAGGTGTCCCTCATCATCATCATCATCATCATCATGGTCATTATTATTCTAGTAGACTGAGAACAATAGCAGCAGGCAGCCACTGACCTTGCAGATCTCAGCATTAGTGCTCATGCTGGGAAGTTCAGAACATGCTCTTGACTAGAGTGGCTTTGGTACTGTTGGGTCTCTGCAGGGAGGATAACACACTGGCGAATGGACCTCCTAAGGAGTCAGGGATGGAGGTGATGGTGCCACCTGGACCAGTAGCCCAGCCTTGTGCCCCTCCTGTGCCCCCTACCACTGCTGCAGATGACAGGCCTCCGGATCCTTGCACTCCTTTGACTTGTTCTGTTGGGCCACCAGATCCTTGAGATCCTGTAGGGCTAGGGCCACCACCGCAGCTTTGGCTTGGGTTGGGGTTGTTACCTGGGCCCCCAGTGCTGTCAGGATCGGTGATCTTGGCTTCTTTACTCTCATCATCTCTTGAGGAGTCGGATTTTTTGCCTGAGGAACCATTCTTGGCTGCAGCAGCTGCGGCGGCCGCTGCTCTTTCCTGCTTCCTAAACTTCGCCCGACGATTTTGGAACCAGACCTGAGAATGGGTATAGGGGAAGGGGACAGCAGAGATATAGGTGAGGAGATATAGGGGAAAGGGACACCAGAGATAGATATAGAGGAAAGGGACACCAGAGATATATGGGAAAGGGACAGCAGTGATATAGGGGAAGGGGACAGCAGAGATAGATATAGGGGAAAGGGACACCAGAGATATAGGGGATTGGTAGAAGTGTGGGTAATAATAAGAGGTGGTGTTAGGAGGTGTTCAGGAAAGAGGAATATAGGATTATATAGTTATAGGATTGGAGGGAAGTGTGGGGAGGGGATAGAAGGGGGAGAAGGAAAAAGGAAAAGAAATCATTTATTAAATTTGATTAATGAATATTCACTATTATATATTTATATCATATAATAATACTGCTGCTCCATCCATATAATTATTATATATTATTATATAGAAGATTATAAATATAATAATATATATTTATTAATGTTAATATATATATATATATATATATATATATATATATATATATATATAACTACTATAATATCTTCTGTATATTGTACCTGTACTCTGGCTTCAGTGAGGTCTATCTTCAGAGCCAGCTCTTCTCTGGTGTAAATATCAGGGTAATGGGTTTCAGCAAAGACCCTCTCCAGCTCCTTTAGCTGAGCGCTGGTGAAGGTGGTCCTGATCCTCCTCTGCTTCCTCTTCTCATTGAGACCACCATGGTCAGTGAACAGCTTGTAAGGAACTGCAGGAACCAAAGAAACATCAAGTGAGGAATAAAGAAAAAAAATAAGCATGCAACAATATAAGAACAACAAACAGTATAAAATGTATCTATAGGCAAAAGATGCTTAATATGTATAATGTAGAGGAAGGTATAGATAGAGTATATAACTATAAGTGTTGTCACACTATATAGAATATTTTCTTAGTAAGATGTGGTAATAGTAGATGTTCTCTAGTGTCTTGTATCTGCCCTGAAATCCTGATAAAGTGGCTAATAATGTGCAAGGTGATGGCCAGGGATGAGGAGTGAAGGGCTGCAGCAGCTGCAGTGAAGTCCAGCAGAGTCCCAGCTTTTTAGGACAGTGTCTTCTGGTGTGATGAGTCTTTCTCTTGGGTTATTTAATTATTTGCTAAGCTTTACGTCTCATCCCAGAGTAAATAAATTATGCCTATCATTTTGGCAGCTTAAGATAATTTTGTTGGCGGTTCGGGTGTGACTACCAGGATAGTGTAACCCTGTAACTGAATTACTCCTCGCCTGCAATCGCTTCTAACGTGATAAATTCTTTCATTTGTGTAAGCAAATTTCGTTTGGTAAATACTAAACACATTTCCATTTTCAAATGCAATCAAGGATTCCTATATACAAGGGGAAAAGCTCCTTTCAAGGATTGGGGTGGGGGAAGAAGAGCCTGGAGAAGACCTCCTTACCTGCTGCATAAGGGCTGCTCTGGTGATCCCTGAGAGTTCCAAGGCTGCAAGATCCTGGGGTGAGGGAAGGACAGCCTGAGGTGGCCCCAAAAGTGGTCCTGATAGGGTTGTACTGGAAGCCACTGGCTTGGCTGCAGGAACTGAAGTCTGCATAGGCAGATGCCAGGCTGGAGGTGTCCATGCCAGCCATACAGGACTCATAGGCAGAGGAGTTAAGGTAAGAATATTCCATTTTATACATTGAAAAGGCTCTGGAAGTCTCACCAAGGAGGTAAAGAAGAGAGTGAGAGATGAGGGCTGCTGGAGATGACTTGGAGGAGGTGATGTGCTCTGCTCCACGCCTGCCTCAGCACTGGCCTCCTTACTAGCAGCAGAGCCTAGTTTTATCAAAAAGCCTCCTATGAGATGCCTTGCCTGAGGTCTCCAGAGCATAGAGTCCTCATAATAAACTTGGCTCTTTCCACTTGGACAATAGCAAAGCGGTTGGTCTTATTGCTGGCGCTTTTTACATGACAATAACTCATCAGTCTATTGGGCTGGCACTGGGGGGACTTAGCTGTCCAACCTCCCTATCATTGATTCCTGCATCTCTAATTAGAATTTAATAGCACCATCCTCTCCCTTCTAACCAGCTCCCTGCCCTTTAATTCAATCACACTCTTTGCAAATAATGAAAGTTGGGTGACGATTCTCCCTGATCCAATTTCCCCCCCTAGCTTTTAACCGATCATATATACCTTTGGCAATAAATTGAGAGGCTGTGTTTTTAACTCTTATTTGCTGTGTGTTTCTTTTACCCCCCAAGCAGGCTTCATGTCATAGGAGCTGTAATGTAAGGGTTACACCAGTGCCCAAAACCACATGCACTGCCAAGGAGGCACCATGGAGGCATCAGCACCTTGGCCAGGGCACTCAGGCTCTGTAGACTATTCAAGACTTGCCATAGACACATAGAAGGACCAAGAAAACCAACAATATAGTTAGTAAGTCTGTCTGCATTCGACACCATTTTGTATTAAAATCCCATCTATCATTCTATTCACGGATTATACAAATGTCATAGCTTACAATTATTTTTCGATGTTATGTTTTTGCTTGTTAGTTTTTCAAAGACAAATATACACAGACACAGAGATGTAGCAGAGCTGACTTTGTATGTGCTAGTTCTTAGTCATTGCATGTGGTTTACTGCAGGGGCATATCATTGCAAACACCACTGGTTTACTGTGTATATATATATATATATATATATATATATATATATATATATATATATATATATATACAATAAATAATCTTGTAGCTCCCCATGTTTTACTATATCTATCTAATATATATATAAAATCTTGAAGCTCTAATGTTGTAGCTCTCCATATTTTGTCTCTACTTATCTCTATCCCATATGATATCTCTAATATATATATATATATATATATATATCAAATAGATTTGCAAAGACATGAACACAGATGTAGCAGACTTTGTATGTTCTAGTTCACAGTCATATTATCATATGTGGTTTACTGCAGGGGCATAGCTTTACAAACACCACTATATTATATATATATATATATATATATATATATATATATATATATATATATACATATTTATATTTTTTTTTTTCATTATATATATATATATATATATATACATTTTTGAGATATATCAAAAATAGTGATGTTTGTAATATATATATATATATATATATATATATATATATATATGTGTGTGTATCTTTATACAATTGTATATTCTATATTTTAAAGAGGTGCTTTATTCAGTTCACATACTGTATTATGTATATATATATATATATATATATATATATATATATATATATATATATATTTCTATCTATCTTTATATACATATATCATAATCCAGTGGATAGAGACAGTTATAAGGCTTCCCTTTGCTACCCTGACATACTCAGCTCTGCTATATCTGCATGCATATGCTTTGTTCTAGCTTATTGTTGTTGTTATTACCATTTTGATAATATTTCCAGGCTGTGCCCCCACATTGTAACCCTCTCTCTCTCTGCACCAAGAACCTCCTGCCTTAAATTGCCAAGCAAGTGACATTATTACACAGAGATGACGGTTCCCATTCCAATGCCTGGGGTGGATCTTGTGAGGAAGAAAACATTCATTATTCTCTTCATTTCCCCTGCACACAATTTCATTTTGGAGTCATTTGTATGGTTTGGCAGCATGTTCTGAGCTCCCTGTCATCTATCTAGCTGCTGCTTTCTTCTCAGGCCACAGTGGGTGAGGCACCTGTATAGGCAGACATACTTGTGTAGATAGTGTGGGGATCTCCTAACATGCAGATAATTACTTCCAGTGCATTCATTACCCCCATAACAAGTGTATAATTAAAGTAAGACACTCATAAAGCCTTAATAGGGGCTTCATTTAAGTGCTTCACCACTTACCAACTAATTCCCAGCCACAGTCAATAGGCAAAAACAAGCACATTAAGATGACACTTTGTAGCTATGGGGTGTTTTACTGCATTTGATAAAATAAAGTCTCTCACCAGAGTCCTTGTCTGAAACAAAGAGTCACAAGGAGTCATAAAGTTGGTGGAGTTTTATGGGTCAGGCTGAGAGGTTTATGGCCTGGGCTGGGAGCCATGGGTGTCTGGGATGATGGAGGCTGCTGCCTGGCACCATGGTGGCAGGAAGGGAGGACAAGAAATGAGGACAAGGTTTTTAGTGACAAATTGCAGGATTCTTCATGTGCTTTCTATTTCTTTTCTGGTGGCCTGGACAGCAGGGGAGAATGGCTGCAGAGACATCAGTCTTCTGGCCTGGCCCCATGTAAAGGCCTCAGAGACTAATGGGAATCCAAACACACTTACTGCAGCCATTTATCTGCATGCATTCTGCTCCTCATGAATATCAATACACATTTGGGGCAGGGGGAGCTTTTCACCTCTGCGGAAACTAATGGGTTTATTTTGCCCCCAACAAAGAATCACAAACAGTGAGATTTTCTGGAATGTGAACCCCGCGTTATAATGTCATTGATCGGATGTAACTGCGACATATTACTGTGTATTATATGTGACAAAATAGAGGAGACTGGTCACAGGCATATCATAGCCATTAGAAGAACATAAAAACAGTCTAGAGTTTTAGGTTTTTTTTATTCAAAATAATTTTCAATGTTGTTATATTTGTATGTGACTTCAATGCATGAATATTAGTTTATTATAATATACACATAGTTTTAATTTTGGTTTCTAGTGTTCAGCAAACCACAGTATTGGATATATTGTTTATTACATTCGGATCCATTGTAGCAAAATTAATGTAATATATATGATTATTCTATCCATTTTCTCTCTATCTATCTATCTATCTATCTATCTATCTGTCTGTCTCCTATCTATCTATCTATCTATCTATCTATCTATCTATCTCCTATCTATCTATCTATCTATCTATCTATCTATCTATCTATCTATCTCCTATCTATCTATCTATCTATCTATCTATCATCTATTTATCTAATATCTATCTATCTCCTATCTATCTATCTATCTATCTATCTATCTATCTATCTATCTATCTATCTATCATCTATTTATCTAATATCTATCTCCTATCTATCTATCTATCTATCTATCTATCTATCTATCTATCTATCTATCCATCCATCCATCCATCCATCCATCCATCCACAGTATATACAATGTATCAAATTCTGCAGTTTTCTTAATCCTTTGGTTGATGTATATGCTGTACCTAACTGTGATATATCGGTATGTGTGTGTATATATCGGTATACAGTATTTCCCATTATATAGAAATTTCAGAGTTAAATGAAATAATCTCTCAAAATAAATATATGTGATTAATACAATTATTATTTTTTTTCTGTTATTTATTTTTATTACAATTTTTTTATATCGATATTAATAAGATTAATATATGAATTGGTCATCATAACACCTAATAATACACACACAAACATGTATATATAATTTGTTTTTATTTTCCTATTCCTTCTCTCTATGATACACCAGCCCCTTCCTCTTACGCTTTTTACCACCTTCATCTCTGTGATATTCACCAGGATTATTTTGTCGTATTCACATTATACTATAGTGCAAAGAAACTAAAAATCCTAATAAAACAGGACAATTCTGCTCCCATATAACTATGACTATCTATAGCTACAGGACGTTTCTTTTGCTTACGTTTACAACTTGTTTCCACATTCTATCACATTTTATTGGTGACAATTTCTTAAAGGATCTGGATTTGCTTCAACAAGAAACCCACAGTCATTACAAGGAGACTTCCCAGGGTTTATAACCAGCAACCAATGATCTCAATTAGTGCTAATCCACTTACTTATTCCAGTGTCCTCAGAATAACATTTATCGGTACAGCAAAGAACATTGTGCTTAGAAACAAAAGTACTCCTGTGCTGGGGGTAGCTTAAAGCCGCCATCCCTGGATTGTATATCTCGGCCGCTAGGTGGCGCTGTTTTCTTGGTGTGTGAGTGTAAAATGGAAAACATTTCTGGGAAGTAAAGAGAGGAGGTGATAGTATCTGCAGAGAAGGAACTTGTTCACACATACAGTATGTACACTGCTTCTACATCTTTGTAACAAAGTTCACCAATATTACCTTGACAGGGCTATTTTTTGATAAAAAGATCCAGTAATGGGGCTAAATTAATTTTTTGTTGGTTATTTACCATTCTATCTATCTATCTATCTATCTATCTATCTATCTATCTATCTATCTATCTCCTATCTATCTATCTATCTATCTATCTAGCTATCTATCTATCTCCTATCTATCTATCTATCTATCTATCTCCTATCTATCTATCTATCTATCTATCTATCTATCTATCTCCTATCTATCTATCTATCTATCTATCTATCTATCTATCTATCTATCTCTCTCTCTCTCTCTCTCTCTCTCTCTCTATCTCCTATCTCTCTCTCTCTCTCTCTCCTATCTCTCTCCTCTATCTATCTATCTATCTATCTATCTATCTATCTATCTGTCTGTCTATTTCTCTATCTCTCTATTATCTATCTATCTATCTATCTATCTATCTATCTATCTATCATCTCTATTATCTATCTATCTATCTATCTATCTATCTATCTATCTATCTATCTCTCTCTCTCCTATCTATCTATCTATCGATCTATCTATCTATCTATCTATCTATCTCTCTATTATCTATCTATCTATCTATCTATCTATCTATCTATCGCCTATCTATCTATCTATCTATCTATCATCTATCTATCTATCTATCTATCTATCTATCTATCTATCTCACTCTCTGTCTATTACATATGTCCAAGAGCATATAGTAAAACACTATGGAAGACAATATGATATCCTATATTTGTTCCATATCTGGATGGATCAGAAGTGATGATGTCACGAATATCAGTCACATGACGTCAGCCAATCACAATTCTCAATGGTTGTGAATGATGGACACAATGTCATCATCTGATGTACAGGACTATATCTGAAGCCTCTTATGTCACTGTATAGATTATAAGCCCTCACCAGCGGGCTCTTGCTTATATTATGTGAATTGTTTTATTTCACTGTAATGTCTCATATTGTCTATACATGAACTCTATGATTTGTAATGTGCTACATAAATAAAAACAATGTATATACATTTATATTAACAGAAACACTGGAGTGGAGGGACATTCAGAAGATTAGTTTTTTTTCTTGTTTTTTGGGGCAAAATTTAAAAAAAATTCAGATAATCCCTTTAAGAAATGATCCTGAACTGGAGGAAATTCTGTAATCCCCTTCTATTCCAGTGCTGATGTTCTGGTGATCCCTTCCAGTCTTTATTTTTGATGATGTGACTACTACATCCAGCATTGGTCTCAGCAGTGATGCTAGTATATATGGTGCAGGATCCTTGAGGCCTGTGACTTCAGTAACCACATGCATGCCCGGCCCATCACCACTGAGCAAAATAAGCACAGACCCGCACCAAGAACTGGAGCGACAGCGCTGGAGCAGCTGAAGATTTATTAGGTGAGTAATGGCTGTTTATTTCATTGCATTTCCTGCCATTAGGTAATTTGGTAAAACCATCCCTTTAAGGATTTTCACATGCAAGATTTTGAGTATAATGTTATGTTGCATTTCCCCATCAACCTCAATGGGGTTCAATGGGAAAAAATGGAAAATTAATAACTGTTACTTGGACATTGCCTAGCCTTGTATCTATTATACTCCCTATAGAGGCATGGACAGATTGCAGGTATTTTATTCTTATTTATAGGGGCACTGCTCTCATCCTCCGATTTATTAAAGGCACCAATTTACTGTACCTGTATCAAGTGCGTCACTTTTTTTTGGGACCTTTTTTTCCCTTTACCCCACCCGTTCCCAATGCATTATGACCGATCCTCCCTCTATCAGTAGCTTTCCACCTCTTCTTATGGTTCGGTGAGCACATGTGCTGTGGACTTCATCATTGCCTTTGTAGTGTCTGTAGGTTTGTTTTTCTGTGTAACCTCCATTGTTACCATCTGAAATCGCCTGTAAGGATGAAAGCTGGGGAGGGCTTATTGCAGCCTGACAGACCCCAGCCCACTGTTTTGTTGGAGTTGTGCTTTCTACATGCGAGCCCGCACTAAAACTTGTACCAAATGGTTAATTTGATTATTCCAACTATAGGCCAACTGCTTCACCAGCCTTCCACCACGCGTCTGGAGGGGAGAAAGAAACCATCTCCGAGGAATAATCTAATAAAACTCAAGTGTGGAAAAAAAGGCCTGTGATTTCCAAGCGGCACAAATAGAATTAGAGCTTTAGAATTCTCCATCCAAAATAGGCCCTTTGTGTGCGACGCAGAACCACATTTATCTAGCCGCAGCCCATGGACAGGTTCTCGGTTTGTTCGTCACGTCTATACATGCAAACGCAGGGAAAAAATAAAATTATGTGGGGGCTCCATCTATCAGGGGACTATATCGTATGTCGGCTCACCCCGCAACAAAGACCCTCAGCTGGGAGCCAAATATCGGATAAGATGCCAATCTCCATAATGTCGCAATAAATGAATTTCTATTGAGTATTTTAAGCACTTCTGTACTCATTGATTAGACGGTGAATTTCCTGCGGCGGATCTATTCTCTAAAGCTCAATACTATAGATTTTCTTACCTTAAATGATGCAAGAACCCTATAGATAATGGAGCTGAGTTCTATCACATACTGTATGGTTCTGTTAACTGATATGAAGAACCCAAATGTACACTAGTAGAAATAATAGGCATTTTACATCTATCTATCTATCTATCTATCTATCTATCTATCCATCCATCTTCTATCTATCTCTCGATCCAATATCTGTCTATCTATCTATCTATCTATCTATCTATCTATCCATCCATCTTCTATCTATCTCTCGATCCAATATCTATCTATCTATCTATCTATCTATCTATCTATCTATCTATCCATCCATCCATCCATCCATCCATCTTCTATCTATCTCTCGATCCAATATCTATCTATCTATCTATCTATCTATCTATCTATCTATCTCCTATCTATCTATCCATCCATCCATCTTCTATCTATCTCTCGATCCAATATCTATCTATCTATCTATCTATCTATCTATCCATCCATCTTCTATCTATCTCTCGATCCAATATCTATCTATCTATCTATCTATCTATCTATCTATCTATCCATCCATCCATCTTCTATCTATCTCTCGATCCAATATCTATCTATCTATCTATCTATCTATCTATCTATCTATCATTCATCTATCTATTATCTATCTATCTATCTATCTATCTATCTATCTCCTATCTATCTATCTATCTATCTATCTATCTATCTATCTATCTATCTATCTATCTAATCTATTATCTATCTTATCTATCTATCTATCTATCTATCTATCTATCTATCTATCTATCTATCTATCTATCTATCTATCTATCTATCCACATCTATCATGAAATGCAAAGTTGCATGATAGAGATTATACTTTGCAGATGGGCACAAAAAGGAATCACATTTGCAAAATGCTGATAAAGGAATTGATCTCTTACCAGCAGGGGAAGGAATTCTTTTACACCTTACTGTGAACTGGATCTATGTAAAGGGAATGTGTCGTCTTAAACCAACAGGCCCTTACTGACCAGGAGTTTAGTGTCCTATATATTCCATTTCCTATATCATAACTCTCTTTCTTAGGTTAGGTTCACATCAGCATCAGAGATTCTGACAAAAATCATGAGAGAGAAAAGTCCTGTTATAAAAACAACAGAAACCCAACAGACCCCATAGATTATACCCCTACTTTAGCACACAGGCTCTCCGTAATTCGGATCTCCTGGAAGACCCAAATGAAGAAGAGAACGGCGCAAATGTGTTCCTAGCCTTAGGTGTTAAAATCAGAAGTACACCTCAGCTTCACTGAGCCTGCTCTTGATAGCGCATATGCAGTAAAGCAAAGACAAACACCAAACTACCTGGCCACGAGAACCTCTTGGTGGATTAGTATACCAAATTTAGGCGACAAGTTCCCATTAAAGGCTTAGATCCTATGTTGCAGAAACACATCAGGAAAAAACTCTGCATTGTATAGTAGTAGCAAAGTGAATGAGATTTTGGCTAATCCCATCCACACATTGCAGAAAAAAACGGTGCGGATATATATATATATATATATATATATATATATATATATATATTTATATTCGCATTTTCCTTATAGATTTAGTATGGGAAGAAAAAAAAATCGCAGCGCTTTATGGAAATATATCAAGTTGGGACTTTATGGACTTGGACTATAAGACCAATGTCTTAAGAATCTTATTAACCTATCAGTATGTTTTGGGCTGTGAGAAGAAACCTGAATACTCAGAATAAAGCTATGAAAACGTTGAGAACACATATAAATCCATTGCAGATATTACCCTGGTCAAACTAGAATCAAGGACCCCAGTATGGCAATGCAACAACTCTGAGACAAAGAGTGTGTGACTCATATATACTGGTCAGTTATACTGTATATATAACTCATCTGCCTGAGATTGTATAGGTGTCCTCATGCCACCAAAACCAAGTCAAGATGACACTGAAGTCTCTTTGTCTTGCTTTGTCATTCCTGAACTAGTTCTGCAGTGTGACACGGAGCATTATTCTACTGAAAAAGCCATTTACATTAGGAATACCATTGCTATGAAATGTGTATTTGGTCTGTAACAATCTTTAGGTAAGTGATACATAGACCTAACTCACTCCATATCCTCCCAATACAAGGAAGACACTACTAACTTGTTTCCCCTTCCTACGTTAGGGAAGACTCCCTTACTCCTCCTCTTCCCTACCCAAAATTGCCTAATCCAGGGTCGTACCATCATGCAGCACCCATTTTCCAGTGGTTTGCTCATTCTCCAGTGGTTCTCCCATTCTCCAGTGGTTCTCCCATTCTCCAGTGGTTCTCCCATTCTCTGGTACTTTGCCCATTCTCCAGTGGTTCGCCCATTCTCCAGTGGTTCTCCCATTCTCCAGTGGTTCGCCCATTCTCCAGTGGTTCTCCCATTCTCCAGTGGTTCTCCCATTCTCCAGTGGTTCTCCCATTCTCTGGTACTTTGCCCATTCTCCAGTGGTTCGCCCATTCTCCAGTGGTTCTCCCATTCTCCAGTGGTTCGCCCATTCTCCAGTGGTTCTCCCATTCTCCAGTGGTTTGCCCATTCTCCAGTGGTTCTCCCATTCTCTGGTACTTTGCCCATTCTCCAGTGGTTCTCCCATTCTCCAGTGGTTCTCCCATTCTCCAGTGGTTCTCCCATTCTCCAGTGGTTCTCCCATTCTCCAGTGGTTCGCCCATTCTCTGGTACTTTGCCCATTCTCCAGTGGTTCATAAATGGAAACTATGATGCCCTGTGTGTTCAAAGACCTTTCCAACATAGCCAGCCTTAACCTATTCAGATGTTACAATAGCTCTTCTGTGGAATTAAACCAAATAAGGTCACATAAGGGTAAGTTCACAAGTCCCAACTCTCTCATTCATTTGATTGCGAGTCAGGCCCATTTTCAGAGGAAAAAAAGAAGCATCAGGACTTAGTTACAGGTGGATTCTTCCTTGCAAATCCCATCAAAATGAATAGGAGGCAGAAAAAACACTAGAGTCAAAAATCTACTACTGACTCCTGTTGTAATAAATGGGAGGGTTGGGGGGGGAGGTGTATTTTGAGTGCAGCATAAAATAAAGTTTCCATGGATCAGTTTATCATAGTTCCGTTTCCGAATCCACATTCCAACTATGGGAAAATCAGATGATCTAAGCAACTTCAAATACGGCCCGGTCATTGGCAGCTGACTATCTGGACCAATATGTCATACACTGCCAACATTGTGGCCTTTATTCGTGCAGGGTAATCTGAGAATGGTATGAGCGAGGAAAAACTTCCAGAAGAAGGGGTTCTTGTGGACATATCAAGGATCTGCTCCTCTATAACAGCAGACAACTAGCTCAAGTGTCATTACTACTAAGGAAAGAGAAAGGCAAGACGCTAGTTGGCAAAAGAGTTCAAAAGTTGGATAAGCGAGCAATGGAAAGACATTACATGGCTAAATGACCCACCATACAGATGAGAAGGAAGCATCATGAAACCTTCATGTCACATGTCAATGGCTGAAGGCCAAAAGAGGTCCAACATATCAATAGATGGGGGTCTCTAATAAAGTGCCTATTCAGTGCAGAGATGAAAATCCTCCAGTTTCATGAATAAAAAGGTTTGTGTACCCTGTCAGTTTCAATGCTGGCCCATAATGTTCTCTACCGTAACATCTCTGATACTGAGCTCCTTCACAAGATCCATTATTTTTCTCCCGTTGTTAATGTAGCATCAACCTATTTCACATTACTGTGCAGAGATCTTCATCATTCACATCAGCTCCTCACAGTCTAACATCCCTGCCTTAGACGTACACATCCAATGTCATAGGACAGCAGGTAACCTATCAGTATGTTCTTGAAGAGTAGGAAACAAATCCCATAAAAACATGGTAATAAGGTAGAAACTCTATGGAGATGTTAAGATAAGATAATCCTTTAATAGTCCCACAGAGGGGAAATTTCAGTATGTTACAGCAGCATAGTAATACAGATACAGGATAATACACAGTAATATAATACAGACGTAGACACACATATGCTGAGAAGAGAAGATATACTAGGAGTCCATAGCAGCTAAGGAACAGAAGAAGGAAGACTTCATAGTCATAATCATTAGTTCTCTGAGCGGAGTGATCGTCGCTTGGTCTGATGTAGATTATACAGCCTGGTCGCGGTTGGAAGGAAGGACTTGCGATAGCGCTCCTTCTCACACTTGGGGTGAAGCAGACGGTCACTTACAGTGCTGCCAAGTGTCATCAAGGTCTCATACATGGGATGGGATTTGTTCTCCCGCATGGAGGTCACCATGGACAGTATCCTTCTGTCACCCACCACCTGTACTGGGTCCAGGGGGTTCCCCAGGACAGAGCTGGCCCTTCTGATCAGCCTGTTAAGTCTATTTCTGCCCCTGGTTGATATACTGCTCCCCCAGCAGGCCACACCGAAAAAGATGGCTGAGGCAACCACAGAGTTGAAAAAGGCCCTAAGAAGTGGCCCCTGGACTCCGAAGGCCCTTAGCCTCCTGAGCAGGTAGAGTCTGCTGTGGCCCTTTCTGTGCAGCGCCTCGAGGTGATCAGCCCAGGATCAAATCCCTGACCCCAGAGCTGCAAGGTACAGTATCGGCCATTCACGTCCGTGATGGCTTTTGGGTGTTGCATTTGGTTGTCTCCACCCCAACTTTGAGCATCTTGATAGGGTCCTTCTTATATTACCATGTGCTAAGGGGGAAATTTTAAAAAAATTATCTGGACTATACAACCCCTAGTGTAAAAATAATAATAATATTAATGATAAGAAATTACCCAATCACCCAACAACATGCAACTTTTTGATAAATTTTGAGCAATTTGCAGAACAGCATACAGAAACTCTGCATATAAAATCTGATGTTGATTTTTCGGGAAATGATAAATTCCTCTCAATGAAAATATCTATCATCCTAAACGTGAACTCTCAGAATTCGTGTGGATTTTAGATTTCTTTCAACCCCAATAAAATTGTCAATCATTCCAACAGAAGTCTTGTCCTTGGATTATTTTAACATTGGATTGAACCAGGTCCATTCAGGTGAAGTGTTTTTCGCCCTCTTCTTTGTACTTGATGCATGAGAAGACATTCTAACCGTCTATGACAACTATTAATATCTGGACAGTTGGTTTGCACTGATAATTTATTCACAGGAATTATTTATTTATTTATTTTTAAATGGAAAATGGTATTTTGGCTAAATAAACCCCCATAGTCTTTTGCATGGAGTTCTTTTTCCTGACACATACATAGATATGAGGAGAGCCTATAGCATGCAATGATTTCTGGTTAAAATCGTTGCACCGTTATCTTCCCTGGGACAGGAGAACTTGGTGCTTGTTGTCTCCCATTTGCATTCCATTAGCCTTGGGTTAACTCTTGACACTCTTCCTTGCTATGGTTGTATGACCTGGGAAGACGTGATCTTAACATAGATTCTCACTACCCATGAACAATAGACATACGGCCAACCTGGACTGATTCACCTATGTGCAGATGCTCCGTAGAAGCTGAATAGGCTATTTTAATAGTATTGTTTGTACTACACTTACTTTTAAAGGACCGATGTCCATTGGATTTGAGTATAACATAACCTGAAAGATTAAATAAATTACTTGGGGGCACACATTGGAAGTGGAACCATCATGAAAAGCCACAGCTAGACTCATAATTTTACCAACAATGACATCTCTTCCAGAAGTGTAACATGAAGATCCTGGGCTGCAATATAAAATATGTGATGGTGCCCATACATACCATAGTGATGGAGCCCCTACATACCATGGTGATTGAGCCCCTATATACCATAGTGATGGAGCCCCTACATACCATGGTACTGGAGCCCCTATATACCATGGTGATGGAGCCCCTACATACCATAGTGATTGAGCCCCTATATACCATAGTGATGGAGCGCCTACATACCATGGTGATGGAGCCCCTACATACCATGGTGATTGAGCCCCTATATACCATAGTGATGGAGCCCCTACATACCATGGTACTGGAGCCCCTACATACCATGGTACTGGAGCCCCTATATACCATGGTGATGGAGCCCCTACATACCATAGTGATTGAGCCCCTATATACCATAGTGATGGAGCGCCTACATACCATGGTGATGGAGCCCCTACATACCATAGTGATGGAGTGCCTACATACCATGGTGATGGAGCCCCTACATACCATGGTGATGGAGCCCCTACATACCATAGTGATGGAGCCCCTACATACCATAGTGATGGAGCCCCTACATACCATGGTACTGGAGCCCCTATATGCCATAATGATGGAGCCCCTACATACCATAGTGATGGAGCCCCTACATACCATAGTGATGGAGCCCCTACATACCATGGTACTGGAGCCCCTACATACCATGGTGATGGAGCCCCTACATACCATAGTGATGGAGCCCCTACATACCATGGTGATTGAGCCCCTATATACCATAGTGATGGAGCGCCTACATACCATGGTGATGGAGCCCCTACATACCATGGTGATGGAGCCCCTACATACCATAGTGATGGAGCCCCTACATACCATAGTGATGGAGCCCCTACATACCATGGTGATGGAGCCCCTACATACCATGGTGATGGAGCCCCTACATACCATAGTGATGGAGTGCCTACATACCATGGTGATGGAGCCCCTACATACCATGGTGATGGAGCCCCTACATACCATAGTGATGGAGCCCCTACATACCATAGTGATGGAGCCCCTACATACCATGGTAATGGAGCCCCTATATACCATAATGATGGAGCCCCTACATACCATAGTGATGGAGCCCCTACATACCATAGTGATGGAGCCCCTACATACCATGGTACTGGAGCCCCTATATACCATAATGATGGAGCCCCTACATACCATAGTGATGGAGCCCCTACATACCATAGTGATGGAGCCCCTACATACCATGGTGATGGAGCCCCTACATACCATAGTGATGGAGCCCCTACATACCATAGTGATGGAGCCCCTACATACCATGGTACTGGAGCCCCTATATACCATAATGATGGAGCCCCTACATACCATAGTGATGGAGCCCCTACATACCATAGTGATGGAGCCCCTACATACCATGGTACTGGAGCCCCTATATACCATAATGATGGAGCCCCTACATACCATAGTGATGGAGCCCCTACATACCATAGTGATGGAGCCCCTACATACCATGGTGATGGAGCCCCTACATACCATAGTGATGGAGCCCCTACATACCATAGTGATGGAGCCCCTACATACCATGGTACTGGAGCCCCTATATACCATAATGATGGAGCCCCTACATACCATAGTGATGGAGCCCCTACATACCATAGTGATGGAGCCCCTACATACCATGGTGATGGAGCCCCTACATACCATAGTGATGGAGCCCCTACATACCATAGTGATGGAGCCCCTACATACCATAGTGATGGAGCCCCTACATACCATGGTGATGGAGCCCCTACATACCATAGTGATGGAGCCCCTACATACCATAGTGATGGAGCCCCTACATACCATGGTACTGGAGCCCCTATATACCATAATGATGGAGCCCCTACATACCATAGTGATGGAGCCCCTACATACCATAGTGATGGAGCCCCTACATACCATGGTGATGGAGCCCCTACATACCATAGTGATGGAGCCCCTACATACCATAGTGATGGAGCCCCTACATACCATGGTAATGGAGCCCCTATATACCATAATGATGGAGCCCCTACATACCATAGTGATGGAGCCCCTACATACCATAGTGATGGAGCCCCTACATACCATGGTACTGGAGCCCCTATATACCATAATGATGGAGCCCCTACATACCATAGTGATGGAGCCCCTACATACCATAGTGATGGAGCCCCTACATACCATGGTGATGGAGCCCCTACATACCATAGTGATGGAGCCCCTACATACCATAGTGATGGAGCCCCTACATACCATGGTACTGGAGCCCCTATATACCATAATGATGGAGCCCCTACATACCATAGTGATGGAGCCCCTACATACCATAGTGATGGAGCCCCTACATACCATGGTACTGGAGCCCCTACATACCATGGTGATGGAGCCCCTACATACCATAGTGATGGAGCTCCTACATACCATAGTGATGGAGCCCCTACATACCATGGTGATGGAGCCCCTACATTCCATGGTGATGGAGCCCCTACATACCATAGTGATGGAGCTCCTACATACCATGGTGATGGAGCCCCTACATACTATGCATTTTTGAATAGCACCAGTCTCTTCTTATGTTTTAGAAAGTCCTTTGGGCTCCCTCAGGCTCCAGGGCCTAGTCGAGATCGCTTCCTCTACACCCCCTGTACCAATGCCCCTGCCTACTCCCATATATAAAGACATGACTTGTATAGTTTATATACTCATTTATTTACTGCAATCTCTACAACACCTATAGATTCATCACACCAACAAGCCTGTACACAATACACCTATATCATGCCATGAAAGTGCACATCAGGACTTGATCACATCTCATGGCTTTCCAATGGTTCCATTAGGTTGAAGAGCTAGCACTTGTCTCCATGATTCAGAATAGTAAGGTTCTAGCTCCACATGGTCGTCAGCGAATGTTGTTTATTTGCTGGCAAGTGATTGTGAAGTATTAGGACCATTGGGTAAGTGCATACTAGAATAATGTAATAATAATGTAATAACTTACATCAGTGGCCAGTACCGAAGCCTGGTTATGTATAGACGGAATTAGAACGTTGAAAGGCGGCATGTAGGAATCTACGGTGACTTCTGATTTCCATGATAATGAAATATTTACAGGCTATGTGGAACTAACACGAAGAAAGGTTGAAAGTTTAAAAGACACTTTTCTCCTCATTCTTTGCCTTTCAGGAGTTTTCTATCCCCCTTGAAAATTTAGAAAGAATGTTTGGGAACAATGACACAAAACAGGGGACAAAATGCCATTGTGCCGGGCTCGCAATTCATGAGCAAACACTTGTCACTGACCACATAATGTCTCACTTCTACCAGCCTCATTTCACCGCAGGCAAAGTACAATGACATGGAGATGAATACAGCATTAACCCCTTTCCCCCAGCAGAGCAGCAATTTGCAGTTATCGGCGCTCATGACCTGTCACTTCTGTTGGGGTTTTTTATCACATCTCCCAAGTGGCTGGAAAGGTAATAAGGGGTCTGTAGAAATGAGGCCATGGCGGATAATTCAACATTATGAGAAATGCAAAACCGCTACGGGGATGTGCACGGCCGTTCATCGTGGACAGTGGAACAAAGAAATCTTACAAATGAAAGAAGTTGACCTAAGGGAACTAAGATATATTTATACGGAATATGGGATACTTAGGTTGTATTTGTAGCGTTCCATTGTACATAGACAAACACTCACCTGATGGAGGCCGAATGGTCTCTGGTTCCCTCCACCTAGATGCCGTATGTTGGTATATCGTTCATCAGTATGGAATATTGTAGTCTGCTGAACTATGTTATACAAAAGCACATTGCAAATAAAACTATACTGAGGAGGATTCACCAAGATCAGCATACCGTACGCCCGTCTCAATGTTCCCTGTGCTGACGGAGGGGGCCCATCTACTTGCAGGGATAGAACTCTGCCTTCATTTACACCACAAAAATGTCGTAAATGATAGCGAATCTGGTTAAGAAAAAATAGTGAGTGTGGTGCAAACTATTTACAACTATTTTGCGGTTTGCAATGTTTTGTACACCTGCAAAGTAGCACAAAGTGGTAAATTTGTCCCACTGTTTTTTAATTTTTTTTTTCTTAAAGTTGGGATTTGCCCACGTATACCACCGTATAGCTATACAGAGCCATACTGTATGTTGGAGGCATTCATTACAGCTATACGTCTGGAACTCCTCCCGGTATATACATCAGGGGCGTAACTACAATAGAGGCAGCGGAGGCGGCTGCCACAGGGACTGGGCCATTAGGGGGCCCGGTAACAGGGGCCACTATTGGGGATAATACTGTGTGCAGAGGCCACTATGGTGCATAATACTGTGTGCAGGGGCCACTATGGGGGATAATACTGTGTGCAGGGGCCACTATGGGGGATAATACTGTGTGCAGGGGCCACTATGGGGGATAATACTGTGTGCAGGGGCCACTATGGGGCATAATACTGTGTGCAGGGGCCACTATGGGGCATAACACTGTGTGCAGGGGCCACTATGGGGGATAACACTGTGTGCAGGGGCCACTATGGGGGATAATACTGTGTGCAGGGGCCACTATGGGGGATAATACTGTGTGCAGGGACCACTATGGGGCATAATACTGTGTGCAGGGGCCACTATGGGGCATAACACTGTGTGCAGGGGCCACTATGGGGCATAACACTGTGTGCAGGGGCCACTATGGTGCATAATACTGTGTGCAGGGGCCACTATGGGGGATAATACTGTGTGCAGGGGCCACTAATGGACATATTACTGTGTGCAGGGGCCACTAATGGACATAACACTGTGTGCATGGCTTACTAAGGCACATAATAGAGTGCGGAGGAGGGGGTCGGTCGAGGTCTTCGGCGTCAGTGTCGGTTTGGGGGGGGGGGCATGCCAAAAGTTCGCCACGGGGCCCCGCCCATTCCTAGTTACGCCACTGATATACATCCAACAACACACATCTAAAGCACAGTGTACACAGAAACGTGTTTTGCCATTGTGCTTATGTTTTCTATTTTTGACTCCATTACTTCTTCCTCCTATAGATGATCAGGATGTTGTGGGATTTACAATGTCCCCATGCACCATAGAGAATAATTCATTATTAGAGATGAGCGAACACTAAAATGTTCGAGGTTCGAAATTCGATTCGAACAGCCGCTCACTGTTCGAGTGTTCGAATGGGTTTCGAACCCCATTATAGTCTATGGGGAACATAAACTCGTTAAGGGGGAAACCCAAATTCGTGTCTGGAGGGTCACCAAGTCCACTATGACACCCCAGGAAATGATACCAACACCCTGGAATGACACTGGGACAGCAGGGGAAGCATGTCTGGGGGCATAAAAGTCACTTTATTTCATGGAAATCCCTGTCAGTTTGCGATTTTCGCAAGCTAACTTTTCCCCATAGAAATGCATTGGCCAGTGCTGATTGGCCAGAGTACGGAACTCGACCAATCAGCGCTGGCTCTGCTGGAGGAGGCGGAGTCTAAGATCGCTCCACACCAGTCTCCATTCAGGTCCGACCTTAGACTCCGCCTTCTCCGGCAGAGCCAGCGCTGATTGGCCGAAGGCTGGCCAATGCATTCCTATGCGAATGCAGAGACTTAGCAGTGCTGAGTCAGTTTTGCTCAACTACACATCTGATGCACACTCGGCACTGCTACATCAGATGTAGCAATCTGATGTAGCAGAGCCGAGGGTGCACTAGAACCCCTGTGCAAACTCAGTTCACGCTAATAGAATGCATTGGCCAGCGCTGATTGGCCAATGCATTCTATTAGCCCGATGAAGTAGAGCTGAATGTGTGTGCTAAGCACACACATTCAGCACTGCTTCATCACGCCAATACAATGCATTAGCCAGTGCTGATTGGCCAGAGTACGGAATTCGGCCAATCAGCGCTGGCTCTGCTGGAGGAGGCGGAGTCTAAGGTCGGACCTGAATGGAGACTGGTGTGGAGCGATCTTAGACTCCGCCTCCTCCAGCAGAGCCAGCGCTGATTGGCCGAATTCCGTACTCTGGCCAATCAGCGCTGGCCAATGCATTCTATTAGCCCGATGAAGTAGAGCTGAATGTGTGTGCTTAGCACACACATTCAGCTCTACTTCATCGGGCTAATAGAATGCATTGGCCAATCAACGCTGGCCAATGCATTCTATTAGCTTGATGAAGCAGAGTGTGCACAAGGGTTCAAGCGCACCCTCGGCTCTGATGTAGCAGAGCCGAGGGTGCACAAGGGTTCAAGTGCACCCTCGGCTCTCCTACATCAGAGCCGAGGGTGCGCTTGAACCCTTGTGCAGCCTCAGCTCTGCTACATCAGAGCCGAGGGTGCGCTTGAACCCTTGTGCACACTCTGCTTCATCAAGCTAATAGAATGCATTGGCCAGCACTGATTGGCCAGAGTACGGAATTCGGCCAATCAGCGCTGGCCAATGCATCCCTATGGGAAAAAATTTATCTCACAAAAATCACAATTACACACCCGATAGAGCCCCAAAAAGTTATTTTTAATAACATTCCCCCCTAAATAAAGGTTATCCCTAGCTATCCCTGCCTGTACAGCTATCCCTGTCTCATAGTCACAAAGTTCACATTCTCATATGACCCGGATTTGAAATCCACTATTCGTCTAAAATGGAGGTCACCTGATTTCGGCAGCCAATGACTTTTTCCAATTTTTTTCAATGCCCCCAGTGTCGTAGTTCCTGTCCCACCTCCCCTGCGCTGTTATTGGTGCAAAAAAGGCGCCAGGGAAGGTGGGAGGGGAATCGAATTTTGGCGCACTTTACCACGTGGTGTTCGATTCGATTCGAACATGGCGAACACCCTGATATCCGATCGAACATGTGTTCGATAGAACACTGTTCGCTCATCTCTATTCATTATTCATTTATCTCTCACTGTGGAGACAACAGGGTAGACAACATTTGAGTTAAAGAGGTTCTCCTGGAATAGGCCAAAAAATAAAAACTACAAAAAAGTCAGCGTACCTGCCCTGATATCTACCGACATCTTCTTAGTAAGAGGCAAGAGCTTGTTTTGCTTCTAGGGGTATGATGGAGAAAAACAATGTCCGCCACTGCTCTTCTCTATGTAAAACCTGTCATGGAGTGACTCTGGAGGAGAGAAGGTGGCGTCAAGGTTCAGGCCATTGCAACACTAACACCAAAATATGGTGGAGCAGCACAACATCTCTTCTTAGTCTTCCAGTCATTCAGGCCCCCTCACCTGATCAACCAAGTAGTCTCCATTGTCAATGGTATGGGGGTCAATAAGGAGGCAATATACAGTGTTTAGGGTAAGGGTGGTCTATAGTATGTAGAGCCAGATAAAGGGAACATTATATCATTTGGGGGTCAGTGAATAGAGCGTTATACTTTGTGGGGGCCAGTAAAAGGTACATTATACCATGTTGGGGCCAGGAAAGTGGCGTTATACTGTGCTATGGGGCCTAGTCTTTGCTAGTTACGCCCCTGACCATAACTATTATGAGCTAAACTATACAATAGCATAGAGCCCCCTTTCCTTGCTACCACACACTATAACACCCCATTTAAACATGCTATAATGTCCCATAGTGGCCCCTCCACACAGTATAAGGTCCCATAGTGGCCCCTCCACACAATATAATGTCCCATAGTGGCCCCTCCACACAGTATAAGGTCCCATAGTGGCCCCTCCACACAGTATAATGCCCCATAGTGGCCCCTCCACACAGTATAAGGTCCCATAGTGGCCCCTCCACACAGTATAAGGTCCCATAGTGGCCCCTCCACACAATATAATGTCCCATAGTGGCCCCTCCACACAGTATAAGGTCCCATAGTGGCCCCTCCACACAGTATAATGCCCCATAGTGGCCCCTCCACACAGTATAAGGTCCCATAGTGGCCCCTCCACACAGTATAATGTCCCATAGCAGCCCCTCCACACAGTATAATGTCCCATAGTGACCCCTCAACACAGTATTATGTCCCATTGTTGCCCCAATGGTGTTTTTGACAAAAATTACAAAATTTTGGGTTCAGCAGAGTATAATGATCAAAGGCCCAGGCGAGGTGACAAACATAAAAACCTATGTTACTTACCTCTGCCGGGTTCCGACACAACTCCCTGCTGTTTTCGACTCACTTCAATGACATGGGTCATGCCAATATCATTATGCACCACAACGCTGGCCTGATCCACACGACATTTGTGACATCACTACAGAGGCCTGAAGACATCCGAGAGTCGCACCAGAGTCCATGAGAGGTGAGTAAGACTGTTTTTTATGTTTTTTTACCTCTCCTGGGCCTTACTTACCCATCCTGCTACTGGTCACAGCCACCTTTGCTTCCCCATCTTTCTTCCAGGGGGCCCCAGTGACGTGATACAAACGGGACCCCCTGGAGGGCAGAAGGGAACGGGCAGCAGCAAAAAAAAGCAGGGAAATCCATGGCGGCAACACACTAAATACTCACTGCTCCCTTGTGCACCCTTTACATGGCTTTACTTTACTTGCTGTTCCTTATGCAGTTTTATACTGAAACCTTCTACTTTGGAAAGAATTCTTACTTTGCAACATTTTTTTTTCCACACCTGCCTAAAACCTTTGCACAATACTGTATATGATAAAATGGTATTTTTTTCTGCATCACTTTCTCCTACCCTGCACTTTATTTCCATAATGTCCTGATACTTTTTGTTACAAGTGAATTGTGCAAACTGTTACTGATCTGTCTGTACTTTACATTAACCTATGACACATAATGCAGAATGTATGAAAGTGCCCTTGATGTCTAAGGAGCGGGTGTAGCATCATCTCCCACGCATTGATTTTCTCCGGGCTGTGTTAAGTGTAGTGGTAGACTAAACTAGGTGCTATTGATTTCTTAGACACATTAAAGGGCAGAGGAGCAGAACATCTTGAGAATGAACAATTTCTTACTTCCACTTTTTTTTTCTTCATCCCTACATTAGGTGTTATCTACTGGAAGTGATCCACTGTGTTCATATGTATAATGCAATAAGGACAGCGCTGTCTCCTGGCTTTGGAATTTCTTATAGCTTTAGCCAATTTTTAGATATTAACTCTGGTGTTATGTCTAATATTATGCAGATTCTAAGCAGTCTGGACTCTAGCTGACTTAATGGGAAATTACAAATGTAGAAGAGTTCACTTTAAAGGGGTTGGACACTTTCAGACCAATATTGACAAACAAATGTACAATAAAAAGATATACAGTTTTCCAATATACTTTCTGTGGATCATAATGGACTGGCAGGACTGGACCATGCTGAAAGGCACTAGAGCACCGGGGAAAGGTGAATATGATTTTTTTTTTTTCACTTACTTGGCCAATTTAAAATACACATTTTTTGCCTGGACAATCCCTTTAAGGTTTGGACACATAAGAAAAAGAAAACAAGTACTCATAGGAAGATAACATATGCCTTGGGGAGATAACCCATAAAATGTGTGTGCGGGTACTCAGCTTTTGGCAGAAGGTAAAAAGCAAAACTGCATTTGTTGATGCCACTCATGGGTGGTTGCAGCCAAGGCGTGATGATAACGGGGTCCGTAGCCCTTGCGCCCAGGTGATTGAAGTGGAGACAGATTGGGTACATCTCAAACCAGCGACTAAAGGCGCAAGCTCACTGTGGTCTATTCCAAATTATGACTGTGACTTATTCTAGTATAGTGAAAATCTTGGTTTATTGGAGGTCTCAAACAAAAACGCATTTCAGACCCCTTTATAAACTCAATAGGGAACAGTAACTGTGTACCCCAAAATGCGTTCTGGTTTGAGACCTCCAATAAACCCAAGATTTCCACTATGCTGGAATAAGTCACCATCATCATGAACTTCTACAATTGGTTAAAATGCTGAATTGTGATATTTTATCGCAGAAGACATACATTTTCTAATGACTTTCCATTGCCTTTGGTTATTCTGTATAGTAAGCTGTGGATAACGGTTCATGCTTGCCAGTTACCATGGCCCAAAAGGGGCAAAGAACATGGGGAAGCAAAAAAGTCCAACATAGAATATGCCAACTCCAGAGTGTTTCAAAGAAGAGTTTAGGCGCAAAGTTTTACATCACAACAGAGTCAATGACCAGTTGTGTCCTTCAACAGTAGCGCACAATATTCATAGACAATAGTTTGTAGCAATGTTTATAGGTAGACCCCTATGGAAAGTTGGGGCAGCCATTGGAAGTTGAAGTTTCTGCTCTGCTTTAGGATTACTCCTTTAGCCAACTGAGGCCATTCTCATGGTTACATCAGGAAATTGTTACTTCTTTGAAGTGCCTCCAAAAGTGGAAATAACCCATCACTCATATTGACCTTTCACCTTATAGATACGTGAAGGAAAATCATAATTGGTGTATTACTACAATATGCACAACTTGATAGTGATTCCTGTGGTCTGACCGATGATCACTGGATGTCCCTACCTGTTTATCCATTTTCCAGCCTCACTGGTTGCAGTAGAAGCATGACCACACTGCATAGTAATGACTTTAAAGGGGTTGTTCCATAAAGTAAACTCAGCAGGACCCTTGTCCTGGACTGGAGGTGGTTGACGGTACCATGCACTTCAGTGAAGTACAGCAACTGGCTACCTCCAGCACTCCCATTTAAGTGCATGGGAGCACCAGCCATCTCCTGTACCACCCACATTCAGGCCCTGTGGAGTTTACTTTTTGGGACAACCCCTTTAAACTTGCCAAACATTATAGTATTTCTGCCTTTTATTTCTATGACCAAAATAAGACTACCATATTAAATCATTGCAACAGAAGCAAAAAATTGTGAAATAATGGTAATACACAGCCTATTGTACAAATTAAGCAGAAAAAGCTATGGTCAGCTAAACAAAAAAATATGACTGCCAATCTCATACAATAAGGCCCAACTGGAAAGAGCAATTTGTTCTGCTAATGGAGTACCTAAAGTAAACGGATACCCGATGTGGCATGGCCTTTAAGATGAGGTTCACTTGAATGTATTGAAAATGATCTACGTTGCATCTTCAGCAAGTGGACAATTTTTCATCTCTTTGGAGTTCTGTATGTCCTTGCAAGAAATGGAATTGACAACTTGGAGACGCTTGACCCAGGCTAGGTTCATACCTGCACCCGGACTCCGCCTGGGGATTCTCCATTCCACTTGAAAAATGCAAGCGGTGCTTTTCTCTCCACATTTTTTGCCCTTTTCAGGCAGAAACCTGGCGGACCCCAATATAGACTATGGGATCTGTGGGTTTCCGTGGGTAATCGCTTTTCTAAATGGATTACGTTTCTGTTCGGGAAGTCCTCAAGTGGACCACCCAAATGGAAAACCAAACGCAGGTGTGAACCTTGTGTAAAGTAGTGCTTTCTGCAATTTGTTCCATATGGACCTCAGGGTAAAATGGATGTATGACTTACATCATAGCATGCAGTACTGTGTGTCTGTGCGCCATCCATGTACAGTCTATTGAAGACATGGGCAGCACACAAGCTAAAAACACATCTGCATGAGTAAGCCCTTATGGGAAGAGTACGGGTTTCATCTGCCGACTGTGTGTTGTATGGAAATGATACAGACATTACTACTTCAATGTCATAACAAAGAACAGAATCTCTGCTTGCATATGGCACCAAACGTAGGTAATTTACTAATGACCCAAATACTGCCAGAAAATCAAAAGTTGTCTCAAGGTTTAGTTACATGGTTTACAGGGGACTGAGGGTAGTTTGTTGGGAATGTAGAGGGATTTGCATTCATTTTTAGAAGGATTTATCAGCTCTTGTGCATTTTCGGAATGGACAACCTCATGCAATGTGATTGTGAAACAGAGCGACACAATAGTAAAGTATCAGAGCCGCACACAATACTCCTTGAAGGAGGAGAGATTTTTTTGTCATAGCTTATTGGTTATTTCTTAATGTCATTAGAACAAGTATTTAATAGAATCTGACAGGAATATCACATTGACATCCTAGATCCAAATCACTCTTGTCACTTGTATATTTGATTCCAATTATAAGATTTTGGCGTGAATCTTTTTACTTGTTGTCAATTGTTAATTATTATATTTTAAATAGAAATCTAAGGAAAATAGGAAGTAATAATAAATCAGGCGAACGCAAGTACATGACAAGGGATAACAAGGGAAGGTGCCAAAAAAATAGGCCTAGCTTTAAGAGGGTGCCTGGACCCACCTGGATAAATATAATGTCTGTCATGGAATAAAGTTTAATATTGAATTAGTAAGAATTGAAAAAATTAGCATAACATTTTCCTTACGGTCTTCTCTCCCCTTCAGTTAGGTTTTATTTGCAACGTCAGAAAACGTTATATCATTATGTCACATTGTACATGCAATTCTATCTACAAGCAGCATGTTATAGAGCAGGAGGAGCCAAGCAGATTGACATATAGTTGTGTAAGTAAAAAAATTCTGTATTAGACTAAGGCACCATGTTGCGAAACGCAGCTTTTTTGTTGCAGATTTTGCTGCATTTTTTTGAGCCAAAGCCAAGACTGGCTACAATAGGAATGGGAAATATATAAGAAGTTCTGTTGGATGCATTGGGTTGGAGAACCCTACCATACTAGTACTGCACTTCTAAAGAGTGCGGTGCTATCGATATGTGACCTCCAAAAAATGGACAGAAACAGATACTGCAATACTAGCTAGCTAGCTGAAAATAAAAGTGAGCAGCTCCCATTGAAGTTAATGGGAGCCATTTTTGCAGGCGGATTTTGAGGCAGATTCCGGAGGCCGCCTCAGGTTCTAGACCAAAAACCGGGTAGCCGCGACTGAAAGCCGGTGCACTGCAATGGCATCCAGCCACGCACTCCGCTCCGGATTAGGCCCAATGAATGTACCTAGTCGGGAGGAGGGAGTGTCTTCAGGCGCAATCGCGAGGCGAAACGGCCTGAAGAATGAGAACCTCGCTTCTTGTACTGGCTCCCAGAAAAACCTCCTGAGCGGCTCCCATTGATTTCAATGAGAGCCGTCTTTTTGGTCAGGATTTTGAGACGAATACGGCCTCAAAATCCTGACCAAAATACTCCGTGTGAACTTACACTACTTGTTTCTACATTGGATCACCTGCAGTTCAATTTCTCTCTAGGAATTCTGGGAGATTTCAGCTCCGAAGCCAACAAGTATAATTCTGGACTGTGATACAGACTGTAACAGAAGGTGATCATACGCCCCGATGTTCAATAAATTTGCTATCTTTTAGCAATGAGACACCATAGTACAAGCTGTATATGGAGTTTCCAGTTCATGACGCTATTGACCATTATGGTATCTGCATGTATAAGCATACCTCCCAACTTTTGAAGAACCGAAAGAGGGACAAAATGTGCGGCTCGCGTAGCGCGCCGCGGCAAATTTAGCCCCACCCACTTTTGTGTTGACTCCGCCCACTTGTTAATTTTTCATGTGCCCGCACACAGTATAATCCTCCTACAGTCACCCGTAAATTATATGCCCCCCCTCTATCTCTCCCCCAGTTTCATATACACCCTTCATCTGCCCCCAGTTTCATGTCCCTCTTCCATCTCTGCCCCCAGATTCATGTCCCTCCATCTCTGCCCCCAGATTCATGTCCCACATCTCTGCCCCCAGATTCATGTCCCTCCATCTCTGCCCCCAGATTCATGTCCCCTCCATCTCTGCCCCCAGATTCATGTCCCACATCTCTGCCCCCAGATTCATGTCCCTCCATCTCTGCCCCCAGATTCATGTCCCTCCATCTCTGCCCCCAGATTCATGTCCCTCCATCTCTACCCCCAGATTCATGTCCCTCCATCTCTGCCCCCAGATTCATGTCCTTTCCATCTCTGCCCCCAGATTCATGTCCCCACATCTCTGCCCCCAGATTCATGTCCCACATCTCTGCCCCCAGATTCATGTCACACATCTCTGCCCCCAGATTCATGTCCCCTCCATCTCTGCCCCCAGATTCATGTCCCTCCATCTCTGCCCCCAGATTCATGTCCCTCCATCTCTGCCCCCAGATTCATGTCCCTCCATCTCTGCCCCCAGATTCATGTCCCTCCATCTCTGCCCCCAGATTCATGTCCCTCCATCTCTGCCCCCCCAGATTCATGTCCCTCCATCTCTGCCCCCAGATTCATGTCCCTCCATCTCTGCCCCCAGATTCATGTCCCTCCATCTCTGCCCCCAGATTCATGTCCCCCATCTCTTCCCCCAGATTCATGTCCCTCCATCTCTGCCCCCAGATTCATGTCCTCTCCATCTCTGCCCCCAGATTCATGTCCCCACATCTCTGCCCCCAGATTCATGTCCCACATCTCTGCCCCCAGATTCATGTCCCACATCTCTGCCCCCAAATTCATGTCCTCTCCATCTCTGCCCCCAGATTCATGTCCCCCATCTCTGCCCCCAGATTCATGTCCCCCATCTCTGCCCTCAGATTCATGTCCTCTCCATCTCTGCCCCCAGATTCATATCCCCCATCTCTGCCCCAATGTCTTGCCGTCCTCTCCTTCATCTGCCCCCAGATTCACGTTCCACCTCCACATTAAACTTACCTTCTCCTCCACTCCCTCGCCGCTCTCTGCCCGCCTCTCTCGCTGACACATGCGGCTGAAGGAAGGAGCTGACACAGGTCAGCTCCTCGCTTCGCCGCTGCCCGCCTCTCTCCCTGACACACGCGGCTGAAGCTGCTCGCGTGCTCGCTTCGCCGCTGCGTCTCTCTCTCTCGCTGACACATGCGGCTGAAGCAAGGAGCTGACCTGTGTCAGCTCCTCGCTTCGCTGCTGCCGCCGGCTCCTGGCTTGTAGACGCGATGTACACGCCAGGAGCCGGCGGCAGCAGCAAAGCGAGGAGCTGACACAGGTCAGCTCCTCGCTTCAGCCGCATGTGTCAGCGAGAGAGAGAGACGCAGCGGCGAAGTGAGCACGCGAGCAGCTTCAGCCGCGTGTGTCAGGGAGAGAGGCGGGCAGCGGCGAAGCGAGGAGCTGACCTGTGTCAGCTCCTTCCTTCAGCCGCATGTGTGTTCAACTCAGATCTGCGTCCTCTGGACGCAGATCTGAGTTGAAATCGGGACATACCTCCCTCCAACCGGGACCGCGGGACATGTCACCCAAATCGGGACTGTCCCGCGGAAATCGGGACGGTTGGGAGGTATGTATAAGGAAGGTGCCTTATCTTACAAGACAGACAAGAAGCACACTCTCCCCATCACAAGCAACAAAGACCAGCTCCATAGATTGATTTTGCCAGTGTTTTTTAACAACAGCAGCATCTGCTGGCTGCAAGGAAGACTCAGCATTTACACAGACAAACAGATGTAAAAGTGACATCTGCTTGTGACAAAGGATAGGAAGAAGTAAATTAAATTATAGAAGGCTCTCTGTCCACATGCAGTACAGCAGGATGAAATGAGCCCTGTATAAACAGGCCTTTAGTCTGACTCACTGAATTACAGCCCACGTTATAGCAAGCTTTGTCTTGGGCTGAGACACAAAAAGACTAAGAAAAAAATCACACAAAAAGATTAAGAAAAGTAAAGTGGAAAGTGAAAACTTCATGATAGAATTATCACAAATCATGATTCATCTCTGATAGATACATGAAGAATGTCTCTTTTTGTTTGAGGGTATCTTGAAGATGTTCTGCTAAAGGAGAGCTAAATGGGGGCACTCGTACTGATGATGATTAAGGGCCTGATAGCCAGCACAAGGTGCACAGCCTGAGCAGGAAGGAACAAGGTGCACAGCCTGAGCAGGAAGGAACAAGGTGCACAGCCTGAGCAGGAAGGAACAAGGTGCACAGTCTGAGCAGGAAGGAAAAAGGTGCACAGTCTGAGCAGGAAGGAACAAGGGGCACAGTCTGAGCAGAAAGGAACAAGGTGCACAGCCTGAGCAGGAAGGAACAAGGTGCACAGTCTGAGCAGGAAGGAACAAGGTGCACAGTCTGAGCAGGAAGGAACAAGGGGCACAGTCTGAGCAGGAAGGAACAAGGTGCACAGCCTGAGCAGGAAGGATCAAGGGGCACAGTCTGAGCAGGAAGGAACAAGGTGCACAGTCTGAGCAGGAAAGAACAAGGTGCACAGTCTGAGCAGGAAAGAACAAGGTGCACAGTCTGAGCAGGAAGGAACAAGGTGCACAGTCTGAGCAGGAAGGAACAAGGTGCACAATCTGAGCAGGAAGGAACAAGGTGCACAGTCTGAGCAGGAAGGAACAAGATGCACAACCTGAGTAGGAAGGAACAAGGTGCACAGTCTGAGCAGGAAGGAACAATACCATAAGTACCTGTCCCTCCTTGTTTTGTAAGAATGTGGTCAATTGTACTGTATATGCTGCAGGAAACATTTTGATCCACAATCGGACTATTGGGATTGGTTTTAGTATGGAGATTTTGGGGCCAGTTTTGGCCTTTAGGACACATCCAATTTTTTTTATTATTATTAGGTCACAAAGTTTTTTGGGGGTAATTTCTATTTTTCAATGACAGAATTTTAATATTAAATTGTATTCATTGTTATCAGCAATCCTGTCTGGTTTTATTTTAGAATTTACCATTTAGTATAAATCGTATACCATGATGTATTACACTGCCTGGCCAAAAAAAAAGTCGCCTTGTGCAACAAGGTTCCGTTCCACCCCTGATATAATTCTGAACTGTTCATGACAGGAATTTGCATATACTCTTGAATATATATAATTGAGCTGTAGCCTGTCAAGTGCAGATCATAATTAAAGGTGTGAAGCGATGTCTACCAACGGAAGAGCTAACAGAGGATGAGATGTTAGTGCCTTCAAGAAGGGGCAAGTCATTCTATTGCATCAGGCCAACAAATCGACCAAGGAGATAGCCGAAGTAACTGGTATCAGACAGAGAACTGTTCAGCGTATCATACGAGCATGGCGAGATGGTGGAGAACCCCCCCTCCAACTGTGGAACGTGTGGGCGTAAGACTATACTCGAAACTCGAGGTCGTAGGTCCCTAAAGCGACTGGTGAAGAATAACTTCCGGAAAACCAGCTTTGAGCTCACACAGATGTTCAACTCGACGGAGCGACACATTTCGGAGTGAACAATGCGACGAGAACTCAAAGGAATGGGTCTCAACAGTTGTGTCGCCACAAGAAAGCCATTGGTGACAGAGACCAACAGACGTCGGCGCCTGTCATTTGCAAGAGACCACAAGGATTGGACCCTAGAGCAGTGGAGAAAGGTCATGTGGTCAGATGAATCACATTTCACATTGTTCCACAGTGATGGTCGTGTCCGGGTGCAATGAGAAGCACACGAAACACTGGAATGTGCTGGAAAGGAACCTACGCTGTCACTCACCACCCCAACGAATCTGCGTAACCTCGGCTCCCTGATACTCAAGAATTGGATCAAAAACCCTGAGTGTACACTACAGAACATTATAGACTCCATGCCGAGACAGATGCGTGCTGTTATTCGTGCTCATGGTGGCCCGTCTAAATGTTAACACTCGTGACTTTTTTTTTTGGCCAGGCAGTGTACCATCTCACTTGCCATCTTGTAAATTTATGGCAAAGAGTGGTGAATACATTAATGATTGCATATGGACTCAGGACTCTTACTGTCTCTTCTAGGAGTCCTTTCAGGATTTACTGTGCTTTTCACTTAGAAATTTTTCTGTAAATCCTAAAATCCTACAGATCACAAAGATGTTGTGTATCACAATAATGTGCTCTGTAACATGTTGGTGACAGCTGAATATGATAGGGGGGGATCATAGACGTCCTTAGAGGAGACTGTCAGGCAGATATCAGCCACATACGTATTGAAAGAAATGCAATTTGTTAAATAAATATGTATTAACAAACATGTCAATATGTGAAAAAGTTGGCCTAAGAGGTAATTGGCAATTCCAATTACAACATGCTTGTTTTTTTTTACTCTATTCATCTGCACTTCTCCTGCGCGCCGCCTGTGCCTTTAATTCACGGCCGGCTATTCGGCCACAGTCGTCTGCAATCGGCCTAACGCAGTGATACTTTTAGCATTTAATAGGGTTATCCAAGAAGAATAAAAATTATCTGCTTGGACTGGGTTACTGGGATTGCAGGATGATGTCACCGACTACAGTTTCAGTCAATCACAGGCATCAGCGATTGGCTGAAGTTGTCGTCAGTGATGTCATCTTACACAACATGGGCCATCGAAGAGGAAAGGATCCACCGCTAAGTAATGGAGGACCCTGAATGGCTGAGTCTAACCTGCCAACAGGCAACTTTTTTTCCTCTTGGATAGGCCGCTAATTTAGTGTCTATTATCAGGAATTGGAATTCTGTTTTAGAAAAATGAAACTTTATTATAAAGATATTGTATAATAAGAAATGAAGGAAACATCATTCCAGGGGCTCACTATACAGCTACATATATTACTTTACCGCATTTGCAAATTTTCACCCACCATATACTCCATTTGAAGGCTGTATCTGCCCCATCTGACAGATGATGGGAGGTCGAATAGGTAGAGTGTGGAGTTGGAGTATAATGGTTCGCCTGCTTATGTGCCTAAATATCATCTCACCCACCCAAAGGGTCAATATTATAATAAAGAGGATAGTTTAAGTAAAATACCCAGTTTATTGTACGGATTCATAGGCTGTACTCTACCTATATGCATTTAGTGTGTTCTGAGCCAAGATGGTGTCAGGGACCTACCTTGGGATTTGGATGTTCTCCAGTGTGTCACTCCGACTATGAATAACATGCTATGTATGGTGGACATTCACTTAACAAGAATTGGTCCCTACATTGCTATGAATACATCAATCTCTATAAAGTATAAAGTTATCACTCTCATCCACAAGGCTCTCCATAATGCCGCACCTCCCTACATTTCCTCCCTCATCTCTGTCTACCGCCCAACCCGTGTTCTCCGCTCACTCAATGACCTAACACTTACATCCTCTATTATCAGAACCTCCCACGCTCGTATACAAGACTTCTCCTGAGCTGCACCACTTCTCTGGAATGCTCTACCCCGGACAATCAGATTAACTCCCAATTTCTACAGTTTCAAACGCAAACTAAAGACACATCTTATCAGACAGGCCTATTACAATTCCTAATGTAAACCCTTCCGTACTATAATTAGAATCCCCAAAATGTAACCCTCCTCTGTCCCCGCTCCCACATTACCCCACATGATATGATGCCATTTCAGGCTAACTTTATATGTCCAAGCTCCATCCACATGTTAAAGGACGCGACTGGTGATGGCTCATACAGTTTTATGTTACAGGTTTATGTGTAATGACTGTAACCTCTATTACAAAATTGTCTGACCTCTGTATAAGCAATGCTGCCCCTGCTACCTCTTGTGTCACCCCCTCCTCCTCATAGATTGTAAGCTCTTGTGAGCAGGGCCCTCAGTCCCATTGTGTGAAGTGACTTTCTTTGTAATGTATCTTTCTGTCCGTATTTGAACCCTACAAATTGTACAGCGCTGCGGAGTATGTTGGTGCTATAGAAATAAAATTTATTATTATTATTATTATCCCTGAAGTATCTGTACAAAAATATAAAGTGGTCTTCTTGAGTCAGTAAATAAGTTCCCATAGCATATTAGATTCACGTCCTGCATATTATAGCCATCCAATGTTGTACAAAGTATTCCAAACTTTCAAGTTAATTTTATACCGCTAAAGGTCCCCATAAATATTTTCTAATAGAGGCCAAGGTACATTTATTTCGGTGTACTGAAATATACATTTATCTTTTTTTTAGATAAGACTATAATTTGTCTTCCACATTTTAGTGCTTGGTCGAGAACACGCCGAAGAAGAAAAATCTATTATTTGCCCCAAGATCTGCTGCAGCTGCCATGTCTGAGAATGATAAAGTATAGCAAATATGATAATAAATTGTAGTCAAATTTTTTGTTTACCGTCTTCTTTACCGCCATGTAAGAAAGCAGTAAAATATGTGGGTCAGGCTCAAAATGGATTAAAATGGATTTTGATTCAGGTTTTCAAGAAGAATTAAACATTGGCAACATAGCATTTAAGTCAATACAATTCTTTCCAGAGCAATCTTTCTCTCTGCCCTACATTCCTTCATTTTTCATCCACCGGCCAAAGGGATTGTGTTTAATAACATAATTTACATCAGTATGTCCCAAATGGCCGAAACACTGAAGCAGGAATAGATTAGCATGGTAATCTCATTCTGATGGATAAAATTAGCAAAGATATTACTCTCAACGTAGAGCGGGCATTGGCGAGCTGCCGTGCTTAGAATCAATTACTAAATTACTTTTAGCTCTAAGTCGACATTAACAGAAAAAATTGCCATCGACCGAAACAAAATAAGATAAAAATATGCGATCATTAAATCTCTCGCTACTATTCGCGAATGTGACTTGCAAGAATTGTACAAATAAGATAGAATTTAATTTTTAACGTTAGCCCCTGTCATCATTTCATCTAAAGCCTCGAAATGAATTTAAGGGTAGTGCAGACTTTGTGGCATGTCATTATAGCCCTCTGCCAGAAAGGAAATTTTCTATTCTCTCAGCTCTGGCACAAAATGTCTACACAGCCTAGACACGTAACCTTGCGAGCGCCTAGACTGCAGGTTATATTCTGTACACTATACAAAGGGAATTTAATATTTATATGTAATATTCTATCAGAGAGCGCATCAATCTATCATCTATCTATCTATCTATCTATCTATCTATCTATCTATCTATCTATTATGTATCTTTTTGATATTAAGTGGACCATTGAACGTGGACCTATAGATGTGCAACCATCTTTCCCTGTTTGTGCTGCTCTCTGTTCTCAATTTATTTAGATTAGATAGATAGATAGATAGATAGATAGATAGATAGGAGATAGATAGATAGATAGATAGATAGGAGATAGATAGATAGATAGATAGATAGATAGATAGGAGATAGATAGATAGATAGATAGATAGATAGATAGATAGGAGATAGATAAATAGATAGATAGATAGATAGATAGATAGAAATTATAGCTAGAGCTAGAGAAATGATTTTTATCTACCAACAAATTTCATATCTCTATCTATCTATCTATCTATCTATCTATCTATCTATCTATCTATCTATCTATCTATCTATCTGTGGCTGTCTATTTAGCTGCAATTTTATCTGTCACCTATTACTAGAGATGAGCGAGTACTATGTGATCGAGTAGGTATTCAGTCGAATACTACGGTATTCGAAATACTCGTACTCGATCGAGTACCACTTGCTATTCAAATGTAAAAGTTCGATGCAGAACCAGAATTGATTGGCCGAATGCTATACAGTCAGCCAATCAACGCTGGTTCTTCTCCTACCTTTAGAAGTCTTCTCCGTGCAGCTTCCCCGCAGCGTCTTCCGGCTCAGAATTCACTCTGCCAGGCATCGAGCCTGGGCAGAGCCGACTGTGCATGCTCACTTGTAGTGCGGACATGTGCAGTCGGCTCTGCCCAGGCCCGATGCCTGGCAGAGTGAATTCAGAGCCAGAAGATGCCGCAGGGACGCTGCACGGAGAAGACTGCTCGGAGGATCCAGCCCGACTTGGTAAGTATAATTTGATCGAATGTTGCCTACCCCTTTAGAGCATTTTCCCCCAATAGACTATAATAGGGTTTGATATTCGATTCGAGTAGTCGAATATTGAGGGGCTACTCGAAACGAATATCGAACCTCGAACATTTTACTGTTCGCTCATCTCTACCTATTACCTATTCACCTATCTATTATGTATCTACTGAGTTATCTTATATCTAGCTACTTACCTATCTACCTATCTTTCTATCAGTTTATCCAACTCCAGTGCCACCACAATACACTGATAATATTCCTTCACACCTGCAAACTCATCTTTTTAAAGGATTGTGTCCAAATTTTACTTTTTGGAATAAATAAATAAAAAGCATATATATAGTACAGCGCCACGATAACAGTATATAGTGCTTAGATAACATCAAATAACATTGGCCTAGCCTTTACATCTGCAAACCCAAGTAGTATTTCTAAACTCTACCTCTTGGAATAAAGATATAAATACAATATACATATAGTACATATAGTACAGTAGCAAGGTCAATGGAGCTATATAGTGCCAAGAACACACACAAGAGAAAAAAAATCTGGAAAAACACAAAAAGCAGCGCTTAGCCTGTTTTACCTAAAAACAACCCAAATCTGTTTTCAAATGCTTTTTGAGTAAAGAAAAAAAGAACATATACATATAGCGTGATATAACTAATGACATACAGTATAGCGTGATATAACTAATGACATACAGTATAGTGCCCAAGAAACAAAAAGGAACATATACCTGTACCTATAGTACACTGGCAAGATAAATAATGACACATAGTTCCCAGGAGACAAAAGGAAAAGAACATATACAGTACCTGTACATATAGTGAACATATACAGTAGCTATACATAGAGTGAACATATACTGTATCTATACTGTACACAGAGTGAACATATACTGTATCTATACTGTACACAGAGTGAACATATACAGTACCTATACATAGAGTGAACATATACTGTATCTATACTGTACACAGAGTGAACATATACAGTACCTATACATAGAGTGAACATATACTGTATCTATACTGTACATAGAGTGAACATATACTGTACCTATACATAGAGTGAGCATATACAGTACCTGTACATATAGTGAACATATACAGTATCTATACATATAGTGAACATATACTGCACCTATACATATAGTGAACATATACAGTACCTATACATAGAGTGAACATATACTGTACCTATACATAGAGTGAGCATATACAGTACCTACATATATAGTGAACATATATAGTACGTATACATATAGTGAACATATACAGTACCTATACATAGAGTGAACATATACAGTACCTATACATAGCGTGAACATATACAGTACCTATACATAGAGTGAACATATACAGTACCTATACATATAGAGAACATATACAGTACCTATACATAGAGTGAACATATACAGTACCTATACATAGAGTGAACTGGCAAGAGAAATAAAAAAAATAAAAACCACAACAAGGTGGTCAGTCTTTATTCACCCACTGGTCTCATAGTTCTGCCTTCGTGCAAACTAAGCTTTCCTCAAACATGGCATCACATACATAACTGATCTAAATCTAGAATATTATCAATTCATTATTGGAAATGAAGTGAATTATTAATCAACCATCAAATGCAACCAAAGTGAGTATATAAATAACACATCCCAACATATATTAGATACTAAAGAAGTTACACCGTCACAGTGTCATAGTGTTCCATAACCCCAGTGCTCACAGCTAAATGCTCATGTGCAACATACTCAAATAACTAACCAACAAAGTCCAGAAGTGTGCCCAATAGGGAAGATGATACTTGTATTTGTTTTATGTTACTGAATGGTAGTTTCATGTAAAGTTGTCAGAGAATAAAGAATGTTTTTATCCCTTTGGTATTATGGGGAAGTTAGCTCGGTAGCAGCAGTGGTGCGGACCCAAACAGTCAAGACAGGGACACAATATGTGCAACAAACAGGTTTATTTAGAGATAAAAAACAGATAAATAAATAAACCTTCACTTCAGGCACAAAATGAGCAAAACAAAATACAGCCTTAGCTTCAGGCAAAAACAAAACAAATACCTGCTCGTCTGAGCACTAACTAAACAGTAACTATACATGTGGCTTACTACCAGCCACAGGAACAAAACAGGAACAATATAGTCCCACCAGACTCAGGGTTAGAGGACAGACCCACACATCTCCTTTCACCTCATGGAGCTGCATTGCAATGCAAGATCTGCATCCTTTTTCTGGCCCAGTAATGAGCCAAGTATCTACACCTGGAGCTGAGGCCTACTCTAGATCCACCCTGGACCACACATCAGTTAAAACCCTGGTGGAGAAATAGCAAGATTCCAGCACCCTTCTCACAGTATATATTTGGCTTATACAGGGCTTCCTCCATGAAAAGATGATCCGATCTCACGCTAGTATGTTACTTTTTACACTAGTTCTTTGCTATAAGTTGTGTATAATGCATAAGTCTTACTTTCCTGAGGATACAACACATAAGGAGACAGTATAGGATTACTATTAATGAGATACTTTAGGAAATGTATTAGGTCTTCCTATTAAGTGCCAAATTCATCAGATCATCTAAGCTTAAAGGGAGTCTGTCCGCAGAGAGTTGTTATAAGCCTCATCCCAGCACCTTGTAGAGGTGATTCTACAGATTTCAAAAAAGTCTCTGTTATTCGGCTTTGGAGACTCATTTTCATGTAAATCATTGTTTTATGCATATGCAAATTAGTAAGTCCAGGTATCTAAGCTAAGACCTGTTATTTATTTTTTTTATTTTTTTTGGGGGGGGGCAGGGGTACTATCTTTCTTTTCATGTACAATGCACTTATCTGATTTACTAATATAGCGCCATCATACTCCACAGCGCTTTACCGATATTGTAAACACCCAGGGCTCCAGCGCTGCAAAGCCCCTGTGCTAACCACTGAGCCACCATGCTGCCCAACACAAAGCAGGTGGTATATCACATTTCTATGGAACTCCTGCGTTAATTGCATCAAAGCACATTTTCATTGTGATCATTACATTATTGCAATATTCATATATTTTTACATTACAATAGAGGCAGTGGTTGAATATTGATCACATAAAATAGAAATAAAATAGTGTTTTGGTATTCAGCAATTCATAGAGCCGAGCCAATGTTTACATGCAACTCCGTTATTTTATTACATTTCTTTATTATGCAAATGTTATATTATTTAATTTTGTTGGTGAAAATGATATCAATTGTATGAGCGTATACATATACAATATATCATCTCAAATAGCTGCAATATAATACACAATAAATACATTGCATTAAAGGAGTTGGCCAGGAATGGGACAAGTCACAGGGGAGACCGAGGGCGGGTATAACATAATAATACTCGCCTGTCCCTAACGCTCCTGGTTTACCACCAATGTCTATTTGGGTGCACACCGTGCCTTCGTTGGTGGAAGTCTTGCGCCGATGTGGCTGGAAAGGAACCGGGCCTCCTCCTGTGGTTGCTGAAGCCACCAATTGGCCTCAATGGTCATGTGGAGCAGAGGACATCCAAAGGCTCAGTAGACATGCCCAAATGGACAGTGGTGGAAGAAACCAGAGCGCCAGGGACAGAGGAGTATGAATTATTTTTATGCTATACGTCCATCAGCCTACAGAGATTTGACCAATTTCTGGACAGCCCTATAATGGTACTTAATAGCTGCTGGATTATGAAAAATTCTGGATTACTATCTACATCTTCGCTCTACAATCATGACAGTAGAGGACCTCTAAAATAAACTGCTCAGAAAAATATTCTACTTAAAGGGACATTTCAATTTTTTTCCCTGTAGAGGCTAAAAGGGCCAACAGCCAGGTCTGAAAAGCCCAATGATATCATCTGATGTCACCCAGAGAATTTTGGGGTTATGTTTATCCAAATCCATACTCATAGTATACCCTGTTAGGGTCTGCTAGCCAAATGGGTGGTAACAATGCATGTAGCATATAGCACGTAGAGACCACACCCCCGAGGAAACCACAGTGTTACCACGCAGTGTCTGCACAAGTCATACGGAGAGAAAGGTACTTCATGAATCATGACTCATGCGGACACCGCGCGGAAAACACATGGACCCCATTACAGTCTATGGGGTCCATGTGCTTTCATAAGCTCACCACTTGTCAATGCGTTTGGTATTCTGTTCGGGGATCTCCATGCAGACTCCCCGATGTAAACCAGGCCTGATACACATACTCGGCCAAGCTCAGTGTGCATACGTATGGAACATAAGACTTACATGCATTAGCCTAAGTATTAATGTTATTCCCTATCCACAGCATAGGATCTTTCTTTGGCAATGAATGGAGTTATGGTGTACATTCTCAGCCTCCTGATACATTCAGATGGGGAATGGGACCCCCATTTTTATGATACACGGGTTTCCCCCCTCATTGATCAGCATATTATCCCCATCAATGTAAGATCAGGATCCATCCTAAATATGTCCCAGAAACCCCCTTTAAATAACTAACCCTTGCCTTTTAGATATCTCACAATTCTGTACCAGTACCCATTATCATATTTCTGGATTAAAGTGTTGGATTAATGGATTGGACATATTAAAATATCTGGTTATCCAGATATTCACGTACTTGCCAATAATCAATGCATATTAGATTATTCCTATAGAGAAATTTGAGATCTTTTAATTCTACCTGTTCTATAGTCTGACAATTCTTATAGAGAAATAGAAGATGCCTGTTATAAAAAAAAAAATCCAGAATATCCAGAAAAATCCAGAATAAGGACATAAATATTAGATCACAACTCATCAGTGTGTTTGGTGAGGCGAAGGCCGTCATGTCATTGATAACATTATTAACAGAGTATACATATCAGCTGTCTAGATGTTATGAAGACTGAATTCATCCCCTGCTGGGAGAGTCAGGGTCAACATCATTAACTCTAGATCCTGCCATGGTTTACATATAGAAGCCTTAGGCTAAGTGTCTGCCAGATACATCTCCATCTCTGTACATATCTATAGGACGTGCGGGAGGATAATCACACATCACATGGAGACATTCGGCTTTCGTTGATGTGGAGGTTTACAGGAATTAACCGATTAGTGTCAACTTGACACAATAACTTTTGTCTATACCGCAGTACATCATGTTGATGGCTTTATTGATGGGGGTGATCTAATGGAAGAGTTCGGGACTAAGGATATATTTCAATTAACATGCATTGCTAAAAAGTCCCCATGCAATGTTTAGTTCTGTAATGTCTTTAAGTACAGATTAGATACACAACTACTGTACACCAGGATTGAATTATAGTCACGAGTTTCTGTTCTTCAACTGTGGTTATTGTGTTGTCTGGATAACATGTAGCAAGTTCTCCATGCTAATGCTCTTTATTGAGGTACAATCAGTGGTTTAATTGGGCTGGAACGCACCG
The DNA here is from genome assembly GCF_031893055.1 of Leptodactylus fuscus. Lineage (NCBI taxonomy): Eukaryota > Metazoa > Chordata > Amphibia > Anura > Leptodactylidae > Leptodactylus > Leptodactylus fuscus. The sequence continues at coordinate 339,333,042 of NC_134265.1, forward strand.
GAACTCAGTTCTGGCATAATTTTAAAAAAGTCTCTCAGTGTTACGGTATAATTTTCTTAGTTTATACCGTATAATTTATATGGTATAAACTAAGAAATTGTCTGACTCCGAATGCGGAACATAAAAAACACAGTAACTTACCTCTACCAGCTCCAGAAGGCATCAGGCCTAGTTAGCTAGGGCCTAGTTAGGCCCACGTCACATGGGCCAGGGCTTACGTCCTTATGCGCCGCGATGCAAGCCCATGCTCACGTGACATCCCGTGAGATGGACGACATGCATCTGCGGGGAGTGCACCGGAGCCACAATTTGTTGCTTCTTAGCAGCCGATATATCCTTTTTCTTTCCCATTTTGGCAGAAAATGTAGGCTGCTTAATAACGTGGCACAGCCTTAAGTAGTCTTGCCTTTAATTGGACACACCTGCCAAACTAATTAGCACAGGCGTCTGTAATTGTTTTCAGTGATATAAAGAGCCCTGACACACATCATCATCAATGAGTTTAACTGACAAACAAAAAAAATCTTACCTTATCACTCCTAAACACTTTTTGCATAATAATGTGGAACACAGTGTATGTGTGGCTTACTACCATACGGGTAAACAAAAATAGAGCAATACAGTCTCACCAGATCCTCAGTGCATCAGAACAGACCCAGGCACTTCCTCTCCTCCCAGGATCGGCCCTGAAGTGCAGGCTCTGCAGCCTTTTATGCCCCAGTAATGGACCAAGGATCTATACCTGGGCTGCAGCCTATTCCAGACCCGCACTGGACCACACAGGTCTGAAGCCTGGGGCTGATATATCGGGACTCCAGCACTCCGCCTGACACCTTCTCGCACAATTTCTACTTAAGAGGATGAGTGTGGCCATATATTTGGCATCATTTGTTGAAGGAGGCAATTGTGACATCACTATGACCTTATATAAGTTGGGGTTTAGTTCTAAGAAACTGCTAAGATCAGATGATGAAGACAATGGGAATGTAGAAGAACAGGGAGGAGCAGAGAACAGTGCAAATGCGGCTCAATAAAATACGTATTTCATTTTCTTAGTAAATTGTAAACAATGAAAGGCTGGTTGGTAGACACTAGAGATGAGCGAACAGTAAAATGTTCAAGGTTCGATATTCGTTTCGAGCAGTCCCTCAATATTCGACTACTCAAATCGAATATCGAACCCTATTATAGTCTATGGGGGGAAAATGCTCATTTCAGGGGTAGGCAACATTCGATCAAATTACACTTACCAAGTCCACGAGTGAGGGTTGGACTGGATCCTCCGAGAAGTCTTCTCCGTGCAGCTTCCCCGCGGCATCTTCTGGCTCTGAATTCACTCTGCCAGGCATCGGGCCTGGGCAGAGCCGACTGCGCATGCCCGCACTACAAGCAGACATGCGCAGTTGGCTCTGCCCAGGCCTGATGCCTGGCAGAGTGAATTCAGAGCCGCAAGATGCCACGGGGAAGCTGCACGGAGAAGACTTCTAAAGGTAGGAGTAGAACCAGCGTTGATTGGCCGACTGTATAGCATTCAGCCAATCAATGCTGGTTCTGCATCAAACTTTTACATTCGAATAGCGAGTGGTACTCGATTGAGTACGAGTATTTCGAATACCGTAGTATTCAATTGAATACCTACTCGATAGAGTAATACTCGCTCATCTTTACTAGAGACATTAAGGCCTCTGGCTTAGTATGATGCATAGTATGAGCAGGCTGGTTGCTACCATTCATGTAGGACTTTGTCTATGATATGGGGCATAGGGTTTTCTTTGCACTTGGGGGATAACATTGAGGCCTCCAAATGTGTAAATGTGGCTACCGATGTTTTGTAAAACTAAGAAAACAAATAACCCCAAATAAAATTATCCATATACTGAGCGCCTGCCATGAGACTGAAAGTAAGAAAACTGCAATAGAAAGTTCAGATAAGACAACAACTCCCATTCAGCGGGCTGCAGTCACAGGCAGAGTCTGCTGGGATCCATCATACGATGACTCACAGGATGTTAATGAACAAAGGACATTAAAATAAAAGCACAGTGTCTGCTTCAGGGATATTACAAAGGTCGTATATTGTGTATGCATCATGCTGTCTATTAGAGGAATCCCAGAGCCACTTTGTCCTCAATGACCATTCTTATCATCTGGGTTGTCCTGCATTTAAGGTTATGCCTATAGATACAGTAAACTTCTGCGCATGAGGTCTGAAGTATTACATACATGTGTTTCTATAGAATATACAAACTTTCATGGGGACACCCAATATGTATTATCTAGTAAAATTGGTTTGGCCAGGGTAGACTCTTTCGGCTTCTTGTCAATGACCATTGGCTGCTCTTCATCTTGAAGCTGGATGAGTTGGAGTGATACAAGTTGATATATTCTTTAGCTGGATAGCTGGAGGGACAAATGACCACTTAACCAATGACCGGAGGACCAAATATCCATTTAGCTGACATTCTATGACTCCGTGGACATTTTTAAGCCCAAACAAAACTGACATACTCTCAAGGTTGCTATTAAGACCCTTTAGACTTATGGGACGATGCATGGTTGTCTTCTGGAGTAAGCTTTTCATTGCTATTGTTCTGTGGTGATGGAGATAGATGGTGAGACTCCTAAAGAAAGGAATAAAAAAAACCTCATGAATTACATGTATCATAATGAAAAGATGGAAGAAATAGAGCTGATAATGTTGGGAAATGTGACGATGGGGATACGTAAGACATGACTGGACTGATGGACTGATCCGCAAGTCACGCACACCATTATAGTTTTGTCTGCGGGCAACCGCTGTCTTATCAGACGAGCCCAGTGCAAGTGTGACCCTATCCTTACACGTAACACTTAGAATGGCTTTTCATTGGCTTGTAATGTGTTCTGTAGCAAGTCAATGTCAAGTTAAACTTTGCTAGATCTGTAGAAAAGAAGCAAAAGCAAAGGATTGAGACTGAGAGACTTGACAAAGTAAAAATAACCTCAAAGTATTATTCAACAAGATAAATAATAAGAAACTTAAAAGTCTAGATCCCCTGAGCAATAATCTGGGTGTAATGGTGAAGAAAGATGGAAAAAAAGCTAACGTATTAAATGCCTTCTCTACTGTATGACCAAATCCTATGGCAGAAGACAGAATTAGGGCCCCTTCACACGGTGTAAGAACGCCGCTCATTTAGACACGTATACACGTGTCTGAGCGCGGCGCTTCAAAACATAGCCCATTGATTTCAATGGGAAGTATGCGTATATCGGCATATACGCGCGCTTCCCATTGAAATCAATGGGCTCTGTTTTGAAGCGTCACGCTCGGACACGTGTATACGTGTCTAAATAAGCGGCGCGCTTACGCTGTGTGAAGGGGCCCTTAGGGATCTATGTTAAATGTCATCTGTTTAACGCAAGGAAATTATTATGCAAACAAGCCCTCCTTGATGGAAAATGGAAAACTTGCTGTAGCTCCACCTTTTGGAAGGTAGTTCCCTGCAGATCAATGCCTGGTTTTACAGGATTAAAGGCAAATCAGAAAATCTCCTCCAAAAGTAGGAGACCCATCTGCAGAGGTTATCTCCTCTCATCAGTGTAATGCAAGATACTGGCTGGCTATGTTAGAAGTCATAGATGTGGGTTACAAGGGGTACTATGTTTCCTTAGGGAAACTGTCTTTTCAGGCCCCTTTTTGGTGTACAGGGGCAGTGGCATAAAAAGTGTCTTGTGGGCCCGGGTGCAATCTTTTGTTTAAGTCACCTCCCCTGGGCTGGTATCTATTGAAAAGGGGTCCAGTGACATGCCGGGGCCCCTATTCATTTACAATATGTATAGCGGTTGGGGAACCAGGCTTTCCCTAACCGCTGTCATAGTGGTACCAGACCTGGGCCATCTCCAGCTGGTCGTGGGGCCCTGTACCGGTCATGTTTGCACTCCCTTATAACACGATCGTCATGCCCCTATACAGGGACATACTGTATAGACCATATGTACTTTGCTTAACATTCTGGGAAAATAATATGCAAATAAGTCCTCCTTGATGGAAGGTAGCTTCCTATAGATCAATGCCTAGTTTTCCAGAAACCTATCCTGTTAGGAATAATGCATTTTTATAGATGATAGTTGCACCAAAGTAAGTATTGCTTTTGCGCTTCTTTCCCATTATTCTCTCCTGCCTGTCCGAAATATCCCCTGCACTATAAAGAGGACCTGTCGCCTCTCCTGATATGTTTGTTTTAGTAAATACATGTGTCTCAATGTGTCATTGATAACCACATCCACCTTCATGCAACTTTGTGAGAAACAAATGATTTTTTGAGAAAATACATTAAAAAACATATTTGCACCTAAAACTCCTATTCAATTGTACATTTGCACAAAACCACATATAAAATAATAGATCAAGGTGTACACAATTATATATACCGCAAACATCAACTACAACAAAAGCTCGTACTCTCAAAAACACTGATACAAAAGACAAGCAATATTTTGATGTTATTCACTAAATATGTTAAAAATCTATAATTCACATAGCAAACTGTAACTGTTTACCAAAATCTAACTTTTTTTTAGATAGCACAGCTGTACAAAAAACCCACAACTTAATGTTTCATATATACAGCCACCTTCATGCAACTTTGCAGCAGAGATTACAAGCAAAAATTGCACCAAAAATTAAAATTTTCCACGAAAGTGTGGCTCAAGCAATCTCTTTCTGCAAATAAAATACATTACACTATAAATATCAGGTATAAACAGGGTGAAATGTAAACTTTAATCGATGACTTTGTGTATGTATTGTGTAAGTGTTTGGTGCAACTCTTTTGGCGCTGCAACATGAACAATGGTAAATTTCTGGGTCACAGTGTCAATAAACTTCCTGTGTATGTTCAGAGGGGTATTACATTAGAATGCCCATGTGATTAGGATCAGAGGGGTATTACATTATCACTCTATATGACAGAAGCAAAAGTATAGTATGATCTGTGATTGATAAGAGAAGTGATAACATGTACAGAAGTCCAGGCTACCCCTTCTACTGGGGTCACATATAAGTTATGCACAGATGATGATGGTGATTTATCTGTAGTCTGCAGCTCTGCTCCTTCCCCCACCTTCCTGCTTCATCAGGTGATGCCTGAAGCAGGAGGGGGAAGAACATTTTAGAGCCATACAGTGGGGCAAAAAAGTATTTAGTCAGTCACCAATAGTGCAAGTTCAACCACTTAAAAAAATGAGAGGCGTCTGTAATTTACATCATAGGTAGACCTCAACTATGAGAGACAAAATGAGAAAACAAATCCAGAAAATCACATTGTTTGATTTTGTAAAAATTTATTTGCAAATTATGGTGGAAAATAAGTATTTGGTCAGTAACAAAATTTCATCTCAATACTTTGTTATATATCCTTTGTTGGCAATGACAGAGGTCAAACGTTTTCTGTAAGTCTTCACAAGGTTGGCACACACTGTTGTTGGTATGTTGGCCCATTCCTCCATGCAGATCTCCTCTAGAGCAGTGATGTTTTGGGGCTGTCGCTTGGCAACACGGACTTTCAACTCCCTCCAAAGGTTTTCTATAGGGTTGAGATCTGGAGACTGGCTAGGCCACTCCAGGACCTTGAAATGCTTCTTACAAAGCCACTCCTTCGTTGCCCTGGCGGTGTGCTTTGGATCATTGTCATGTTGAAAGACCCAGCCACGTTTCATCTTCAATGCCCTTGCTGATGGAAGGAGATTTGCACTCAAAATCTCACAATACATGGCCCCATTCATTCTTTCATGTACCCGGATCGGTCCTCCTGGCCCCTTTGCAGAGAAACAGCCCCAAAGCATGATGTTTCCACCCCCATGCTTTACAGTAGGTCTGGTGTTTGATGGATGCAACTCAGTATTCTTTTTCCTCCAAACACGTAAAGTTGTGTTTCTACCAAACAGTTCCAGTTTGGTTTCATCAGACCATAGGACATTCTCCCAATACTCTTCTGGATCATCCAAATGCTCTCTAGCAAACTTCAGACGGGCCCGGACATGTACTGGCTTAAGCAGTGGGACACGTCTGGCACTGCAGGATCTGAGTCCCTGGCGGCGTAGTGTGTTACTGATGGTAGGCTTTGTTACATTGGTCCCAGCTCTCTGCAGTTCATTCACTAGGTCCCCCGCGTTGTTCTGGGATTTTTGCTCACCGTTCTTGTGATCATTTTGACCCCACGGGGTGAGATTTTGCGTGGAGCCCCAGAGCGAGGGAGATTATCAGTGGTCTTGTATGTCTTCCATTTTCTAATTATTGCTCCCACAGTTGATTTCTCCAATCCAAGCTGGTTGCCTATTGCAGATTCAGTCTTCCCAGCCTGGTGCAGGGCTACAATTTTGTTTCTGGTGTCCTTTGACAGCTCTTTGGTCTTCACCATAGTGGAGTTTGGAGTCTGACTGTTTGAGGGTGTGCACAGGTGTCTTTTTATACTGATAACAAGTTTAAACAGGTGCCATTACTACAGGTAATGAGTGGAGGAAAGAGGAGACTCTTAAAGAAGAAGTTACAGGTCTGTGAGAGCCAGAAATCTTGATTGCTTGTAGGTGACCAAATACTTATTTTCCACCATAATTTGCAAATAAATTCTTACAAAATCAGACAATGTGATTTTCTGGATTTGTTTTCTCATTTTGTCTCTCATAGTTGAGGTCTACCTATGATGTAAATTACAGACGCCTCTCATCTTTTTAAGTGGTGGAACTTGCACTATTGGTGACTGACTAAATACTTTTTTGCCCCACTGTATATCTCAAGATTATTATGATAGTCCTTACAGGTTCGGAGCAATCGGCTGTTAAAAGCGATATCAGTAATTGAGATCTACATTGGGATCTCAATGCCGAATAATGTTTTCAACAGGAAAATCACTCCGGATCCATAAGGCCCATCTCATCTTTAAAATAAATTCAAGGTCGTCTTCATAGCCCTAACCGTTCCTGAAATACCAGTATTTGTAGAATGGACTAGAGATGAGCGAACGGCGTTCGATCGAATTGGTATTCGATCGAATATCAGACTGCTCAAGATATTCGATTCTAATCGAATACCACACGGCAAACGCACTAAAAATTTGTATCCCCTCCCACCTTCTCTGGCGCTTTTTATGCACCAATAACTGTGCAGGGGAGGTGGGACAGGAACTACGACAACGTAGGCATCGGAAAAAAAATCGGAAAAAGTAATTGGCTGGCTAAATTAGGTGACCTCCACTTTATACGAAGAGTGGATTTCAGATTCAGTTCATATGAGACTGCTACACCGCTATATCTCAAGTATAGCACAGTTGAGCGCACGGCCAGCTCTGCTGCATCTCAGGTGTAGCAGAGCTCAGCGCACAGCGAGCTCTGCTACATCTCAGGTGTAGCGGAGCTCAGCGCACGGCCAGCTCTGCTGCATCTCAGGTGTAGCAGAGCTCAGCGCACGGCCAGCTCTGCTGCATCTCAGGTGTAGCAGAGCTCATCGCACAGCGAGCTCTGCTACATCTCAGGTGTAGCAGAGCTCAGCGCACGGCCAGCTCTGCTGCATCTCAGGTGTAGCAGAGCTCAGCGCATGGCCAGCTCTGCTGCATCTCAGGTATAGCAGAGTTGAGCACACAGCTCTGCTACACCTGAGATGTAGCAGAGCTGTGTCAACTCTGCTATACCTGAGACAGGACCACAATGGAGACTGCTGTGGACCTATCTTAGACTCCGCCTCCTCACAGACGAGCCTCCGGCAGAACCAGCATTGATTGGCCGAATGCTGTACACTGTATGGCATTCGGCCAATTAACACTGGTCAACGCATTCCTATGGGAAAAAGTCAGCTGCCTCACTATTAGTGGCGTAATACAGGGACTTGGGCGTGTTAGATGCCCCCAGGCATGCTTCCCCTGCTGTCCCAATTGCATTCCAGAGGTGTTGTCCTCATTTGCTAAGGTGTCATAGTGGACTTGGTGACTCTCCTGAGTCGAAGAGTGGTTTCCCCTGAAACAAAGCTTTTTTCCCCCATAGACTATAATGGGGTTCAATATTCGTTTGAATAGTCTAATATTGAGGGCCTATTCGAAACGAATATCGAATATTTCACTGTTCGCTGATCTCTAGAAAGGACGTATTAGATACGTCCTCAACTAGAAAAGTGTCGCCTTGAGAGACGTATAAATATATGGATGGCAGGGAAAGGGTTAATTCAGAGAAAGGGTTTTTTGTTTTTTTTTTGTCTTCCTCTGGATCAATGCTGTAAGGTTATAGGATGTACTAGATGGACCTGTATTTTCATCCAACCTCATATACTATGTACAAAAATCCAAAACTTTGCAAAGTAGAACATTTTCTTAGAGGCGTCATAAACGAACAACCACAACTTTTTTTTAGATTTCTGTGTACGGAGATGCGTAGGGTGGCTTTTTTTTTTTCTAGGCAAAATGTAATTTTTAGTTATACCATTTTGAAGATTGTCTATTGCATTCCTCAACTTTATTCAAATTCTCCTGTGTGACATCATAGGACACGATAAAAAATTAGAAAAATCCACATAGAATGCCAACAGGAGTGATGACAAGAGAAAGGGAGCACGGTGAAGTCCAGATGGTCATTTATTTGAAGAAATAGAAGTAGAGATGAGCGAGTAGTTAAATACTCGACATTCAATATTCGTTTCAAGTAGCCCCTCAATATTTGACTACTCGAATCCTATTATACTCTATGGGGGAAAAATGCTCGTTTCAGGGGTAGGCAACATTCAATCAAATTATACTTAACAAGTCCACGAGTGAGGGTCGGGCTGGATCTTCCGAGAATTCTTCTCCGTGCAGCGTCCCTGCGGCATCTTCCGGCTCTTCATTCACTCTGACAGGCATCGGGCATGGGCAGAGCCGACTGCGCATGCCCGCACTACAAGAAAATGGCTGCTTACATTCAAAGCGGCCATTTTCTTGTAGCGCGGGCATGCGCAGTTGGCTCTGCCCAGGCCCGATGCCTGGCAGAGTGAATTCAACGCTGGTTCTGCATCGAATTTTTCCATTCGAATAGAGAGTAGTACTCGATCGAGTACATGTATTTCAAATACTGTAGTATTCGATTGAATACCTACTCGATCAAATACTACTCGCTCATCTCTAAATAAAAGTTGAAAAAGAAATTCCTGTTTTAAACAAATAGTAGATGCAAGTCTTTATAACCCCTCACCACAATTTGTTAGGTTCACTTTTGTCATATAATAGGTGAGGAGTTTCTAAAGTTGTATTCCATGCCCATCTCTATGCTGAACCCTTGGGCCATGACCGATTCCTAAGGGAGAAGTTTGGAGAGGACGTGGCCTTCTGCCAAAGATTTCTCTCCAAATCCTGAGCTTCAGTTTTCTGCCATAAGTTTGCAGACTGATTAACCTTCTATGCAATGGTGGTAAAAAGAAACGGAGGAACTTCACAAGATTTTTTTTGATCGATTGAGCGCAATCTAAATTAGTGATTATTATACTTTGAGGACTCTTCAAACCCCAGAGTATAATATCATAAGCTAAGGGGAGGTGTGGGAACATAATATTCACCTTGCTTCTCCTCTCCTGGCCTCCCATGTGGCATGTCGTTGTCCATTGGCATCCTCTTCCAACCTCCTGGCTAATGTCACGTGCCCTTGTTATGTGTGGCATGCCAGTGTAACCCAAAAGGCCAGAAGAGGCCTCAGAGGAACCACCGAATGCAGCGAGGGAACTCAGGAGAGGTGAGGCACGGCCTGAAACTTTTGGAAAATTCAAGTTGAATATGGTTTGATCTGAAACAATTCGCTCATCGCTTGTGCTACTCCAGGGTCAGCTTTGTGCATGGGTTTCTACAGTTTGCTAAAAAAAAAAAAAAAAAAAAAAAAAAGAAGCCTCCATTATCTCCCATGGAAAACATTGGGAGGCAGATTCAGGACAGTTTTTGGAGCGGATTTGGAGGCAGAATCCACTTCAATATCAACTCCAAATTCCTCCATGTGAACTTCCCCTTACACAGGCTGTTGGTTGGCTTCATAGCCAAAAACAAATAAAAATAGGAGACATTCAGAGACAATGTAATTGATCGATTGCATAAAATAGCGGAGGCTTAGACTGTTCTCCATCAGCGAAAATGAGTGAAGTTTCATGATGAACATTATCTTGGGGGACGAGTGGTTTAACCCTTTATCCTCTCACAGTTCCCATCTGACAAGGCCTTTCAGGAGACATTACATTGGAAGAACCATGTGAAAGGGTATATTGTAATGGGGTGAAAGCTGTATCCTCGCCACCTGCTGGGAACCGTTTGTGTGGATATCCTACTGGAAAGCAAATGGACATCCAAGTTATTTCTGTTTTGGTGAATATAGAAGCCAAGCTTTTCCCAGTTTTTATCTGCAATACTGTCTTTGTTTCTGGGAAATAGCGTAACGCTCGCCTTTCACAAACCGCTTGGGTAATTTTCATGCAACACATACACAAATGTGAATGCAAAGTCAACCATGTCTGCTGTGGGACACCAGAATAAAGGTATACTGTCTACTGACTATAGAGCAAGGGACAATGTCAGGAAAGTTGCACATAAATCTCTCACAATGTTATCCAAATATACGTTAGCCTTAGATGATATTTCATATTGCATTTCGCTCTTGATGTCCAATTTTTGTGCCGTATATCCATATCTAAGCCTGTTCTCCAAGATGCTGAGAGTGTACTAGGTGAGCTAGCTGCACGCTGGGTAGCTCTCTAGCCATTCCTGTGATATACACAGGTCACTCGCGGCATCACATTTACTAAAAAAAGTGACTGTTAGCTAGAAGTGTCAACCTTAGATGTCGTGCAGAGCTGCTGTTTCTTAGTCAGGCATATACCGTAGTATATATATTTGGCCGTTACAAGGCATTAAAAAGTCACAATTTTGTTGACTTTTTTGTGCAAAAATTGCATCCTATTTCAATTTATGACCCGTGTACCCTGGGCCATTTTAACACATTGGTAGGCCCAGTGCAAAGGTTTCATAAGTGGGCCCCCCACATCATCACTACTTAGACATACCTGACTTGCACAAATTATAATGCCCCTTAGTGGCCCCCGCACATTATAATGCCTCCTTGGTCGTACTGTACAAAATAATACCCCTCAGACATTAACCTTTCAACCTCAGTGGCTCCTCAGACATTAACCTGTAGTCACCCCATGGTCACTCAGATATTAGCCTTCTCCCCCTCCAGTTGCCCCCATGGTATAAAATCCCTCACCTGATGTGCCCACAGTGTAATGTCCCCCTTAAGATGCCATCACAATATACACTGTCTACCAATAAGTATTTGGACACCCAGTAAAGTTCTGCGGAGGTGGAGTTATGGTCTGGGGGTGATTCTTCTGGTATGGACCTTTGGTCCCAGTGCATGGTAAACTCAACGCCGACGCCTATTGCACTATTTTAGATATCAGTGTGCTTCCTACATTATGGCGGTTCTATGGGTTGGACCAATGATGACAATGCCCGCTCTCATGTAGCGAGGTCTACCATGGCTTGGTACAGTGACAATCAGGTTACCGACTGGACTGGCCTGCCCAGAGCCCAGACTTGAACCTTATCGAGCACCTCTGGGAGGAGTTGGATCGCCGAACTAAGGGGTGCAGCAGCCGTCCAAAATCCGTGAAAGAACTTACCTGTCTTCTCCAAGCAGAATGGAATAAAATACCGCTAGCCGTCATACAAGGACTTGTGGAAAGCCCCGGAGGGTTGAGGCTGTAATTGCCGCCCAGACCACAGGTGTCCCCACAGTATGTACTGTATATTGCCCCTTCTTGGTGTTCACAGTACCATGAATAAAACAAACAATCATGTAACAGGTGTCCCAAGGGGGCCCCATTATCATAGACCCAATGCAAACGCACAGTTTACTCTATGGTTAAAGTGGTCATGAACTATCTAGAATAGGGTAGCAATGTAAGTGAACCAGGGCGGGGAGACATCAGCCCTACTAGAGTAAATGTCATTGTTGGCACAAGGAACCTCCCTTGCAACACATAACCATAATAATAATAATACAGTTTATTTATATAGCGCCAACATATTCCGCAGCACTGTACAAATGTCCACTTGATATAATACGATGCAGAGTCTCTTAATAATTCTGGAACATCTTGTGCCAACTCACAAAAATGGATAAGACGGCATACAATCTGCTTGTCTTCATAGATTAGTCCCATTAACTATAGGTAAGACGATATACTGTATATACTACTTGCACATAACAAAAGAAAACCCGCTACATATGTGCACTCACATGGTAGGGTGGAAGAATCTATTACAGATTTGATATTTGCTCACTTACTTACTACTAGCAATACTTCTATTACATACTGTATGTCCATTAGCAAAATAGTTCTTATCTCTATTATCTGGTTACAGTAGATGCTTCATGACATGTCAGAGAGACATGTCACATGTTGTGATTTTCGGAGTCAATATGCTGATCTGTAGCACAATGCAGAACAAACTTTCTTATGTTCCAGTCTATGGGGATAAGCCTTGACTCCACGGAGAACATCTATGACATGTTATGACTAATAACTATAGCTCTAAAGTGTCATTATAGGGAAGGATATACAGATATATATACTGGAGGCAACCAAAGCAGAACCATTATCGACATGATATGTGAATGGGGCTTTGAGAGCAACTTCCACACGTAGCAGAAAAAAATGATGTGCAAAATTCAGATCTTGGTGCAAATTTTAAGTCTACAGGTATTTTTCTTATTATTATTAGTGCTGTATATATATATTTTTTGCAGACATCCTCTTATTTGCATTGAATGAGATATGGAAAAACTCGCACCAAAATATTCTGTACACATTATTATTATTATTATTTATATAGCGTCATCATATTCCGCAGCACTTTACATATATTGTCAGTCACTGTCCCATATAGGGCTCACAATCTACATTCCCTATCAGTATGTCTTTGGGAGGAAACTGGAGTACCTGGAGGAAACCCATGCAAACACGGGGAGAACATACAAACTCCTTGCAGATGTTGCCCTTGGTAGGATTTGAATCTAGGACTCCAGCGCTGCAAGGCTGCAGTGCTAGCCACTGAGCCACCGTGCTGCCCATTCACAGTGCCATGTAAGGCTCACAATCTATGTCTTTGAAGTGTGGGAGGACCCAAAGGAAATCCACAAAAACACAGGAAGAACATACGAACTCCATGTAGATGTTGTCCTTGGCCAAGCCTGAACCTCGGAATCCGGGGCTACAAGGCAACAATGCTAACCCCTGGATCCTTCCTCATTAGCTGGACGGGACCGCTTCCAATACCATTACTATATTGAATTTCCCTTGAATTCAAATGCCGGGTTCACATGGGAGTTTTTGGGACCGGATTTTGATGCAGGAAGCTGCCTCAAATCTGGCCAAAAAAACGGCTAGATGCGACTCGATGCCGATGCAGGGCATTCTGCTCTGGATTAGGCCCAAATGAATGGGTCTAGTTGGGAGGGAGTGTCGTGACACGGACGTCTGCAGCTGAATTAGCCGCGGAATCTGCCTGAAGAAAGGATAGATCGTTTCTTTTTTCCGTCCACTCGTGGAAAAAGGAAATGACCGGCTCCTATTGAACTCAATGGAATGCGGTGTTTTGAGACGGATTTTGACGCAAATTCTGCATCAAAATCTAGACCAAAAAAAACCCGTCTGAACCCGGCTAAAGGGAGCTAAGTTGCAGTACCAGGTCAATATACATGGACCACAGCCAATTGCTTCTGGCTCGGTGCTGTGTATAGTAAGGGCATCACAAATTTCCCCATTCAGCTGATCGGCCCCCACAATCACATATCCTAAAGACAGGTCATAAAAGATATTCCTGGCCAATCCCTGGGATGGATGGATGGATGGATGGAAGGAAGGAAGGAAGGAAGGAAGGAAGGAACCAGCCATGTTTTCTGCTCCAGTACGGCTTTTTTAAGGCCAAGTAGAGGACTAAATCCTCATAAAACCCTGTACAGGACCACTACTCATGCCCCTACACCTGGGGATACAGTCTCAGTGAAATTGTACAGTACGATAAAAAGTCTGGCGCCTCATAGATAGATAATAAGAATATCAATTATTCTCAATCTTCATAAATCTAGCAATATATAGTATTAGATTAGCGTGCTGATTCATTTCAGTGTAGGCAAATGAAAAAACAGCTTTAAGGCAGTTTTTAATTTACTCCGCGTATTCCAGTATAGGAGCACTTATTGCCATTGGTCCCAAGGTAAATCACTGGCACATGAGACCTGCATACAAAAGATAGCTCATTGTAAGGCGGACTTCATCATCATACCGGTAAGTAAAATAATTTCATGATTTAATATTTATTATATTAGGTATAGCGTTCCTCATTTGGTTCCAGTAGTGTAGATTATATTAAGATCTTATGACTAGTTATTTGGAAGAAAATTCTACAAAATTACACATTTATAGCCACATTAAAATGTAAAGTTGGGAGACCAGTCAATGTTGGCTTGCTGCAAAACTCAGCATGCCATTAAGTCTCAGGCAGGTGTGGTCTGGGTCTTGCCACAAGTGGGCATAACAGTGCTTACCGCTCTGCCCTATAAAAAGACTCTCAGAGGTTACTTTTGGATAGTGATGCACTTAAAGGGATTCTACCATTAAACTACTTTTTTTTCTAATTACCACGTCGGAATAGCCTTAAGAAAGGCTATTCGTCTCCTACCTTTAGACGTGGTTTCCGACGCACCGTTCCGTAGAAATACCGGTTTTAACCGGTATGCAAATGAGCTCTCCGCAGCAATGAGGGCGGGCCCCAGCGCTGAAAGACCGATGAGCGCATCCCCATTGCTGCCCAGAGCTTTTTCCTGCGCCCTCCTTCTTCTGCAGCAACTCCGCCTCTTCTGGCTTCTCTTGCTCTTGTAGTTCGATACAGGAGCATAGAGAGGCCACCCCAAAATGGCCGCCGGCTCCTGTATTGAACTGCAAGAGCGGCTACCCAAAAATGGCCGCCGGCCGCCGGCCATTTTTGGGTAGCCGCTCTTGCAGTTCAATACAGGAGCCGGACGGCGGCCATTTTGGGGTAGCCGCTCTTGCAGTTCAATACAGGTGCTGGCCGACTGCCATTTTGGGGTGGCCTCTCTATGCTCCTGTATAGAACTACAAGAGCAAGAGAAGCCAGAAGAGGCGGAGTTGCTGCAGAAGAAGGAGGGCGCAGGAAAAAGCTCTGGGCAGCAATGGGGATGCGCTCATCGGTGTTTCAGCGCTGGGGCCCGCCCTCATTGCTGCGGAGAGCTCATTTGCATACGGTTAAAACCGGTATTTCTACGGAACAGCGTGGCAGAGACCACGTCTAAAGGTAGGAGACGAATAGCCTTTCTTAAGGCTATTCCGACGTGTTCATTAGAAAAAAAAGGTACTTTAATGGTAGAATCCCTTTAAAGACATTTTGACCAGAGGCGGCACATCATTGGACTCCGAGAAGTGGAATGGCTGTTTCAATGCATTGGCCACATCTAAGCCATTCTGACTTTGCTATTCGGAGCTGTTGGTAGCAGTGGCCAATTTTCTCCAACACACTTCTTTTGCTCTAATATTGCAATTACACATATAAGGTTTTATTCATTTGCAACAACTCCTTCCTTCTGCATTTTTTCAGTGTAAATGGCACACGGTAAGAGACTTGTTACAGATTTTGTATCAGGTCCAAGATCCTCAAGTTACACCTCCGAGTATCCTCCTCCATTATAGATCCCATACTTGCTTCCATCAATCAGAATGTTAATAAAAAAAAAGATATGATCTTATACAAAGCCATTATAAATACTCCATATGTTCTTGAATATGTTTCAAAGATGGTACATGATACCAGAAGTACCCAGATCACAATAAACAAGAGGGCAGCGATACCAATTAGATTACATAACTACATACCAGAAGGTGATTATTGCAGCCCAGCCGAAATAATTATCCAAGTCAATACAGTGGGTGGCCTTGTTCAGGACCAACCATCAACAAAAGGACTAGACATCTGTCCATGCTACGCTGATGGTGCTCTGTAAATGATCCTTTGTTTCCTGATTTGCTCTTTATCCACTGCCATTACATGTCCACTGTGGGCTCAGATTTACAATATATGCAAACATCACAGTCTCCCTACACCTGCACATTCATCCTCCAGAACGCACCGTGATCTACTGATGTATTACACAACTTGCCTTCTACCTGCAGTTGACTGCCATAGTGCGTTTGCTAAGCAAAAATAGATTTTATTGGAGAATATTTGGTTTGCCGGTAATTAAACAAAATTTGGTAATTACACAACGGAGATTAAATCTAAATATGTTAATGCCATGTTGAATATTTTGGAGCAAATTGTGCAATCAATAATGTTATCACATTGGTACGATTTGGCTAATGAGCCTCAAGACAGAATCATCAACATTTTGCACATTTTTTAAGATAAGTAAATGTTCGTAATCCGTATAAAATGAGTTCTGCTGACGCGGTACTTGTAAACCTGATCCCGAGTTTACATTATTACGTTATTAAATATGTGAATGGTTGTATCGGAAATACAATTAAACACATGATTAAAGCAAATTCTCTTGCAGATTTACAAGCTTGATTACATTTTGGATTTCTCTGCTCCTGCCATAGCTGTTTTTTCTAAACCGCAACTTTCATATGCCAGCCTGTTGTCTATGTCTGTGCACGTTGACCTTTGTTGTAAGATCTGCTATAGACATCACAACCTCTCACATCAATTTACTACAATTGGATGTGGCATCTTGCAACTAATTCAATTTGGAGAGAAATGCACCTGGCTCTGTTTTTCCCTATAGAATGTTGAAGCTCTGCTAGGCCCTCACAGATGCCATCTATCTAAGTAGCCCATGTGTTTTCAAGGTCTAAGCCGTTTGTCTTCATTTCCCAAAATACAACCCATTACAAAAGCACTGTAACCAAATTACGGGATGTACTATGAGCGAATCTCATCGAGGTGCAAATGAAAAAAGAAGCACATAACCACAGGCTCCATTTATTGCTACATTTACTGATACAATATAACTACATGGATCATGTAGTGTTCTACAATATTGTAGGGGGCAACAAATGCAAAACGGAGGACTCCTAGGTCACGTAATAAATGACTAAATATATCTTTGTCAGATGGGATGTTTCTATGAGAGAATACAATGGCTGGTAGGTGACATCATTTCCATTCCTGTACCAATTTTACTTAAATATAACAGAATATTATGTGAACCCTGGAGTCCATTGTATCTGAAATACCATTGTGTATCGGCAATGAATGTATGGTAAGAATGGCAGGATGGTCTATGCATGGTCACATTTAGGAATTGTCTTAATGGGGTTGATCTGGAATTATAGCAAAATAAAGAGTGACTGGGTTGGGTTCAAAACAACAAAAAAAAATAATACCTATCCTCTAGTGCTCTGGGACTTGGGGGCTCTCATGGCCACTGAGACCAGTCCGCATCCTTTGGTAAGGAACCAGTATTATATGTAAGTGCCATGACCGGTACCTCTCCAGCAATGGGTGAAACCATGGATCGCTCTCAGGAGTGAAGTGAGCCTTTTCTCTTCCAGACCTGTGAGTCTTGGCATGGGGGGGAAATGAGACCAAACTGTACATAGAATCAAAAGCAATGGGTTTGTATGATTTTTTTTGTGTGTGTTGCACCCATCCCGACTGTCCCTAAGTGCTATAATTCCCCTTTCAGCAATATCAGAAAAATTTAAATACTATCCGATCCCTTGGCATTTTTTATCAAAAGTTTAAAATAACAAATTAAGAATTTGCATAACAATGGCCGCCTCTACAGAGACACAATTCACAAGGTCCCCCATCGATAATATAATATGTACTGATAAGTACTCGAATACAGAATGGTGACAAAGAGTGTTTTATGATCTATTAACAAAACTTCAAGCACCTAGTTCTAGAGGGCTCCTTTAAGATTCCAGTAGAACAATGGCATATTATAGAGAGGAGGAAACTTACTCTGAAAATATCGGTATTTCAAGTCTTCCATGGTAAAGACAAGTGACAGGCGGTAGACAGTAATGTGTGATCCGTGTTATGAAGGTTACCACTATGCTGATTATGCAGTGGCACATCTGGCTCACATGAATGGTACCTTGAGGTTTCATAATATGTTAATAAGACTTTATGTGCACTAGATTACATTTTTGTCTGATTAACATTTATCCAGATGGTCTAAAGATCTTGTAAACAGCCCCTTATATGCGCACCGCCTGCAAACACAGCGCATTCACCACGTCTAACCAGAAAGACGTCTTTACTGGAAAATTTAAGAAAATGCTTATAGCGCTTGTATGTTTATGTGATAAAGACGTCATTGGGCGAAGGCTACCTCTGTGTCCCCTATTGTTGCACCTATATCTCTGCACCAATGTAATAACATGGTGGTTTCCAGGATGTATCACTGATGGTATATTAATAGGAAAGACCATTAATGCATAACCAGCCAGATCTAATCCTGACATCAGACCGACATGCTAGCAGTACCGAAAACAGCACCATTCATGTCTATGGAGACGTCAGTGGGGGATTATATTTTAGACCAGGGGTCCTCAAACTTTTTAAACAGTGGGCCGGAGGCAGAGCAGGTCACACAGACATCGGGAGCGGTGCCCTCCAATAGGTAAAGTGAAGTGCGCTCCATGGCCTGGCCCGAGCTCCCCAGGAGCTTCATTATAAATGCACGCCTGCCGGTGATGTGATACATCGCGTCTCCAAGCCAGTAGCCGGCGGCAGCGGCGAAGCGAGGACCTGACACAGGTCAGCTCCTCGCTTCAGCCGCATATGTGTCAGCGAGAGAGGCGCGCAGCGGCGAAGCGAGGAGCTGACCTGTGTCAGCTCCTTGCTTCAGCCGCATATGTGTCAGCAAGAGAGGCGTGCAGAGAGCGGCAAGGGAGCGGAGGAGAAGGTAAATTTAATGTGGAGGTGGAACGTGAATCTGGGGGAGAGGACGGCATGACACGCGCGCCACACATTTTGTCCCTCTTTCAGTTCTTCAAAAGTTGGGAGGTATGTTTAGGTGTTCTTTATTTAGGCCTCTGCCCTGGATCTGTTACTATCCAATACTAAGGAATCTCTGATTTGGGAAGGAGAGGAGAGAGAGAATATCTTTCTCACGGTGTTAGGATGAAGTGGTGTGGAGAGGTGTTCTCTTCCGCCTTGTGAGAGGGCACAGAGTCTTCTCCTTCCACAACTAGGAGGATGATGAAGTAAGGTTGTTTTTCCTAGTTAAGGAGAGAAGAGGCCTAGCTAGAGTTCTTGGTTAAGCTGGCCTCCAATGCTAGCTCAGAGACGGGATATATGTCGTTCTGCAATCAGGAGAAGGGAATTATTCCTGCAAAATTTTGTAAACATTGTGAGCAAGAAAAGATTGTGAGGATAATGTTGTATGAGCCCTGTTAGCTTCAAGTCAGACAAGACAACCCTTTATGGATCCACATCCCACAGCCAGGGCATTACTGACAGTTTGTAGAATTAAAGAGTGCAGCATACTGTTGAAGAAGAATGATGCCCCAACAAGGAAGACACATGCTACCACCTGGCAAAGTGACATTTTAACAGCCCTGGCGGATGATCTTAAGAACTGTATCTTCAGAATCTGGGTGGAGTTGTTTGGTTGACCCTGTTCTTCATCAATAAGCTGTGAGTTACCACATTTATAACACTGTCTCCAGAGTCTCGTGCCTACTCCCATCAGGCTTACGAATGCCTACCGTTAGGACATGCCCCAAGTGAATTTAACTACCACCATCAGTCAACCTGCAGACCCCCTCAGCACTGCACCAGCCTAGGAGGAATGGAAGGATGTGGTAGAGATTCTTGCCACCGTAACCACAACCACTGCTACCCAAAAAAAAGCTTTGTGTATCAGTTTTAAACAAGTTTACAATTTCCAGTGAACAAATGTCACATAAGGCAGTCACACTAACATTCGGGGATTCTGTCCCTCATTCCGCTTAAAATACATGCAGGACTTTTCTCTCTGCTGATTTTGGTCTGGAATCCAGGTGGACCCCATTATAGTCTAAGGAGCCATGGCTTTCCATGGAAAACCACTTTTTAAGCTGATAGGGTTTCCGTTTGTCAGGGACCCATGCAGACTCGAATGATGGAAACCCGATTGCTAATGTGAACCTAGCGTCCCAAATACATTTGCCTTATTATGCTCTCGAAGGTAAATAGAGCCAAAGTTATGTAAAAGGGACAATCACATGTATTAAAATGGAGAAACATTCCAAAATTACACTTTTCTGAGTTTTTTTGTAAACACAAATGGTGGTTAAATTGCGAAAACCAATGGTTTTATCGAAAAATTAGCCTGCTTCGATGACTTGGAAGTTCTACAGGCTTGTTCACAAATTGATGAAGAAATCATGACGAATTGGTTTCTCAACAAAAAAAAAAAAAAAACGAAAACCAAAAATTATCCCTTTATGGGAGCAGACTTGAAATCAAAATGGGTTTGTTTTTCTTTTATGCCAACACTGTTGCACTAACATTCCACATGAGTGGCAGTGCAGCATGGAATGATATTTTGGACAAGGGCACAGGTCGCGACAGTAGCGTACAAAATTAGATTATTGGCAATGAAATGGTTAACTGCAGTCATGGTCAAAATAGCTCAGTTATTTTTCCTCACTCCTATCTATGGTTTCTATCAGTAACCTGCCTGTAATCGATTAAATCTGATTAAACTCTCCAACTCCTAATATTCTGTAGCTCTATTGCAATTTGTAATCTCTGGAACACTGGATCTGTATCATGTAGTGAGATGAATTACAGATCCATCCCTACATCCACCATCACTACAATGCCTCATGAAGATGCGGTAATTTAGTAAGCACATCTATCTATCTATCTATCTATCTATCTATCTATCTATCTATCTATCTATCTATCATGGAGAAAGGGGTTGTTTTGAGCATGTTCCATATTTCCTTAATGGAAATCCTCCGTAGATGTCACTAAGATGCTTTGCGTGGGAAATAAATGTTGACAGGTGTCTCAGAGTGGGTGAAAACAATTTCCCACCATTTCCATTTCAGATACCCAAAGGGTCGCTGCGTCACTATATGTCCTGCTCCGCCAATCCCTGGTTATGGCAGGTCACTGTTGTGGACAGTGTTATTGGCTGAGTGAGCATTTTAAGACATTGCAAGTGTGCCAAGAAGGGATCAGGAACTAGACACTAGAGATGAGCAAACAGTAAAATGTTCGAGGTTCGATATTCGTTTCGAGTAGCCCCTCAATATTCGACTACTCAAATCGAATATCGAACCCTATTATAGTCTATGGGGGGAAATGCTCGTTTCAGGGGTATACCTACCAAGTCCACGAGTGAGGGTCGGGCTGGATCCTCCGAGCAGTCTTCTCCGTGCAGCGTCCCCGCGGCGTCTTCCAGCTCTTCATTCATTCTGCCAGGCATCGGGCCTGGGCAGAGCCGAATGCGCATGCCCGCACTACAAGCGGACATGCGCAGTCGGCTCTGCCCAGGCCCGATGCCTGGCAGAGTGAATTCAGAGCCGGAAGATGCCGCGGGGAAGCTGCACGGAGAAGACTTCTAAAGGTAGGAGAAGAACCAGCATTGATTGGCCGACTCTATAGCATTCGGCCAATCAATGCTGGTTCTGCATCGAACTTTTACATTCGAACAGCAAGTGGTACTCGATCGAGTACGAGTATTTCGAATACCGTAGTATTCGATCGAATACCTACTCGATCGAGTACTACTCACTCATCTCTACTAGACACTAGAGATGAGCGAACAGTGTTCTATCGAACACATGTTCGATCGGATATCAGGGTGTTCGCCATGTTCGAATCGAATCGAACACCACGTGGTAAAGTGCGCCAAAATTCGATTCCCCTCCCACCTTCCCTGGCGCCTTTTTTGCACCAATAACAGCGCAGGGGAGGTGGGACAGGAACTACGACACTGGGGGCATTGAAAAAAATTGGAAAAAGTCATTGGCTGCCGAAATCAGGTGACCTCCATTTTAGACGAATAGTGGATTTCAAATCCGGGTCATATGAGAATGTGAACTTTGTGACTATGAGACAGGGATAGCTGTACAGGCAGGGATAGCTAGGGATAACCTTTATTTAGGGGGGAATGTTATTAAAAATAACTTTTTGGGGCTCTATCGGGTGTGTAATTGTGATTTTTGTGAGATAAACTTTTTCCCATAGGGATGCATTGGCCAGCGCTGATTGGCCGAATTCCGTACTCTGGCCAATCAGTGCTGGCCAATGCATTCTATTAGCTTGATGAAGCAGAGTGTGCACAAGGGTTCAAGCGCACCCTCGGCTCTGATGTAGCAGAGCCGAGGCTGCACAAGGGTTCAAGCGCACCCTCGGCTCTGATGTAGGAGAGCCGAGGGTGCACTTGAACCCTTGTGCACCCTCAGCTCTGCTACATCAGAGCCGAGGGTGCGCTTGAACCCTTGTGCACACTCTGCTTCATCAAGCTAATAGAATGCATTGGCCAGCGCTGATTGGCCAATGTATTCTATTAGCCTGATGAAGTAGAGCTGAATGTGTGTGCTAAGCACACACATTCAGCTCTACTTCATCGGGCTAATAGAATGCATTGGCCAGCGCTGATTGGCCAGAGTACGGAACTCGACCAATCAGCGCTGGCTCTGCTGGAGGAGGCGGAGTCTAAGATCGCTCCACACCAGTCTCCATTCAGGTCCGACCTTAGACTCCGCCTCCTCCGGCAGAGCCAGCGCTGATTGGCCGAAGGCTGGCCAATGCATTCCTATGCGAATGCAGAGACTTAGCAGTGCTGAGTCAGTTTTGCTCAACTACACATCTGATGCACACTCGGCACTGCTACATCAGATGTAGCAATCTGATGTAGCAGAGCCGAGGGTGCACTAGAACCCCTGTGCAAACTCAGTTCACGCTAATAGAATGCATTGGCCAGCGCTGATTGGCCAATGCATTCTATTAGCCCGATGAAGTAGAGCTGAATGTGTGTGCTAAGCACACACATTCAGCACTGCTTCATCAAGCCAATACAATGCATTAGCCAGTGCTGATTGGCCAGAGTACGGAATTCGGCCAATCAGCGCTGGCCAATGCATTCTATTAGCCCGATGAAGTAGAGCTGAATGTGTGTGCTAAGCACACACATTCAGCACTGCTTCATCAAGCCAATACAATGCATTAGCCAGTGCTGATTGGCCAGAGTACGGAATTCGGCCAATCAGCGCTGGCTCTGCTGGAGGAGGCGGAGTCTAAGATCGCTCCACACCAGTCTCCATTCAGGTCCGACCTTAGACTCCGCCTCCTCCAGCAGAGCCAGCGCTGATTGGTCGAGTTCCGTACTCTGGCCAATCAGCGCTGGCCAATGCATTCTATTAGCCCGATGAAGTAGAGCTGAATGTGTGTGCTTAGCACACACATTCAGCTCTACTTCATCGGGCTAATAGAATGCATTGGCCAGCGCTGATTGGCCGAATTCCGTACTCTGGCCAATCAGCACTGGCTAATGCATTGTATTGGCTTGATGAAGCAGTGCTGAATGTGTGTGCTTAGCACACACATTCAGCTCTACTTCATCGGGCTAATAGAATGCATTGGCCAATCAGCGCTGGCCAATGCATTCTATTAGCGTGAACTGAGTTTGCACAGGGGTTCTAGTGCACCCTCGGCTCTGCTACATCAGATTGCTACATCTGATGTAGCAGTGCCGAGTGTGCATCAGATGTGTAGTTGAGCAAAACTGACTCAGCACTGCTAAGTCTGCATTCGCATAGGAATGCATTGGCCAGCCTTCGGCCAATCAGCGCTGGCTCTGCCGGAGGAGGCGGAGTCTAAGGTCGGACCTGAATGGAGACTGGTGTGGAGCGACCTTAGACTCCGCCTCCTCCAGCAGAGCCAGCGCTGATTGGCCGAATTCCGTACTCTGGCCAATCAGCACTGGCTAATGCATTGTATTGGCTTGATGAAGCAGTGCTGAATGTGTGTGCTTAGCACACACATTCAGCTCTACTTCATCGGGCTAATAGAATGCATTGGCCAGCGCTGATTGGCCGAATTCCGTACTCTGGCCAATCAGCACTGGCTAATGCATTGTATTGGCTTGATGAAGCAGTGCTGAATGTGTGTGCTTAGCACACACATTCAGCTCTACTTCATCGGGCTAATAGAATGCATTGGCCAATCAGCGCTGGCCAATGCATTCTATTAGCGTGAACTGAGTTTGCACAGGGGTTCTAGTGCACCCTCGGCTCTGCTACATCAGATTGCTACATCTGATGTAGCAGTGCCGAGTGTGCATCAGATGTGTAGTTGAGCAAAACTGACTCAGCACTGCTAAGTCTGCATTCGCATAGGAATGCATTGGCCAGCCTTCGGCCAATCAGCGCTGGCTCTGCCGGAGGAGGCGGAGTCTAAGGTCGGACCTGAATGGAGACTGGTGTGGAGCTATCTTAGACTCCGCCTCCTCCAGCAGAGCCAGCGCTGATTGGTCGAGTTCCGTACTCTGGCCAATCAGCACTGGCCAATGCATTTCTATGGGGAAAAGTTAGCTTGCGAAAATCGCAAACTGACAGGGATTTCCATGAAATAAAGTGACTTTTATGCCCCCAGACATGCTTCCCCTGCTGTCCCAGTGTCATTCCAGGGTGTTGGTATCATTTCCTGGGGTGTCATAGTGGACTTGGTGACCCTCCAGACACGAATTTGGGTTTCCCCCTTAACGAGTTTATGTTCCCCATAGACTATAATGGGGTTCGAAACCCATTCGAACACTCGAACAGTGAGCGGCTGTTCGAATCGAATTTCGAACCTCGAACATTTTAGTGTTCGCTCATCTCTACTAGACACCAATGAGTACCTGGGAAGCACTGGTGAAATGAGTATCGGAACTTTTTTGTTTACCCATTCTGAGACTGCTGCCAACAATTTTTTATCCATTGAAAAACTTAAAGGGGTTGTCCCATTACAGACACTTACAAATAATTGAAGCCTCCTTGTGAATGAAGCGCCATTGCACTGGCATGACCAATGGATTTCAGGAATGTATTTACCATCAATGGTCATAAACCAAGGATGTCAGTGTTGAGTACAACAAGGAAAAACTTCCATTAGTTACTGGAATCCCCGAAATTAGCTTTAATAAAAATGTGTGTTTTACTAAAGCCAATGACTTTGGAAAGAGCAATGACTTCACTAGAGACATACATTGATGGACTCACGAGACAGAAGCATCAACTATCATCTATTAATACATTTCCATTTGGCGCTTTGCTATGTGGTGAAGAGAATAGTAATCTAATCTCCTACTGTACCTCCTGCGTCCCAGGTGAGTAGGAATAAACAGTGTTTCACAAATCTGTCCCAAAATGAATTAACACGGAATTTCCTCTTCGTGATGTGTTTTTGATATAGTAAATGACATTTTTCTGGCATGTGAGGTCCCCCTCCCATATTAGATCAGCTTCAAAAATATTACTGAACATTTGTCTTAGAAGGCACCAACTGGATTTAGCAATAATTATGCAGATTAGCTTCTAAAACCAACTCCCATACTGGTCACACCATTGGGCATCATGGAAATCTGATCAAAATTTAGGCAACTGATATTTCCTGTGTTCTCGCTATACTTATAAGTTGAATACTATGAACAATTTGCGGTTTCTTATACCTTATAGAGAATGTAGGAATTACTTTCCTCTCAGCACCATGCAGAAATCACACAGACCCCATTACAGTCTACGGGGTCCATGTGCTTTGAGAAGCTCACTGCTTGCCTATGCGTTCAGTATTCCGTTCGGGGGATCCCCAGGTGAACCAGGCCTTACTTTGCAGCATGTTTTCCACACCTCCCTAAAAAAATGTACACAGTTCTGTATATAATTGTCTAACCATTTAATGAGTTTTTTCCACCTAATTTAGCCAGAATTGGTTAATGTAGTGGTTTGATATAGAAAAAAGGTCTTAAAGGGGTTGTCAGAAAAAGACACAGTAATCAGTAGAGATGAGCGAACAGTAAAATGTCCGAGGTTCGATATTCGTTTCGAGTAGCCCCTCAATATTCGACTACTCGAATCGAATATCGAACCCTATTATAGTCTATGGGGGGAAAATGCTCGTTTCAGGGGTAGGCAACTTATACTTACCAAGTCCACGAGTGAGGGTTGGGCTGGATCCTCCAAGAAGTCTTCTCCGTGCAGCGTCCCCGCGGCGTCTTCCGGCTCTGAATTCACTCTGCCAGGCATCGGGCCTGGGCAGAGCCGACTGCGCATGTCCGCACTACAAGTGGACATGCGCAGTCGGCTCTGCCCACGCCCGATGCCTGGCAGAGTGAATGAAGAGCCGGAAGACGCCGCGGGGACGCTGCAAGGAGAAGACTTCTAAAGGTAGGAGAAGAACCAGCGTTGATTGGCTGACTGTATAGCATTCGGCCAATCAATGCTGGTTCTGCATTGAACTTTTACATTCGAATAGTGAGTGGTACTCGATCGAGTACGAGTATTTTGAATACGTAGTATTCGATCGAGTACTACTCGCTCATCTCTAGTAATCAGTTATCTATGTCTTAACAGGCCACGGTAGTGTTGTGGACCCCTTTAATTTCTGCCAAACTTTCTCACTAGATTTAGGTGCAATACTGTCTTGAGCTTAGGCCCTAGGTGACCTGACACAGACAAGTTGCTAGGGACTTACGGCCAAGGAAACTAATTGAAGTGACTGAGTGTTAAGAAGTATCTCCATAACAAACAAAGTCACTGTCAGCCATAACCCTGACCGAGAACAGCAAAACCAGATCATTCTCCAACTTAGTCTGCAATATTAATCAGATTTTTCTGGATATATATTTATGGAGAATCTCTTCAAGTGACAGAACTATGTTGGAATTGTTATTTGTCATTTAGAGGAAAAAAAGTTAATTTTATAGTAAAGAGTCACCAAGGTGTCTTTCAGCTACACTTTTTTAAAGTAATTTCTAGACATTAAACCGGACATCATTTCTTGGAGTCTGCTACAGTATAGATCTCTGAAGAACTAACATGTTTTACGCAGAATTACTGTAGCTTTGTGCATCAGCATGGGAAAAGACAAAAAATCCCTAATATGTTTTACTATAACTTTCATTGCTGTCCTGTCCTTCCCAAAATGATGTCCAAATATGTATTTGCTTGTTTCCCTTGATCTGGATTTATTGGTACTTTTAAACAAAAGATATCATCCACGTATATTGGTGGAACTCAATTCAATAGACAGCTAAAATTGGATTTTTTTTATCACAATAAAAACAGTAAGAAGAAACAAGAACGAAGTAAAAAAATATAAGATTTTACACAGACTGTAGAAATATGACAGAATCAAAGGGGCGGAAGTGATTAGAGAATTATTTAAAGGTATATTTTAAACAATTTCTTGTCCTGGGAGCAATGACTTTATATTATGTAACATTATATATGGACCTTTAATTCTGAATCTAATTATTATTATTATAATTTTAGATCACCATTAATTTCATAGTGCTGTACATTATTCTATTAGTTCCATGGTGCTGTACATTATTCTATTAATTCCATGGTTCTGTACATTATTATATTAATTCCATGGTGCTGTACATTATTATATTAATTCCATGGTGCTGTACATTATTATATTAATTCCATGGTGCTGTACATTATTATATTAATTCCATGGTGCTGTACATTATTATATTAATTCCATGGCACTGTAAATTATTATATTAATTCCATGGTGCTTTACATTATTATATTAATCTCATGGTGCTCTGTACATTATTATATTAATTCCATGGTGCTGTACATTATTATATTAATTCCATGGTGCTGTACATTATTATATTAATTCCATGGTGCTGTACATTATTATATTAATTCCATGGTTCTGTACATTATTATATTAGTTCCATGGTGCTGTACATTATTATAATAATTCCATGGTGCTGTACATTATTATATTAATTCCATGGTGCCGTACATTATTGTATTAATTCCACTGTGCTGTATATTATTATAATAATTCCATGGTGCTGTACATTATTGTATTAATTCCACTGTGCTGTATATTATTATAATAATTCCATGGTGCCGTACATTATTGTATTAATTCCACTGTGCTGTATATTATTATAATAATTCCATGGTGCCGTACATTATTGTATTAATTCCACTGAGCTGTATATTATTATAATAATTCCATGGTGCCGTACATTATTGTATTAATTCCACTGTGCTGTATATTATTATAATAATTCCATGGTGCCGTACATTATTGTATTAATTCCACTGTGCTGTACATTATTATATTAATTCCATGGTGCTGTATAATATATTAATTCTATGGTGCTGTTCATTTGAAGGTTTACATACAATACATAAGAAAAGTACAATACTAACAGTGACCGACTGGCACAGTGGGGCAGAGGGCCCTCCCTACAAGGGCTTACAATCTATGAAGGAAAAGGGATAGAGACAGTGGGTGAGGGGGGAGACTGTTCAGATGGTGGTGTAGTGAGAGTAGTGTTATTGGGGGTTGTAGGCCTTCCTGAAGAGGGGAGTCTTCAAGGTCTTCTTGAAGCTTGTGATTGTGGGGGTCAGTCCTATGTGTCATTGTAGTGAGTATGGGGGATGCATGGGAGAAGGTGGATGTGTGAAGGGCGGATAAGAGCAGAGCGGAGTAGGAGGTCTTGCGAGGATTGGAGGTTACGTGAGGGCAGGTCGCGGGAGATTACGTCAGAGATATATGGAGGGGACAGGTTGTGGATGGCCTTGTAAGTCAGTGTAACATTATAAACTCTACTCATTGGAGGAGAAGGAGGAGTTAGAGGTGGCAGGAGGGGTTGAAGGCTTGAACGTGAGACTTGAAGGATAAGTCCGAGTCAAGCGTTGTTCCAATGTAATGGACTGGTGGGACTGGAGTAAATACAGTATGGTACCATTAACTTTGATAGATGATTTAGGTAAGAAGGCCATGAGGGTTGGGAAGAGATGATGAACTCTGAAGATAATGACATTGTACAGTTGTACTCAATACGTCTGCTAAGTTTCTCACACAAGTTGCATATAGAGAATTAGACATGTTAAACTGCGCATACATTACAAGTGAAAAAAGGAGGATTAAGCACAAACCAATAAAGTAGCACATATACTTAAAGAGATTTTACCATTAAACTTCCTTTTTTTCTAATGAACACGTCTGAATAGCCTTAAGAAGGCTATTCGTCTCTTACCTTTAGACATGGTCTCCGCCGCGCCGTTCCGTAGATATACCGGTTTTAACCGGTATGCAAATGAGCTCTCGGCAGCAATGAGGGCGGGCCCCAGCGCTGAAATGCGGATGAGCGCGTCCCCATTGCTGCTCAGAGCTCTTTCCTGTGCCGCCTCCTTCTTCTGCAGCAATGGCCAGCGGCCATTTTTGGGTAGCCGCTCTTGCAGTTCAATACAGGAGCCGGCGGCCATTTTGGGGTGGCCTCTCTATGCTCCTGTATAGAACTACAAGAGCATGAAAAGCCAGAAGAGGCGGAGTTGCTTCAGAAGAAGGAGGTGGCGCAGGAAAGAGCTCTCGGGCAGCAATAGGGATGCGCTCATCGGCTTTTCAGTGCTGGGGCCCGCCCTCATTGCTGCGCAGAGCTCATTTGCATACCGATTAAAACCGGTGTTTCTACGGAACAGCGGAGACCACTTCTAAAGGTAGGAGACGAATAGCCTTTCTTAAGGCTATTCCGACATGGTAATGAGAAAAAAAAAGTAGTTTAATGGTAGAATCCCTTTAAGAAATTAGGCGCAATCAATAACAACCTCTCAGAGTTTCTCAGATTATGGGCATTGTTGGAAGATGTTCTTTATTTTTGGCTAGGACAGATGTCTAGGCATTTCAGTTTTTGTGTTTTTGACTATGTGCTCACGTTACCTGTTTGTGACAGGGATCATCCAGGATGTGGTTCCATTCTGGGAAGTCCACTCGAAGAGTCTAGAATAGTAGATGTGTGGTCTTCAGGTTGTGCACACCCACGTACAATCGCAGCCCCCTTTTTTCTGACGGTGGTACAACCTACTCTATGGCTCTTTGGTGGGCACTGGGGTGGCAGCCAAGGTGGAAGCTGTAAGCAAAGTTAACCATGAGTAAGCTTGCTCAGAGATCCATTAATCCATAACCATTACAGGACTTTCTAGCTGCAAGGGTTGGGACAGGCTTGTGGGGAGGGGGTCCACCATCTTTTAGAGAAACTATATGCTTTATCTGCACCATTCTGCCCTTTTTATGCACTTGGGGAAATTGGAGTATAATCTTAAACTTTCAAAAACATACATACAATAATCTGTCTGAGAAAGTTGGGTGGAAGAGGTTACCAGCTATATCTACACATGGGCACACCTAAAATAGGTGCAGTAAAAGAAAAAGTGACATTCAGGTGCAGTAGAAAGACTTGACTAAACAAGTTTGCTGCCCCTGTTTTTAGCTTCTGTTTTTGTTGCTGCACGTATGATTGGCATCAGGCCATATGCCTCTACTATGCCAATTTTGCCCAATGCATTATGTAGCATGCAATATTTAGATGCATCGCCTGCAATTTCTGATAAACTTTACAATCTCATTTATCTTTGCAAAGTCAGGGCTTTTCTTGTCTGGTCACAATGAAAACTTACTGATTAGAGATGAGCGAGTAGTATGTATGAGTAGTATGAGCGAGTAGGTATTTGATCGAATACTATGGTATTCAAAATACTCGTACTTGATCGAGTACCACTCGCTATTCGAATGGAAAAGTTTGATGCAGAACCAGCATTGATTGGCCGAATGCTATACAGTCAGCCAATCAACGCTGGTTCTTCTCCTACCTTTAGAAGTCTTCTCCGTGCAGCTTCCCCGCGGCGTCTTCCGGCTCTGAATTCACTCTGCCAGGCATCGGGCCTGGGCAGAGCCGACTGTGCATGTCCGCTTGTAGTGCGGACATGCGCAGTCGGCTCTGCCCAGGCCCGATGCCTGGCAGAGTGAATTCAGAGCCGGAAGATGCCGCGGGGACGCTGCACGGAGAAGACTTCTCGGAGGATCCAGCCCGACCCTCACTCGTGGACTTGGTAAGTATAATTTGATTGAACGTTGCCTACCCCTGAAACGAGCATTCCCCCCCCCCCCCATAGCCTATAATAGGGCTTGATATTTGATTCGAGTAGTCGCATATTGAGGGGCTACTCGAAACGAATATCGAACCTCAAACATTTTACTGTTCGCTCATCTCTATTACTGATAAATGTCTTACATTTATATGGAATGGGAGAGTATTGTTCCTTAAAATAAACATATGTATGTTTAGTTCTTGTAGATTTTGCTGATGTAAAGAGGACCTTTCATCACCTCTACCAGCTCCAACTCTTCACATCTTTCAATATGAGCTGCTCCTCTGATTCTGGTGCAGTTGAGTTTTTTTCCCCTCCATTCCTGAACAATCAGTGCAGTTAGTTTCAGCACCCAATATGTTATTGAGGCGCCAAGTCTTTCTGGCTCCAAGGAATCAGGATCAATTAGAATTCCCAACTCTTTACACATTAACTTAGAATTTTAAGACCCCTATGTAACTTACAGTTTTAGGCATGTATGGAAACAATTCTGAAAAAGTATGAATGTTCAGAAATAGAAGTGGTAAACACGTTACTTGGCAAAAATAAACTATCAAGTCAATTAATAAAGGAGAACTCTAAAACGAATCAATATTTCCTGTGACCTTTGCCCTTTGGAAGAGGAGTCCTGATGATACGGCCCCCAAAGAGCCCTGATTTCAACGTCATCCAGCCTGTCTGGGATTACAGGAAGACACAGAAGGATTTCAGCTAGCTTAGGGTCCATTCACATGGAGAAAAATGGTGAAGAATTTGGTGTGGAATTTCAACGCTGAATAAAAAGCCTCCATTGACTTCAATGGCTTCCTTTTTCTGCTAGCAACTCATTGAAGTCAATGGAAGGCTTTTTTTCAGTGCTGAAATTCCACACCAAATTCCGCACCATTTTCCTTCCTTACACTCACAGTGCTGAATTCTATAAGATATTTGGAACAACTACCCTGCCTAGTTCCTTCAAAACCGGTCTGGAAGTGAGAGTACCGAGACTTGAAGGAGGGGTTACACCAAATATTGACGGGATTTAGACTGTGTTTCCATTTTTTTTTTAATTGACAAATATAAACTATTTAGGTCTTATTATCATGTATGTGTATCGTGTATGTGCGGCGTCCACATTTTTCACGGATTCTATAAATACCAATTCAATTCAATGTGTTTATTCAGATGCTCGTTTTTTAAATAATTTTACAGACCATAGGTCTGCAAAAAACTAACAGAAGCACATCCGATTTTTTATTTTTACTTAGCATTTTTTATACACCTGCCGGAAATTTAATTTTTGTATATTTGATTTAAATCAGTAGTGGAAAAAAAAAAGCACCATATCTAATAAATGTATTAGGATAAAACAAAATTTGACTAAATTTCTATCTAAATGCTGTTCATAGATTGTAAGCTCTTGCGAGCAGGGCCCTCAGTCCCATTGTGTGAAATGACGTTCTTTGTTATGTATCTGTCTGTATTTGAAACCTATAAATTGTACAGCGCTGCGGAATATGTTGGCGTTATATAAATAACATTTATTATTAATGTATAGATGGGTCCCATAGTCCAGTATTACCAGTCCAGCAGTTACCGACCATCTAGGAGAAGTACATAAGAAGAAACCTAAGTCTAAGAACTTCGGCTATGACCTTGCCCTAGTTTACTTGATAATATTTCATACCCCAGAGCTGACATCTAGATCATCCTATCAGAGAGCAATCACTTTTTGATTCTTAAAGTGCAATGTGTTTTATGTCCAAGGACAGGGGTATTAATTATTTGCCTGCCGTTCTTTTCTTCCGAAACCCCTTAGGTTTTTTATGTTTCTCTTTACCGGCCGGAATGCTTATTTTTCCTTCTAAATGATCCTTGCTTATAGCGTATTGCATCATCAGAACTATTGTAATGATTTTATATTCCTCACCTAAATTACAGGGCACTTTCCACTGAAAATGGTAAATAATATTACACACAAAAGGGAAAAAAAAAAAAAAAAAACGAGAAAGAGGTAATCGGATTTCTGGGAAGATGGAGCCAAGTGAAAGATGTGTGCTTTTATAGGGATGGACAATGGAAAAGAAAATAATAACTCCTAACTTTGATTGTTCAAATATATTCTGCAATACATAGAGATGCATGCAAGCTGGAGCAGGCACAGGGCAGCAAGGTTAAGTACAAGAGAAAGCACAATACTTCAGATTGGCAGTAGACTGCAGCAAGAATAATCAAATCACAAGCAAATTGAATTACTCAGTCCCAGGGCAGGCTCCTGGGACTGCTACACTGAATGCTAGCAAAGCTCCTCCTAGACTTTTTTCCTTCCCTAGTCAAACTCACATGATGAATGCAGATGAAATTTGAAATATGAAAATCTGAAATAATTTATGGAACTTGTCAGAAATCTGGCTTGCATGCGCTGTAATTTCCTGGGAGACCAGGCGGGCTGGCTCGTTGCTTGCAGTCTCTGATCTGTGGCTGGGCTGGTGCACTGGATGGATCCAACCCCCTTTAAATGCTCTTGCAGACAAATTACAGCTCATTACACACAGCCTTGCACCATGCCATTATGTCAGAGGAAATCTTTTTTCATTTGCACAAATTTGCTTGGAATTCTCATATTTATTTGAGCATCCATTATCGAATCTGAACATTGAATTAGCCACAATTATTTTCAGAAGGGGAGGATGTTTGCGGATGAGGGACAGTGCCCGCCTTTAATGATATCACAATAGTGTGTTTATTGTGGCTTTTATTTTGCAGAGCCTATGCCCTGTATCGGGGCTGTGTATAGGGTGTTGTGTGTATTGGTATTATGTGTGCTGTACAGTATATTGTTGTGGATATAAATATCGATGTGTACAAAGGTGTGTTGTGTTACTATTATATTATCTTATGTATCTGTATGGCACAGCCTATATTGTGCATTTCTACACAATGCACCTGATGGTAGTGTAATGTCATGGGTATGTCAGTGTATGTTTTTCTTTTGTGTATGTGTATACTTTATTCAGTATGTGTGTGTTGTGCATCCAGATATAATTGACTATATACTGTAGGTATGTCAGTGTCTGTATTGTGTATATGAGCTTGTGTTTCTTTTGTATGTGAGTTGTATGTCAGTGCGTGTAGGTGATTGTGTATATATGATGTGTGTATGTTTATGTGTTGTGTTGTATGTTTTCCGTATGTCTGTTTATATGTGTATGATAATATGCCATATATTGGTGTGTCTGCTTATATGTGTATGCTAATATGCCGTATATTGGTGTGTGTCTGCCTATATGTGTATGCAAATATGCCGTATATTGGTGTGTGTATGCTTATATGTGTATGCTAATATGCCGTATATCAGTGATGATTTTCTATGTGTGACAATGTGTGCATGCTTGTGTTTTTAGGAACATATATGAATTTGTTTCTTATGTGTCCTTTGTGTAGGGAAGTATGTTGCATATACAGGTTTTTTTTTATCATGTTCACATGTTTATCATGTGGTTTTTTTTTTGTTTTTTTTTTAATACCGCCACATTACGTGTGTCTAATATAATATCGCACAACAAATTTGGAGCATTTAATGAAAAAAGTGATTCCAATGCTACCAGATAGGTCAAGTTTTTTTACGCTGTCCATGTATTGGACTACAGATGCCCCTTTTTAAAAAAATAAATAAATAAATGTTATTTTAGATAAACCACGCCCACTTTCTCCGACAAAAAAACCCCAAAGGGACATGAACATGTCTGAATATTTTTCTTGTGTACGTGCCTTATGTAGGAGTGTTCTGCTTCTCATATAGGAGCATATATGTTGCCTATACGTGTGTCTTGCGTCACAATGTGTCTATTCGTACATCAGTGCGTACGCGTGTGCATACTCTATATCTATATCATTTTTAATACAAAGTTTGTTAAACTAATAATTGCAATGAAGGTTACGAATTCAACAACATTTATCAAAAATAATACTAATGGATTCCATTGAAGTGAATACAATGTAGTGTATAGCGGTGCATTTTAATGTGAGTATGACCGTAGTCATTTCCAACTATGTCAGGCATAAGATGCAGAGATGAAATGGTTAATGATAGCGGTACGTGCCATAGGAATGCAGCGCTCATATTCCCTTGATCTATGTCTTGATGGAGGCATTTACTCAATGAACCCACAATGCGTATGATAATGGGCGATTTATGCTGTGTGACTGTATCTCCCCAGGACTGGAGACTGGAGAAGGTAATCTTATGAGAGGCATATTTCCTCCTGGATGGGACGCAGTGTCTGAGCCTCTCCTTGCTGCAAGAAGCTATGTCGTAGCACTTAAAGGAAGAAAGACTCTGGCCAGGAGATTATTGCTGGCATTGTCCTATTGTATATGAGTATTATAGTGCCGCTCTCCAGCTTCAATGAGGGACAAGACACACGTTGTATATGACAGTGGGGAGGTATTGAGAGATGACCCCATATCTACAGGCTCAGAGTTATGGATTGTGCCTGCTGGCTTCTGGCTATGGGCCTGCCTTACTGGCAGCACAGCACATCAAAGAAACTGCTTGCAACTTCTAATTCCATCTCAGCAAGAGGCTATATCCTTTGCCTGTCATAATAGCTGACCACTGGGACCCTCAAAGGGCTTAGGCAATGGGCTAATTAACCCTTTAACAAGGGTCTTTTTCTAGATCATGTGTGATGGAACAGATCTACGCACCCTGCAGGTGTGGGCACATACCATTGCATCCAAATGTGCTAAGTATTGCACTTAGAATTGATTGAAATGACTAAATATGGATCTAAATATATCGTTCAATTATTCTAGCGCTTTCTACAATATTCTTCTACACTATAGGTATTTGGGTCATTAGGATTGGGTTTATATGTGCCAGTTCTACTGAGATTATTAAAATTACAGTGAAATATTCAGTTATAATTAAAAAAAATGCAGCAACAAAATAAAAAAAACTTGTGTGATCCAACATCAGACTGATACATATATGACAGCATCATAATCCCTACTGAATGTCAATGTCAAGCTGATATTTGTATAATGGTGACGTAGCATTTTAGTGGTTCTGTCCTACAGTACAATATGTTGTAACACAATCGTGCCAGGTATTGCCTGTTAGGGATAATATATATATATGTGTATATATATATATATATATATATATATATATATATATATATATACACATTATCCCTAATATATTTATATCATTATATATTTATAGAGAGAGAGAGAGAGAGAGAGAGAGTAAGGATTGGATTACTTGTAGGATCTTGGTAAAAAAAAAAAGAAGAAATAAATAAATAAATAAAAATAAATAAAAATAATTAAAAAATTAATATATATATATATATATATATATATATATATATATATATATATATATATATAACATTTATTTATTTATTTAGTTATATATAGTCTTGTAGATACATGCTGTATGTATTTTTCGAATTCTTTTTCTTTTAATGTGATTTTTAATCTCTAACATTTTTGACAGCCTCCATTGCTACAGTGGTGATTTTACGGTGTAAAATTTGTCACCCACAAAATAAATTTTTTTTAAAAAAAAAAATACAGAACCATTAGATTTTTTATTATTGTATTTTTTATTTACATTTGAACCAAAAATTTATTTTTATTGGATTTAGCATTTTTCCAACAATATATTATAATAATACATTTAAGTTTATGATAAAAAAATTTCTAGAAATGACAAGCAGTACATAATCTGTCGTAATAGTGCCAGGATAGTGTAATACGGAGGTGTTTCGCAGCACTTCCCTTCATTGTCATCATGCCTGTGAATGCTCCATGTAGCTGTATATTTGCATTCATAGAGCAGGATCGGATACACCAATGGCTGGCGCACAGGCTGCGCTTTTCAGGCCTCACAGCCGCTGCATTGTCAGGCTCAATATTGTGTAAATAAATAATACCATCTACTGCAAACCCTTTCAGATTTTCCGAGGTCTTTCTCTGCCACCACCTCGCAGGGATCCCTGGAGTTTCTACCCAGGTCCCATGCTGGGTTCTCAGGCATCTGGTGGACTGATCTGGGCTCTGAATGGCCGCGGAAGGAGGGGTAAAGTCTGCTTGGGGTTGATGTCTGTGTCACAGACTTCCCCTTTCACCCTCCTCACTTCCTATCCACCATCAGTGTCTTGCCTCTTTCTTGTTGCTGGTGGTTCAGTGGATAAACTGATTAGATAACAACACAGCACCTTCCCTTTCTGTTCAGTCCTTTCAGGAGAGCCAACCCTTCTACTAGCCCTCCTTTATTAGGGGCTCTATGGGGTTTTATCCAGCAATGGCTCAGTCTTGCCCCTAGATTCATCAATCATTGTGGCTGGCTCACATCCCCTTCATGGTGTTCCGCCTCATTAAGCCCATCATTTGGAGTGTATAGAGCTTGTATAGGCCCAGAATGCCTCCACAGCCCTCTCACTAGCTTATGGCTTCACCATGAAAGGCCTACAGACAAACAGGTCATCCTGTGCACCCATCCTCAGCTACACAATGACAATATACTCTTCCTATTAGTAGACTATGGACAATATTTCCTCAGTGAATAATCCGCCCAGAAGACCCACTTACACATTTAGCTTGGTAAAAAATAAAACTATACTACCTGCAAACAATAGACGCTATGTTGTGTGGCATTGGGGCGTTGGCATTGTTTGGCATTTTCTTTAATGTCAAGGCAGCTCTGTTTACTCAGGGAATCAGTCAGAAGTTGTGCAATGAGCCATGCCATAGTCTTGTCAAAGTCTCCTCCGCATTCCAAGTCATTGACTTGGATGAAAAAGGGAAACAGAGAGAAATCACCAATGAATATAAAATCTGTAGTACGATTCTATCTATCTATCTATCTATCTATCTATCTATCTATCTATCTATCTATCTATCTGTCTATCTATCTCCTATCTATCTATCTAGTCTCCTATCCATCTCCTATCTATCTATCTATCTATCTATCTATCTATCTATCTATCTATCTATCTCCTATCTATCTATCTCCTATCTATCTATCTATCTATCTATCTATCTATCTATCTCCTATCTATCTATCTATCTATCTATCTATCTATCTATCTATCTCCTATCTATCTATCTGTCTATCTATCTATCTATCTATCTATCTATCTCCTATCTATCTATCTATCTATCTATCTATCTATCTATCTATCTATCTATCTCCTATCTATCTATCCAGGGGCGTAACTACCATGGTAGCAGCAGTAGCAGTTGCCACAGGGCCCGGGCCATTAGGGGGCCCGGTGACAGCCGCTACCGCTGCGTTTTTTTTTTTTTTAAAGTCCGTTACGGGCCCCATTCACTTGCCGATCCTGGCTGGGCCGGGATCGGCAAGTGACACCGCGGGGCCCACAGAGGCTATCATTATACTCGGGGGTCTTTGCAGACCCCCGAGTATAATGATCGGCGCACCGGGAGGGGTAAGGTAACATAAAAAACAGTGTTACTTACCTCTCCGCGATCCTGCCAGGCCTCCGTCATTCGTGTCTGACGTCACATGACCCAGGCCAGCTTCCCGGGTCATGTGACGTCTGACGTCATTAAAGCTGGACAAGAGCGGACAGGACAGCCGACAGGAACAGGTAAGCAACTATCTCTGTTCTTTTAATGGTTTTAATCCCCCGGGTCTCCGATTATTATACTCTGGGGTCTTTTCAGACCCCAGAGTATAATAAATGTTTATAGGTGTCCACAGTGGGACATATGGGGACACTATGGGGGATAATACTGTGTGTGCAGGGGCACTATAGGGGTTAATACTGTGTGTACATTGGACACTATAGGGGTTAATAATACTGTGTGCATTGGACACTATAGGGGTTAATAATACTGTGTGCATTGGACACTATAGGGGTTAATACTGTGTGTGCATTGGACACTATAGGGGTTAATAATACTGTGTGTGCAGGGGACACTAGGGGTAAATACTGTGTGTGCATTGGACACTATAGGGGTTAATACTGTGTGTGCATTGGACACTATAGGGGTTAATAATACTGTGTGTGCAGGGGACACTATAGGGGTAAATACTGTGTGTGCAGGGGACACTATGGGGGATAATACTGTGTGCAGGGCTTACTAAGGGACATAATAGAGTGCGGAGGAGGGGGTCAGTCAAGGTCTTCGGCATCGGTTTGGGGAGGGGGGGCCCCATGTCAAAAGTTCGCCACGGGGCCCCGCCATTCCTAGTTACGCCACTCTATCTATCTATCTATCTATCTATCTATCTATCTATCTATCTATCATCTATCTATCTATCTATCTATCTATCTATCATCTATCTATCTATCTAGTCTCCTATCTATCTATCTATCTATCTATCTATCTATCATCTATCTATCATCTATTCTCCTATCTATCTATCTATCTATCTATCTATCTATCTATCTATCTATCCATCTATCTAGTCTCCTATCTATCTATCTATCTATCTATCTATCTATCTATCATCTATCTATCTATCTATCTATCTCCTATCTATCATCTATCTATCTATCTATCTATCTATTTATCTATCTAGTCTCCTATCTATCTATCTATCTATCTATCTATCTATCTATCTCCTATCTATTTATCTATCTAGTCTCCTATCTATCTATCTATCTAGTCTCCTATCTATCTATCTATCTATCTATCTATCTATCTATCTATCTATCTATCTATCTATCTATCTATCTATCTATCTATCTATCCATCCATCCATCCATCCATCCATCCATCCATCTATCTAGTCTCCTATCTATCTATCTATCTATCTATCTATCTATCTCTATCTATTTACCTATCCATTTATTTGTCTGTCTACACCAGGGGTCCTCAAACTTTCTAAACAGTGGGCCAGAGGCAGAGCAGGTCGCACAGACATCGGGAGCGGTGCCCTCCAATAGATAAAGTGAAGTGCGCTCCATGGCCTGGCCCGAGCTCCCCAGGAGCTTCATTATAAATGCACGCCTGCCGGCGTTGTCGGCGGGGCCAGACAGAGGTGCTTGGTGGGCCGCATGCGGCCCTCGGGCCGCAGTTTGAGGACCCCTGATCTACGCCATCAGGTATAAAGCATTGGAGCCCCAAAGGTCCAGCACCAGACAATCCAATTTGGAGGTGACTTTATAAACAATGACGTGCCATTGGGGTTAAAGGATTTGCCCACAATTCATGTCTTTCCCTTGATACGGCATAGATGATAAATGTCTGATCGTTGGAGGCCGCAGTGTTGAAATCTATACAACCACTAGACGGTCCTGATATCATAGTCCTTCTGATTGCATGACTATAGTAAGGAGGATTTAACCCTTTCCCGACATCCAGCGTACTATTATGGCAGATGTTGGGTCTTTAAATATGGCATCTGCTTGGGAGTTGGGAGTCCCCAATAGCCATCAGGTCTCCACTGTTACCCAGCGGCAATGCCTATGAATAGTGCTTTCAGTGATCTTGGACATTAGCCATATTGATACCTCGGTCAAACCTGACTAAGCCACCATTTTAACAATGATGCATGGGCCTTGCCATTTTGGATAAGATCGCTGTCCCCTATGAAAAGATCTGGGGGCAGCAATCCTTTGCCTATGCAATCAAGACTCTTTTGGAAGGTCTCAGGTCTAGCATCAATAGGGTTATATTACAAGCTGCACTAGGAAGCCTGTAATAGAACTCTGTGTATTGTACAATATACTTCAATGCATTAGTATTGCAATGCATCAAATTACTGATCAGACCCCTGGGGTTTAAGACCCCTAATGGGTCTAATAATAAAGATTAAACAAGATAAATATATATATATATATATATATATATATATATATATATATATATAAAAAGTTTATATCCTCCTCATTTTTCTAAAATGTAATAAACTTAAATAAAAACACAACAGATATTTGCACGTCCAAAAATGACGGTCTACAAATTTCTAAAAATATTTCACCCATATGGTAAAAAAAAATCAAAAGAACAGAACCGCCGTTATTTCGCCATTTTGCCTTCCCCCAAAAAAAATTCATAAAGACCACTAAAAAGATCAAAACCTCATACCCAAAAATTATATAAATAAAAAGTACACCTGCCTGTTAAAAAAATGCACCTTATGCAGCCCCGTAAAAAGAAATATAAAAAAAGTCGCGGGTGTCAAGATATGGTGACTTCAAGAAAATATTTTTTTTTTCCAAATTTTTAAAAGTTGTTAAAACATAACCAAAAATTATTTAAATTTGGTATCACTATAATAATGCCAACCCACAGAAAATAGGTAATATGCCACTTTGATCACACAGTGTGCACCATAATAACAAAACCTGATAAGAAATGGTGCAAACACAGTTTCTCTAATTTCAGCCCATTCTGGATTTTTTTTTATAGCTTCCCAGTACATGCTATGGAATATTAAATGGTACCAATACAAAGCCATTATACGGCTCTGCAAACAAAAATAAATGAAAAGTTGTGGCTTTTGGAAGGCATGGAGTAAAAGATGAAAACCAAAAAATGGTTGTGGTGGAAAGCATATGTTCTGGGACTTTAATATAACTTACTTCTTCTATGCTCCAGGATGTAATTAGGAGAACAGTGCACTCTGTATGCTGCCTTCTAGAGGGCAGACTCCTTAACATCATGCATGACTCAGTTAATAAGCCTACTATCATGATGCAGATTTAATTGCCAAATTAGTATTTCTATTCCAAAAGGAACAGATTCCCAGCTATGGACAGCGCTGTTTCGGTCTTTTGGACCTCCTCAGCATAGTGCAGGGATACTGATTTGGTAGAGTGAGAGACTATAGACCAGGGTCAGGGGATAATCATACACATTAAGGAGAGTGTGTGCCTAAATAGGCAGTATGGTGACTTACAAGTCATTCCTGCTCCGCTACGGATTCTACCCAGAATACAGGTACAGCTTGAACAAAAGCCTTAGAAGTAGGGTTGAGCGATCGTGTTCGGAAAAGATCGGATTCCGATCAGTGATCGAGAAAATTTCACAATCGTTATCGGAATTCTGAACTTGATCTTTTTAGGTGGGATCGAGATCGGTGATTATTTCCCACAATGCTTTGCTACTGGCCAAGCATTGTGGGAAAAACTAACAATGTTAGCCTTCACACTGAGTATACGCTCCGCTCATTCTGAGCGGATTGTATACTCAGTGTGAAGGCTCCACTGTGGTTCCATAGGAATGAATGGAAGCAGCCGGCACACAGCCTTAACCCCCTGCGCGCCGGCTGCATCCATTCATTCTAATGGCAGACTAGCTAGCATCTCTAGTAACTACTTATCTGCAGAGATGGCTGATCCGGTGCCCAGTGTTCTAGTTCTTCTTCGCCTCACTGCCCTTGCCTCCCTGTTAGGTGTTAAAGAGCTAGGGAGAAGGCGGGGCTTGTGGCTTAGGAGAGTGTGGACGGGTACTGGGAGGGGAGGCTTGACGTCTCCCCTCCCAGTACCTGCCCACACTCTCCTAACCTGGGAGGCAAGGGGCAGCGAGGCGAAGAAGAACGAGAACACCGGGCACCCGACCAGCCATCTCTGCAGGTAAGTGGACACCAGGGGGGACTAAGTAGCCAGAGGATTAAAAAAAAAATCCTCTGGCTACTTAGTGA
Source organism: Leptodactylus fuscus (assembly GCF_031893055.1). Classification (NCBI taxonomy): domain Eukaryota; kingdom Metazoa; phylum Chordata; class Amphibia; order Anura; family Leptodactylidae; genus Leptodactylus; species Leptodactylus fuscus. The sequence goes on from NC_134265.1 coordinate 339,375,830, forward strand.
TTTAAAAAAATCACTACAAAGCGTGGATTCTAACAATTAAAGTGTTCAATTGTTAGATTCCATGCTGTATAGTGAATAGGATTGTTTTTAAAATCCGATCTCCGATTAGTAAAAAAATCCCATTGACTTGCATTGGGATCGGAATTGGGATCGAGATCGGGTTCGAATGAAAAATGATCGGAAATCGGATTTCAAAATCGATCCTGAAAAGTCAAGATCGGCTCAACCCTAGTTAGAAGTTAAAGGCCATGGACAACCTCTTTAGATGGAGCGGTGGTCAAGCAGAAGCAGTGTAGTGCTGAGTCATTCATAGTCTATGGGACTGATCAAAACTGCCAAATTTAGTGCCAAACTGTCCCAAAGAAACTGAATAAAGTGTCAGGAAGCATGCCTGACCACCACTCCATACAAACGCCTCCTGACTGTGGTCATACAGTAAGGGAGAACAAGGCACTGGGGACCCCATTCTAGAGACTGGTTGGGCTACTAACAATGTGGCCACCAGTCATCAGATATTTATCACTGTAATAATATCCGTGTGTCGAAGTGCCAAGTTCTGTATAGAAGTAGGAAAGGCCCATGGAAACCCAGTCCTGGTGAATTGGGACAGTGATTAACAATTTGTGTATAATGCTGAAGAATATGTTGTAAACAATGTTACTTATGAATATAGACAATACATAAAAACCAGTCGTTCTTTTTCGAATAGTATTTTATTATTTTATACACATATTTGAAGTCAAAGTATTACATATGGTCAAGGGTAAGAATACAACACTTTATCACACAGAAGACTTTTGTGGACAGACAAGTTAGTAGTTTACACTAATATAATTGAATTCATTAATTAAACAGCATGCATACCTTATGAGTACATTACTATGCGTGGCTCATTATCAGTTTATTATGATGAGTAATATACATAGATTATCCTGTTATTGTATACCAAGAGTCAGTGGTGAATCATTAGGAGAACATCTCATCAGATTAGACTTGTAATGTAATGTATGAGCTTATCTCAGTATAATACTCCATGATATTGATGTATTATTTAGTAGTAGTATAAGCTGTAATGCTTCACACTAGTAATATGCATATTATATACAATAGTGAATATCAGGTAATGGTAAATAATGTGGGTTTGGATGTTTGTGTGTTTGGATGTTTGTTCCTCAATCATGCAAAAACGGCTGAACAGATTTGCATGAAATTTGCCACATACATAGATAGAAACCGCCATTTAAACATAGGCTACTTTTTATCCCGGTAAATGACATCACTACATGACCGCAGTGAAGGAATTTAGGTTCACACAACACTAAAGGACCTGTGATGACATCATCACAGGTTCTTGAGCCATTCTAGGATAGGATCATGCTAGGCGGTGGGCGGAGTTACATGCTATTTGTGAGCGGAGCAATATAGGATGAAGCTGCACAGTGTGAAAGCTGAAGAAAATGGAGTCTCATGGAAGATCAGGAGACTACAGAACATGCAGGCTGTGTGTGGGCAAGAGGAGTATATCAGGTGTAGCGTTTCAGTGAGTACGACGGGGAATGTGTTGTTCTGCCTCTGATGGGAGAGGGGGGAGAACTTTGGCACATTTCAGCAACATCCATTCAGCCCTTTGTAACACAGAAGCTGCTCAGACAGTCACATAACAAAACCCCTGTAATCACAATTGCCTGATGTAGCAGAGCTTACACAGCGCTGTAACACACCTCTATAGGCTCTCCATATGCAAACATGTGCATACAGCTGGGTATCCTACACATATGCAGCGATGTAGCAGAGCCGAGACGTGGGAGCAGGCGGATCGAACTCTGGCATATTTCTACAACATCCGTTCAGCTGTTTCCAACACAGAAGCTGCTCACACACTGACATAAGAACACCTCTATAATCCAAATGGCCAGATGTAGAGGAGCTAAAGCCGCGCTGTAGCACAGCTGAGTACGCTCTCCATATGCAGAGATGTACATAAAACTGAGTATGCTGCACATATGCTGCGATGTAGCAGAGCCGAGACGCGGGAGCAGGTGGCTCATCTACATCAGCAATTGGCTAAATATAAGCGGCTCAGCGCCAACACCAACCCGCAGACAAAGTCGCGGGCAGATGCTAGTATTTTATATGTCTAAAATGATGTGTGATTCCGTGTACATGTTACCAGTTTATAACAATGATTTATTCTGTATACATATTATGGCGTTATAATAGAAAGTTACACTGTGTAACCGAGACTCCACGGACTGTTATACCCTAAACAAACCGCCCTGCCCCACCCCACCTCCAACCCCCCCCCATATAGCAGTCACCAACGAAGAGGAAGATGAGACTCCATGGACTGTTATAACCCAAACCCCCCCCCCCCCCCCATACCCACCACCCACCCAACCCAACTCCCCCCCACACACACACACACACACTTTACTAGCTTTGGCAATGCCAAATACCTATTCGGACGTGCCAATAAAGCATTTTTTGATTTGATTTGATTTGATTTGTGTACATGTTATCAAGTTAGAATTGTGAGTTATTCTATATACAGATGAAACAGGGTTCCCCGAATGATTGCTATTGGTTAAACTGCTTTATAATGTCTGCTGTGTGATATCACAGACAACAACAAAAACCAATACTCCTGAGTTATTCTGTGTACATGTTATGGGGCTATAATCCTGAGTTATTCTGTGTACATGTTATCAGGTTATAATCCTGTGTTATTCTGTGTACATGTTATCAGGTTATAATCCTGAGTTATTCTGTGTACATGTTATCGGGTTATAATGTTAAATTATTCTGTGTACATGTTATCAGGTTATAATCCTGTGTTATTCTGTGTACATGTTATGGGGTTACAATCCCGAGTTATTTTGTGTACATGTTATCAGGTTATAATCCTGAGTTATTCTACATACATGTTATCAGGTAATAATCCTGTGTTATTCTGTGTACATGTTATCAGGTTATAATTCTGAGTTATTCTGTGTACATGTTATCAGGTTATAATTCTGAGTTATTCTGTGTACATGTTATGGGGTTATAATCCTGAGTTATTCTGTGTACATGTTATCAGGTAATAATCCTGTGTTATTCTGTGTACATGTTATCAGGTAATAATCCTGTGTTATTATGTGTACATGTTATCAGGTTATAATTCTGAGTTATTCTGTGTATATGTTATCAGGTAATAATCCTGTGTTATTATGTGTACATGTTATCAGGTTATAATCCTGTGTTATTCTGTGTACATGTTATGGGGTTACAATCCTGAGTTATTCTGTGTACATGTTATCAGGTTATAATCCTGAGTTATTCTGCGTACATGTTATGGTGTTATAATCCTGAGTTATTCTGTGTATATGTTATCAGGTTATAATCCTGTGTTATTCTGTGTACATGTTATCAGGTTATAATCCTGAGTTATTCTGCGTACATGTTATCGGGTTATAATCCTGAGTTATTCTGTGTACATGTTATCGGGTTATAATGTTAAATTATTCTGTGTATATGTTATCAGGTTATAATCCTGTGTTATTCTGTGTACATGTTATGGGGTTACAATCCCGAGTTATTTTGTGTACATGTTATCAGGTTATAATCCTGAGTTATTCTACATACATGTTATCAGGTAATAATCCTGTGTTATTCTGTGTACATGTTATCAGGTTATAATTCTGAGTTATTCTGTGTACATGTTATCAGGTTATAATTCTGAGTTATTCTGTGTACATGTTATGGGGTTATAATCCTGAGTTATTCTGTGTACATGTTATCAGGTAATAATCCTGTGTTATTCTGTGTACATGTTATCAGGTAATAATCCTGTGTTATTATGTGTACATGTTATCAGGTTATAATTCTGAGTTATTCTGTGTATATGTTATCAGGTAATAATCCTGTGTTATTATGTGTACATGTTATCAGGTTATAATCCTGTGTTATTCTGTGTACATGTTATGGGGTTACAATCCTGAGTTATTCTGTGTACATGTTATCAGGTTATAATCCTGAGTTATTCTGCGTACATGTTATGGTGTTATAATCCTGAGTTATTCTGTGTATATGTTATCAGGTTATAATCCTGTGTTATTCTGTGTACATGTTATCAGGTTATAATCCTGAGTTATTCTGCGTACATGTTATCGGGTTATAATCCTGAGTTATTCTGTGTACATGTTATCGGGTTATAATGTTAAATTATTCTGTGTACATGTTATCAGGTTATATTCCTGTGTTATTCTGTGTACATGTTATGGGGTTACAATCCCGAGTTATTTTGTGTACATGTTATCAGGTTATAATCCTGAGTTATTCTACATACATGTTATCAGGTAATAATCCTGTGTTATTCTGTGTACATGTTATCAGGTAATAATCCTGTGTTATTATGTGTACATGTTATCAGGTAATAATCCTGTGTTATTCTGTGTACATGTTATCAGGTTATAATTCTGAGTTATTCTGTGTACATGTTATGGGGTTACAATCCTGAGTTATTCTGTGTACATGTTATCAGGTTATAATTCTGAGTTATTCTGCGTACATGTTATGGGGTTATAATCCTGTGTTATTCTGTGTACATGTTATCAGGTTATAATCCTGTGTTATTCTGCGTACATGTTATGGTGTTATAATCCTGAGTTATTCTGTGTATATGTTATGGGGTTATATTCCTGAGTTATTCTGCGTACATATTATCAGGTTATAATCCTGAGTTATTCTGCGTACATATTATCAGGTTATAATCCTGAGTTATTCTGTGTATATGTTATGGGGTTATATTCCTGAGTTATTCTGCGTACATGTTATCAGGTTATAATCCTGAGTTATTCTGCGTACATGTTATGGTGTTATAATCCTGAGTTATTCTGTGTATATGTTATGGGGTTATATTCCTGAGTTATTCTGCGTACATGTTATCGGGTTATATTCCTGAGTTATTCTGCGTACATGTTATGGGGTTATAATCCTGAGTTATTCTGTGTATATGTTATCAGGTTATAATCCTGAGTTATTCTGTGTACATATTATCGGGTTATAATCCTGAGTTATTCTGCGTACATGTTATGGGGTTATAATCCTGTGTTATTCCGCGTACATGTTATGGGGTTATAATCCTGAGTTATTCTGCGTACATGTTATCAGGTTATAATCCTGAGTTATTCTGCGTACATATTATCGGGTTATAATCCTGAGTTATTCTGTGTACATGTTATGGGGTTATAATCCTGAGTTATTCTGTGTACATGTTATGGGGTTATAATCCTGAGTTATTCTGCGTACATGTTATCAGGTTATAATCCTGAGTTATTCTGCGTACATGTTATCGGGTTATAATCCTGAGTTATTCTGTGTACATGTTATCGGGTTATAATGTTAAATTATTCTGTGTACATGTTATCAGGTTATAATCCTGTGTTATTCTGTGTACATGTTATGGGGTTACAATCCCGAGTTATTTTGTGTACATGTTATCAGGTTATAATCCTGAGTTATTCTACATACATGTTATCAGGTAATAATCCTGTGTTATTCTGTGTACATGTTATCAGGTAATAATCCTGTGTTATTATGTGTACATGTTATCAGGTAATAATCCTGTGTTATTCTGTGTACATGTTATCAGGTTATAATCCTGTGTTATTCTGCGCACATGTTATGGTGTTATAATCCTGAGTTATTCTGTGTACATGTTATGGGGTTACAATCCTGAGTTATTCTGTGTACATGTTATCAGGTTATAATCCTGTGTTATTCTGCGTACATGTTATCAGGTTATAATCCTGAGTTATTCTGCGTACATGTTATCAGGTTATAATCCTGAGTTATTCTGCGTACATGTTATGGTGTTATAATCCTGAGTTATTCTGTGTATATGTTATGGGGTTATATTCCTGAGTTATTCTGCGTACATGTTATCAGGTTATAATCCTGTGTTATTCTGCGTACATGTTATGGTGTTATAATCCTGAGTTATTCTGTGTATATGTTATGGGGTTATATTCCTGAGTTATTCTGCGTACATGTTATCAGGTTATAATCCTGTGTTATTCTGCGTACATGTTATGGTGTTATAATCCTGAGTTATTCTGTGTATATGTTATGGGGTTATATTCCTGAGTTATTCTGCGTACATGTTATGGTGTTATAATCCTGAGTTATTCTGTGTATATGTTATGGGGTTATATTCCTGAGTTATTCTGCGTACATGTTATCAGGTTATAATCCTGTGTTATTCTGCGTACATGTTATGGTGTTATAATCCTGAGTTATTCTGTGTATATGTTATGGGGTTATATTCCTGAGTTATTCTGCATACATATTATCAGGTTATAATCCTGTGTTATTCTGCGTACATGTTATGGTGTTATAATCCTGAGTTATTCTGTGTATATGTTATGGGGTTATATTCCTGAGTTATTCTGCGTACATGTTATGGTGTTATAATCCTGAGTTATTCTGTGTATATGTTATGGGGTTATATTCCTGAGTTATTCTGCGTACATATTATCAGGTTATAATCCTGAGTTATTCTGCGTACATATTATCAGGTTATAATCCTGAGTTATTCTACATACATGTTATCAGGTAATAATCCTGTGTTATTCTGTGTACATGTTATCAGGTAATAATCCTGTGTTATTATGTGTACATGTTATCAGGTAATAATCCTGTGTTATTCTGTGTACATGTTATCAGGTTATAATCCTGTGTTATTCTGCGCACATGTTATGGTGTTATAATCCTGAGTTATTCTGTGTACATGTTATGGGGTTACAATCCTGAGTTATTCTGTGTACATGTTATCAGGTTATAATCCTGTGTTATTCTGCGTACATGTTATCAGGTTATAATCCTGAGTTATTCTGCGTACATGTTATCAGGTTATAATCCTGAGTTATTCTGCGTACATGTTATGGTGTTATAATCCTGAGTTATTCTGTGTATATGTTATGGGGTTATATTCCTGAGTTATTCTGCGTACATGTTATCAGGTTATAATCCTGTGTTATTCTGCGTACATGTTATGGTGTTATAATCCTGAGTTATTCTGTGTATATGTTATGGGGTTATATTCCTGAGTTATTCTGCGTACATGTTATCAGGTTATAATCCTGTGTTATTCTGCGTACATGTTATGGTGTTATAATCCTGAGTTATTCTGTGTATATGTTATGGGGTTATATTCCTGAGTTATTCTGCGTACATGTTATGGTGTTATAATCCTGAGTTATTCTGTGTATATGTTATGGGGTTATATTCCTGAGTTATTCTGCGTACATGTTATCAGGTTATAATCCTGTGTTATTCTGCGTACATGTTATGGTGTTATAATCCTGAGTTATTCTGTGTATATGTTATGGGGTTATATTCCTGAGTTATTCTGCGTACATATTATCAGGTTATAATCCTGTGTTATTCTGCGTACATGTTATGGTGTTATAATCCTGAGTTATTCTGTGTATATGTTATGGGGTTATATTCCTGAGTTATTCTGCGTACATGTTATGGTGTTATAATCCTGAGTTATTCTGTGTATATGTTATGGGGTTATATTCCTGAGTTATTCTGCGTACATATTATCAGGTTATAATCCTGAGTTATTCTGCGTACATATTATCAGGTTATAATCCTGAGTTATTCTACATACATGTTATCAGGTAATAATCCTGTGTTATTCTGTGTACATGTTATCAGGTAATAATCCTGTGTTATTATGTGTACATGTTATCAGGTAATAATCCTGTGTTATTCTGTGTACATGTTATCAGGTTATAATCCTGTGTTATTCTGCGCACATGTTATGGTGTTATAATCCTGAGTTATTCTGTGTACATGTTATGGGGTTACAATCCTGAGTTATTCTGTGTACATGTTATCAGGTTATAATCCTGTGTTATTCTGCGTACATGTTATCAGGTTATAATCCTGAGTTATTCTGCGTACATGTTATCAGGTTATAATCCTGAGTTATTCTGCGTACATGTTATGGTGTTATAATCCTGAGTTATTCTGTGTATATGTTATGGGGTTATATTCCTGAGTTATTCTGCGTACATGTTATCAGGTTATAATCCTGTGTTATTCTGCGTACATGTTATGGTGTTATAATCCTGAGTTATTCTGTGTATATGTTATGGGGTTATATTCCTGAGTTATTCTGCGTACATGTTATCAGGTTATAATCCTGTGTTATTCTGCGTACATGTTATGGTGTTATAATCCTGAGTTATTCTGTGTATATGTTATGGGGTTATATTCCTGAGTTATTCTGCGTACATGTTATGGTGTTATAATCCTGAGTTATTCTGTGTATATGTTATGGGGTTATATTCCTGAGTTATTCTGCGTACATGTTATCAGGTTATAATCCTGTGTTATTCTGCGTACATGTTATGGTGTTATAATCCTGAGTTATTCTGTGTATATGTTATGGGGTTATATTCCTGAGTTATTCTGCGTACATATTATCAGGTTATAATCCTGTGTTATTCTGCGTACATGTTATGGTGTTATAATCCTGAGTTATTCTGTGTATATGTTATGGGGTTATATTCCTGAGTTATTCTGCGTACATGTTATGGTGTTATAATCCTGAGTTATTCTGTGTATATGTTATGGGGTTATATTCCTGAGTTATTCTGCGTACATATTATCAGGTTATAATCCTGAGTTATTCTGCGTACATATTATCAGGTTATAATCCTGAGTTATTCTGCGTACATGTTATGGTGTTATAATCCTGAGTTATTCTGTGTATATGTTATCAGGTTATAATCCTGTGTTATTCTGCGTACATGTTATCAGGTTATAATCCTGAGTTATTCTGCGTACATGTTATCAGGTTATAATCCTGAGTTATTCTGCGTACATGTTATTGGGTTATAATCCTGAGTTATTCTGTGTACATGTTATCGGGTTATATTCCTGAGTTATTCTGCGTACATGTTATCGGGTTATATTCCTGAGTTATTCTGCGTACATGTTATGGGGTTATAATCCTGAGTTATTCTGTGTACATGTTATGGGGTTATAATCCTGAGTTATTCTGCGTACATGTTATGGGGTTATAATCCTGTGTTATTCTGCGTACATGTTATGGGGTTATAATCCTGAGTTATTCTGTGTACATGTTATGGGGTTATAATCCTAAATTATTCTGTGTACATGTTATCAGGTTATAATCCTGAGTTATTCTGTGTACATGTTATCAGGATATAATCCTGAGTTATTCTGCGTACATGTTATCAGGTTATATTCCTGAGTTATTCTGCGTACATGTTATTGGGTTATAATCCTGAGTTATTCTGTGTACATGTTATCAGGATATAATCCTGGGTTATTCTGCGTACATGTTATCAGGTTATATTCCTGAGTTATTCTGCGTACATGTTATGGGGTTATAATCCTGAGTTATTCTGTGTACATGTTATGGGGTTATAATCCTGAGTTATTCTGCGTACATGTTATGGGGTTATATTCCTGAGTTATTCTGCGTACATGTTATCAGGTTATAATCCTGAGTTATTCTGTGTACATGTGATGGGGTTATAATGGTGAGTATTAATAACTATACTCGCAGCTGCTGTGTGTGAGCGGTGTTCACCTCCAGGCAGACCATCGCTCCCATTTGTATTCAGAGACAATTGGTGATACTATTTGATATTAATAATAATGCAACTTAAATGATTACAAAATAAGAAAGTGTTAGATGTCAGGACCCCGGTAGGGCTTTAAAAGGCAGCGTACTGAATCCACGCCTCCCCGGTAACTTTTTTAATAACGATTTTCCTGTGCTGCAGGCTTGCACTGAATCCTGGAGGAATTGCTAAATCAGATTAAGGTTATATTTTGCAACAGACTGGATGGAGCAATAAAGGAGAGAGCGAGGAAATGGGACTTCACCCATCAATTAGACCTCTATTAGCAGCCAATGCAGGCTTCACCACAGGAAATGTGACATCCCAGCAGAAGCAGACCTTGCTTCAACCAAACAATTCTCCATGCCTGCAAGTTTAACCCAAACAAACCCTTTTGTTTTTAGGGCTACTGTTTTCTCCTTGTATTTCCAAAGCACCTGCTTAGCAACTACGTGAACTAAATAAGAGACACACAAGAGGCCAACGAGCACCTGCAAGGAACAGTGGGTCCAAGGAGCAGCACGGGCCTCATATTTATTAATATGAATTATTATTCTTATACACCAGCTTCAATTATGGACAATTAACACCACAATAGGCTGCGTGAATATCATAGAGGGTCATCTACATACAGATCACCTGCCAGAGAGCCACCCCCAGGGTCAGACGCCCTTCATGGTCAAGTACTCGAGATCCTGTCTGGTGGGATCCACTTAGTAAAGCTGTATAATAATATGGCATATTAATCTTCATTATAAGGAGCCATCATGTTCTGTAGAGCTGTACAAGGATGATTAATGTCCAGGAAAATGGGAGCAATATAGGAAAAGAGGCAAGGGGCTTTATCATGGGAGCTGGACGCATCTCTAATGAGTGCAATTGTTGTCCTCTTACATATAGATAGACAGATATAATATTTGTAGGGGAAAGCTAAGATGAAGCCTTGTGGCGAACTATATATTTGTGTACGTTTGCCGATTTGCTGGAACCCATTTTTGAAAAATAATGAAAAAAGTTGGAGCGACCTGAAAGTAATCCATTTGCCTAATTTTAGTTACCTGAAAAATAATGGGTAAACCCCATGTAATCACAACTCCGTACTTTGTGTTGACTATGTCAAACACTTCCCGTAATGGGGCAACATGGTGGCTCAGTGGTTAGCACTGCAGACTTGCAGCACTGGAGTCCTGGGTTCAAATCCTGCCAAGGACAACCTCTGCAAGGAGTTTGTATGTTCTCCCCGTGTTTGCTTAGATTTCCTCCCATATTCTAAATACATACTGATAGGAAAAAGAAAAAGTACATTGTGAGCTCTATATGGGGCTCACAATCTACAAATAGAAAACAAAAAAAAACTTCCCATAATGCCCCTTTTCGGGGCTTTCTTTTTACGTTTTTGCACCTGATGTCTGAACGGCCTTTACTATATACTATAAGATTGGACTAGGTTATAATGGGAAACCCAGTATTAGAATTGATACTAATACAAGAATGTTTAGGTAACTGAAACAACACGGTACGATTTGGAAGACTATGGATATTCAAGCAACAACGCCATAACGTTTTATGATCAGCTAAAAGATTACAGGGGTTGTACAAAATTAGACACACATGGCAGCTATGCCTACAGCCTAACCATTCTGAGCTCGCCCAAACTTGGTTAGTGTAGAATGGACATGACTCCAACAAAAACTGGGAACTCCAACAAAAACTGGGAACTCCGACAAAAACTGGGAAAACATGGCTGCTTTCTGCCAAATATAGCACCGTCCCATCTGAACGGCCATACCAAAAACAACCTTTGGACAAAGTGCGGCACTGTTTTTAAGAAGAAAAACAGACATGTTTTTCTAATCCTAGTCAACCCCTTTAATCCCTTCCCACTATTTCCTTTACATATACCGTATATACTCGAGTATAAGCCGACCCGAATATAAGCCGAGGACCCTACTTTTACCACAAAAAACTGGGAAAACTTATTGACTCGAGTATAAGCCGAGGGGGGAAATGCAGCAGCTACTGGAAAATTTCAAAAATTAAAATGGTTTTTGGGTGCAGTAGTTGCTGGGGAAGGGGAGGGGGTGTTTTGGTTGTCTGTCTGCCCCTTCCCTGAGCTTGAGGACTGGGGTTTTTTACCCCCACTTGTAATTCAGCCTGGCTGTATATAGGGGATCTGCAGTGCTCCTATTAACCCCTTCCTGATGGAACAGGAGCACTGCAGATCCCCTATATTCAGTAGACACAGGGATACCTAATGTGTTTGTGTGTCACAGTCATTTTCTACTTTTATATGTATTCTAGGGAAAGGAGGGATTTACAACTTTTATTTACTTTATTTTTTCTTATAATTTTTTTTAAAGCTTCTTTTTTTTCACTATTGTATGGGAGATTCTATACATTACTATTGCGGATGATCATAGACCCCCCTCCCAAAAAAAAAAAAAAAAAAAGTTTTTGGGTTTTTTTTGCGTTTGATTCGAGTATAAGCCGAGGGGGGCTTTTTCAGCACAAAAACTGTGCCGAAAAATTTGGCTTATACTCAAGTATATACATTGGGGATTGTGGTCAATTAGTGTATGTACTTGACGATGCACAAATGCTCATCTGACAAAGTAGTCAAACATATAAAAACCCTACACTAGGGTTGAGCGATCGGGATCGGAAAAGATCGGATTTCGATCGGCGATCGAGTAAATTTCACGATCGAGATCGGAATTCCGACCCGATCTTTTCCAGCGGGATCGAGATCGGAGGTTATCTCAAGATCGGCTCAACCCTAAAAGTGACTTTTCCCATAGAGAAGTATTGACTAGGGTTGAGGATCGGGTTTGGAAAGGATCGGATTCCGATCGGCGATCGAGCAAATTTCACGATCAGGATCGAGATCGGCTGGAATATGATCGGAAATCAGATTTTAAAATCGATCTTGAAATCTCAAGATCGGCTCAACCCTACCCTACACATATTATGTATCACAAAAAAAATACATATAATCCTGCAAAAAAACCCAAAAAACTCCAATATGGCTATATCGACATAAAAATTAAAAAGCCATGGCTCTTGGAATATGACAGTTAAAAGATAATAATAAAAAAAAATTCTTAAGGGCCATTTTTAAGGAGGTAAAGAATGTGTTTACATTATTGGTAAAGAAAGATATCCTCATAGGCTTTTTGCTTAAAATATATTCCAAAAAGGGTAAATAATATGTTTGGTTTATAACATGAAAGCCCCAATTCAATAGAAGAACCCCTACAATCCACATAGGGTTATTGGAGTCCCATGGCTCTTCATTGCAGTACTTGTCATGGCAAAAAAAACCGCTGCATTTCACAGTCAATTCCAAACTGGATGGGATTTTGGCATATCCCATCCACATACCATCTGCTGCAGAAAAGGCGCATTATAAAAAATGCTTACGTTTTTGAAAATCGCAGCATGCTGATTATATACAGCAATGTCAATAATGCTGACTTTTTCCATATTGGTATTATAGGGACAGAAGGTCTGCAGAGGAAAATTCTGAGATCGCAACGAGAAATGCTGCAGAAAAAAATGTGATGCGATCTGTTTTTTTGCTGCGTTTCGCTACATGTGGCCTTAGCCTTACTGTTACACCGGTCGTGTTATATTTTTCTTTATAGTACGTAAAGTGATCCCAGTAAGGCTTCACCATCATTGGATATGCAAGGCCTCTAACCACTAATTAACTTTCCAAACCCATCTTTCTAGAAGTCACCTTGGCCATTTTAGTTACATTAATACATTTCTTAAGTAGCCTATAAAATATCCTTTGCGATTTCACTTCTGTAAAGCCATCATAAGGTCAGCTACAATTAAAGTGATTTGGCGCCATTTTCATGCATGTGACATCTCACCCACATAATTGATCCATGCCTTCCATTAATCTGCCAAGTATACATGTTTAGTCATATCTTCATGTTTGTCTTAGGGGGAATTTACCTTACAGTTTTGACAGATGTCATTGCAGATTAGTGAATTAGAAAAGTGCTGCTCAGTTACATATTCAGTGCGTCTACCATGCTTCATATAGCTAGGATGGATTTCAGTATTTACTATTTTGCCCTTTCATTATAAGGCACATTATTTTACCATCCTACTAATATTATCCTACTAATCCTATCCTATCCTTCCTACTAAGAAATTTTGTGTGTTTGGATGTTTGTTCCTCAATCACGCAAAAACGGCTGATCGGATTTGCATGAAATTTTCCACATACATAGATAGGAATCCTGATTAAACATAGGCTACTTTTTATCCCGGTAAATGACATCACTACATGACCGCAGTGAAGGAATGTAGGTTCACACAACACTAAAGGACCTGTGATGACATCATCACAGGTCCTTGAGACATTCTAGGATAGGATCATGCTAGTTTGTGGGCGGAGCTATATAGGATGAAGCTGAACAGTGTGAAAGCCGAAGAAAATGCTGTGATTTCCAAAATCAAGCCGGTTTTGGAAATCGCGGTGTGTCCCCACCATGGTTTTTACCGCAAAGTGGATATGAGATTCTCTAGAATCCCATCCACTTTGCCTGTACTGTAAAACACCAAATGGGCAAATCATAGCCTTTTCGACCCTGTGGTGCCCCGGTCTAAGGCTGGGGCCCCAAGTGGTGGAAATGCTGTGGAATATATTGTGGCATTTTACAGTCAGAGCAAAGTGAATGACATTCCGGCAATCCCATGCCTACTTTGTGGTAAAAACCGCAGTGCAGACACCTGGCATTTTCCAAAATGGCACAGTTTTGGAAATCGCATGATGTCAAATACACCAACAGAAACACCAGCTTTTACACGTGTATTTTTACAAGTGTATTTTGCAAAAATACACGCGCGTTTACTCCATGTGAAGGCTCCTTAAGGCTCCAAGTAGCAGGCCAGAGTGAAAAAAAAGTGCTGCAAGAAAAACCATGGCAGAAACGCATTGGCGTTTTTCCCACAGCGCTTTTCACAGAAAGTCCAAAGCGGTTTCCTCTGAGGCCTTTCTGCTTCCTTTCTACCTATGGGGAGACCACCAGCATTTCCTTAAGTAAAATTGACATGCTGTGATTTTCTAAACCGCAACGGTTTTGCTAGAATCCTATTCATTTTGAAGTGTAGCCTCGGCCTAAGACTTACGATAGGTTCACACTAGCGCCCGAAGTCCGTTCTCAGCTTTCCATCTTCTGTATGCAGAAGACGGAAAGCTGTCAGACCAGGTCCGGCCATGAGCGCCGGTGAGTGTTTTATGCTCTCCGCCACGAAACCGTTATTTTCAGACACAGAGTACTGCATGTCCGACTCTGTGTCTGATTTTTAAAAAAACGGTTTCGCGGCGGAGAGCATAAAACGCTCACCGGCGCTCACGGTCGGACATCTTTCAAACCCATTCAAATGAACGGGTATGAAAGAGTCCTGCAGGTTTCCGTCTCCTGTCTCTGTTTTGTGCAGGAAACGGAAACCTGTATGATCAGAGACCGGGCGCAGATGTGAACGAGCCCTAAGGCTCCATGTAGTTGCACTGTGTTTTGGAGAATTGGTGTACAGATGGGGCATAAATTCCAGCTCAAATCTTGGCCAGATTTTGGTACAATGCACTTTTTATTAAAATGCATTTATTCCTCAATACATTCGCTGCAACTCCGCTATGGCACACACAGGAACAGGCCTGGCTATGAAACTGCAGTCTTGATGAATTCCCTCCCATGACTTTGCTTTTCCTTCCATTTCATTCAGAACACACAGAGGAGATCTATTACCCCGTCTAAAAGAGAAACGATAGCAACCAATCACAGCTCAGCTTTCATTTTGTATTCTGCTGTTGAAAGCTGTGCAGTGATTTTTTGCTATAGGCAACACAGACAGATATCACACAATAGATGAAAGTCTGGACTGGCCATCCCTCTTATGTATAGAGGGGTATCTAAACTCCCCCAAAGATGTTGGGGAGGATAAGGAATGGGCAGTTCGATTTCAACATGGCCAATCCTTTCGTTCTCAGCAGAGATGAGCCAACATAGGAGTCTTGCGGCTGTTTACTGCCCTCTGTCTCATTCATAGGCCAAATGCTATTGAATGTGTATGGCCATCCTTACTGACCATAGCAACTCCGAAAATATTAGGCAGTCGAGTCGAAAAGTGAATATTACAAAAAAACAAACTAGAAATACTCTTAAGGGTCCATTCACACGGAGTAACGTGCCGCGTGATGTGGCACGTAAGCGGCGTGTAAGACTATGCGCGCCGTAAAAGCTCCCATTGATTTCAATGGGAGCCTGGATCGTGTACACGGCGTGATTTTGCGGCCACAAGATCACGGCCGCAAAATAACGCCGCGTATACGATCTAGGCTCCTATTGAAATCAATGAGAGCTTTTACGGCGCGCATAGTCTTACACGCCGTATACGTGCCACATCACGCGGCATGTTACTCCGTGTGAATGGACCCTTACAGTGATTGGTATTATTTGCAGGGCTCCCATCCAAAGAAGTTAAAGGAGTTTTCCAGCCAGAAAAATGTTTTGGTTTTTTTATATATACGACCTATTCACAGTATCTGATCGGCGGGGGTCTTACACCCAGACCCCGCACCGATCAGCTATTCCATCTGCCTCCAGGCACCAGAATCTACTGCTATGGACAGGACTGGAAGGAGCTCTCAAATAAAGCGGTGGCATAGCTATAACAGAAGCTGCTTCCATTTCATGGTGTTGGACCCCCACAATCAGATAGCCTTTGGGAATAGAATATCCCTTTAAGAGAACACTCCAAGCTAAGCTAGTGCACTATGTTAGACCTTATACCAAGCCTGCTCCAGTGCACCTGCAGGGATTCTCCCTGTAAACCCATGCCAGGAATAATATAATTACTAATCCATTGTCCCTGGAATTTCCTATAGGATGATCATATTCTCTGTATGTACCCTAAGAAACAATCCAGTCTGTTTGTTTCCATTTGGCTTGCTGGATGAATTATTAATATCCGATACTATCTATTAAACAAGTAAATGGTGCATTCATGTTCTTAGACTTTCTACTGTACTCCATACCTAAAGAAGGTGAACAGCACCAAAGTGTCTCCAGATAGTGTAATGTATCCCATGTCACTATAACATTTACACAGCAGAATCCAACACAACACGTGAGGGTAAAATATTTGCAATTTTCATATTT
The DNA here is from genome assembly GCF_031893055.1 of Leptodactylus fuscus. NCBI lineage: Eukaryota > Metazoa > Chordata > Amphibia > Anura > Leptodactylidae > Leptodactylus > Leptodactylus fuscus. The sequence continues at coordinate 339,392,655 of NC_134265.1, forward strand.
TTTTATTTACTGGAAATTCTTAATATCCCTGAAAAGACAATATAACACAAGTCGTATGTAACAAGATAATGCAAAACAACAAGGACATAGTGTATCTGACAGCCGCGTGGCTTCTTTGTTTTTCATTAAGTACATTATATGGTATCATAACCTTAAATGCCTTCCATATAATTGATGGTTTACAGTAAACAGTGACAAGTATCCCGCAGCTAATGAACCCAAGGAGCGATGAGAATTAATGTCAGACATTAGAGACTCCATAGGCTGTGCAGGGGGCTAATATATATTAACACAGTGTGCATTTTAAGAGGAACTCACCAGAAATTAGAAAAGCAGATTTCATGTCCCAGTTACATTAATGTTACTTCTGGTCAGGAGAAAGATGTCATGATATGTGGCGTATTCTAACTTAAAGAGGACCTGACAGTATTTTTAGTAAATACACATACCGGTATCCCCAATGAAATAATTTGTATAACTCTGTGATTGGACCCCTAGTGATCAGACCCTTATCCCCTGTCCTGTGTCCATAGTGGGACAGCACATTTAAGGTATATACTGTGGATATGCCATAAATGTGTCATCTAGGAATTCCCCTTTAACTGCTCGGCATTGAGCAATGAAAATAAAAAAATTTAGTAGGTATTATGGTGAATACTTGTAAAAACTCAAGCACTTTATATCATTGAATATAATATCAAAAAATATTGATGACCCCCAGCAGCTGATATGCACAGAATGGAGCAGGAAGCCGCCGGTGCTGTTCTCTGTCACTGCAGCTTAGCTCCTACTGAAATGAATGGGAACTGATCTGTAGTACCTGCTCTGGCCACTACACAGAGAACAGCAGTGTCTGCTTCCTGCTCCATTCTCTGTGTATCAGCTGCTGAGAACAGCATCTTTAGGATAGGTCATCGATATTCTCAGCTGCTGAGAATGGCTTATTGATGAAGGTGTTGGGTGTTGACCCTCACAGATCATAAATTCATGACTTATGCTTAGGATCAATATTTTTGACCTTTTACAACCCCTTTAACTACATTGGGGGAGATTTACTAAGCAAAATGCACCAGAATTCTGGTGTAATTTGCACCAAAAAACATGCCTTGTGCCACATTTATCGAATACTAGCCTCTGCCCGCGACTTCGTCTGCAGGTTGGCGTTGGCGCTGAGCCGCTTCTATTTAGCCAAGTCGTGTTGATTACAATCCGCTGTGCGCCCCCACCTCCCTTGGCCCTTGCCAGGCCGCGTGGCCTTTCTACCTACCCCCTACTCCTGCCTTCCCCCCTGTCACCCGTGCACCTGCCCCTTCCCGTCCCCGCTCCTATGGCCCTGCTTCCATTGGCTTCCATTGGTTCCCCTTCTGTGTCGCGTGCCTTTGGCCCCCAACCTCCAATCCCGGGGCCCCCCTTTCACAGGCACCATTTCCCTCAGCGGCCCCCCACCCGTATCTCGCGGCTCCCCGGGCCCCCTGCCCACGTGCCAACCCCCAACCTCCCCTCTCGCAGCCCCCGCAACCTCCTCCCTTTCCACGGGCCCCTGGCCCTCCCTTCCCGGCCCCTTGCGTTCACTTCTGCAACCCGCGCCCCCCCCCCCCCACCTTCCTCCCGCGGCCAGCGTAGTCACCAAACCTGTGGACATGGTTGAGTGTCAGCAGTGTCCCAGCGTGCGCACATCGCTGACAGCTGATGAACTCCTCGCGGCTCCACACCACGGTGATTCCACCGGGATGCTCCGGAGGTTCGTGCACCGCTGCCGGCTTTTTTCCCTGGGGCTGTGCGGCCGACTTGTGGCTGTGTAGCTCCGCCCCCTCTGTTGCCTGGTCCAATAGGAGCGCCGCGCCTGACATTGTGACGTCAGCGCAGGTCCTTCAGCCAACACCGACCAGGAATTCGGTGGTCACGGTGGCCCAACCGGGGACTTCACGTGGGTGGTGAGGTGCCTATGTACTATTCCTGATGCCACTCTAGGTATGTGCAAAATTTCAGGGAAATCCGTGCGCCCCTTGCAGCGTGATTGCGAAACAAACATCCAAACTCACAAACATTCAAACATCCAAACACACAAACTTTCACATTTATAATATTAGTAGGATTTTAGACACTTTTAAGACATACAAATAAAGGACTTGGGTTCGGGGAAGTTAAAGTTGCAACACTATGCACTAAAAATGCACCACAATTTGGTTAATTTTTGGTATAAACTAAGTCAACAGATTTATCATCCAGTATTAGACAATTTGATAAATCTGGTGCATTTTAAGACTGTGTAGTTCAGCTTTGCACTGTATCAGTACATCTGCTCCATTGTACATATCTATAGCACTGGTACCGTCACACGTCAGTGCATTTGTAATGTGAGGAGATTGCTACACTTACATATTGTATTACCACTAAAAGATTGTGAGAAAAGCTCTATGAGCTAAAGGGGTAAGGACAATTAACCCTCATGGCTCAAATGAAGGAACAGGAGCCCGTCCAGTGATACACAAAGCAGCCCTTGCTTGTTCATATGCCCTGCATTGCAGACGGGCATAATGTAAATCAATATACATAGGCATAGAAGTATATAGTATATATATAGTAATATAGACTTATCCTACCTAGGTAAAATGTTTTTGTGCGGTGGGAATATAAAGTACAGCTGATACTTGTTGAGGAAAGACATAAATCTGCATCTGGTGAGATTATTTAAAAGCCCGGTGTCCCCTGGGTGTTGGCGGCACTACAGACGGCATCTGTGCAGCTGATAATGTAATTATTGTACACATTCAGTACATTTAACATTGGAAAGACAAACATCTCCAAGGCATGAAATTGAATAAGAAGCTGTAATAAGAGCTGTCTTCTTTCAAGTATGTTAGAGGATCCCTGTCCCTCACTGCAAAACCAAAATATCACAACAACGTAAAAGTAATGTGAAAACAAATTCACAATCGGAACAGGTTCACTAGTGTGTGAGCTATGTCTGTAGTTCTGCTTCTCAGTATTCCTCTCCTGTAAGGTACTGGCTATAAATGATGCTGTGTTTGGTACATCTCGGTCAACACTAGGGAACTTAAGGGGATCCTATCATTGGATACCTTTTTTCTGACTAACGTAGGAATACCCTTAAGAAAGGCCATTCCTCTAGCTTTAGATGTCTTCTCCACGCCGCCGTTCGGTAGAAATCTGGCAAATGAGTGCTCTTGCAGCATTGGGGGCGTCCCCAATGCTGCGAGAGAAATCTCCAGCGACGCCTCCATCTTCTGAAACGCCCTCCCCGTGATGTCTTCTTCCGTCCTGGGTTTCAATCTTCTAGGCATGTGCAGCTGGCTCTGCCATCAGGCTTCGGTAAGTGGCCATTTTCTTGTGGCTACTTACACAGTAAGCTGGTGTAAGCGGCCATTTTCTTGTGGCCGTGGGCATGCGGAGTCGGCTCTGCCCGAAGCCTGATGGCAGAGACAACTGCACAAGCCTAGAACATTGAAATCCAGGACAGAAGAAGACACAGGGAGAGCGCGTTCCAGAAGAAGATAGAGGCAGAGCTGGAGATTTCTCTTGTAGCATTGGGGACGCCCCCAGTGCTGAGAGAGAGCTCATTTGCATACCGAAGGAAACCGGGATTTCTACCAAACGGCGGCGCGGAGAAGACATCTAAAGGTAGGAGAATAATAGCCTTTCTTAAGGGTATTCCTACGTGGTAGGGAGAAAAAAGGGTATCCAATGATATGCTTGATGTTGTATAAATCACTGTATAAAATATCTGAACTAAACTTTAGTGTTATGTTGGAGGACGAACATATTACGTTCATTCAAGGTAATGATTCCAAAATCTCTACTACTTTTATGTATAGGGCATTCCATAGGTTTAACATCTATTGCCCAAATAATGTCATATAGTGCTCAAGTAAAAATCTAGTTGAACCCAATGCAGCTACTTTTCTATAGATATGGGCTTGAAGAGTGCAATCCTAGGTACCCTGGCCACTAGGTCAGTGGTGGTACCTTCAGTTTTGACATGGGAAGAAATCTCTCAGACAAACCCTACAGTATATACCATTATGATGTCTCGGCCATGGCTGAACAGATGAGTAAAGACATATTTTGGGCCAATAGATCCAAAAGACCACAGCACTGTATAAGAGCATGCTAAACTAATCCCTTTCTACCAATGTCAGGAAACTAGGGTATTATCAACCACAGAAGATGCCATGATGGACAGAATTTATGAGTTCCTCCATAATATTATGTTATAAATGTTATTAAAAAAAATTATTTTCAACTACAACCCCATCAGTTTTGGCCACAAAGGTATGCTACTGCTTCAATAAAAACCACCTACATGGCCACATTATTGCTCTGGGTGACACTTTGGACCTGTCAGAATCTTTAACAGGAGGTACTTACTCCTACAATACGTTAATCATAGTATGTCCTGCTGCAAATAGCTGGTGTCTCTGCAGCAGCACCAAAGGAGAAAATGAATCATTACACCATAATTATTAAAAAGGTTTTCTAGGCAAATACCTTTAGCAGTGTTTTGAGTGATTTCTGGGTTCCTCTGTGAGCTCCTGGCATCTTCTGCATTTGTTTACATGGCCATCTTCCTGTTCTGGGTTTACCTACAACTACCATGATGCCTTGGGCTTCACTCAGAGCTGACACACACCACCTCCCTCTATCACTCCCTCCCTTTCTCTCTGACACCCCCTCCCTGTTTCCCTAGCTAGCCCGCCTACTACTAACCCTTCCTTCGATCTCCGTTCTGAAGTTTCCGTCTTCTGCATGCAGAAGATGGAAACCTGTCAGACCGGGTCTGGCCGTGAGCGCCGGTGAGCGTTTTATGCTCTCCGTGGCCAAACCGTTTTTTTAAAACCGGATTCACAAAGTCCTACATGTCTAACTCTGTGTCTGGTTAAAAAAAAATGGTTTCACCAAGGAGAGCATAAAATGCTCACCGGCGCTCACGGACGGACACTTTTCAAACCCACTCAAATAAATGGGTTTGAAAAATGACTGCAGGTTTTCGTCTCCTGCTCAGTTTCGTGCAGGAAACGGTAACCTGCAGAACGGAGACCGGGAGCAGATGTGAATGAGCCCTGACTCAAACCCATCCTCCCTATCATACTTACTTTTTCTCTGGTCTGGACCTTCTGGGCACAGGAAGTCACTTTTTCTGGGTGGCTGGCGCCTCCTCTTCTTGACGTCTGCCATTTATCTGTCGACTACCACACATGCAGAAAGAGTGATATCTCATGCCCAGAAGGTGCGGACCAGAAGACAGGTAAGTATGATGGAATGGAAGGGGCATTAGCATAAGTGTTGTTCCATTTCCCCTCTTTCGGAAACAGAATGTCAGTAGAACTTTCGAAAATGTGCTGGGGCGGTCACATGGCCTTCCCAGCGATCTAGGTAAATATAGATTTTTGGTACAGTAAGTAATGTATAAAGTAGGTGGTAGGGGGGAAGTAAGTTAGATTACAAATATCAATTTATCCCAAACAACCCATTAAACATCAAAGGAGTTTTCTGGCCTTCGATCAAGTTTTCATACTGGATAGGTCACCAGTATGTGATGTGTTAGGATCTGACACCTGGACCCTGCACAGATCAGCTGTTGCACCAGCCTCTGGATACTAGAAGCTGCTAGTAGACAGGCAGTGCTCGTAAATGGCGCACATCTCGGAGCATCTAGTTGGAGGTAAAATTTTTCCAATTTGCTACTCATACGGGTGTGTTTTTTCAGGGAAAGGGGTGTGGCTTAAATGTTTAACATGAACCCAAATTTTGGCATAAAACTCAAAGTAAGCTCAAACTCAAACTAATACGAGGTGTAAACTTAGACTAGACAACCACTGTGATAAATCTGTCATATTTTCCAATTGTCTATGACTATTAGTGAATGGGGGACTATAAAGTCACAGATTACAGATATTTCTATACTCATGTAGAATCGAGTCACCATAGACCATGACATTCTAGATTCCAGAGCTCCACTTGTGCTGAAATTCTTCAAATTTTAGAACTATTTCTCAGACATCTCCCATACTGATCCTTGCGGCAGGGTTAGACTGCTGCAGGGTAAACATAACATGACAATGCACCCCATGAAATGAATGAATACCCATACAATCCTTTACTACAGTTTGTGAAGGTATAGCTCTTCAGTCATGTAATGAATGGTTTTAGCTAAAAGAAGGAGGTCCTGAGCAAGGGACACCCCTTGACTAAGTAAACATACCCTAAAAGGGCATTCGAAAGGGGGGTGTAAATTACTATCTGACACTTTTAACAAGTCAAATGCAAAAAGTGCAGCAGTAAGTGATATTCCTAATAGCCAATGAGATTATATACTGTAGAAAGAACGTCTTCATTTTCTATTATCCAACATTACTGGTAAGTAGAGATGAGTGAACAGTAAAATGTTCGAGTTTCGATATTCGTTTCGAGTAGCCCCTCAATGTTCGACTACTAGAATCAAATATCGAACCCTATTATAGTCTATGGGGGGAAAATGCTCATTTCAGGGGTAGGCAACGTTCGATCAAATTATACTTACCAAGTCCACGAGTGAGGGTCAGGCTGGATCCTCCGAGAAGTCTTCTCCTTGCAGTGTCCCCGCGGCGTCTTCCGGCTCTGAATTCAGTCTGCCAGACATCAGGCCTGGGCAGAGCCGACTGCGCATGCCCGCACTACAAGCAGACATGCGCAGTCGGCTCTGCCCAGGCCCGATGCCTGGCAGAGTGAATTCAGAGCCGGAAGACGCTGCGGGGAAGCTGCACGGAGAAGACTTCTAAAGGTAGGAGAAGAACCAGCATTGATTGGCCGACTGTATAGCATTCGGCCAATCAATGCTGGTTCTGCATCGAACTTTTCCACTCAAATAGCGAGTGGTACTCAATCGAGTACGAGTATTTCGAATACCATAGTATTCGATCGAATACCTACTCGATTGAGTACTACTTGCTCATCTCTAATGGTAAGGTATTTTAAAGGGCCTCTCTACATTTGTTATAGTCGGCTATTGTGACACTTATCTCTGAGTATATCGTCTAGTTAGGGAGCGTTCACACTACCGTTGGTGTCCGACAGCTAGTGTCCGATGCTAATGTCCGCGCAAAATCTTGCACGGACATTAGCATCGGACACTAGCTGTGTCCATTACACTTTGCATTGATTTAAATGGACATCGGATGCGTTCTTTTACTGTGGGTGTCCTTATCTGTCCGTTCACAAAGATGTCCGATTTTTCAAGCGGAGAGCACAAACCTACATGTAGTGTTTTTCTGTCCGCTTGAAAAATCGGACAACTTTGCGAACGGACACTTAAGGACAGACACGGGCGGTAAAAGAACTCACCTGATGTCCCATTAAATCAATGCCAAATGTAACGGACACAGCTAGTGTCTGATGCTATTGTCCGGGCAAGATTTTACGCGGACATTAGCATCGGACACCGACGGTAGTGTGAACGCCCCCTGACATAGAAAAGTTCACACCATAGTGCGCAGGAATGAACTGAAGATCAATGAATGTGATGAATCTATTTGTAGTTGAGGTCAGACTAGCTTGGACCATCAATGGAATGATTCTGAAGGCTTACCATCAATCCATACAGAACATGTATTTGCTATCATTGTACACACAGGTCATATCACTAATATATAGTGATTTAGGTAACTTAAATAACTCATATACAGGAGCAGCAAGGCCCATCAACGGATTGCTTATACATCAGCTTTATATGGGGTTTTCTTCTGGACTTAACACATATACACTTAAAGGGACACATTTTAAGGCTGGGCTCACATCTGTGTGGTCAAAACAAAAAAAGCACTAATGACTTATAATGGAGTATAAGTCATGGGGTCCATCATTTTAGGAGAAACTGTAGGGCTGTATACTGTATTTCCTGCAAATACAATGGAATATGTGACAGAGGCTCTGAATGCAGATTTGGACATAACCTAACACATATTCAGTTCTGTGCAACTGATAATGCTTGGCTTCTCTTTGGTGGTTCCATTGGGATGTAAGAAACCATGCATGCATGTGTGACCTGCTGCTGCATATATATATATATATATATATATATATATATATATATATATATATATATATATATATATATATATGGTATAGAAGGCTCCTGTTCTCTCATGATCAGCAGAAGCGCTAGTGGTCAGACAGTGGATAGGACTGTAGGACTGTGGATAGGGAACAGTCCTTTCAGCCAGGGACCTAGCTTTAGGGGGTACAATGGTATCAATTGCTACTGGGCCCTCACTTCAACATATGAACATACCAGTATTATGGATAGTGTATGATAAACGGAGGTCCCATTACAGATTTAGCATTGGGATCCAGGAGCTTTAAGTTATGCCTTGGCTATCAGCACCGTATGGTTTGTCATTTGTATACTGTATAAAATAATTTGCGCCATGTAACTTTGTACTGTCCGACTTTTAGGCTGAGGCTGCACGTTACGGAAACGCAGCTTTTTTGTTGCAAATTTTGCTGCCTTTTTTTGAGCCAAAGCCAAGAGTGGATTGAACAGAAGGGAGAAGTATAAGAATTTTCTATATATCTCCCATTCCTTTTACAGCCAATTCTTGACTTCGGCTCAAAAAAAGGTAGCGAAATTTGCAACAAAAAAGTTGTGTTACTGCAATGTGGAGCCTCAGCATTAGATAGTATTAGTAAATCTGGGAAGGTACTACATAGTTACTAGCATCCCATGTAATGCAAATGCTGAATATAGAACACTTTATGAAAAAGTAACAGTTTTTGGCCCTTGTATCGGCACCACCAGAACCCCTTCAGGCATCCTGACAGTACAAGGGACCATTTTAATGGGCTGCAGGAACACAATGTATAGTACAGTATATCTTCAGATAAACAACACATTATTCTGTATATGAAAATCCTAATGCTGCAAGGCTGTGCAGACAGATCCTACTAACACAGACATTGCAATATAAAGACATCTCTTCTGAGCATGGTAAGACATACAGAAATGGCAATGACTCACTTGCATTCACAAGCTATAGACGTGCATTACAAATCTGAAACTTCTTGTATTGTTGTACTGAAAGCCTGCCTATTTATCATCTCACAAGACAAGGAGAATGATCTTTATCTGGATTGCCCACTTTCTGACCCAAATTCAGGGGTTTTTATGGAAAATTGCAGTCAGTTTGATTGATGAAATCCAAAGATGTCTAAAATGGAAGCAAAGATCTCCAACTGTGCAGGCTCCCAACTGTGGCCTTCAATGTTGGTATTGTTCCTGCAGAAAAAGTTGAGAAAACAAGAAAAAAGTTAGAGAAGTTTTGTTTAAAATAAAGAAGGAAAAAAAAAACATTGAAATCTGAATGAAGGTTTGGAATCTATTATCCCCTTTTATAACACGTGCAAAACTGTGAGAAAATTAAATGAAGAAAAACCCATGTCTTTGCCTTTTGGGGGGAATAAATAGATAAGTATTCATAACGGTGTGAACGGCTGTTCAGTGGTGAGGCATTAATATGGATCCGTCAGCTGTGTCATGCCGAAATACCTGATTACAAAGTGTACAGAACAACCAGAAAAATATCAATCATTCATTTTTTTTATATACAGTATATCTGATCCTGGGAAAGTATGATTTCTAGGATAGCTCCTACATGGGTTACTTTCCAATCTCCTAAGCGTCAGATCTTACTACTTATAGATGAAGGGATGTGTTGTTGCCTAACCAGGCAGCAGCGCCGCACCTCCCATGAGGCGACCTGAAGCAACCGCTTCAGGTGGCGCTATGCCAGGCCCCAGGGGAGGGCGGCATTTTTGTTGACCTAAGCCAGTCCAGGACAAGCTGTCCTGGACTGGCTTAGCATCACCGTCTCGGCAGCCCGGCACGGGAAGTGAGCGGTGGATTGGGGTAGCCCTGTGGACGCAGCGCTGCTCCACCGGCCTCCCCTGACGCTCAGGCAGAGAGCAGGTCTCCTCCCTGCCTGCTCTCTGCCTGCTAACACTGCCCCGTCCGCTCCACCCCGCGCATCCATATCCATTTGTTTCAGTTTATTTATTGAGATATCCATTTTTATTTGTCACGGATGCATCATATCAATGGAATTCTAAGGCTGAGTTCACACGGGGTATTTTGGTCAGGAGTTTGAGGCCGTATCCGCCTCAAACTCCTGACCAAAAAGATTGCTCCGATTGATTTCAATGGGAGCCGGTCAGTTCTTTTTTCCAGGATCGGTTTGTTCCGGCTTCCGGAAAAAAGAACGGACATGCTCATTCTTCAGGAGGAGTCGCCTCGTGAATCCGCCTGAAGACACTCCCTCTCGACTAGGCCTAATCCGGAGCGGAGTGTGCGACTGGATGCCGGAGTACTGCTTCAGCATCCAGCTGCAGCCTCCCCCTCAGGTTCCAGACCAAAAAAATCCGGCCTAAAGGGTCCTTAAAAAAAAAAAGACAAAAAAAGGATGACAAACAAACATGTGAATGTGGAGTAAGGAAAATCCACACAAAACTAGAGTAAGCGTGGGTTCACACTAGCGCTTGTATTCCGTCCGCAAGGAGTCTGCATGGAGACACCCCCCCCCCCCCCCCCGGACAGAATACAAATGCTAATGCAAGCACTGTGCAGTTAAGCACACGGAGCCCATAGACTATAATGGGGTCCATGTGCTTGCCGCGCACTGCCCGCACAATTCATTTGTACGGGCAGTGCGCGGCAAGCACACGGAGCCCATTATAGTCTATGGGCTCCAAGTGCTTTGCAAGCACATCGCTTGCAATTGCGATTGCATTCCGTCTGGAGGGGTCTTCATGCAGACTCCTTGCGGACGGAATACAAGCACTAGTGTGAACCAACCCTAACAGTGAATGCAAAATAAATCTGGGATGGATATTGACCTACAGTAAAAATCGCAGCATTTTACAGTACTTGCAAAGTGGATAGGACTCATACGAATCCCAGGCCTATTTTGTGGAAAAAATCGCAGCAGGGACACGTTGCGATTTCCAAAACCATCGTGGTTTTGAATATTGCAGCATGTCGATTTTATCTACGGGAACGCCGGCGGCTTTCCCATTGATATAATTGTAACAGAAAGTCCACGGAGGAAAATTCCGTGAACTTTCTGTTCAAAGCGCTGCGGAAGAACTGCAGTGCGTTCACACCACGGTTGTTCCCGCAGCGCTTTAGCGTGGCGGTTCCGGCCAGTGGGGCCTTAGCCTAAATCTGCAGGTTGTCAATATCTGCTGGTCAGATTTCACCCTTTGCAATGAATAGGGTGAATTCTACTGTCTGCTGAAATCTGCTAAAGGATAAAACCCCACATAGGAAAAACGCAGCAAAAAAAAAAAATGCAAAAAACTTTTTTTTTTTTGCTATGTTTTTCACAGAAAGTCTGGAGAGTTTTCCTCTGTGGACTTTATGCCTCTGTTATACCCACACGGAAAACGGTAGTGTTTCCACAGGTATCAATGACAAGTGTTTTCTAAGTTGCAGCTTTTCCACTTCAGATTTTTTTTTCTACAATGTGAGGATGGGATTAACCAGAATCCCATCTTCTTTGCAGGTAATGTAAAACGCTATGTTTTCACAATATCGGGCCTTGGCTGCTATAAATCTTCCTATAACACATTTATTTTATTTATTACGCTTACTTATATAGCACCATCATATTCCGCCGCGCTTTACAGATATTGACAGCCACTGTCCCATATAGGTCTCACAATCTACATTCCCTATCAGTATGTCTTTGGTGTGTGGGAGGAAACCGGAGTACCCCCACGCAAACATGGGGAGAACATACAAACTCCTTGCAGATGTTGTCCTTGGCAGGATTCAAACCCAGGACTCCAGTGCTGCAAGGCTAACCACAGATCCGTCAGGAAATTACTGCCCAAGCCCCAGGTGGCATTGATCCCACCACCTACCATAGCAATGATCCCCTCACCAATTGCACCTCAGACTGTCTATTCTCATCTTTTGAACCTGTTACAGAAGAGGAAGTCTCCCAGCTACTTTCTTCATCTCGCCCTACAACCTGTAGTAGTGACCCCTTCCCCTCACATCTTCCCCAATCTCTGTCGCCTGCTGTCACCACTCACCTTACTAAAATATTTAACCTCTCTCTCTTCTGGAATCTTCCCATCCTCCTTCAAGCATGCTGTTATAACCCTGCTATTGAAAAAACCCTCCCTGGACCCGTCCTGTGCTGCTAACTATCGACCCGTCTCTAACCTCCCCTTCATCTCTAAACTCTTGGAACGCCTGGTCTATTCTCGTTTAATCCGCTATCTCTCTGCTAACTCTCTTCTTGACCCCTTACAATCTGGTTTCCGCGCTCTGCACTCTATTGAAACGGCTCTCACAAAAGTCTCCAATGATCTGACGGCTAAATCCAATGGCGATTTCTCTCTTCTTATTCTTCTGGACCTCTCTGCAGCTTTTGACACTGTTGACCATCATCTCCTCCTCACTATGCTCCGCTCAGTCGGCCTCAATGACACTGCGCTCTCCTGGTTCTCCTCTTATCTCTCAGACCGCACTTTCAGTGTATCATTTGCGGGCTCTGTTTCCTTCCCTCTTTCCCTTGCTGTTGGGATTCCTCAGGGCTCGGTCCTAGGCCCTCTGCTCTTTTCTCTCTACACAGCCCCCATTGGACAAACCATCGCCAGATTTGGCTTCAGGTACCATCTTTATGCTGACGACACCCAATTATACACATCTTCCCGGGACATCACCCCTGCACTCATACAGAACACCAGTGACTGTCTCTCTGCTGTCTCTAATATCATGTCCTCGCTCTATCTGAAACTAAATCTCTCTAAGACTGAACTACTACTGTTTCCACCATCTAATAGATCTGTCCCTGATATATCCATTGCAGTCTCAGGCCTTACTATAACTCCTAGGCAGCAGGCCCGCTGCCTCGGGGTCATGTTTGACACAGACCTTTCTTTCACCCCTCATATTGAATCACTCGCACGTTCATGTCACCTCCACCTCAAAAACATCTCCAGAATACGCCCTTTCCTTACCAGAGATACACTAAAGACACTTATTGTCTCTCTGATTCATTCTCGCCTTGACTACTGTAACTCCTTTCTAATCGGTCTTCCCCTCACTAAACTCTCCCCTCTACAATCTATTCTGAATGCAGCGGCCAGGCTCATCTATCAGGCTGGACGCTACAGCGATGCCTCTGGTCTGTGCCAGTCGCTACATTGGCTGCCTATTCAATATAGAATAAAATATAAAGTTATCACTCTCATCCACAAGGCTCTCCATAATGCCGCACCTCCATACATTTCCTCCCTCATCTCTGCCTACCGCCCAACCCGTGTTCTCCGCTCACTCAATGACCAAACACTTACATCCTCTATTATCAGAACCTCCCACGCTCGTATACAAGACTTCTCCCGAGCTGCACCACTTCTCTGGAATGCTCTACCCCGGACAATCAGATTAACTCCCAATTTCTACAGTTTCAAACGCAAACTAAAGACGCATTTTTTCAGACAGGCCTATCACAATTCCTAATGCAAACCCTTCTTGATGCCTTTTCAGCCTAACATATTTGTCCATGCTCTATCCACATGTTAAAGGACACCACTAGTGACGGCCCATAAAGCTTTGTTTGTGTAATGACAGTCACCTCTATTACAAAATTGTCTGAACACTGTATAAGCAATACCGCCCCTGCTACCTCTTGTGTCACCCCCTCTACCTCATAGAATGTAAGCTCTTGTGAGCAGGGCCCTCAGTCCCATTGTGTGAAATGACGTTCTTTGTTTTGTATCTGTCTGTATCTGAACCCTACAAACTGTACAGCGCTGCGGAATATGTTGGCGCTATATAAATAAAATTTATTATTATTTATTATTAACCACTGTGCCACCTGCATTTGCTGCAATTGTAAAATACACAATTTATAGGTGTGAATAAACCATTCCGATTGGTAACACGTAATCTACAAATTCTTTATGTATTTTATAGTTTATTTATTGATCTGTTGCCATAGATATCACACTTTTTTAAAGGACCCCATTCTCAACACCTTATAAAGTTTAGGAATGAGAAGGCTAGAATTTGGAGGTGTCTGATGTCCCTCCTTACAGACTATCGGATGGCCATTCACTCCCCCATAGGCTTGTTTGCAGTGATATATTGTCTCCAAATATTGTCACCTGCCTAATTATCCTAAACGGCGGCACTATTATTAATTATACGTGAAGCATGGCTGCTGGACATGCTACAAAGATTGGGAGGCTGATGGATGAGACCCCTTCCAGGGAAGATCTTGGTGGCTGCTTTATGTCCCTTTCACCCTGGAGAACACACTATAAATCTTTCTTGATTTTAACCACGTTTACACTCCCTGCTCCAGGCTAGAGACGCCGTGTTAAGATTGCACTGGTATACCAGCCCTGGGACCAGCTGCTCCTAAATACAGACAAGTCCTTGTCAATTAAGGTTGTGGTGATCGGCTCCAGGCATGATAGCTGCCAGTAGTGCACAGCCCCTACAATTAGTATCCAGTCTGAAAAAGACCTTCGGGGCATAACTCACAAGGCAGCATGGGAAAGAATCACAATCCTCATCATAAAGATAGGAAAAAATGACCACATCAGTGGATGATACTAAGCAGACAAGTCTCCAGACCCCAGTCACTTGAAGGCTGAACATCCCCTACATCTACACATTCTCTTTGTATGTCCGCCAAGTTGAGCTGTGGCAGGCACGCATAGAAATGTGAAATACAAAAATACATTGATTCATCTGGAAGAGTGTGTGAGCTTTCTCTTGTCTGACCATGTCACCTCCAGCAGCTGCTGCCAAGCTTTGCACCCAGGAGGCTGCCCTTTGAACCAGAGAGAGCTGGACAGGGCAGCCCTGCTCCAAGGAGAAAGTAGAGGAGTAGTCCTAGGTCATAGAGGCCAATCTGCCATTCTGCAACAGCAGGAGCATTGGGAGGCCAGCAAACAAAAACCCCAAGCATTAGGAGGCCTGCCCCATGATTATGGAGCTGTTTGTCTAAGTAATTAGGAACTTGGTATCTAGGAGGGAAAAGACTTGTTGTACAAGGCCCCTGTGAAGAATTGAAAGGTTGTGCAACCCCAAGAAATATCAATGCTGGGCCATGCTGACCCATGGAAGTTCAAGAACAGAACAAACTCCAAGTGCAACCGGGGACGCCACCCCGATGTCGGTGGCACAATGGAGAGCGAGCACGGCTTACAAATAAATATGGAAACGTTCAGGGAAAAGGTCGCTAGGGTCAATGAAAGTCAACAAGAGAGCAGGTTAAAAGGAGAAAGAATTTAATATCAAAAATACATAAATCTCCAAGTGAGGGCAAAGACACAAAGGCAAGAAAAGAAACAAATGTCAGGGCCAACAATCCCAACATAATGGTGTCAGTATACCAACGCTCCATCTTGTTAACTTTTAACAAGAGGATAAAAGGATAATGGCCGGGCCGTCAATGGGGATTCTAAAGGAAGAATGCCTCTTGTAACCTGAACTGGATCTTTTCTGGATGTGTGCATGAAGTTTAGGCTCGAAAAATAAAAACAATGCAATTTCTGCTTTATTTAGGGTGTGCCTTTAATTGGTCATACTTGATATAGACCTACATTCTATTAAAGGGGCGCTCCAGGTGTATATAAATAAAACGTATTCCTTGTAAATAGAATGATTTTGCAAGTTCCTAATATACACTTGGGAAGATGGAAAGATATCGTCACACCGACTGCACGGGACTGTCGATCACACTTGTCCTGGGTCATCTGGGAGGCTCCTGTAAAAAGGGTGATCTCCTGGCATCTCAGAAGAGTAGGAGAATCTCCCAGGCCTGGTGGAATGCTCCTGAATCCACTGGACACCAAGACATATTCTATGTACTGGTTATAGCACAAAAAATGAGAGTGACTGCATACCTCCCAACTTTTGAAGAACCGAAAGAGGGACAAATTTTAGCCCCGCCCACCTTTGTGTTGACTCTGCCCACTCACTAATTTTTCATGTGCCCGCACACAGTATAATCCTCCTACAGTCACCCGTAAATTATATGTCCCCCCCTCTATCTCTCCCCCAGTTTCATATACACCCTTCATCTGCCCCCAGTTTCATGTCCCCCCTCCATCTCTGCCCCCAGATTCATGTCCCTCCATCTCTGCCCCCAGATTCTTGTCCCCCATCTCTGCCCCCAGTTTCATGTCCCTCCATCTCTGCCCCCAGTTTCATGTCCCTCCATCTCTGCCCCCAGATGTTTGTCCCCCCATCTCTTCCCCCAGATTCATGTCCCCCATGTCTGCCCCCAGATTCATGTCCCCTCCATCTCTGCCCCCAGATTCATGTCCCTCCATCTCTGCCCCCAGATTCATGTCTCCTCCATCTCTGCCCCCAGATTCATGTCCCCTCCATCTCTGCCCCAGATTCATGTCCCCTCCATCTCTGCCCCCAGATTCATGTCCCCCCATCTCTGCCCACAGATTCATGTCCCCTCCATCTCTGCCCCATGTCCTCTCCATCTCTGCCCCCAGATTCATGTCCCTCCATCTCTGCCCCCAGATTCATGTCCCTCCCTCTCTGCCCCCAGTGTCATGCCGTCCTCTCCTTCATCTGCCCCCAGTTTCACGTTCCACCTTAGTGTACACATTACACTTACCTTCTCCTTTGCTCCCTCGCCGCTCTCTGCGCGCCTCTCTCTCTCGCTGACACAGTTGTAGACGTGATGTGACGTCATCACATTGCGTCTACACAGCCAGTAGGCGCGTGCAGCGGCGAAGCAAGGAGCTGAACTGTGTCAGCTCCTTGATTTAGCCGCGTATGTGTTCAACTCAGATCTGCGTCCTCTGGATGCAGATCTGAGTTGAAATCGGGACACACCTCCCTCCAACCGGGACTGCGGGACACGTCACCCAAATCGTGAATGTCCGCGGAAATCGGGATGGTTGGGAGGTATGTGACTGTTACACTGTATGTCCACAGGATGTGAAACAACAAAAGGGGGTGTTGCACCCCCAAGTGGGAGCTTATAAAAGGACGTGACATTGCCAATCTTTTTGTGGTACTCTTCACATAATAGGGGCTTCAGATTCCACTTGAAAAAAGTTGGCAACTATGCAGTGGATGTGAAGGCCAGTCATAGGCCATAACAGTAACAAACATTTGATGTGACATGACCAATGCAGCCCCATCAACAACACTGGCAGGGAAGAGCAGAGATGCCGTGCTGGAGCAGTACGGGATTCAAAAGGCAAGTACTGCTTGGTTTTTTGGGAGGGTTTTTTTGTCTGGTAATTTTTTATAAAACCAAACAACCTTTTTACATTTAGTCATACCCCCATTTTCCTAAGCCATCCTATTTTTCAAGACAAATCTCAAAATTGTCCAGTAAAGCATAAATAGTGCGTAAAGCATATGCTAAATCTGCCAATTTTGTGCCACAAATTGAGGCAAAATTCTAACTATAAGATAGCAAAGACAGTATTAGTACTGGTGTGTTAAAATAATGCAAACATAGAGTGTCAAAATAATCATATGGTGACTAAATAAAGCAACATACAAGAGATTACATATTGATGATGTTACACCATATGTATGTAGTTGGGTTCTCACTTTTACTAATATAAACCTGGTGCAGCAGAAATTGGTGATTCTACATTGCTGCGAATGGCCTTAAGTTAGTGGAGATTCTGCCGTCCTATCTGAGAGCACCATATGATAAACAGAGAGAAGCTGAACTCTGCAATGTATAGGATTTTATGAATTGGAGCAAGATTTCTGAATAAAAAGCAAAGTAAATCTTCACAGGACTCCGAGGAGAGACAGAGAGTCCTACTGACCCCGCCAAAATCATTGATTGACAGCTCTTCCTGAATCACTGTGTGTAGATACAGAAGACTGTCAATCACTGAGTGTGGGTGGGGTCAGCAGGACTCTCACTGTTTCTCACTGAGTCCTGTGAACATTTATTCTGCTTTTTACTCAGAAGTCCTATTCCAAATCCAACAAGTTTACATATCACCTATATAATCTTATATATCCCAAAAATCAGCTTCTCTCTCTCTATCATATGACCTATATATCACAGAGGTCGTCTTCTTTACCTCTAGCATATAATAATATATATCACAGGGCTCAGCTTCTCTCACTCTATCATATAAATCTACAAGCCTCTGCCTGCAACTTCGTCTGCATGTTGGCGTTGATGATCCGCCTATATTCAGCAAATTGCTGCCGACAATGGTGTGCCTGCTCCGACATTTCGGCAACTCTTAAGCTGTCCTACTGCTGAACTTGTTCCTCACGCCATGCCTGTGATTGTTCCGGCATCTAAGCAGCTGGCTGGGACACCATATAATGAGTGTGATGATCCACCTGCTCCAGCATTTTGGCAACTGTCAAGCTTGCCACAGAACTTCCTTGCGCTTTGCCCGAGATCCGGCATCTCAGAAGCTCACTGGACGCCATATAATGAGCATGTTGTTGGCGTTGACGATCCGCATGCTCCAGTGTTTTGGGAGCTCTCAAGCTGGCCTCATCTGAACTTGTTCCTCACACCGTGCCCATGATTGTTCTGGCATCTGAGCAGCTCACTGGGACACCATATAATGAGTGTGTTGTTGGTGTCGATGATCCTCCTCAGCTTCGCTTGAGGAGAGCTCTGTGACTTCTGGCTACCTTCATAGCTCTTGTTGTTTTTGAATTTTGCGACAAATTAGATTTTCTTTTCTCTGCCATGTTTAAAATTGGCAAAGTGCCAATTTGGATTAAAGGTGTTTTCCCACCCAGTGTGTCAGCACTGCCTGGAGCAGATAAGATAATATGCAAATGCCTGTACAGAATGGACTGAGGGATAACTGTGAGTTTACATAGAAAGATAACAGACCTGGCTTTATCAGAACCTGAGATAATATTCTACCAAGAGCAGTTTAATATAGTATGTGAGCATAAATTCATAACATTCGTGAAGCCATGTAATTTACCAGGATAAAAAGTAGCCTATGTGTTAATCGAGGTTACAAACTATCTATATGCTAAATTTCATTCAAATCTTTTTTTTTTTTTTTTTTTAAATGTAGATTGTGAGCCCCACATAGAGCTCACAATGTACATTTTTCCCTATCAGTATGTCTTTGAAATATGGGATGGAAATCCATGCAGACACAGGGAGAACATACAAACTCCTTGCAGATGGGTTTGGTTTTTTTGCCCTTGGCAGGATTTGAACACCAGGACTCCAGTGCTGCAAGGCTGCAGTGCTAACCACTGAGCCACCGTGTGGCCCCTAAATTTCATTCAAATCTGTTCAGCCAGTGATTGAGTAACAAACAGCCAAACACACAAACTTTCACATTTATAATATTAGTAAGTAGGATATATCACAGAGCTCAGCTTTTCTCCCTCTATTTTATAACCCTATATATCATGTAGCTCAGCTCCTCTCCCTCTAACCTACTCTCAGATAGGTCAGCAGCAATCACTGGACAGGTTCACATTAACCCCTTCCCGACATGCGCCGTAATAGTACGGCGCATGTCGGGTCTGTAACTATGGCGACCGCCCGGGAGCTGGGCGGCCGCCATAGCCGCCGGGTGTCTACTGCTTTAAGCAGTAGTCAACCGGCTCTAATGCCTCCGATCGGTCCCCGGACCGATCGGAGGCATTAACCCCTCCGGCGCCGCAGTAAAAGGCACCGGAGGCGCCATTTTCCCGGCGGCGCATGGGCACCGCCATTTTGCCCGGGATTGCCGGCTCCTGGAGCATGCTCCAGGGCCGACGTTGTGTTGCCATGACAGCCGGGAGCCTGTACAAGGCTCCCAGGCTTGTCTGCAAATTCTCTCTTTTGCAGGCTGGTCTATGCAGCCTGCAAAAGAGAGGATGATTTTTTGCAATGCATTGCAATGCATTAGCATTATAATGCATTGCATTAGTGATCAGACCCCCTGGGGTTCCACACACCTAGGGGGTCTAATAAATGCAAAAAAAAATAAAAAAAAAAAAAAATAAAAAAAAATATAAAAAAATATAAAAAGTATTAAAAGTTCATATCACCCCCCTTTCCCTAGAACACATATAAAAGTAGTTAAAAACTGTGAAACACATACATGTTAGGTATCCCCACGTCTGAAATCGCCCGCTCTACAAATCTATAAAAATATTTTTCCTGTTCGGTAAACGCCGTAGCAGGAAAAATAGTCAAAAGTGCCAAACCGCCGTTTTTTCACTGTTTTGATTCTGATAAAAATTTGAATAAAAAGTGATCAAAGCAATAGCATTTCCCGAAAATAGTAGAACTAAAAAGTACACCCGGCCCCGCAAAAAAAGACACCCTATGCATCCCCGTACACTTACGTATAAAAAAGTTACGGCCGTCGGAATATGGCGACTTTTAGAAAAATAATTTTTTAACACAGTTTTGGAATTTTTTTAAGGGGTCAAAATGTAAATAAAACCATATAAATTTGGTATCCCTGGAACCGTACCGAAACACAGAATATAGGGGACATGTCATTTTGGCTGCACAGTGAACACCGTAAAACCAAAGCCCGTAAGAAAGTCGCAGAAATGCATTTTTTCTTCAAATCCACCCCATTCTGAATTTTTTTCCTGCTTCCCAGTACATTATATAGAATAATTAATGGTGGCATCATGAAGAAAAATTTGTCCCGCAAAAATTAAGACCTCATATGGCTCTGGGATCGGAGAAATAAAAAAGTTATGGGGTTTAGAAGGAGGGGAGTCAAAAACGAAAAACGAAAATCAAAAAAATGCCATCGGCGGAAGGGGTTAAAGAGGACCTTTCACCACCTGGGGCACATGCGGTTTAATACACCGCTATAAAGCCAAAAGTGGCTTTCTCGTTCTGTGCCCTCTGTGAAGAGCTATAGGTGCCGATACCGTAGCTCTTCACAGTCAGAAGCAGCGTCTATAGCGCTGGACTGTGAGGGTCAGTTCACACGTGAAAACCGCCTAGCTTATTTGTGCGAGGTAAAAAACCTCGGGGAGTTTTTTTGACGCTGTTTTTTGCATTCCACGCGGTTTTTGACGAGGTTTTTGACGCGGTTTTCGCTAGCGGTTTTCGCTAGGGTTTTTTTTTCCTATATGTGCTATAGAAACTGCAGGCGAAAACCGCGCGTTTTTTTGTGTGCAAAAAACCGCGCGGTTTTTTACCGCGCGGTTTTCGCCTCCCATTCACTTCTATGCAATTCTTCAGGCGTTTTCCGCCTGAAGAAAGGTCATGTCGCTTCTTCAGGCGGAAAACGCTAGGAGGAAAAAAAAAGCTAGTGGTCTACATAGACCACCATGTTAAAGGAGAGGTTTTTGAAGCGAATTCCACTGTCAAAAACCTCCCCTTTGCCCACGTGTGAACTAGCCCTGAGAGCGGTGAGGAACGCCTCCCTCACCTCCTGATAGTACGCGTGTGTGTGTATGTGTGTGTGTGTGTGTATGTGTGTGTGTATGTGTGTATGTGTGTGTGTGTGTGTATGTGTGTGTGTGTGTGTGTATGTGTGTATGTGTGTGTGTGTGTGTGTATGTGTGTGTATGTATGTATGTGTGTGTGTGTGTGTATGTATGTGTGTGTGTGTGTGTATGTATGTATGTATGTGTGTGTGTGTGTGTGTGTGTGTGTGTATGTGTGTGTGTGTGTGTGTGTGTGTGTGTGATGTGGTAAAATTCACTTTTCTGGCCCTTAACGTGAGCCCTTCCAAATTAAGTTAGAGGCCCATAAGCTCAGTTACCAGCAGAGATTGAGGCCCTTTAACTTAGATGAGCCTTGCACCAGCAGTGTTTTTGGCCCTTGGGGTTAGTTGAGCCTCTAACCAGCAGAGTTTGTGGAAATCAGGGTGGAGGGAGCCTAGAAGGATCAGAATTGTGCAACGCAGATGGTGGAGGAATATGAGAAGGAATTGTAGAGGTTGAGCGCAAACATGACAATTCATGTTGGGGTGCTCGACACTGGTGGGCACAAAAATGATGGGTCTATCCAGTGGCTGTTCATTTTGATGAAAGTGAGCCGGTCGGCACTCTCAGCTGACAGCCGGCTGCGCTTCTCCGTGATGATACCACCGGCTGCGCTAAAAACCCTTTCAGATAGCACGCTGGCGGCAGGGTAGGACAGCACCTCCAAGGCGTATAGGACAAGTTCAAGCCACAGGTCCAACTTCAACACCAATACATGTAGGGCGCAGAGGGATCGGAGAGGGCTAGCCTATCTAGCCCTCAGCAGATGTCTGTCTCTAAGTGCAAGCACAGAATGAATCGGAGCTGATGCCGCCTGTTCGTTTGAATCAGAGCTCACATGTCCTCGGCAGCCAATGGCTTTTTCCTAGATTTTTCAAGGCCTCTGTTGTCATAGTTCCTGTCCCACCTCCCCTGCGCTGTTATTGGTGCAGAAAAAGCGCCAGGGAAGGTGGGAGGGGAATCAAACTTTAAGTGCATTTGCAACGCGGTGTTCGTATCGAATCGAACATTGCTAGTTGTGACCCAAGGGCTAACCCTTCAATCTCATGCCGATTGCCCTCGCCTGTAACTCACAAATAATCACATGTCCATATCACATGGCAATATTATTTGTACCACAAAGCTAAGCAGATCAAATAGCAATGTCATTGGAGCTGTCATGTATGGCTTTCTCAAGTAAATTTTTTGCAATAATATATTATATTCATTATTTAAAAAAAGATCTCCGCACAAAATACAAAAAATAAACCATAATGTACATTAGGAAATTAGAAGTTTGAGCATTGTCTATAGTTTGATGATTATTTTTCTTTACTTACACAGATTGCTTTTTTGGAGATTGTCATTCAATTGTGGTGGCCATTTTTGTAAAAGTGACAACAGGAAGTATAGCCATATTTATTGTCATTTTTGAATGAGTGTCTCAGAAATTGATGGCAAACGTCTTTGTCAATGATAGAACATGCTGACTAAGGACTGATGTGAGAAACGAGTTGAAAAATGGCAACCAACAGTGGCGTAACTAGGAATGGCGGGGCCCCAAAGTGGCCCCTGCACACAGTATTGTACCCCAATAGTGTCCCCTGCACACAGTATTGTACCCCGATAGTGGCCCCTGCACACAGTATTATCCCCCATAGTGGCCCCTGCACACAGTATTATCCCCCATAGTGGCCCCTTCACACAGTATTATCCCCCATAGTGGCCCCTGCACACAGTATTATCCCCCATAGTGGCCCCTGCACACAGTATTATGCCCCATAGTGGCCCCTGCACACAGTATTATCCCCCATAGTGGCCCCTGCACACAGTATTATGTGTTATTATAATATTATATAGATTGTTTTTATGTCAATTGATTTGTGTTTTTATCATTTGCAATTTTTTTATTAAAAAAAATATCCTCATACTCGATACCCATAAAGTTATACGACAGTACTATCTCACTACAGTGTCTACGTCAGGCTCAAGCTGTACTGAACGTCCATCTACTGTCCTACAGAGGCCCCCAACCTGACATGGAGTTAGATGCTAGTCAAGAATCACCCATCAATACGTAAATTTTATATCCATATTGCTGCATGAATTGGAGCATATGGAGGGTGCTGTTTCGTATTGGACATCTTCAGAACGTCAGCTAAGTAATAGCTTTATTATGGGGTTTGGATCAATGGCTCAGTGATTCTTTCAGCAGGTTCACAAAGGTCAATCACCGATAGACACAGCATGAGATGAGTCTCCTGCAACATTTAGGGGTATTGTAAGAGAGGACCAAGTCATTGTCACATAGTCCTGGTGCCTGGTCTGATGGCAAAGAGCGAGAGGAGGTCAGTGCTGGACGGCCGGAGTCTGGGACATAGCCCCGGGCCTTAGACACTCCGCCTGCACCATCCATCTTAGGACACTTAACCATTAGGCTCAAAAATTACCATTGTTACATCAGACATGTAGCCTTCACATGGAAGAATGGTCAGAATTGTGTCTATACTTGGCAAGGCACTTAATTACTTAATGTTGCTTTCCTTTTTTTGCAAGGGTGGTAGTGAGGTATGGCAAAAGGGCGTGAGAAACATATTCCCTGCACCCAAAAAAGTATTCATACGGGCAACATTTGCCTTTCCTGTCTGCTCTTGTAAATAAAAGCAGTAATACTGTCCAAGGACTGGACAAAGGGAACTTCATCAAATTCGCCAGACGGTTACATATGACCGAGGACAGAGGAGAATGGAGTCTGCCATTAATATTTGACACTGTGTATATATTTAGGGTATTCATTCATTGGCTTGTCTTAAGTTATCATATGAATTATTTCCCTCCAGGCTAGTTTGTCTTTCCACATCCTCTTCTTCTAATACGTATCATAGAGCGTCCCATATACCATGTGTCTCCACTGGAGACAGGGGCGGCCATTATACGGCGGGCCTCATATTTTATAAAGTAATAAATCATCTGATTCACGACGTACAATGTGAGTTCCATATAAAAAAAAGGAATCTGCAGTAAGTACCGATGACGATGACCATGCGTCGATGTAGCCGTTAACCCCTTCAGCGTCAAAGGGTCAACAAGCTCCTCTGGCTCTGAGTTATTTAGGTACAAGAATCTGGTTTATCTTGTCCGTACAAGCAATAAGATGAGGATGATAAAATTCTCCCTCCAGACCATCAAACAATCGCAGCTGCCATTAAATAACATCTCAATTTAGCAATCGTTTCAAGCGATGTTTGAAATATATTCTTATGGGAAAACGTGCGGATCTCAGCCACCTCCCTTACATAGGGCAAATCACCTCTGGGAGCACTTCTACAGCGCTCCCCCCACTAGCACTCCATTAAAGGATAATTTTTAATATATATGCAATAAATGTTCACTTTGTTAGACTGAATGACAGAAAATAATATCTGCAAATCTTAATTTCCATCCATTACCAACAAATGATTCGCACATCGGACATATTTGCTTTTGATTAATTTATTTGCAGCCTGTGCTTGATGAAGCAATAACGGTTTGGGTTATTTTGGCACTTGGTCTATAGGGATTTGCCAGACCCTACCATTCCTCTAAGAAGACACTGGTGTCTTTGTTGTTGAAAATTAATTATTAATTACTTAAAATTAATTTATCCATTAAATGATGATTATTCATTATCTATCTATTTATCTGAAATATCTATGCAGAATCTTTCTTTCTTTTTCTATAGTATATATTGATCAGCTATGTATAGTATGTATTTTCTATCTTTCTATCTCTAGTATCTATTATTCTAAGGGTGCATTCACACGGAGTAACGCGCCACGTGACCTGGCACGTATACGCCATGTGAAATTTTGAGCGCCGTATACGCTCCCATTGATTTCAATGGGAGTTAATCTCGTATACGCCGTGTTATTTTGCGGCCACAAAATAACGCAGCGTATACGAGACTAACTCCCATTGAAATCAATGGGAGCGTATACAGTGCTCAAAATCTCACACGGCGTATACGTGCCAGGTCACGTGGCGCGTTACTCCGTGTGAATGCCCCCTAAGTCTTTGCAATTTTTCAGTAAGCTGCTTCTATAATTAGACTTCTGTTTCTGTCTTATAAGACTGCATCCACACTGCATTTTGCAGTATAAACATACAGAGGCATGGGTTACCCATTGGCACTCATGTCAAAAAATATATTTTATATGGGGCATACTGGTTTTATTGATGTTGACCATTTCCTCTACCTTGGCAAATATCTATCCCAAAAGGCAACCAATCGGGAGGTGTTGTGCCATCATTTCTTTCTAGAATCTGTTGTATTGGGCACCACTTCCTTTCCTCATACAGTGATATCATGCATGTTGGTCACATGGACATATGTAACTATTTTTCGAAGGAAGAGGAAGCGTTGAGGCTCTTTTAGCAAAATACGCACAGCGGACACACTGCAATTTCCAAAACCATTGCGATTTTGGAAATCGCAGCATGTCAATTATACATACTGAAATTGGTGGTTTCCCTATAGATATAACTGAAGCAGAAAGTTGTTTTTCCACAATGCTTTTTTGATTCGGTCCACTACATGGGGCCTTAAAGGAATCCTATCCTATTAAAGGAATCCTATCATTGGAGATCCTTTTTTTCTGACTAACACATAGGAATAGCCTTAAGAAAGGCTATTCTTCTCCTACCTTTAGATGTCTTCTAGGCATTGCCATTTGGTAGAAATCCAGGTTTTATTCGGTATGCAAATGAGTTCTCTCACAGCACTGGGGGCAGTCCCCAGCGCTCAAACAGCACTTTGGGCGTCCCCAATGCTGCAAGAGAACTCTCCAGCAATGCCTCCATCTTCTTCTGGAACGCCCTCTCCCTGCATCTACTTCTGTCCTGGGTTTCAATCTTCTAGGCATGCGCAGTCAGCTCTACCATCAGGCCTCGGGCAGAGCCACCTGTGCATGTCCCATGGCCACAAGAATATGTCTGCTTACACCAGCTTACTGTGACTATTAAGTGACTATTTTCTTGTGGCCGTGGGGCATGCGCAGGTGGCTCTGCCCGAGGCCCGATGGCAGAGCCGACTGCCCATGACTAGAAGATTGAAACCCAGGACGGAAGAAGACACGGGGAGAAGGTGTTCCAGAAGAAGATAGAGGCATCACTGTAGATTTCTCTCATTTGCATACCAACAAAAACCCGGATTTCTACCAAACAGTTGTGCAGAGAAGACATCTAAAGGTAGGAGAAGAATAGCCTTTCTTAAGGCTATTCCTACGTGTTAGTCAGAAAAAAAGGGTATCCAATGATAGGATCCCTTTAAGAGGGAAAATTAAGCTAATGGTCTATAAGGCCATATGTACAGTATCGCTAATCTTTTGTATGGTAGCAAGAATTGGGTTACCTACCAAGACCCTTGAGAGTTTGCATTAATGATATCTCAGGAAAATATTCTGCATCAAATGGGAAGATATTCACACTAATTGCAAAGTCCTTACTAGGGCACATGAGGGTGGCCAAGAAGAACCATTCCTAAGAACCATTCCTTTAGTATCATTGGGTGAGAACTGCAAAGCATTGGGCTGCCACTGATTTCGATCACCTATTATAATATATTTAGCCTGCAAATCCCTTTAATTTCCAGACTGATCCCCCTCCAATGAGGCAGACAAAAGATGAAGTTCTAAGAAGATAAAGGAGAACCCAGACAAACAAATACTCCCAAACTGAGCCGCTTGTCCATACTTTCTCAAGATCTGCGGCTCAAGGATGGACTTCTCAGTCACCTTGGAACGCACAAGCATCTTGACAGGCATTATGCTCATTTTGATTATACATTGCTATAAATCTGCTAAAAGCAGGCCCAAAGGACACTCTTTTGGTTTTTGTCAGGTGAATGGGAACCCATAGCTACATTCATTGTATGCACTGAAAGCTTCCCTAGTTCTTACTGCGCTACAAGAAAATGGCCGCTTTGACTGATTTTCTTCTAGTGTGGACATGCGCAGTCGGCTCTGCCCAGGCCCGGTGCCTGACAGTGTGAATTCAGAGCCGGAAGACGCCGCGGGGACGCTGCACGGAGAAGACTTCTCGGAGGATCCAGCCCGACCCTCACTCATGGACTTGTTAAGTATGATTTGATCGAATATTGCCTACCCCTGAAACGAGCATTTTTCACCCATAAACTATAATAGGGTTCAATATTCGATTCGAGTAGTCAAATATTGCAGGGCTACTCGAAACGAATATCGAACCTCGAACATTTTACTGTTCGCTCATCTCTAGTCTTAATGGCTATGTGAGAGTCTGTCATTCTCCACTTTAGGTTCCTTTTAATTGGAGATTTTGGCTTAAAATTCTGTTATTCTTCAAGACAGCACATGACATTGTTATGGGGCACTTGGAAAAAAAATACCCATTTCAGTATGGTCTCATGCCTATTTTAATTAATTATGAGATCACAAACATTGGGCATGTTATATACGGTATGTATAGTAATAATGTGTTTCCAAGGCCAGGAACTGACAAAGGGCTTTCTTGTTCATGCAAAAAGCTCTGCGTAGACCAGTCAAGTTCTCCCACACCTAGCATTATTTCTTAGGATCATGCTGCTATATAAAAAAGATCGAATTCTTCCGGTATTATTTGCAGAGATATTACCAGTTGAAAACACAGTCAAGGATTGTGCGCTGGTGATTCCTCTTAATTTGTTACAGATAGAACATCAGTCTTTGTGTCAAATAAAAGCTGAGACTCTCATCTTTCATATGACACCAGAACAGATCTATCTTTTAGGTAGTTGTGAAAATTGTCTAGAAAAGGGGCATGGGAAGTAGTGTCATAAGATGTGTGCCATTATTCTGGTGAATACTTATAGAAAGTGGGCTAAGTATGAGGTGGTGTAATGTAGAGAAAAGTGATTCACATACATAACAAGAGTCTCCAATTTTGTTTCCCACAATGTGCACCCCTGATAAAATGTGCTGCCTATCTCAAATAGTTTTATGCTATCTATATTTAGGGCAGTATTAAAAGTATGGTCCTGCATGGAAAATTTATTGGCAAACTGCTTACCTAGACACACTCACCTTGTCTAACCCACAATGTTACTGGTCTAATGCTACTCCTGGCCCAGCAATGATGTCCTCGCAAGGCCATCCAACCACTGCAGCCAATCCACAGCTTTAAGGTCCTATGCACGCAACCGAGTGTGCAGGCCAAGGGTCTTCTGATGTCGGATCATGTCTGCTCCATTGATTATCAAGCAGTTCCTATCCTGATCTGTGACTTCAGAACAGAGCAAAACAGAACCCCCCATTAAAGTCAATGGGGAACAGACATCACTTGGAAAACATTCAGATGTCATCCGAGTGCTTTCTGCTATAAAATCTGTCCTCCCCTTAGCATATATACTTGGTTGTATGTGTGTAGGATGGTTGCTGTGTGTTATGTTATGCTATATAAGACTGCATCAAACTCAGTAAATGTCAAGTACAGCAAAGTTTATTTAGATTTTACAAATGGTCTGTTTTTTCCAGTAACTGTGCCACACTTGTCCATAGCTTTTGCATGGTATTGCAGCTATGCAATCTTACTATACCATTCTCTCTTCCCCCTCCTGGCAGGTAAAAACTCGCTAAATCACCTCTGCCCCCCCCCCCCCCCCTCCTTTGGCTTTGCTAAATTTTCCCCACCCCTTTGCAATCATTGCTATTAGTTTCCAGAAGTCCAAATAAAAGAGAATGCCACCACTCAGGGATATAATGGGAAGCCATCACATGGAAAAAGCACAAGCTAATACAAGAAGACAATAATCAACCAATATATATAAAAAATATCAAATATTTTATTACACATTAAATAATATATTATTAAAAACAATAATGTACAGCAGGGCAGATTGAATTAAAGCCAAAGACATACACAAATAGACACATAGAATAAAGAACGTGGGTTCTTATGCTAGACCATGTAAGATAAATAAAGGTAAGTATAGTAGCAAAAATAACACTAGTATGAATATAGCAGAACTACATTAGTGCCAACCAAAAAATACTGTTGGCAAAAAGCACCCATCCAAAAATATGTCCCTATAAATGTAGACTAGTATTTTGTAATTATAGCATAAATATCTGAGGACATATAGGAGGAGACAGCTACAGTATATAAAGTGTGAGGTAAACTACATAAATATAAATCTCATCAATAGGGAATATAGATTACATATGTGATCACACTACAATGCAGCCAAAGCTATATACATACAAAATACAAATAGCTCCTATAAGGCAATCAGCCAAATACCTGAAGTCATGTCTCCAAATAAAGGTCAGCTAGCAGCCACGATAGAATACTAACAGATAGGTAGACGGACCACCCCTAACAGATAGGTAGACGGGTGGTCCGTCTACCTATCTGTTAGTATTCTATCGTGGCTGCTAGCTGACCTTTATTTGGAGACATGACTTCAGGTATTTGGCTGATTGCCTTATAGGAGCTATTTGTATTTTGTATGTATATAGCTTTGGCTGCATTGTAGTGTGATCACATATGTAATCTATATTCCCTATTGATGAGATTTATATTTATGTAGTTTACCTCACACTTTATATACTGTAGCTGTCTCCTCCTATATGTCCTCAGATATTTATGCTATAATTACAAAATACTAGTCTACATTTATAGGGACATATTTTTGGATGGGTGCTTTTTGCCAACAGTATTTTTTGGTTGGCACTAATGTAGTTCTGCTATATTCATACTAGTGTTATTTTTGCTACTATACTTACCTTTATTTATCTTACATGGTCTAGCATAAGAACCCACGTTCTTTATTCTATGTGTCTATTTGTGTATGTCTTTGGCTTTAATTCAATCTGCCCTGCTGTACATTATTGTTTTTAATAATATGTTATTTAATGTGTAATAAAATATTTGATATTTTTTATATATATTGGTTGATTATTGTCTTCTTGTATTAGCTTGTGCTTTTTCCATGTGATACTGTGAAGTCTTTTCGGGCTATTTTTTGCAAGAATGTTATGTGAGGTCCCTGTGTATATAATGATATAATGGGAAGCCCCCAGGACCCAATACAAGATTTGTAATAGGGTCTCTAGTTACCATGTGCTGTCTATAATACTGGTGTTTTCCCTTATTGTGGAGAGTCCTTTGGGTCCCCCACAGGATACAGGGCCCATTGCCATTGCTACCTCTGCACCCCTGATCGCTTTGTCCCTTCCACCGCTCCACTGCATTGGTACTCCGATCCAGCAGTTGCAGAGATGTCTAAATGGATGGTTAGTAGCAGAACTACACCACTGCTCTCACCATTCAATACAGTAGTGGCCAGCCTGGGTCAACAAGGGGGCAGTTTTAAGTGTGAACTTGCCCCTTGTGTACATTGTGTGCATGGCTTCATGTACAGAGAGTGAAAAAAAGACATGTCTATAAAGTACAACCTATAACAATGCTGTTTCTGATACTGAATGGACAACAAAACCTTGTAGGCATTGATAAATGTTTTCTAGTCACGGAGCCATACATAGCCAATTCTGGCCTGATCCTCAACCCAAGTACAAATGGGCCGTGTATGGCTATCCTTACTCAAACCAATGGAATTCAGGCATAGAGTTTCATAGTAAACTAGGGCACCCTCAATACTGATGGCTGCAGCTGACCCAATTGGGCAACTGGAGATTAAAGGCTCCTGCCTTCGCCAGCATCATGGGAAAAATTACTGTAATTTGTACCAGTGATGTTGCTCCACTAGTCTAATCCAATACTTAAAGATACATGTTGTATACAGTACATGTTATATTTCTACTGCTGCACCATCACACTTTCGCATTTGGGTTGGTGTGGTAAAACTTTTGGCATACATAAAAAGCAGGCCCTGTGTCTGTGACATTTATCGACAAGGTCCTTTCCATTTTTGTTTTTACAGCAGCGAAATCTGGGGCCCAGCCACCTACCCAGACCAGCCAAAATGGGACACTAGCCACACAGAGACCTTCCACCTGAAGTTCTGCAGATACCTGCTCCATGTCCACCACAACACCACCAACATGGCATGCCGGGAGGAGCTATGTAAGCTCCCCCTATGGCTCACCATACAGAAGAGGGCACTAGTATTCCAGGCGCACATTCAAGGCAGCAACCCCGACTCCTACCACCACCAAGCCTGGCTAAGCCACAGAACTCCGAACAAACCCAACACCCTCCAACCAAACAATAACCAACCACCAAACCAAAAACACCAACAGGCAATGACCAAAACCCAAATAAAGGTGACCATAGATGAAAACAAAGAGCAGTACATCGAAGAATGGAGAAACAAAATAAATAACTCCAAGAAACTCACCGTGTACCAGTCACTGCAAAGGAACTACACAATGGCCACCTACCTGAAGAAAATCCCCCACCCCAAACACAGACTGAGCGCCCACAACCTAAAAATTGAAATGGGGCGGCACAGGCAGTCATACAAGCCACGGGAAAACAGAATGTGCCAACACTGCGACCAAGGGGTCCTAGAAGACAAGGCCCATTTCCTATTACACTGCACCAAATACTCCGCTGTGAGAGCCATCTACTTCGAAAGACTCTCTGCCCACATCTCAGACTTCACATCTGCAGACGAGAAGAGGAAACTCTACATCCTACTGGGAGAAGAGGAGGCCACTGTCGAGATCACTACCCAATATGTGTCCAGCTGTCACCAAACAAGAGGAAGATGAGACCCCAAAGACTATTAAACCCCCCTCCACCCCTCCTACGCCCACCAATACCCACATGTACTAAACAAGAACGATGAGACCCCAAGGACTCACTTATCCCCAAACCACTCACCTCACGCCCACCCCCCTCACCCACCCCCAACCATTCTTTGCTTTGGCAATACAAATAGTTTTTTCGGTTATGCTAATAAAGCCCGTTGTATTTGTACCTCACTTTCCTGTTTTACCTCTTAATATGTAACTAAGCTGTTGTACCTCCTCTTACCTCTATGATACCTCATACACCTGCTGTACCCCCTCATACTGCTCTGATACCTCACTCACTGCATCTCCTCTTACCTCTATGATACCTCACATACCTGAAGAAGCTCCTTAGAATCCTCTGGCACCTCATACAGCTATTGTACCTCCTCAGACTTCTCTGATATAACACATACCTGCTGTACCTCCTCATAATTCTCCAATACTACATACACCTCCTGTACCTCCTCATACTTCTCGGATACCTCATACACCTGCTGTACCTCCTTATACTTCTCTGATACCACATACACCGACTGTATCTCCTTATACTTCTCTGGTACCTCATACACCGGCTGTATCTCCTCATAATTCTCTGATACCTCATACACCTGAGGTACCTCCTTATATTTTTCTGATAACTCATGTACCTGTTGTATCACCTCATACTTTTCTAATACAGCACATACCTGTTGTATCTCCTCATACTTATGTCATATATCACATATCCACTGTACCTACTCACACTTCTCTGATACCTCATACACCCACTGTACCTCCTCACACTTCTCTGATACCTCATACACCCGCTGTACCTCCTCACACTTCTCTGATACCTCATACACCGGCTGTACCTCCTCACACTTCTCTGATACCTCATACACCCACTGTACCTCCTCACACTTCTCTGATACCTCATACACCCGCTGTACCTCCTCACACTTCTCTGATACCTCATACACCCACTGTACCTCCTCACACTTCTCTGATACCTCATACACCCGCTGTACCTCCTCACACTTCTCTGATACCTCATACACCCACTGTACCTCCTCACACTTCTCTGATACCTCATACACCCACTGTACCTCCTCACACTTCTCTGATACCTCATACACCCACTGTACCTCCTCACACTTCTCTGATACCTCATACACCCACTGTACCTCCTCACACTTCTCTGATACCTCATACACCCACTGTACCTCCTCACACTTCTCTGATACCTCATACACCCACTGTACTTCCTCACACTTCTCTGATACCTCATACACCCGCTGTACCTCCTCACACTTCTCTGATACCTCATACACCGGCTGTACCTCCTCACACTTCTCTGTTACCTCATACACCCACTGTACCTCCTCACACTTCTCTGATACCTCATACACCCGCTGTACCTCCTCACACTTCTCTGATACCTCATACACCCACTGTACCTCATCACACTTCTCTGATACCTCATACACCCACTGTACCTCCTCACACTTCTCTGATACCTCATACACCCACTGTACTTCCTCACACTTCTCTGATACCTCATACACCTGCTGTACCTCCTCACACTTCTCTGATACCTCGTACACCCACTGTACCTCCTCACACTTTTCTGATACCTCATAATCCCATTGTACCTCCTCACACTTCTCTGATACCTCATACACCTGCTGTACCTCCTCACACTTCTCTGATACCTCATACTCCCATTGTACCTCCTCACACTTTTCTGATACCTCATACTCCCATTGTACCTCCTCACACTTCTCTGATACTTCATACAGCTGCTGTACCTCCTCATAATTTTCTGATACCTCATACTTCTCTAATATAGCACATACCTGCTGTACCTCCTCATAGTTCTCTATTATAGCACATAACCACTGTATACCCTCATAATTCTCTAATACAACATACACTTACTGAACTCCTCATACATTTCTGATATATCACATACACCTGCTGTAACTCTTCATACTTCTTTCATGCAGCACATATCCGCTGTACCTCTTCATAATTCTTCAATACTTCATACAATTGCTGTATCTCATCATTCTTTTCTGATACCTCACACATCTGATGTACCTCCTCATACTTCTGTCAGTTAGCATATATCTGCTGTACCTGCTCATAATTATTCAATACTTCATACACCTGCTGTAATTCCTCATACTTCTCTGATATATCACATACCCACTGTACCTCCTCATACTTCTCTTAGATATCATACACCTGATGTACCTCCACATACTTCTCTGATATATCACATATTTGTTGTACCTCCTAATACTTCTACAGTACCTTAAACACCTGCTGTACCTCTTCATACTTCTCTGACATAGCACATACCCCTTGTACCTCCTCATACTTCTCTGATACCTCATATACCTAATGTACCTCCTTATATTTCTCTGATACGTCATACACTTGATGTATCTCCTCATACTTCTTTTATATAGAACATACCTGCTGTACCTCCTCATACCTCTCTATACGTCATACACCTCCTGTACCTCCTTATACTTCTCTGATACCTCCTACACCTCCTGTACCCCCTCATACTTCTATAATACATCATACACCTCCTGTACCTCCTCATACTTCTCTGATACCTCCTACACCTCCTGTACCCCCTCATACTTCTATAATACATCATACACCTCCTGTATCCCCTCATACTTCTCTGATACCTCCTACACCTGCTGTACCTCCTCATACTTCTCTGATACCACATACACCTCCTGTACCTCCTCATACTTCTGATACCTCCTACACCTCCTGTACCTCCTTATACTTCTCTGATACCACATACACCTCCTGTACCTCCTCATGCTTCTCTGATACCTCCTACACCTCCTGTACCTCCTTATACTTCTCTGATACCACATACACCTGCTGTACCTTCTCATACTTCTCTGATACATCATACACCTCACGTACCTCCTCATACTTCTGATACCTCCTACACCTCCTGTACTTCCTTATACTTCTCTGATACATCATACACCTCCTGTACCTCCTCATACTTCTGATACCTCCTACACCTCCTGTACCTCCTTATACTTCTCTGATACCACATACACCTCCTGTACCTCCTCATGCTTCTCTGATACCTCCTACACCTCCTGTACCTCCTTATACTTCTCTGATACCACATACACCTGCTGTACCTTCTCATACTTCTCTGATACATCATACACCTCACGTACCTCCTCATACTTCTGATACCTCCTACACCTCCTGTACCTCCTTATACTTCTCTGATACATCATACACCTCACGTACCTCCTCATACTTCTGATACCACATACACCTCCTGTACTTCCTCATACTTCTCTGATACATCATACACCTCCTGTACCTCCTTATACTTCTCTGATACATCATACACCTCACGTACCTCCTCATACTTCTGATACCTCCTACACCTCCTGTACCTCCTTATATTTCTCTGATACATCATACACCTCACGTACCTCCTCATACTTCTGATACCACATACACCTCCTGTACTTCCTTATACTTCTCTGATACCACATACACCTCCTGTACCTCTTCATACTTCTCTTATACCTCCTACACCTCCTGTACCTCCTTATACTTCTCTGATACATCATACACCTCCTGTACCTCCTCATACTTCTCTGATACCACATTCACCTCCTGTACCTCCTCATACTTCTGATACCTCCTACACCTCCTGTACCTCCTTATACTTCTCTGCTACCACATACACCTCCTGTACCTCCTCATACTTCTCTGATACATCATACACCTCCTTACCTCCTCATACTTCTGATACCTCCTACACCTCCTGTACCTCCTTATACTTCTCTGATACATCATACACCTCACGTACCTCCTCATACTTCTGATACCTCCTACACCTCCTGTACCTCCTTATACTTCTCTGATACATCATACACCTCACGTACCTCCTCATACTTCTGATACCACATACACCTCCTGTACTTCCTCATACTTCTCTGATACATCATACACCTCCTGTACCTCCTTATACTTCTCTGATACATCATACACCTCACGTACCTCCTCATACTTCTGATACCTCCTACACCTCCTGTACCTCCTTATACTTCTCTGATACATCATACACCTCACGTACCTCCTCATACTTCTGATACCACATACACCTCCTGTACTTCCTCATACTTCTCTGATACATCATACACCTCCTGTACCTCCTTATACTTCTCTGATACATCATACACCTCACGTACCTCCTCATACTTCTGATACCTCCTACACCTCCTGTACCTCCTTATATTTCTCTGATACATCATACACCTCACGTACCTCCTCATACTTCTGATACCACATACACCTCCTGTACTTCCTTATACTTCTCTGATACCACATACACCTCCTGTACCTCTTCATACTTCTCTTATACCTCCTACACCTCCTGTACCTCCTTATACTTCTCTGATACATCATACACCTCCTGTACCTCCTCATACTTCTCTGATACCACATTCACCTCCTGTACCTCCTCATACTTCTGATACCTCCTACACCTCCTGTACCTCCTTATACTTCTCTGCTACCACATACACCTCCTGTACCTCCTCATACTTCTCTGATACATCATACACCTCCTTACCTCCTCATACTTCTGATACCTCCTACACCTCCTGTACCTCCTTATACTTCTCTGATACATCATACACCTCACGTACCTCCTCATACTTCTGATACCTCCTACACCTCCTGTACCTCCTTATACTTCTCTGATACATCATACACCTCACGTACCTCCTCATACTTCTGATACCACATACACCTCCTGTACTTCCTCATACTTCTCTGATACATCATACACCTCCTGTACCTCCTTATACTTCTCTGATACATCATACACCTCACGTACCTCCTCATACTTCTG